>NC_133101.1:12092427-12737657 GCF_022965805.1 Primulina eburnea
GTTCCAATCTAAAGTTCCTACTCGGTTTTGGAGTGATGCCGTGTTAACCGCTGCCTATTTGATTAATCGGCTACCATCCAAAGTTCTTCGCTTTAAAACTCTTTTTACATTGTTTCACTCCTACTTCCCACAGAACCGTTTTTTACCTCCGTCGACCCTAAAGTTTTCGGTTGTACTGCCTTTGTCCATAATACATCCCCCACTCGCTCCAAGTTCGATCCAAGAGCAATCAAATGCATATTTTTGGGTTATGCTCCTACACAAAAGGGTTATCAATGTTATAATCCCATCACTAACAAATCTTTTGTTAGTATGGATGTTTCGTTCTTTGAAAACATTCATTACTACGACTCGGTTACATCTCAGGGGGAGTGTGACCTTCCCGACCCTATTCCCATACCATTACCCACTCCCTTCGTAACTCAACCTTCTTCGGTGTCGACCCTGCCCTCTGACCAGGCCCCGGTTCTTCAGGTCTATTCTCGGCGCCGCCTTCCTGCCGTTACTTCAGGTCATGCCACTCCTCTACCACTGCCTGATTCCAATTCGACTGACGATCCAGGTAATACATCTTCTCCCTTACATACCCCGTTCTTTACTGATTTGGATGTTCTGATTGCTCTTCGAAAACCGACGCGGGCTTGTACCAGGACATTTTTATATCCCATGAATAATTTTATTTCCTTTGCTAACCTTTCCACTTCCTATGGAGTCTTTGCCTCTATTATACAGACTACCTGTGTCCCTACCTCTATCGATGAGGCCATGGAGGATCTGAAATGGAAGGAGGCTGTTCTGTTGGAGATGGATGCCTTGACTACTAATAATACATGGGAGGTGGGCGTGTTACCCGCGGGGAAGCGTACGGTTGGCTGCCGCTGGATATTTACAATCAAGTATAATTCCGACGGTTCAATAGAGTGCTTCAAGGCTCAGTTAGTTGCCAAAGGTTATACACAAACTTATGGGGTGGATTACGAGGAGACCTTTGCCCCGGTGGCTAAGCTTAATACTGCCCGTGTTCTACTCTCACTTGCCGTTAACCTTGATTGGCCTCTTTATCAGCTTGATGTCAAGAATGCTTTCCTAAATGGTGAGCTTGAAGAAGAAGTTTACATTCAGCTCCCTCGAGGCTTCCTTGCAGACTCTCCTCCGGGTCATGTTTGTCGCCTTCATAAGGCTATTTATGGCCTTAAGCAGTCTCCCAGGGCTTGGTTCGGGAAGTTTACATCAGTCATCACTACCCACGGTTATTCTCATGCTCAATCGGACCACACCCTGTTTTTTAAGGACTCTTCTCAGGGTCTTGTTTCGATTTTGATTGTGTATGTCGATGATATTTTTCTTACCGACAGTGATCTTCCGGAGTTAGCAAGGCTTAAAGGAATTCTCAGTTCTACCTTTGTTATGAAGGACTTGGGATCGCTACGTTATTTTTTGGGGATGGAGGTCACGCGCTCATCTGAAGGGATTTCTCTGTCCCAAATCAATTATGTTCTCGACTTACTTCGCGACACAGGTCTCCTACATTGCAAACCTGTTACTGTTCCAATGGATCCTAATGCAAAATTGTGCGACGTTCCTAACGCTGTTCCCGTTGACAAGTCTCGGTACCAACATTTGGTCGGCCGCCTCATTTACCTTGCACATACTCGCCCCGATATTGCTCATGTTGTGAATGTAGTCACTCAATTCATGCATGACCCTTATGAACACCATCTTCAGGCTGTTTTTCGCATTCTTCATTACCTTATGGTACTCCGGGTTCGGTCCTTCTTTTTCGCAAGAATTCTTCTCGGAATGTGTCGGCCTATACTGATGCGGACTAGGCAGGTTCGGTTCATGATCGCCGCTCCACGTCGGGTTACTTCACTTTTGTTTGGGGAAATTTGGTCACCTGGAAGAGCAAGAAACAATCTGTTGTTGCCCGAAGTAGCGCGTAGGCAGAATATTAAGCTATGGCTAACGGTGTGTGTGAACTATTGTGGCTACAGATTCTACTTCGGGAGCTGCATATGTCCTTCACTACTCACCTCCGATTATTCTGTGATAATAAGGCTGCTATCACCATTGCTCATAATTCGGTTCAACATGACCGGACTAAACATATCGAGATTGACCTTCATTTTATCAAAGAAAAGATTGACACAAGGGAAATTTGCATTTCGTACGTCCCGTCCGATGGTCAACTTGCTGACATTCTTACGAAGAATCTTCATCGACCTCAGTTTGACTCTTTTAAATCTAAGTTGCGCATGATCGACATCTATGCATCAAATTGAGGGGGTGTGTTAGAATTACTATTAATTTTTTCCTAGTCAGATTTGTATTTAGGATTTTATTTTATTCTATAATTGGAAAAGGTGTTAAATCCGAAATTATATTAGTAGAATATTTTATTTTCAGAAATAGGATTAGTAGAATATTTTATTGAGAGATTTGGTACCGATTATTCTTGTATAAATACCAAGTCTAAGGAATAAAAAATTGATTCAGCCAAATTCACAAAATTAACAGTATTAAATTCAGAAGAGTTAGCTCTCACACTAAAAGCACAGTCTTCATTGGACTCTTTTAGGTACCTTTTTTCAATCTTTTATTCTGATACAGAACATATTTATAATTCATTTTTCTTTTTACTCAATCTTCTCAAGTCACCTTTCACATGGGTCAGGGTCATGGAGTACATGATCATCCTTCAACTACTTTGTGATTTAATCAGATTGATAATCATGTCCAAGTGTGTTAAGTTAAATAGAACAAGAAATTATAAATGCACTAGAAGATTATGAAACATTATTCCAACACATCATATCACAACATGAATGAAATGCAGAATGCCTAAATCCTAAAAATGCACATGCATGTTAGATGTTGTCCGAGATGTTGTCACATCTAAGACAACATCTATGATGGTTCAGGCAAAACACATTCTGAGAGACTTCCTAAGGTTGGAAAAACTCTCAAAATCCAATGTTTTTGTGAATATGTTGACCAGTTTGTTATTTGTACCAACCAATTCCATGCGGATCAAACCTTTTTTCTACTAGATCTCGAATAAAATGATGTCGGATGTCAATGTGTTTTGTTCGAGAGTGTTATACTGTATTTTTTGAAATATCAATTGCACTCAAATTATCATAGTACACAAGTAGGGTTTCACTCTTAGGTCCATAATATTCTACCATTTGGTTCACCCATAATAGTTGAAAGCAACAACTTCTAGCTGCCACATATTCAGATTCAACAGTTGAAAGTTAAACACAATTTTGTTTCCAACTATGCCGCGAGATTAAATTATTGTCAAGATAAAAACAACCTCCAGATGTACTCTTTCTATAATCTAAATCACCAGCCCAATCAGCATCAGATAAACCTACCAAATTGGAGTTAGTTTCTTGAGTGTACCATAATCCTAAATCAATTGTTCCTGCTATGTAACGTAGAATATGCTTAACAGATTTTAAGTGAGAGATTTTAGGATTGGCTTGGTATCTCGAACACAAGTATACACTAAATAAGATGTTAGGTCGTCTGATTGTCAAATACAGGAGGCTTCCTATATGCTGCAGTATAAAGTGTTGTCAACATTTTCGGCAACATCATTTTTGCACAATTTTCCACTCGAGCCTATAGGTGTCTTCATGTGTTTGATGTTTTCATTTGCAAATTTCTTAACTAGATTTTTGGCATACTTACTTTGACACATAAAAATGACATCATGCATTTTTTTAATTTGCAAACAAGAAAGAAACTCAACTCACCAACCATACTCATTTCAAAAGTAGATAACATACACTCAATAAAGTCATCAGTATATTTTTTAGAGGATGCACCAAAAATTATGTCATCAACATAGACTTGGCAGATAAGGATTTCACTTTTAGACTTTTGAATAAAAATATTTTGTTTACCTCACCTCGTTTGAAACTCATTTTAATTAGATACTCAGTCAGTCTTCCATACCAAGCACGTGGTGCTTGTTTCAAACCATAGAGTGACTTTTTCAATTTGTAAACATAATTCAAATGATGTGGATGCTCAAATCCTTTAGGTTGTCTTACATACACTTTTTCACACAAAATCCCATTCGAAAATGCACTTTTGACATCCATTTGAAAAGGTTCGATTTTCATGTAGCATGCAATTGCTAGCAATAGTTGGACTGACTCAATGCAGGCAACATGAGCAAATATCTCATCAAAATCAACACCTTCAACATGTGTGTACCTTTGAGCAAGCAACCTTACTTTGTTTCTAATGATGTTTCCTGATTCATCGATTTTATTTTTGAAAATATATTTTGTACCAATTATATTTTCATGGTCAGGAGGTGGAACTAAATACCATACATCATTTCGAACAAATTGTTCAAGCTCATCATGAATTTCATTGGTCCAAAACTCATCTTTTAAAGCTTCATCGACATTTTTGGCTTCGAGATTTTAAAAAAAATATGAAAATCTTACCTGTGAGTACATAGAGCTCATGCACAATAGTCCAACCATCTTGCGATAATCGATCTTTTCTTTCTTTCGAGTTTGAACTTCTCCACGTACATTTCTATTTATTTGAGATGATGGATGATTTTTCTGGATTTTGGTTGGAACGTTTTGTCCATCATCTACTGCGTAATCATCAATGTGTATTTCATCCTCAGGTTCAGTGACTTCAGTGTCACGTGTTGTGCTAGGTGTTATACATCTAGGACAACACCTGCATTTTCCAGTAAGATTGGAATTTCCAGAAGATCTTTCATATCATATTCTGCTGTTTTCTTTTTGAGATCTGCACAGTCATAAAAAAAAACATTAAGTGATTCAATGATAGTTCTTGTTCTTATGTTGAACATACGATATTCACGACTATTCGTAGCATAACCCACAAACAAACAATTGTCACTTTTCGAATCAAATTTTGCAAGTTGATCCCTGTCATTCAAAGTATAACAAACACAGCCAAAAAACATGAAAATATTTAAAGTTAGGCTTCTTTCTCATGATTATCTCATAAGAAGTCATGGTTGAACCACTTCTTAAATACACCCTATTCGAAATATGGCATGCATTGTTAAGGGCGACCTCTGCTCAAAATGCTTTGAGATGTTCTTCGAAGTTAGCATTACTCTCGCCATTTCCTGCAATTTTTTTGTCCTGAGTTCGGCTCTGCTATTTTGTTGTGGTGTTTTTGGAGCCGAAAACTCATGTGAAATACTTTTCCTGTCACAAAAGAATGAGAATGAAGAGTTTTCAAATTCCTTACCATGATCAGTCTTGATCTTTCTCACCTTCAATTATGGAAGATTGTAATCCTTGTGATTAATTGTTTAGAAACATCAAAAGTGTCCGACTTTTCCCTAATAAAACTTACCCATGAGGTACGTGAGAAATCATCGAGACACGTAAAAGAATACTTCTTACCTCCGAAGCTTTCACTTCCATAGGACCCATAAGGTCCATGTGCAATAACTCGAGACAACGTGTTGTCCCAAAGTATGGCAACACGAGGTGTGACACGCGAGTTTGCTTACCCTTTTGGCAATCTCCATAAACATATGGTATACCAGATGATAGATTAGGCATACCTCATACTGCATCGTACTTGCACAAATTCTTCAGGTTTTGAAGTTCACATGACCGAGTTTTTGATGCCAAAGGTCAAGTTAACTGACTTGCGCATGTTTGCATGTATCTTCTCCACCTATTTTATAGCAATTGTCTGAAGACCTTGTTCCTGTCATAATTCACACGTTAGTTTCATTAAAAACCTCACAAGTATGTTTATCAAACTTGACATGTAAATTATCATAACACAATCGGCTTATGTTTATAAAATTTGATTTTAATCGTTCTACATGAAGTACATTGTGGAGCTTTGGTAGTCCTTCGATATTCAATGTTCCTTTTCCAACAATCCTTCCTTTAGCTCCCCCTCCATAGGTTACTCTACCACCTTTTTTATCAACATAATCAGTGAGATGTTCTCGTGATCTTGTCATATGACGTGAGCTTGCACTATCAAAGTACCAGTGACCTGCAATGTTAGTTTTTAATGATGTATAGACAACATTACAGTGAGTATTTACCTTTGGTACCTAAATTTGTCTTACTGTAGGTCGACGATTGGAGGTGTTGCAATAAGTATTGGGCAACATTCGGGGCAATATCCAATTCGCCTTTGTATTCATGCAGTCTTTCTTAAGTTTAAAACAATAGGACCTGATATATCCAGACTTAAAACAGTAATGACACACATACCTGCATTTTCTTTGCTTCGAAACAAGTGCCGCAGGTTGTCTTTTTGGTGGAGGGCTTTTACTCGAAGATGTAGATTGTGAATGTTTAGAATAATCAGCTTTTCCTTTCACAAAAACAGTATATTTAGATGATTCACCAATTTCAAGCACACTGTATTTGTAACCTAAACCCTTCTTTTCATCTCTTTCCATCAGAAGTATGGATTCAAGCTTAGATGTGCTTGAATTGAACTTGGTTAGTGTCTCAGTCGCCTTCTGAAGTTCATCCTTGTTCTTACATAGTTCCAAGTCCTTTTTGCTCAGGATTACTTCTAGTTTGACAACCACAGCTTTCAGCTCAGTGTCCTCCTTCATGAGTGTTGTGTTAATCTTATTTCTTTTAATCCAATCAGCATACAACTCTTATAAAGCTTCTGTACACTCTCAATAGTGATTTCTTCATCATCAGCTTCTAAATCATCATCTGCACTTGAGTTTCCAGAAGTTGTAGAATTAAAGCACAATGATTTCGAACACGTGTTGCGCCCAAGTGTGGAAACACCTGTGCAGCCAACGTTTTTCTTTCAAAAGTACAGTCAAGGAGGTGTGATTGTTTTCTTCATTGGATTCATCCTCATCATATTCCTTATCGCTTAGAGAAACATTGTACCCTTTATTCTTGTGAGTTCTATTTGCACATTCATTGGTATATTGTCCAAATCCATTGCACTCTCTACATTGTACTGAATCATACTTCTTTGGATTAGGTTGACACTTTCCTTCATTCTTTGTCAAAACTGGCCTTGGGCAGGAAACTTCTGTAGTTTTTCAGGAGCTGGTAGACTAGGAAACTCTGATGGTTAAGTCCTGCCTTCTTTTTGTCTCTGATTCTCTTCATATAATCCCCTAATTTCTTTGTGATGTAGGAGATAGAGTCCTAACAAAGGTCTGATTCATTAACCTCTTGGGATAGTTGAAGAATATCATTATATGAATCATTAGAAACTTGGAAAGCAATAGTTTTTCCCTTGTCCTTTTTCTGCATGTCCATGTTCATTTCGAAGGTACGAAGTGAACTTATCAAATTCTCCAAAGCTATCTGAGTTGTATCCTTAGCATCATCAATTGCACATATTTTTATGTTGCACATAACCGAACCGAAATATTTAGTCATAACCGAACCGACCGAATTAATTTTCATAACCGATGAAAACCGAACCGAATTAAAATCGGTTAATTCGGTCGGTGGCCGAATTAACCGATTAGTTTAAAAAAAATTTGTTATTTAACTTTAATTATATATGTGATTTTTTTTTAACACTAAAGTTTACACAAATACATAAAAATATAAAATCACACACATCACAAATATATAAGTTTTGTTTAAACACAATTAATACATATTATATCGATTTTAAAATAAAAAATTAAAATATTTAAAAAATTGATAAATAAAAAAAATTATTAAATAATAATATTTATTATATCGGTTAATTCGGTTAACCGATTAAAAAATTTTGAAAACTGTAACCGAACCGAATTAACCGATATAACCGAATTTTTTAATTTGAAAACCGAATTTCCGAAATAACCTAACCGAATTTTCGAATTGACTCGGTTCGGTCGGTTAATTCGGTTTAACCGAAATCTTGCTCACTCCTAGGTAGGATGTTACTACATCCGCTTTCATCCCATACCCCAAAAATCCTCATATCCGATTAACTATTTATTTAATCGGATAAAAAAATCTTCTCAACACCCTCATCCATTCGGTTTGGTATCAAATTCTCAATCAAGTTGGGAGGAAATTGTAATCCTTAATTAAAGGAAGTTGTCTTCACCTTTATAAGTTCCGTTGATCGAGGTTCTCTTTCTCAAAATGCACACTCTTTTCCCTAATAAAGCACCTTGGACGTATTAAAGTGGCTCTTCTTTCCAAAATTGTTGATAATTAATTTTTGTTAAAATTTAAATTAAAAAAATATATATATTATTATTTTCATAATTATTCTTTCTCATGTACTTGGTTCTATGACATTAATATTGCCATTTTCTCAACAAAAAATAAAGAATGTATTTCAAATGTCATCGTTATTGAGTGAACATAAAATTAATCATAATTAACATGTAACGCTATATATACATGAAATGGATGGATTTGAAGTTTATGGATTTCCTTCTCTAAACAACTAAAATATATTTGAAATCTTCAATTTAAAATCCTTCCACCCAAACGTAACCTAAATGAATTCGATGAAAGATTTAGTAGAATTGTTATTTAGCTTGTCTCTCTTAGTGAAGAATAACTAACCGTGAACTTACTTTGAAAGTCTTAATAGCATTGTCTAGATAGTGGGATGCAAAGAGGCCATGAGGAGTCAAAGAACCTCAACAAGCTAGAGTTGCATGATCTCTTTATCAACATCATGATTTACGAGTTCGAGTTGGGCATCTGGATTGATAAGATTTGCCCACATCTCAGCCAACATGCTCTAGGTGGTGTTGTAGTTATCCTATCGGACAATGTAGAGTCCACATGCAAAAACTCTACTGAACAGATTAGCAATAAGGTCATATTACTCTTCGTTAATAAGTTTAATAAATTTATACGCAATAATCAATCTAAATTCATTAAATCTCACCATAAAAAAAGACCAAACAATTTATAAGCAAGCTTCCTTTAACAATGACAATAAAAACTACTTTATTACTAAATGTAACATACCTAAGATGGACGAGAAGAAGTCTTTTGAGAAAAGATAGTTCAAATATGATAAGAAGTCATACAAGAAGAGAGATAAGAAGGTGCTTGTTGCTGAGAAAAGTAAAAGCAAGTAGACAAACCCAAATGCAGATGCATCCATCTCTGAGACTTCATCCAATGAAAGTGATTAAGAACCGATTCGGTGCTAGATGGCTGATGTCAAGCTGGATAATGCAGATTATGAGGTATTTGATTTTAGTTTTAATGAATTCACATGAGAGGATTTCATTATTGCACTGCATGACTTAGTAGATGAATACAAAAGATTTTCGCATTCATTCGATGGAGTTAAAACGGAGAACAAAAATTTTATGGATAACTCAGGCACCTCGAGCTGCACACAACGAAAATAATTTCATAGTCTAAGGGTGAAAATCAATCTACTGACCATAGAGAATGGCAATAAGCGAATAGTATTTTGATTAATTAATGAATATATGTAAATCGATATTGATCCTTATTTTCCAAAAAAATAAAATAGTTACGAATTTATTAAAAAATAAATTTAATAAATTTCAATCCTATTTCAACACTTCCACAAAAAATAAATAATGGTATCTATTATAATCAAATGTTGTTTATAATAATTTATTATACTGATTAATTTTATGTATTGAATTTTAAGTAACGGTATCATGTGACAATATTTATCAAATATAGAATCATATATTCTTAATTATATTTTAAATAAATTAAAATTATTTAAAGCAACCATTTTTAATTTAATAATATTAGTAATATTTCAACAATTCCATAAGGAATAGAAAATATTTGGTGAACATTGATTGTAATTGAGAAATTACCAAAATATTTGACCAAAGATTTAGTCAGATTGCCAAAATATTGTTCATGAATCTGCAATTTGTACATGACCAAAGGTAATCCTCTCCTTCACTTCCTCCTACAATTCCTCCTATATATTTAAATTAGGTAAATAAATATGTTATATCATATATTACTCAAATTACCAATTAATATCTCTGTCACTTCTTACCTTTATTACAATAAAAAAATATAATATTTATGGAAATATTGAAATATAATAAAAAAAATTACTTTAAAAAAATTTTATTTTAATTAAAAACTATTCACACCTTATCATTAAGGTACATTATTTTATATATCCTTTTTTCTTGAAATTCATCTCTTTTATTTATATATTTTAATTTAATTTTTCGACTCTCTTTTATTTATTTGAAATATAATAAATACGTGTATATGCAATTTTCTTTCTTAGTATACCAACATTGAATGATTGAATATTATGTGAGATACTCTTGATTGTTGAAACAAAAGTTCCAAAAATTTTATGGAAAGTAAAAATCTTTTATTAGATAAAAATAAAATTTTAATTTATTCATAACTTTGGAGATTATATTATTTATTTATTTATTTTAATTTTTAATTTTTTTATTATAATACTAAATTTAGTATAATTATGAACGAAAAATATGAGAAGATGATATTTCTATTAGATATTGAATTGTGCAGGACTGATGGATAGAAATACTATCTTGAAAGACAATCTTACATATCGTAGGTTGGAATTTGATCGAGAAAAAAATAAAGAAGAAAATATCATTTGCACTCTTTGTTGGTGTCAATCATCATGCAAACTATAATTTTTGGTGTAGCATTGTTATATGATGAAACTGTTTAAACTTTCATTTGGCTCTTCCATACATTTGCTAAAGCTATGAATGGAAAAACTCCTGCAACTATTCCCACCGATCAAGATGCCAAAAGCTTAAGTGGAAAAATGGCCTGAAACATACCATCGTCTGTGCATTTGGCACATTTATCGAAGTGCAGCAATACATCTTAGTGTTGTTTTCTCGAACTTTAAAGAGTTTTCAAAAGATTTCAGTTCTTGCATATATAAATTTGAGGAAGAAAAGGATTTTTTGACAGCATGACCTGAAATGTTGAATAAATATGATCTTCAAAGTAATACATGGCTTGAAAGTATGTTTAAAATTAAGGAAGAATGGGCTCTTGTATATGGAAGGCAAACGTTTTGTGCGATATATGACTATTACTCAGGGCAGCGAGAGTATGAATGGCGCTTTGAAAAATTGCGTAAATTATAAGAACGATTTGTTTCAATTTTTTGAATATTTTGTAGATTGATTGGTGATTGTCGCTATGAAGAGTTGAAAGCTTATTTGCGGACGAACAATAGTACACATGTATTTTTCTTTCCGGTCAAAATTCTAAAGCATGCAGTAAGTTTTTACATGCATGAAACCTTTCAATTATTATAAAATGAGTTGAGCAAGGAGCATGATTCAAAGGTAGAAGTTGTTTCTGAAAAGACATGCTAATCCATAACGGTTCACGAAAACCGTTGTCGTTTCTCCGGAAAAACACGTTAATCCACAACAGTTCACGAAAACCGTTGTCGTTTCCCCAAAAAAAAAAACGCTAATCCACAACGGTTCAAGAAAACCGTTGTTTCCTAAAAAAAAAACGCTAATCCACAACGGTTCATGAAAACCGTTGTCGTTTCTCCAAAAAAACACGCTAGGTTTTTGAAAACCGTCGTCTTTTGTCCCCAAAAACACGCTCAAAGACGACAGTTTATAAAACCGTTGTCTTTGACCCCAAAAACACGCTAAAAGACAACGTTTTTTGGGGAACCGTAGTCTTTTAGCGTGTTTTTGAGGGTCAACGACAACGTTTCCTGCTTTTTAACAATGGTTTTCACTAAAATCGTTGTTAAAAAGCAAAAGACAACGGTTTTTTAAAAAAACCGTTGTCTTTTGAGTGTGGTTGAATGCATATTTTGTTGTAGTGTATATTCTAGTCCTACTAGGACTCTAACTTATCATGTTTCGGTTCCAGCCCCTAACCGCTTAGTCCAGGACCTGGTCGACCCTCCTAGGACTTAGACAGACTCCTCAGCAAGCAGCTGGACCAGGCCCCACGTCCCAAAAGAGCCTAGCCTTGCAACCCGTCCACCATAACCATGCGCAGCCCCATTTGCCCACGCGATCCCAGCCCCTTTTGGCCTATCATCGTGCTGCCTCCCTTGAACTCTCCTACAGCCCCTTCAGACCCCTGGACAATCCCTTAACAGCCTTCTAACAGCCTCCCACGCCTGAAGCCAAAAAGACGCAGCCCTAGCCCCATAACATGCAATTTTCGTTCAACCTACTTCACCCTACTGTCCAGCCCTTAAACTTTCATCTATGGGTCCTTAAACCTTCTGGAAAACGTCCCTTGTGATGCTCCTACCATGGCAGCCCCTTTATGCAAATTTATCACAAGTTTTGGATCACAAAAACATGCTTTAAACCCATGTATATGTGTAAAAACGAAAATAATAAAAGAGATACTTGTTTTTCATGCCAATATATGTTAGGGTGTAATTGATGAGAAAAAGAAGAATTACGGCGTGCCTTTGCGTGACTTACGCAGGAAAACCTTTGACGTCGAAGAACGGAGGAACACTTTGGCTTGCTCTTGCTAGCACCTTCGAAATTCTCTTCCTATATATCTTGCTATTGTGTGTGCCGTGAGTTTTAAGAGAGGGGTGGGGAGAGTTTCAGATTTTTAAAAGTGTGTGGCCGTGTATTTTCTTGATGCAAAGTGAAGTGTTGTGGTGCTCAATAATTTAGAAAGTGGCGTGAGTTGAATGGTGTAGAGCTTGTGGTGTTTAATGTGATGGAGAGAGTTTGAATTTGATAGAAAGTGTGTGGCCGTATGTATATGGGTGGGGGAAAGGTTTTGTTATTTTAAATACTCGTATAATTATTAATCAAGGCTTAGGCCTAATAAGCCCTCAAATTAAGCCCAATTATCTTTGATTAAATAATAAAAATTATTTTGTTTAATAAAGTTTGTGAATTTATTAGCCGAGTTGCCAAAAAATTTGTATTTTTGTTGAAAAACCAACACCGATAAAATTTACGTCCCGACGTATAAAATCACCTCAAAACCCCTTATTTTCAAAAATATGAAAAACATTAACCATATTTTAAATAATTAAAAACAATTATTTAATGAAAACATTTTCTATTTTTCAGCCATCAGTCTCCGTTCCTCGATCGCAACGCGGATAACCTTTAAAAAATACATTTTAATGCAACAATGTAGAAAAATATATTTTAAACATGCAAATATGCACAACAAAATTAATCTATGAAATTAAAACATCTAATTAAAATACACACTGAATTTAATAATTTGCGCATGTGGTCGCCGTGGACCTTTAAATTTTTGGGCGTTACAATAGACTTGTCGAATTTATACCTCGAAATCTTTCAATGATCCAACCTACAATATATAACCAATATGTAAGTCAATATAGAACAATTTAATCATCGAAAAAGAATTAAATTGGAGCGGACGAAAACCTAGACTTTGGCAGCTCACTTATAAGAACAAAAGCTGGGATTTCGACCCGAATATGCGAATATCGAAGCTTTAACTAGCAGCTAGTGGTCCCGAGGTGGTGGCTCGCCGGAGACTCGTCGAAATCTCGCCGGAAAGAGCTAAACGCTAGCTAGAAAACAGGGGAAACAAAATACCACAAATCCACCAAAGAGACGAAGCTAAAACTCACCGGAAAAGCGGACAAGAACTTGCGCAAGCACAACTCTCAGAACAGAGCTCGGTGCTCTGATTTCTTCCGATTCAGCGCAGGAAAAAGAGTGCTAGGGCTGGAGGAAGAAGTTTCTAAGCTGTTGTGTTTCTTCTCCGGCGACTGGGCGGCGCGCGGTGGTAGGGTGCGCAAGGGAGAAGAATCGGGAAAGCTGATTTGGGGATGGTTTCTCATGGTTTAGGGCTTCTTGTTCTATCATTGATTTTTTTCCCTTTTTTTTCATTATAATATTTAATTATATCATATTTCATTTTATTTCATTTTTAAAAAACATTTATTTCATTCTATATATAAATATAAATGTGTGGATGTATTTACTTATTTTCATTATCAAGTAATATATATGTAATTTCACACTTAATTTATTAAATAATATTAATTAACCACGTTTTAAGGATTATGGTTTTATGCTTTTGATTTTTTTCCTTTATCTATTTTTCATTATAATATTTAATTATATCATATTTCATTCTATTTAATTTTAAAAAATATATATTTCATTCCATATACATTTAAATGTGTGGATGATAGAAAAGTTTTCCAATTGTAAACGAGCATGAGAGAAAAAAAGTCGAGTTATATTCATAATGAAATGACTCATTATAAAGTATATAGAATTTTAAATTTATATATTCAATAAACAAAATTTGGTAGTATTTGAAACATCTGTTAAGAATGTTCAAGATTTAGGCAATAAGGATCTAAAGGTATACTCGACCAATGTTTTCAAGAACACTGAAACCAAAATCAGAATAAAATTTTTCTTGACTTCAGTTCTAAAATCAGCTCTCATAATATATAAATTTAAGGCATAACTGTTAAACAATTTATTTCACCGTCTCACATATTGTATAACTATTTTATTTAATATTTAAAAATGAAAAATAATAGCAATTTTCAGAAAATTTATATGCCAGACAAATATATAAATTCAATTCACAAAATTTGGTAGTATGCGAACTTTTGATTTATAATTTTTAATTTATATATATATTTTTAATTATTTATAAAATTTAAAGAAAATAAAAAAATCTACAGTCGAGTAGGTGATAGAAATATTGCATTTGACTATGATTATTCCAGTTTCAAACCTTACAATCCAATCCGGTGTGGACTCTAGAGGTGGTTGGTACGGTATACCGTATCGAAATTTCGGATACCGTATATCGTACCGAAAATACTGGTATGAGAAAAATGATACCGTTCCGTTACCGTACCGTGCTGAAATTTCGGTACGGTATCGGTAAAATGCCGTCATACCGAAAATATATATAAAAAATTCATTCTCTTGTAATTCCAAGGCCAGTGATAACCAATACAAACAAATCTCTCAAGACAGTCAAAGAGACCAAGAAATATATATGCAAAACAAATCCATCAAGACAATAAACATCAACCGCAACATGTGTCTGGAGATGCAACACATCAATGAACACCAATAAACTTCAACCGCAACACGTTCGACTTCTTCATCCGCTATCTTTGCAACAATGTCTGAGGTCCTGTGATTTTTAAAGTCTGTTAGCTTTTTAACAAGTCGAGGCCCAACATCAGTCCTCTAGGTAGCTGGAAGGTTAGGAGACAGATATAAGACTTCTCAACAGTTTAAATTCTCAACTATGAGCTGAGTTGCTTAACTGAACTTTGATTTGGACTATTCCAACATGATGAGTCCAAAAAAAAGTTAAATTATTTATTTTGATACGGTATCTATATGTATGGTTTTATACTAAAAAAATTACCCAATATTTTTTAATAATTTAACTTTATTGTTTAAAAATATTATATATTTTTATATTTATATATATTATTTCGGTATATACCGAAAAATTCAAATTTCATACCGTTACCGTACCGAATATTTCGGTATCGGTATCGGTACCATACCGTACCGAAAATTTCGATATACCAAAAATTTCGATAAATTTGGTATTTTTCGATACGGTAACCTCGGTATACCGAAAATTCGGTATTTTTCCACTCCTAGTGGACTCGACCATGGTTTACAAAACACTTAAACCAAAATTAAAACTAAAATTTTTCTTGACTTCAGTTCCAAAATCAACTCTCATAATATATAAATTTAAGACATAACTGTTAAAGAATTAATTTCATCATCTCACATATTGTATAAATAATTTATTTAATATTTAAAAATAGATAATAATAGTAATTTTCAGAAAAATTATATGTCAGACAAATATAAAAATTCAATACACAAAATTTGGTAGTATGCGAACTTTTGATTTATAATTTTTAATTTATATATATGTTTGTTTAATTATTTATGAAATTTTAAAAAAATAAAAAAAAACCTACAGTCAAGTAGGTGATAGAAATATTACATATAATTTGATTATGATAAAACTCTAAAAATTAAAAACAAATGATTTCAAATGTTCAATACTATGAGCCATTTGATATTAAAAATGGATCATAAAAAACAAATAGTTTGAAATGTCCAATGAACATACATATATAAGTACTAAACACGTAAAATACATAATATATATATATATATATATGTGTGTGTGTGTGTGTGTGTGTGTTTGTGTTGTATATGTGTGTGTGTGTGTGTGTTGTGTGTATAATAATGCTGATATAAAATAAATTATCTATGGCATAGAATTCTAAAAACAAAAGATAAAAAGTTATGTAGGAGGTTAGATATTTTTAAATTAAATATTATGAGCTATAGTTTACTATCAATATTATTATTTCATTAGTTTTGATAATATTTTGATGACACACAAAATTTATTTCTACTATAAAAAATAATATATGACATAATTTTATAATAAATATAAATTATAATGATAATTGATTAATATCTGTCAAAGTATTAGAGCTTTTACATATGATATTTTAACATCTTTATTTATTTATTTATTTTGAAATCAAACTAACTAATTTAACACATACAAAAAATAACATTTTTTTTGCAAGTTTATTTCTTTGATTATATTTCAAATTTTTATGTAAAAATTATTCCGGTAGTTTAAAATTTATATTTAATAATTATTGTATTAGTTTATTAGATTTTATTTGATATTTACCATAAAATCTTATTTAAGTGTGTATTTCATTATATATATTGATTTATTTATTATTTTAAAATTATATTTAACAAGAAATTAATAATCATCGAAGTAGTTTATAAAAGATCGATTTTGATATAAAATTAATCATCTATTATATAAAATTCTAAAAACAAAAGGTAAAAAAATTATGTAGGTGTTTAAATATTATTTATTTGAAATATTATGAGTTATATTTTACTATCAATATTATTATTTCATTAGTTTTGATTTTGTTTTGATGAGTCAGTCATGATATTTTATATTTATAATTATTTATCGTTAATATGCTTGTGAATTATGATTTATGCATTGATAAAGTCCATAATTTGATTGATTCGCGATGTTTGGATATATTTTTTTTAAAATTTCTTTCAATTCATTTGGTTCTATATATTATGCTAATTATAATTTATTATATAACATAAAATTAACCGTTGGAATAATAATTTGACAAAAAATTTGAAAATAAAATATATAAGTTTTTAATTAATTTATTAATTTAATATAACAAGATATTTAACTCAAATAAATAACAAAATTATTCAATTTATTTTTTTAGAAAATCAAAATTTTAATTTTTATCATATAATTTGTATTGAACGTGCTTCTTGCTAGTAAAATTAAATGTGGATAAAAGAATTGCATCAGTACACAGTCATTAGAGAGACCTATTTTTAGCCTCAAATAGAACAAAGTTTGGTGTTCTGCTAACACCATCTTTTCTCCCCCTTAAGAAAAGTAAATTCAGCATCTAATTGTCTCATATTACATTATAGGTTGCATCTTACAAGACTCAAAGTTGTTAACGGATGCATTCCTAGCAGAATATTCATTAATTACCAAACTTTTCTTGTATATTTATAATTTCGAATAAATTTATTTGAACGGATAAGAGAACTATAATTCCTAGCTCAAACTAGCTGACTAATATATAAATTTCTATGCTAAAAAGACTAAAATCTATTCATTAATATATCATGTTCTGCTCAAGCGAGAGGTGACATCAACAAACAAATCTTCACTGTAAGGAATGGCGAGGCCTCCCATTGGATGACAAAATCCGTATTCTTCTTCAGCTTGACGTAGCAAATCTTGAAATGAAGGATTATTCAAATATGATATGGGAATGACAAATCCTTGCTTATATTCACTCTCCCCAACATAAACAACACAATATCCTTTTGGAACATCAGATGATCGAATTCGATCTTTTCTCACTTGATAAAGATCGTTTAAGTATTTGTCGAATGACCATTTCTGTATTAAAATGTAAATTAAAGATAAACAAGAGCACCAGAAGAATCACATGAATTTGTCTGTCAATCATCAGATTAGGCCATCCACAATAGTAGATGTATTTCTTCCAAATATTTGTGGGTCTCATAGTCCACATCATCAATCAAATATTTCACTACTCAAATATCTCACATTTCACAATCAAATATCTCACCAATCAAATATTTATGGATCCCACTATCACTTTAATTAATAATATATTTTCATTTAAATAAAATAACTTACAATTTTAAAAAAAATATTAAAAATATTTTTGAATATTTTTGAAATTTTTGAATATTAAAAAAATATTAAAAATATTTCTGAATATTTTTGAATCTTAAAAAAATATTAAAATGATTATTAAAATTAGATAGTTTAATTAAAAAGTATTAAAAAATGAAGAAAAAAAATATGAATAACCGGTTACAAATTTGTAACCGGTTATTCACTTTGCACAAAAATAAAGATGACACAATTGTGAATATTTGGTGGTGTAGAATATTTGGATGACATGACACCCACAATATCCACTATTGTGGGTGCCCTTATATGAAAAGCAATATAATTGAATCATTAGTGTCAAACATATATTTTTCTTTTTCTCATTGATACCATAGAAATTGAGTACAATATATAGAGATACAAAAAAACTATTTTAGGAATTTCTTCTATGTCTGTACAATATTTACGGCTACAATCCCCTGAATGACGGGATTCCTAAATCTAAGATTTCCATAGCTTGCCAACCACAGCTGGCTAATTGAGAGACTCCCGCCAACACTCCCCGTCAAGTTGGTGTGTAGATATCTCCAACACCTAACTTGTCAAGTGAGTCATTGAAGTTCCTGCTGGAAACTGCCTTGGTAAGAATGTCTGTTAACTGATTTTCAGATTTAACAAAAAGGAACTGGATGATCTTCTCATCCAGGTTCTGTTTGATGAAATGTCGGTCTATCTCCACGTGCTTGGTGCGGTCGTGTTGAATTGGGTTGTGAGATATGTCGATGGCAGCTTTGTTATCGCAGAATAAGTTCATTGCAGAGTCAGGAGGAAAGCCGACCTCTGTTAGCAAACCTCTAAGCCAAAGAAGCTCACATAATCCTTTCGCCATGCCTCGGAACTCAGCTTCAGCGTTGGTTAGGGCTACCACCTTCTGCTCTTTACTCCTCCATGTAACTAAGTTTCCTCCCACAAATGTAAAGTAGCCTGAAGTAGACTTTCTATCAGAGATATTCCCAGCCCAATCCGCATCGGTGTACCCTTCAATATTCATATGAGTATTCTTGGAGAACATTAATCCTTTTCCTGGTGATGATTTTAGGTAGCGGAGAATTCGAGTTACGGCACCCATATGTTCTTCACTCGAATTATGCATAAATTGGCTTACCACACTTACAGCGTAAGCAATGTCTGGACGAGTGTGAGATAAGTAAATGAGCTTCCCCACTAGTCTTTGATACCTCACCTTATCAGCTGGCACCTGGTCCGAATATTCTCCAAGTCTATGATTCTGCACAATCGGCGTATCCACAGGTTTACACTCTAGTAATCCAACTTCCGTCAATAAATCTAGTACGTATTTTCGTTGAGAGAGGAATATGCCATTTTTAGATCTCGCCACTTCTATTCCCAAAAAATACTTAAGTCCTCCCAAGTTCTTCATCTCGAATTCATTAGACAGTTGTTCTTGTAGCCTCGAGATCTCATCAGTGGCGTCCCCCGTAATTATCATGTCGTCCACATAGACTATTAACGCCGTCACCTTGCTTTGTCGGTGTTTCAAGAAGAGAGTATGGTCAGAGTTACTTTGGCGATAGCCATACTTCTTCATTGCTGAACTAAGTCGGCCAAACCATGCTCGCGGTGACTGTTTTAGTCCATACAATGCCTTCTCCAATTTACAAACAATTTTGTTCCCAGCAGTTCCTGTATAACTTGGCGGAACATCCATGTATACTTCCTCATCAAGATTCCCGTGAAGGAAAGCATTCTTCACGTCGAGTTGATGTAGTGGTTAGTCCAAATTTGCTGCAAGAGATAGTAGAACTCTAACGGTATTGAGTTTGGCTACGGGTGAGAAGGTTTCTAAGTAGTCTACGCCATATGTTTGGGTAAAACCTTTCGCTACAAGTCTCGCCTTGTAGCGCTCAATTGATCCATCAGCCTTGTATTTTATCGAGAACACCCATTTGCATCCCACTAATTTCTTTCCCTCTGTTAATGGGACCAATTTCCAGGTATTATTTTTCTTTAAGGCTTCTAGTTCTTCTTGCATTGATTGTGCCCACTTTGGATCAGACAACGCCTCTTCAACGCTATTGGGAATGTGGCAAGAGGATAGTGTTTGAGTGAAAGTCTTGAGCGGCTTTGACAGACCTTGAGTAGATACATAATGTGCAATTGGGTACTTGGGCTTTCTACCTTCTTCATCTGGGTTGTATCTGTTCGGTGGTTTCCCACGATTGTGTCTAAAAGGCAACACATAACTAGTAGAGGAATCCAAAATATTAGCATGTAAAGGTGTATCAGAAGTACTTACCTCAGGGACATTCTCAGAAGGAGAAGGGTCTTCGGGTACTGAGGAGTGAGGGGACTGAGTATTGATAGGACTCGTTTTTACGTGTTTTTAGTGTTGGTTTCGAGTCGCATTCATACATCATATTAGTTTGTTTTAGTTTATTCTTGCATTTTGTTTGCATTATTTAGCATATGACTGATCTCGTGTGTTTTGTGGTATTTTGTAGGAATGAAACCAAATATGGCAGAAAATGGGCACAACAACGAAGAAGCCTCGCTAGGGCGGTCAAAACTGACCGCCCCAGCGAGCATTCTAGTCTTACCGAGGATTTCGAACAGAAGATCTCTCGCTCGGACGGTCAAAAGTGGCCGCCCCAGCGAGACTGCTAGCCTGGACAAGAGAATTTAACAGAAGATCTGTAGTGACACGTTCCAGAATCACCTACTAAACAAGAACTAAGCATGCACTTAACTTAATTAATAATAATCAGAGATAAACGCGGAAAAGGCCAATGAATGAAAGTTATACAACCCGATCGAAATCTAGAATACTCAAACTAAACTGAAAATATCTGATACAACCATATCGAAACAGAACAGTAATGAAGAACTAACTCAACCGTCCACTCCACGTCCTCCTCGTCCTCCTCCTGAGCCTTCCAACCTGAGGCCTGCCCCGTGGGAATGGGGTGTCCAAGATAAACAAAACCGAGGACGTGAGCGATAAGAACGCCCAGTACAAAAGTATGAGTATACAAGCCTATATGAAATGCACATGCTATGATATGATACCAGGGTAGTCAAGAAACAGGAGTCACAAAAGATCTCAATATGCTCAGTCTAGAGGCGCCAAGTGGATAGTGCCGCGCGGTACTCCTCTGGGTCACTGCATCCACTACAAGATCAGACGTGGACCTAAAATGTCCCGGATCACCGAAGCCCTCCCGACCCGTCGGCCACTGTGTACTCTCGGTGTCCATGCGTCCACAAGATAGGGCTGAGCGGCCCCACAAGATATAGCTTATCTCGAAAGAGATACAGCTCAACAGCAAAGGCTATCTCGAAGGAGATACGGCTCAACATGAAATGCAATATGCATCATAACTCCTGACATAATAGCATGCATCATATGACATATAACAATGCAGCAAATAATCATGCAACACATATATGAATGTATACTCAACCAGGATATCTCGGATAGTACTTTCGTACCTCTATCACAGCAAGCCTAGCCTTACGCAACACCGCTAATCAGGTCTAGCACAAGCCTACGCAATAAAAGCATACTCAATGAACGAAACTACCATGCTCGACTAGCAAAACCAGTACTCCCTAGTACTACCAAAGGTTTAGGGTTTACCTTCGTCCGTCGACAGCCCTTTGATGTCGATTGCCTCGTAACTCAGGCGTCGCTACGCTACCAATCCTGGCAGCTCTTGGCTATCGCTCGACCAACAACTAACCCTAGAAACCTTCCAAACCTCTCAACTATGAGACACAACTTCAAGAATTTGCAATCCAAAATGAGGAATTTCGAGCACTATTTATAGGCTATGTTCGGATCCACCGAACCCACTTCGGAACGTCCGAACTCCCACGTGTCCATCGGCTCTTGACACCTCATGATCGGATCCACCGAACTTACACTTCGGATCATCCGAACTTGCATGTAAACTGACGTGTCGATCGACTCTTGACACCTCATGATCGGATCCACCGAACTTACTTCGGATCGTCCGAACTCTTCGGTGCTACCGAACCATCTTCGGTCCGTCCGATCATGACCACGGTCAAGATTACACATTAAACCTTCTTAATCACCATTAATCTGTTAATTACCCAATTTGGAATTCGGGCTACTACATTCTCCCCCCCTTAAAAGATTTCGTCCTCGAAATCAGGCTTAGAGGATGAACAAAACGAAATAACAACATCGTTATTACATCTCAATTGTTGTTGAATACAACTGATATTTCGATTACAACTGAAAACACAAACATATACAAAGCACAACTCAAAAGAGCTCTGGATGCTCTGAACGCATACGACTCTCTAACTCCCAAGTGGCTTCTTCAGTACCTCGACGCTGCCACTGCACTAAGACAAGAGGAATGATCTTATTCCGCAACACCTTGTCTTTGCGATCGAGAATCCGAACTGGTCGCTCCACGTAAGACAAATCCGAATCAAGTTGAACTTCAGAGGGATGTAAGATGTGAGACTCATCTGCTACATAACGTCTCAACAAGGATACGTGGAACACATCATGAATACTTGATAGGTACGGCGGCAATGCAAGTCTGTAAGCTAAATCTCCCACACATTCTAAGATTTCAAAAGGACCAATGAATCTCGGAGATAGCTTACCCTTGAGTCCAAATCTCAGAATCCTGCGAAAATGCGAAACTCGGAGAAACACTTTCTCACCTGGCTGAAAATGCAGAGGTCGACGCTTAGTGTTCGCATAACTAGCCTGTCGATCCTGAGCAATCTTAATCCGTTTCTTGATTAATGCAACCTTATCAATAGCCTGTTGAACTAACTCCGGTCCCTCAACATGTCGTTCCCCAACTTCGTCCCAGAATAATGGAGTACGACAACGTCGCCCATACAACGCCTCAAATGGTGCCATACCAATACTACGACGATAGCTGTTGTTGTACGCGAACTCAATCAAAGGCAAATGATCCTGCCAAGCGGTTCCGAAATCCATAACACAAGCTCGCAACATGTCCTCAAGTGTACGGATAGTTCTCTCTGTCTGACCGTCGGTCTCTGGATGATAAGCCGTACTCAAACTCAGTGAAGTACCCAATGCTGACTGGAAACTACCCCAAAATCGTGAGGTAAAACGAGGATCCCTGTCACTAACAATACTGACTGGTACTCCATGCAACCGTAGAATCTCTTGAATATACAATCGAGCCATACGATCGAAAGTAAAATCACGGTTATATGGCAGAAAATGAGCAGACTTGGTGAGTCGATCTACCACTACCCAAATAGCATCACTATTCCTCGAAGACAATGGCAAGTGAGTAATGAAATCCATCGTGATATGCTCCCACTTCCATTCAGGAATAGGTAAATTCAATAATAATCCTCCCGGTCGACGGTGCTCTGCTTTAACCTGCTGACAGACTAAACACTTGGAGACAAACTGATACACGCTACGCTTCATCCCTTTCCACCAAAATCGTGTTCTCAAATCTTTATACATCTTATTGCTTCCCGGATGAACACTTAACTTGCTTCGATGAGCCTGGGACAAGATCTCTTCCCTCAAAATATCATCCTCTGGTACTACAACTCGATTAGACAAACACAGAAGACCATTAGACTGATAATGAAAATTGCTATCTCCACCAACTAACCGAGCTAATCTCTGAGTCTTGAGATCAGATATCTGAGCATCTCGAATCTGAGTGAACAAAGCTGGCTCAGATAAAATGGTAGCAACACGAATGCTCTCCATACCTTTCCGATGCTTGAATTTAAATCCCAACGAACAACAATCCTGGACAGCACTAGACATGGCACTGGTCTGAAGTGCAGAGGCTCTCACCTTGCGACTAAGAGCATCAGCTGTGAGATTCGCAGAACCTGGATGGTATTTGATTTCGCAATCATAATCCTTTAGCAGATCCATCCAACGACGTTGTCTCATGTTCAACTCAGCCTGAGTGAACAGATACTTCAGACTCTTGTGATCAGTAAAAATTTCAAACTGAACACCGTACAAATAATGACGCCAAATCTTCAGCGCAAACACAATAGCTGCCAACTCTAGATCATGAATGGGATACTTTTCCTCGTGAGGTTTTAACTGTCTGGAAGCATAAGCGATCACATGACCATTCTGCGTCAACACACACCCTAAGCCTTGAAAGGAGGCATCGGTGTAAACACTAAAACCATCAGATCCTGACGGTAACGCCAAAACAGGTGCAGAAGTCAGAAGTCGACGAAGCTCTCTGAAACTATCTTCGCACTCAGATGACCACTCAAATGGAACATCCTTCCGAGTAAGTTGCGTCAAAGGTCTAGCTATCTGAGAGAAATTCACGATGAAACGACGATAATACCCTGCCAGACCTAGAAAACTACGGATCTCGGCCACTGTCGTTGGTCGTGACCAATTCAACACTGCCTCAATCTTGCTAGGATCCACAGAAACTCCTTCCTTGGAAATCACATGACCAAGGAATACTACCCGATCAATCCAGAACTCGCACTTACTCAGCTTAGCATACAATTGCTTCTCGCGAAGAATCTGCAACACAATCCTCAAGTGCTGGGCATGCTCTTCCACACTGTGAGAATAAATCAATATATCGTCAATGAAAACCACAACGAACTGATCTAGGAAATCCCGAAAGACTCGGTTCATCAGATCCATGAACACTGCTGGCGCATTCGTCAAACCGAATGGCATAACTAGAAACTCGTAGTGCCCATATCGAGTACGAAAAGCAGTCTTGGAAATATCATCGTCTCTGACTCTCATCTGATGATAACCCGATCGCAAGTCAATCTTGGAGTAAACAGAAGTACCCTGAAGCTGATCGAACAAGTCATCAATACGAGGCAATGGATACTTGTTTTTGATCGTGACACGATTCAGCTGGCGATAATCAATACACAATCGCATCGATCCATCCTTTTTCTTGACAAACAAGACTGGAGCTCCCCAAGGTGAAACACTCGGGCGAATATAACCTTTATCAAGAAGATCCTGCAACTGCTGCTTCAATTCCCTCATCTCTGATGGAGCCAGACGATAGGGGGCACGAGAAATCGGCGCAGTCCCTGGCATTAACTCGATGCCAAACTCCACTTCTCTAATCGGAGGAAAACCAGGAATCTCATCTGGGAAAACATCAGGAAACTCACAAACCACTGGAATATCATCTATACCAACACTACCTGTGGACAAATCAATCGCATAGATGAGGTAGCCTTCCCCGCCCGACTCTAAAGCACGACAGGCTTTCAGAGCAGATACCACTGGCATCGGTGGTCGCGCTCCCTCACCATAGAAAAACCAACTAGAGCTCTCAGTCGTACGAAACTGAACAAGCTTCTGGTAACAATCCACAGTAGCTCGGTAGGTAGTCAACATGTCTATACCCAGAATACAATCAAAATCTTCCATCTCCAGGATCATAAGATTCGCAATCAATTCGTTACCCTCAAAATCTAACGGACAACCCATCACTAGACGCTTTGCTAATACCGAATGACCCATCGGAGTAGAAACAGAAAGAATGACGTCTAGAGAAACATACGGTAACTTATGACGCTTAACAAATCGTGCAGAAATGAATGAATGGGATGCTCTGGTATCAATAAGAACAAAAGCAGGAATACCGCATAAACAAAAAGTACCTGCTATGACTCTCCCTGTCTCATCTGCAGCCTGATCCTGGTTCAGCGCAAAAACCTGACCTTGGACACGAGGTCGAAGATTTGAACTGCCCACTGCCTGACCCTGCATCCTCTGCTGAACAGTCGCCTGAGATCCGGAACCAGATCCTACTCCACCTCGCAACTGAGGGCAATTCTTCTTAAGATGGCCCATCTCGCTGCACTGAAAACAAGCTCCTGCGGCTGATCTGCACTGCTCAGATGGATGGTTCTTCCCACAATGCACACAAGAACCCTTCTGCTTACCAAAGCGAAAAACACCGCTAGACCGAGATCCAGATCCAGAAGAAGAAGAAGAACCAGACTTCTTAAAAGACTGAGATCGAGGGCTCAAAGTACTCGGAGGTCTAGAAGAAAGAATAGCCCTACCACGCTGGAGACTGATCTCTGCCTGGCGACACCGGTTCACTAGCCCATCATAAGAAGTAGGATTATCACAGACTGTGACTCGATCAAAGATCTCCTGGTTAAGACCCTGAAGGAAATGGTCGTACTTGGCCTCAGGACTGCCACTGATATGAGGAGCAAAGGGCAACAACTCGAAGAACTTCTGCTGATATGCATCAACAGACATACTCCCCTGCTTAAGATTCAGAAGTTCAATCGTCTTTGCCTGACGAAGGGCTGGAGGAAAGTAGAGCTGCATAAAAGCTGCACGGAAATCAGCCCAAGTCACCCTACCCTGAGACTGGACTATCGGCGCAGAAGTCGATCGCCACCACTTACGCGCACGGCCCTCGAGAATTTAAACTAAGGGTCTCCATCTGCTGATCTTCAGTGCACTGGAATGCACGGAAACAACTCTCCATGCGCTCTATCCAATCCTCAGCAACATCGGGAGTCTCACCACCGACTAAAGGCTTAGGCCCCAACTGCATGAAACGGTGCATCTCAAAACGCCTATGGTCATCACGACGATGACGATGTTCACGACGACGCCTACGATCGTCCTGGTCTCCCCAACGACCTACACTCCCCTGACTACTCTCATCACCACGATGGTCAGCCATCGCTACAAGATAGAATGGGGAAAATATGGTGAAATGGTCAACGGAAATCCCAAAACAAAATCTATATCCCAAAATCATCAGCATGCTCTGATACCATAAATGTAGTGACCCTGTTCCAGAATCACCTACTAAACAAGAACTAAGCATGCACTTAACTTAATTAATAATAATCAGAGATATACGCGGAAAAGGCCAATGAATGAAAGTTATACAACCCGATCGAAATCTAGAATACTCAAACTAAACTGAAAATATCTGATACAACCATATCGAAACAGAACAGTAATGAAGAACTAACTCAACCGTCCACTCCACGTCCTCCTCGTCCTCCTCCTGAGCCTTCCAACCTGAGGCCTGCCCCGTGGGAATGGGGTGTCCAAGATAAACAAAACCGAGGACGTGAGCGATAAGAACGCCCAGTACAAAAGTTTGAGTATACAAGCCTATATGAAATGCACATGCTATGATATGATACCAGGGTAGTCAAGAAACAGGAGTCACAAAAGATCTCAATATGCTCAGTCTAGAGGCGCCAAGTGGATAGTGCCGCGCGGTACTCCTCTGGGTCACTGCATCCACTACAAGATCAGACGTGGACCTAAAATGTCCCGGATCACCGAAGCCCTCCCGACCCGTCGGCCACTGTGTACTCTCGGTGTCCATGCGTCCACAAGATAGGGCTAAGCGGCCCCACAAGATATAGCTTATCTCGAAAGAGATACAGCTCAACAGCAAAGGCTATCTCGAAGGAGATACGGCTCAACATGAAATGCAATATGCATCATAACTCCTGACATAATAGCATGCATCATATGACATATAACAATGCAGCAAATAATCATGCAACACATATATGAATGTATACTCAACCAGGATATCTCGGATAGTACTTTCGTACCTCTATCACAGCAAGCCTAGCCTTACGCAACACCGCTAATCAGGTCTAGCACAAGCCTACGCAATAAAAGCATACTCAATGAACGAAACTACCATGCTCGACTAGCAAAACCAGTACTCCCTAGTACTACCAAAGGTTTAGGGTTTACCTTCGTCCGTCGACAGCCCTTTGATGTCGATTGCCTCGTAACTCAGGCGTCGCTACGCTACCAATCCTGGCAGCTCTTGGCTATCGCTCGACCAACAACTAACCCTAGAAACCTTCCAAACCTCTCAACTATGAGACACAACTTCAAGAATTTGCAATCCAAAATGAGGAATTTCGAGCACTATTTATAGGCTATGTTCGGATCCACCGAACCCACTTCGGAACGTCCGAACTCCCACGTGTCCATCGGCTCTTGACACCTCATGATCGGATCCACCGAACTTACACTTCGGATCATCCGAACTTGCATGTAAACTGACGTGTCGATCGACTCTTGACACCTCATGATCGGATCCACCGAACTTACTTCGGATCGTCCGAACTCTTCGGTGCTACCGAACCATCTTCGGTCCGTCCGATCATGACCACGGTCAAGATTACACATTAAACCTTCTTAATCACCATTAATCTGTTAATTACCCAATTTGGAATTCGGGCTACTACAAGATCTCTCGCTCGGGCGGTCAAAAGTGGCCGCCCCAGCGAGACTAGAGAGAAGGCTAAAGATTTTTATTCGAGAGTCACTCGCCCCAGCGGTCAAAACCTACCGCCCTAGCGAGTCACGCGATCCAGCAAGATTCTGCGAGATTTGTTTCTATTTTCATGGACTCTATCCAAGACCACTAACCTAATACACGAGATTGGGCGCCTCTTTGAGATTATTCATCATATTGTCATCAGTTTTTGTAGTGACCCGTTCCAGGATCACCTACTAAGCAAGAACTTAAGCATGCACTTTACTTAATAACAGTAATCAGAGATAACAGCGGAAATAGTCAACAAACTATAAATATACAATGGTTAAACAACCCAATCGAAAACGAAGTCTAGACTAACTCAAAATAGAATACCCAATACAACCATATCGAAACAAAACAATACCGAAAACTAAACCAACCAGCTACTCAACGTCCTCCTCCTGCTCCTCCTGAGCTGTCCAACCTGAGGCCTGCCCCGTGGGAATGGGGTGTCCAAGAATAAACAAAACCGAGGACGTGAGCGATAAGAACGCCCAGTACAAAAGTATGAGTATACAGACCTATATGAAATGCACATGCTATGATCATGATACCGGGGTAGTCAAGAAACAGGAGTCACAAAAGGATCTCAACAATGCTCAGTCTAGAGGCGCCAAGTGGATAGTGCCGCGCGGTCCAACCTCTGGGTCACTGCATCCACTACAAGACAGACGTGGACCTAAAATGTCCCGGACCACCGAAGCCCTCCCGACCCGTCGGCCACTGTGTACTCTCGGTGTCCATGCGTCCACAAGACAGGGCTGAGCGGTCCCAAGATATAGCTTATCTCGAAAGAGATACAGCTCAACAGCAAAGGCTATCTCGAAGGAGAATACGGCTCAACGTGAAATGCAATATGCATCATAACTCGTGACATAATAGCATGCATCATATGACATATAACAATGCACCACATAATCATGCAACACATATAAGAATGTATACTCAACCAGGATATCTCGGATAGTACTTTCGTACCTCTATCACAGCAATCCTAATCCACTGGAACAACCAGACAACAGGTCTAATCCAAGCCTATTCATCAAGTGAAAACCATCACTAAACTTATCTACCAGACTTAACTAGATAATCCTGAGATAAATACTGATAAAATTCCAAACCTTCGTCCGTCGCTAGCCCGCTGATGCCGCTAGCTCCCAACTAGAGCACAACTCTGCTACAAGACCAGCAGCTCCCCGCTAGTGCCCAAATCTCGGAACAAGACTAGAACCTGTCAGAAATGACTGAAATGCTATGGAATTCTCTGAATTGGCGAGTCAAAATGAGGAAATCCGACCACTATTTATAGGCCATGTTCGGATCCTCCGAACATCACTTCGGAACGTCCGAACGCTACGTGTCCATTGGCTCTTGACAGCTCATGTTCGGATCCACCGAACATACACTTCGGACCGTCCGAACTTGCACGTGTCCAGCTGCTCTTGACACCTCATGATCGGATCCACCGAACCTACACTTCGGAACGTCCGAACTCCCACGTGTCGATCAACTCTTGACACCTAATGATCGGATCCACCGAACTCACTTCGGACCTTCCGAACTCTTCGTTGCTACCGAACCATCTTCAGACCTTCCGATCATGACTCGGTCAAACTTACACATTAAACCTTCTTAATCACCAATAATCCGTTAATTACCCAATTTGGGATTCGGGCTACTACATTCTCCCCCTCTTAAAAACGATTTCGTCCTCGAAATCAGGCTTAGAGAATGAACAAAATGAAATAACAATCATTGTTATTACATCTCAGACACACCAAACACTTGGCTACAAACTGGTAAACACTTCTCTTCATACCTTTCCACCAAAACTTGGTTTTCAAATCCTTATACATTTCCATGCTTTCAGGGTGGATACTCAACTTACTCCTATGAGCTTGAGATAAAATCTCGTCTCTCAATTTAGAATCTTCTGGAACTACGATTCTTCCTGACAGACACAAGGTTCCATCTGTTTGGATTGCAAAACCAGATGTGTGGTCTCCGTTAGCTAACCTTGCTAACTGTTGTTTCAACTCTTTGATCTCTGTTGGTGCCAATCTTCATTAAATCCATAATGTTGACACGGTTCCTACGTCTCCTTTCATCATGATCTCGGTGACGTCCTCCGTCACGATCTCTACGACGATGTTCTCGGCCAGCCTCATCGTCGCCATAACGGCCATGTCCCACACTACCGTGACTGCTTCCAACTCCTGACATCTGAAAGGAAACTAAAATCAACTCCTAAATCCTCAAAACAGAATTACTAATGTCCCAAAAATCTTTGCATGCTCTGATACCATAAATGTAGTGACCCGTTCCAGGATCACCTACTAAGCAAGAACTTAAGCATGCACTTTACTTAATAACAGTAATCAGAGATAACAGCGGAAATAGTCAACAAACTATAAATATACAATGGTTAAACAACCCAATCGAAAACGAAGTCTAGACTAACTCAAAATAGAATACCCAATACAACCATATCGAAACAAAACAATACCGAAAACTAAACCAACCAGCTACTCAACGTCCTCCTCCTGCTCCTCCTGAGCTGTCCAACCTGAGGCCTGCCCCGTGGGAATGGGGTGTCCAAGAATAAACAAAACCGAGGACGTGAGCGATAAGAACGCCCAGTACAAAAGTATGAGTATACAGACCTATATGAAATGCACATGCTATGATCATGATACCGGGGTAGTCAAGAAACAGGAGTCACAAAAGGATCTCAACAATGCTCAGTCTAGAGGCGCCAAGTGGATAGTGCCGCGCGGTCCAACCTCTGGGTCACTGCATCCACTACAAGACAGACGTGGACCTAAAATGTCCCGGACCACCGAAGCCCTCCCGACCCGTCGGCCACTGTGTACTCTCGGTGTCCATGCGTCCACAAGACAGGGCTGAGCGGTCCCAAGATATAGCTTATCTCGAAAGAGATACAGCTCAACAGCAAAGGCTATCTCGAAGGAGAATACGGCTCAACGTGAAATGCAATATGCATCATAACTCGTGACATAATAGCATGCATCATATGACATATAACAATGCACCACATAATCATGCAACACATATAAGAATGTATACTCAACCAGGATATCTCGGATAGTACTTTCGTACCTCTATCACAGCAATCCTAATCCACTGGAACAACCAGACAACAGGTCTAATCCAAGCCTATTCATCAAGTGAAAACCATCACTAAACTTATCTACCAGACTTAACTAGATAATCCTGAGATAAATACTGATAAAATTCCAAACCTTCGTCCGTCGCTAGCCCGCTGATGCCGCTAGCTCCCAACTAGAGCACAACTCTGCTACAAGACCAGCAGCTCCCCGCTAGTGCCCAAATCTCGGAACAAGACTAGAACCTGTCAGAAATGACTGAAATGCTATGGAATTCTCTGAATTGGCGAGTCAAAATGAGGAAATCCGACCACTATTTATAGGCCATGTTCGGATCCTCCGAACATCACTTCGGAACGTCCGAACGCTACGTGTCCATTGGCTCTTGACAGCTCATGTTCGGATCCACCGAACATACACTTCGGACCGTCCGAACTTGCACGTGTCCAGCTGCTCTTGACACCTCATGATCGGATCCACCGAACCTACACTTCGGAACGTCCGAACTCCCACGTGTCGATCAACTCTTGACACCTAATGATCGGATCCACCGAACTCACTTCGGACCTTCCGAACTCTTCGTTGCTACCGAACCATCTTCAGACCTTCCGATCATGACTCGGTCAAACTTACACATTAAACCTTCTTAATCACCAATAATCCGTTAATTACCCAATTTGGGATTCGGGCTACTACAGTTTTTCTGGGGGAGAAGGCTAGGAGTAAGGAAGACTTTCGAAGAACTCGAGAATTCCAAGCGTCGCAGCCATCTTCCATCGTCATATTTAGTATTTTATTATTCAGTACTTTATTCTCTTGCATAGATTGTTGATTTTTAGTATGAATTTGGTTGGCTAAACTCTAGATTTGTTGGGATTTGAGGGGATCCTACCCGTACTCGTTGTTTAACATTATTTCTTGACGTTTTTACAAGTGATTTGTTTATGCTATTGTTATTTCTTGTTTCAAGCGAAGCCTAGCTATCTTCCTTTGATTATTGCATGTTGTTAACGATGTCGACAGACTAATTAACAATAGGATCGCATAGTATAAACCACGGACTTACAATTTTAGTAGACATACGGAATTGGGTACGTGTCGATAGTGATAGTTCACCCGGATAAAAGCTAGAGGATTCCATAGAACGTAAGGCGATCTTAAACTGTTAAATAATTGAGGACACTTGATTACTGCATGTTTATGATTAGTGTTAATATAGCTCGACAGAGTATATTGATTAGTCTAGGGAATTCCGTCGAATGCACGAGTAAGAGTCGAGGGTAATTATTAAAACACGAGTGGTAGGTGAACTGATAATTCCCAACAAATTCATCTTTCATTTGATTTAATCCAACTTAATCATTGCATTATTGCATACATTCTCTTTGCGCTTTAATTCTTTTAGTTATTTGATTTACATTAGTTTAATTACCAAACCACTTTATCGTTGCTAAAGAAATTTTAATTGAGAATAAAAAATTATTGTAACGCAGTCCCTGTGGATCGATACTCGTATTCACGTACGTTTATTATAACTTGACTATCGTGCACTTGCGATATTTAAATCGAGCTTTCATATATAAAACAAATTTTGGGACCATTCACTGTGCAAGTTTTGCTCGATCAAGTTTTTGGCGCCGTTGCCGGGGACTGTTGATTCACAATTTTCTTATTTCTCATTTAAATTCTTTAGTATTCTTAATTTTATTGTTATTTGATACTCTCATTTTATTGCAGAATTCTCTTGAGGTGCATGCGAAGATCATTCGAGTCTAAGCTTGAGCCGTTTGACCCTGAGATCGAACGCACTGCTAGACGCCGAAGACAACAGCAAAGACTCAAGGAACAAATGGAGAGGCACGAACAAGAGCAGGAGGAGGAGCGCCAAAATGAGAGACGGATTGAGATGCCACGCCGTGTACCGATGATGGATTATGCACAGCCGTCTCTGGATGGAGCACGTCCAAGCATCGTAAGGCCAATCAGCCGGGCGAACCAATTCGAGATCAAGCCAGCTATCATTCAGATGATCCAAAACACTGTTCAATTTGGGGGAAGTGCACTTGATGACCCTAATTCTCATATAGCTGACTTTCTTGAAATTTGTGATACATTTAAATTTAATGGCGTATCTGATGATGCTGTTCGTTTGCGTTTATTTCCATTTTCACTAAGAGACAAAGCTAAGTCTTGGTTAAAGTGTTTACCTGTAGGGTCTATCACTACGTGGGAAGATATGGCAAAGGCATTCCTGACCAAGTACTTTCCTCCGTCGAAGACTATGAAATTTAGAGCTGACATTACTACTTTTGCTCAATATGAGCTTGAGTCACTTTACGAGGCGTGGGAGCGATACAAGGATTTGTTGAGGAGATGTCCACACCATGAGCTACCTCTTGGGTTAGTGGTTCAAACTTTTTATTATGGTCTGCTTACTCCTAACCGTACCATGATAGATGCTGCTGCCTGTGGTAACTTGTTGAGAAAAACGGCTGAGGAAGGATATGAATTATTGGAGGAGATGGCTGCCAGTAGCTATCATCCTCATTCTGATAGGCAGAGACGAGGTGCTGGGGTTAATAAAGTTGATGATTTATCTGCGGTGTCAGCACAGTTGGAGGCTCTGAATAGAAAGATTGATGGGATGAATGCGAGTGGGTCAGCTATACGTCTGCAAGAGATTTTCTGTGATAAGTGTGGAGGTGAGCATGACGTGCAAGATTGCCAAGATGGCAATCCATTCTATGTACCTGAGGGAGCAAAACACGTGGGATTCCAGAACCGTCCTAGAAATGACCCTTATTCAAACTCCTATAATCCGGGATGGAGGAATCACCCAAACTTTTCGTGGGGAGGTCAAAACAACCAAAACCGCCAACAAAGAGGTCCACCACATGGGATGCACCAAGGATTCAAGCCAGAACCGCCTAGGGAGGAGAAGTCAAATTTAGAGCAAATGATGACTAAATTTATTTCTGCAACCGAGACGAGATTTCAGAATCAGGATGCATCCATAAAAGGGTTAGAGAATCAAATTGGACAATTGGCTAAGTTAATTGCTAATAGGGAGCAAGGAACTTTGTCAAGCAACACGGAGACTAACCCGAGAGAGCATGTGAAAGCTGTGGAATTGCGCAGTGGAAAGGCACTTGAGTCTAAGGAGGAAAAGAACAAGCAAGGTGAGGATGAGGTGGAACAACAAGGAGGTAAGTCTTCTAACTCTACTTGTACACCTATTGCACCGAGTAAAATTGTTATCCCCCCACCTTTTCCTGCAGCACTGAAAAAAGCTAAGTTAGATGCACAATTTGGTAAATTTCTTGAGATATTCAAAAAATTGCATATTAACATTCCTTTTGCTGATGCTTTACTGAATATGCCAAGTTATGCAAAATTCTTGAAAGATATCTTAGCAAACAAGCGGAAGCTAGAAGATCATATGACTATGAACTTGACTGAAAATTGCTCCGCTTTAGTTCAAAACAGGATGCCTCCTAAGCAAAAAGATCCAGGGAGTTTCTCTATACCTTGCATTATTGGTGATATTAATTTTCATAAAGCTCTATGTGATCTTGGTGCGAGTATTAGTTTGATGCCTTATTCTGTGTTTAGGAGACTGGGATTGGGTGAACCCAAGCCAACTAGGATGTCATTGCAGCTGGCTGACAGATCTGTCAAGTATCCACGTGGGATTATCGAAGATGTCTTGGTGAAAGTGGATAAGTTTATTTTTCCTGCAGATTTTGTAGTAATTGATATGGAGGAAGATTTGGAGATGCCTCTAATCCTAGGGAGACCATTTCTGGCTACAGGGAAAGCACTGATCGATGTTGACGAGGGAAAATTGAGACTGAGAGTTGGAGAAGAAGAAATTATTTTTGATGTCTTTAATACTCTCAAGCACACAATGCACGATGATAGTTGTTTTCGCGTTGATGTCTTAGACTCTCTTGTTTGTGATTTTGTGCAGGATGGATTGCAAGAGCCATTGGAGGCTACTCTCACTACTGAAAAACAGGAGGACGAGCTGGACGAGGAGAGGATGGAGATGGTAGCTCATTTGAATGCCATTCCACCTTGGAGAAAGCAAGTGAGGCTTCGACTAGAGGAATTGGGGGATAGAAAAGATTTAATGCCTCAAAAGTCAAGCCTAGAGGAGCCACCTACTTTGGAGCTCAAACCACTACCTCCACATCTCAAGTACGTATATTTAGGAGAAAATAATAACCTGCCTGTTATTATTTCCTCTTCTTTGACAGATGATATGGAGAGTAAGCTCTTGGGAGTCCTTAAGGAGCATAGAGGAGCATTCGCTTGGAAAGTTTCGGACATCAAGGGGATAAGTCCTTCGATCTGCATGCACAAAATCCTAATGGAGGATAAGTACTCACCTCTAGCACAACCACAAAGGAGACTCAATCCAAAGATGCAAGAGGTAGTAAAAGCTGAAACGATCAAACTTCTGGACGCAGGTATTATCTATCCTATCTCTGATAGTGCGTGGGTAAGTCCTGTACAATGTGTGCCTAAAAAAGGTGGGATTACTGTTATTACCAATGAAAAAAATGAGTTGATTCCAACTAGAATCGTTACGGGTTGACGTGTGTGCATGGATTATAGGAAATTAAATGATGCAACCCGTAAAGATCACTTCCCCTTGCCATTTATTGATCAAATGATTGAACGATTAGCCGGTCATGAATTTTACTGTTTTTTGGATGGATATTCGGGATACAACCAAATCACAATTGCACCCGAGGACCAAGAGAAAACTACTTTCACTTGCCCTTATGGTACTTTTGCGTTTAGGCGTATGCCCTTTGGTCTATGCAATGCACCTGCTACATTTCAAAGATGCATGACCGCTATTTTTCATGACATGATTGAGAATTTTCTTGAAGTTTTTATGGATGATTTCTCTATTTTTGGCTCTTCATTTGATGAATGTTTAAAAAATTTGAATTTGGTGCTCATTAGATGTGAAGAGAGCAATTTGGTGTTAAATTGGGAGAAATGTCACTTCATGGTGCAAGAGGGGATTGTGTTAGGACACAAAGTATCGGAGAATGGAATCGAGGTCGACAAGGCCAAGGTGGAAGTGATCAAAAATCTACCACCACCTTCATCGATAAAGGGAGTTCGAAGTTTCCTAGGCCATGCGGGTTTTTATAGGCGTTTCATTAAGGATTTTTCTAAAATTGCTAAGCCTTTATCTTCTTTGTTGATGAAAGATGTTGAGTTTAATTTTGATTCTACTTGTCTGCAGGCATTCGAAGTACTCAAGAAGAGCTTGGTGACAGCACCTGTTCTGACTGCCCCTGATTGGGAGTTACCGTTTGAGGTGATGTGCGATGCTAGTGATACAGCTGTTGGTGCGGTGCTGGGTCAAAGGAAGAACAAGGTATTTCATACCATCTACTATGCAAGTAAGACCTTAAATGATGCTCAACTGAATTACGCTACTACTGAAAAGGAATTACTTGCTATAGTATTTGCTTTCGAGAAATTTCATTCATACCTTGTTCTGTCTAAAGTGATTGTGTATACAGATCATTCTGCCCTAAAATACTTGCTTGCTAAGAAAGATGCGAAACCTAGGTTAATTAGGTGGATTTTACTATTGCAAGAATTTGATCTCGAGATTCGAGATAAAAAGGGTGTAGAAAATGTGGTTGCTGATCATCTGTCTAGGCTTGAGGATATTAGAATTAATGGCGTTCACACTGATATAGATGACTGGTTCCCTGATGAGCAATTGTTTGAGGTAAATGCGTGCCCTTGGTATGCCAATTTCGCAAATTTTCTTGTCACTGGCACACCTCCCCCAAATTTATCGTTTCACCAAAGAAAGAAATTCTTTTCTGACGTGAAATATTATTTTTGGGAGGAACCGTTTTTGTTTAAAATCTGTGCAGATGCCATGATAAGGAGATGTGTAGCGAAGGAGGAAACCAGCCAAATTCTGAACCACTGCCATGACCGTGAGGTAGGTGGTCACTTTGGACCCATACGGACGGCATCTAAGGTACTCGAATGTGGCTTCTATTGGCCAACTCTTTTTAAGGATGCTCGTTTGTATGTTCTCAATTGTGATAGATGCCAACGCACAGGTAATATTTCTAACCGTCATGAGATGCCTTTGAATAACATTATTGAGTGTGAAATATTTGATGTGTGGGGGATTGATTTTATGGGTCCTTTTCCTGCGTCTTTTACAAAGAAATTTATTTTGGTGGCAGTGGAGTATGTATCTAAATGGGTGGAGGCGGAGGCTTGTGCCACGAATGATGCACAAGTGGTGTTAAAATTTTTGAAAAAACACATTTTTAATCGATTCGGTACACCACGTGCAATCATAAGTGATGGTGGCACCCATTTTTGCAACAAAATTTTTGATAAACTGATGGGCAAATATGGTGTCACCCACAAAGTTTCCACTCCATACCACCCTCAGACTAGTGGACAAGTTGAAGTGTCCAATCGAGAGATTAAGAGGATTTTAGAAATGACGGTTAATGTGAATCGAAAGGACTGGTCCATTCGGTTAGATGATGCTTTGTGGGCTTATCGTACTGCGTTCAAAACACCTATAGGCACTACACCATATAGGTTACTTTTAGGTAAAGCATGTCATCTACCCGTAGAATTAGAGCATAGAGCATATTGGGCGACCAAGGCACTGAACTTTGATTTTGCTCTTGCAGGTGAAAAACGACTGTTGCAGTTGAGTCAGTTGGATGAGTTCCGAGGTACAGCGTATGATCTTGCCCTATCTTACAAGGAACGCACCAAAAGAGCCCATGATAAACACATTGTAAGAAGAGAATTCAAAGTGGGTGAAGCGGTGTTGTTATACAACTCTCGCTTACGACTCTTTCCGGGCAAGCTGAAGTCAAGATGGTCAGGACCATTCGTTATAGCCGAGGTGTTCCCATCAGGTGCAGTGGTGTTGCATGATGGCAAGGAAGGGACGTTTACTGTGAACGCCCAAAGATTAAAGCACTATATTGGTGGCACGATTGAGCCACAAATTGGAGTCACTCGGCTCCAAGACAGTCGTTGAGGACATGGGTGAAAAGTCGAGCTCTAGACTATAAATTGAGAACTACTTCTACTCCTTATTTTGATTTTAATTAGATTTTTTTTTAGCATTCGCATCAGTTGCATTTAGGTAGTTGCATGGCATTTGCATAAAAAAAAAAAAAAATTTCAAAATTTCTTCAGAAAATACCTCGCTAGGGCGGTTAGCATTGACCGCCCCAGCGAGAGGTTCAAATTTTTCATGAATTTCGGGAAGAGAGATTCTCGCTCGGGCGGTCAAAACTGACCGCCCTCGCGAGCACTCGCAATTTTTTTAAAAAAATTTTAAAACAGAAAACCCCTCGCTAGGGCGGACACTTATATCCGCCCCAGCGAGCACTCGAGTTTTTCGGACAGAAAGACTCTCGCTAGGGCGGACACTTTTGACCGCCCTAGCGAGTCGCGATTTACTTAAAAACTGCGCCTCACTTCTCTCCTCTCCCACTCGAAATCCTACACTTTTCTCTCAAAAATTCCGCCCCCCCCACGCCAGATCTGAAGCGATTAACGTGGTTTCTTGCCAATTTACAGGTATATTTGTGAATCTCCTTTGTTTCAAAGCTCAAGACACGATTTTTCCGGGCAAATCTACACTCTCCTACCACCTACGCCGCCGCCGCCGCCGCCTCTACGCCGCCTGTTCCAGCATACCCGCCACCTTTCCACTTCCAGTACATGTATCCTATGCCGCCTGCAGCTGACGAGGGCAATCCACCACCTGAGCATGATGAGGAGGAGGAGTTTTGATCAGGGGAGTTCACTGTTTCCCCTTTCTTTTCTTTTGCATTTGCTATTTTTGCATTTGAATTCATAAGTTGTTATTGTTTTTCGTGTCTGTTTCGTTTTGTGCGATGAGGGCATTGCACAACTCTAGTATGAGGGGGTCGGGTAGTTTGTTTTGTTTGCTTGTTTAGTTATTTAGTTTGTTATTTGGGTTTTTAAGTCGTTGTATTTTCGTTGTTAGATTGTGAGTCGTTTATGGTGAGTTGACATGATTTATGAGCCGATGATGATGTTGCTTTGAGAAATATTGATTGGGTCAATGCATGAATGATACTCTGGATTGTTGAAACATGAGTTTTGGTGCAAATTTTGAACTTTTTGAGCACATATGTGTGGGGCTTAGAATTTTGTAGGAATAATGGTGAAATTTGAAATTCTTGTTGGTTAACTTGAAAGACATCACGTATGAATTGATTTAGCATGAAAACCCGTGGAAATAAGTCACTGATTGAGATCGTGCATGATAGCATTTGATGCCCCCTTTTCAACACCCTGAATTCAAATATAGTACTCCTAACCAGCTATAATCCAAAAAGATATATTCTTAGCCTAGGGAGTACATGTGTGAAAATTGTGCATCAAAATGTTGAAATAACAAAGTTCTTGTAAAAAGAACTTTGGGAAAAAAGGAGATGTAAGGTGAGGGGGAGCCGAAAATAAAAGGAATGAAATTCTATTCCTAGGCTAAAAGTTGGAGATGTAAGGAGTCGAGGAAGTCAGACGCACAGTCTTGACAATTGCACAATGAAAATGATCGATGTACTCCCAACTTTTCGCCACTTGAGCTTATTTTCTTTCCTTTCGACACCCTTCTATGCACTTAAAAATTAACTAAAGTTCAAAATGATGGTTAGTGATGAATGGACACGGGGATGCATGCTAGTGAGATTTGTATTGAAGTGTTAATTGAGTGACTTGCATAACTTGACGATTGATCTATTTGACGTACGAATGACTAGACCCACCATGACACACACACACGTTCGAATTAGTGCCAAGACTTATTTGTAGATGAGAAAGAGTATTTATTTGTGAAATGACTTGATTATGATGTGAAAAAATTTACTGAGGCATGAACATAAAGTTGTTAACTCACCATTAACTTTTTCTTGTGTTGGTTATTTCGTTTTTATTTTGTCTGTTTAGAATCTCGTGCTTTAACCTATTTTACTCGAGGGCGAGCAAAAGGTTAGTATGAGGGGGTTGATAGGACTCGTTTTTACGTGTTTTTAGTGTTGGTTTCGAGTCGCATTCATACATCATATTAGTTTGTTTTAGTTTATTCTTGCATTTTGTTTGCATTATTTAGCATATGACTGATCTCGTGTGTTTTGTGGTATTTTGTAGGAATGAAACCAAATATGGCAGAAAATGGGCACAACAACGAAGAAGCCTCGCTAGGGCGGTCAAAAGTGGCCGCCCCAGCGAGACTGCTAGCCTGGACAAGAGAATTTAACAGAAGATCTCTCGCTCGGGCGGTCAAAAGTGGCCGCCCCAGCGAGACTAGAGAGAAGGCTAAAGATTTTTATTCGAGAGTCACTCGCCCCAGCGGTCAAAACCTACCGCCCTAGCGAGTCACGCGATCCAGCAAGATTCTGCGAGATTTGTTTCTATTTTCATGGACTCTATCCAAGACCACTAACCTAATACACGAGATTGGGCGCCTCTTTGAGATTATTCATCATATTGTCATCAGTTTTTCTGGGGGAGAAGGCTAGGAGTAAGGAAGACTTTCGAAGAACTCGAGAATTCCAAGCGTCGCAGCCATCTTCCATCGTCATATTTAGTATTTTATTATTCAGTACTTTATTCTCTTGCATAGATTGATGATTTTTAGTATGAATTTGGTTGGCTAAACTCTAGATTTGTTGGGATTTGAGGGGATCCTACCCGTACTCGTTGTTTAACATTATTTCTTGACGTTTTTACAAGTGATTTGTTTATGCTATTGTTATTTCTTGTTTCAAGCGAAGCCTAGCTATCTTCCTTTGATTATTGCATGTTGTTAACGATGTCGACAGACTAATTAACAATAGGATCGCATAGTATAAACCACGGACTTACAATTTTAGTAGACATACGGAATTGGGTACGTGTCGATAGTGATAGTTCACCCGGATAAAAGCTAGAGGATTCCATAGAACGTAAGGCGATCTTAAACTGTTAAATAATTGAGGACACTTGATTACTGCATGTTTATGATTAGTGTTAATATAGCTCGACAGAGTATATTGATTAGTCTAGGGAATTCCGTCGAATGCACGAGTAAGAGTCGAGGGTAATTATTAAAACACGAGTGGTAGGTGAACTGATAATTCCCAACAAATTCATCTTTCATTTGATTTAATCCAACTTAATCATTGCATTATTGCATACATTCTCTTTGCGCTTTAATTCTTTTAGTTATTTGATTTACATTAGTTTAATTACCAAACCACTTTATCGTTGCTAAAGAAATTTTAATTGAGAATAAAAAATTATTGTAACGCAGTCCCTGTGGATCGATACTCGTATTCACGTACGTTTATTATAACTTGACTATCGTGCACTTGCGATATTTAAATCGAGCTTTCATATATAAAACAAATTTTGGGACCATTCACTGTGCAAGTTTTGCTCGATCAAGTATGCTCTGTATTTTCTGTTTCTTCATTTCCAGATTCGACATATTCAATTTCTAGTGGTACCTCATTCGGTTCAACCTCTCTATTTCCAGTTCTATGCTCACCCACGGGGGCCATCAACCAATTCGTCTTTTCTACTTGAGTCTCCCCCTGAAGAGAGAAATTGGGTATCGATGAAGGATAGAAATCCTCAGACTCAAGGAATGTAACGTCCATGGTGATATAGGTTCGGTTGGTAGCGGGGTCATAGAATTTGAAGCCTTTTTTGTAAACCATATCCCAAAATTAAGCATCGGACCGCACATGGGTCCAGTTTGGTACGTTGATTCTTGTGGAGGTGGACAAAAGCAACACAGCCAAAAATTCTAGAAGGAAGCATCAAAATTGAGGGAAGGGATATATGAGTAGAGAGGATCTGTAAGGGAGTTTTAAAGTGTAAAACTTTAGATGGAATACGGTTGATTAAGTACACGGCAGTGGCCACAGCATCCCCCCAATGGTAACTTGGCACCCTTGCCCAAGGAGTAGGGAACGAGATGTTTCCAAGATATGCCGATTTTTCCTCTCGGCAATGCCATTTTGTTGCGGTGTTTGAGAGCATGAGGTCTCATGGAGGAGGCCATTTTGTTGGAAATAGGCCTGAAATCTGTGATTGATGAATTCGCCACTATTATCAGAATGAAGAATTTTTATCTTGGAGGAAAATTGAGTCTGAACCATGGCATGAAATGCTTGAAAAATGGTGAAAACTTCATCTTTAGTTTTTATTTGATAGAGCCATGTCATTCGAGTACAATCGTCAACAAAATTTACAAACCAACGGTGACCAGAGGAAGTAGTTATCGGGGATGGTCCCCACACATCGGAGTGTACCAAAGCAAATGGAGTATTAATTTTATTCAAGCTAACTGGATAAGAAACTCGTTGGCTTTTAGCCTTGATACATGTTTCACAGTTAAATTCCACAGTCTGCAAACGGGAAAATAAAGATGGGAGTAGATGCCGGAGATAGCCAAATGATGGGTGACCCAATCACCTATGCGATAGCCAAACCTGCCGTTCATGGCTACTAGTTTGATGGTGTGTGTAATTTGCTTTTCCTGGGCTGAAGTCATCAAGGTAGTACAATCCCCTCCTCTTAGTACCACGCCCAATGATCTCCTTGTTGAGAACATCCTGAAGAAGACAAAAATTTGAGTACATTAGCACAACACAATTAAGCTCTTCAGTAACTTGACTCACAGACATCAATTTGTTGGAGAGAGATGGAACAAGAAGGGTGTGAGTTAGAGAGAGAGAGGGAGACAGGGGCACTGTTCCAGCCCCTGTGACTGGATAAGTAGCCCCATTGGCATTGGCGATGCAAGTCCTCCGTGGCTGAATAGTGTTGGAAAAGTCATTTGAATCAAATGTCATATGATCCGTCGCTCCGGAGTCGATAATCCAGGCACCATCCTTCGGAGTGGTAGAGCTGAAAAAAACTTGACCACAATTACCTTGATCTGGGGTTGAGGTAGAAGTTTCAGCCACGGGAATAAGAGATAGTTGAGATCCAGCCATGGCCACCGCTGCTCGACTTGGGCCATCTTCAGTTGCAAGAGCATCTCGTTTCTTTCGGGCTTGTAATTCATGCCACCAGTCTGGGTAGCCATGTAATTTGAAACATGTTTCTCGAGTATGTTTTGTACTCCCACAGTGAGTGCACTTATTCCCATCAGAATGACCTTTTGATCGTGAAAAGGACCCAGGCCTTTGTGGTTGGCCAGATTTCACGCCTTTGATGGCCATAGCAGCACCACTAGCCACTGATTCTACTCCCGAGATCATTACAAATTGTCGGAGATCTTCCCTTCGAATGTCAGCATATGCCTGCTCAATGGAAGGAAAAGGTTTCAAGCAAAGAACATCGCTCCGAACATGATCCAATCGATCATCTAGCCCATCAAGAAACGTGTATACTCGCTCCTCCTGTAAAATGGAGTTGTAGCTTTGTATGTCAGTTGCACATTTCATTGGATTCGGTCGGCGAAAATCGATCTCTCGCCACAGACCCTGTAGGTCGTTATAGTATTTTTCTATTGATCCTCCTACTTGTTTCATTTGAAATACACGACGTCGGAGCTCGTATACCTGTGAGGTGTCAGATCCATCAAAGTAAGTTGTTGCAGTAGAATCCTATACCTGTTTAGCTGTTGGATAGCGAATGAAGTTCACCACCAAGGAGTGGTCCATTGAGTTGATCAACCAGCCTTTCACCATGGCATTCTCAGTGCGCCATTTACGAAAGGAGGGGCCAGTTTCTGGTGGTTGGGGATAGTCTCCATTGATGTATTCCAATTTGTCTTTTCCTGAGATATACATCTCAACAACCTGGGACCATAATCCATAGTTGGACCCCTCCAATTTAATGTTGATTGGAACCATCAGGGAATCAGTGATGGGAGAGAAAAAGGTCTGGACCCTTGACAAAGCCTCCGTCATTTTTGATGCTAGATTATCAAGGCTGTTTTCGGTGGAGTCAGCCATGGATGCCAATCAAAATCTTGTCCCTTACTCGATCAAAACAGAGGGAACCCAAGATCATGCTCTGATACCATGTCAAACATATATTTTTCTTTTTCTCATTGATACCATAGAAATTGAGTACAATATATAGAGATACAAAAAAACTATTTTAGGAATTTCTTCTATGTCTGTACAATATTTACGGCTACAATCCCTTGAATGACGGGATTCCTAAATCTAAGATTTCCATAGCTTGCCAACCACAGCTGGCTAATTGAGAGACTCCCGCCAACAATCAGTCATTTCAAAAACGTCTTCCCCACAACCTTAAGCCACAAAGTCTTACAGGACCCAATTGAAATAATTCATGTTAGTCCAGTCATCCCACCAAAATTTAATCTTGTTGTCATGTAAGCATAAGAATTCAGATGTCTTGGTTCTTTCGGAGACCCCATAAATATATTATCAGACTAAGGACTGATCCGAATAATTCACCTTAACCTCAAGTGGGATTTCTGCTATTTGTTATGACAAATGACGGGGCCTTGTGCTCTGCAACACATTTTGAGGTCTTAATTCATGAATATGAGTTGAAAACAAAAATCATGTGATGTGTCACATGCCACTGCTAAATTCTTGAAGGACCAATTTAGCATTTGGCGTTGAGCAAACGATAAATACATTGGAAGCAAATCTTTTTCCAATCCCAAATCTAGAAGATTTATTATTCATGACCAATAATATTCTCTCAAATTTTTTGGGAAGGAAATATGGTGGCTAATGCATTGGCTAACTGAGCCTTTACGAGGAGAAATTTAATTATTTTCTTCAACGAAATTCTACAATCAAAAGTGTTAGAGTAGATGCCCTGCAAGCCAACTGTTGGCTAGAGAATTTATTTACTCAAGTGAAATAAACAACCTTTATTTTAATATAATTTAACTTTTCATGGTTTCGTTATACTTTATCTGTATACCCATGCAAGTAGCATAGATAAAGTCCTTGATTATGCTTTAATACAAATGAATCGTAATTCGATGTTGAACCTCATTTGTAAACACTGCATATTCTAAATTCGTTCATAGTCGATTCAGCCGCCTAAAACATGGATAAAGGTCGCTTGAGCTCGAGACTAGCATATGTGATGTTGTGTACTGCGTTTCTTGGTAAGGGCATAGAGATGTCCAAACATACAGATGTGTAGTCATATGAAGGTTATACCGAACAACCCTCCCTCGGACTTTCTAAGTGGTTATCATTCATCGAGAGGATAAGTCTGTGGTTATGATTGTACACCATTAGTCCTTACGACCCAGGACAACACTGAGGCTCTATATGCTAGGGCTGTGCTTTGACTCGTTTACCGGCTCCAGGAGAGTCATCAGGTGGCGAGATTGGGTACAGTTGCGACACATATAGGAGCCAGTGCATTGTAGTCGGGGATTCACCGCTCACCTACGGGTGTGGATATCCTATGTGATCTGATGTAATAATAGTGCATGGAATCTCTGGCCAGAGTATGAGATGTACGTTGCAGAAAGAGTTCTCCAATAGTACACGCGATGCCACTATTATATGTAACACATAGTTATCGAATTAATATGCAACCCTCGATGAACCAATGGTTGCAGATTCGATCTGGATATTTGAGATGAAGGGACCATACTGTACGTTAATCATAATCGACTGGTTCTTGTAGGCACTATCAGTGATACCTAGGGGATCATGGGGCGATGCTACTAGACGCTCTTACCATGATCCGATGGGTGCAATCAGAAATGAGTTCTGACATTCTTGATCAAAGTGTTGATGAAAAGAATGAGGCTAACTAGGGTAAGCCCGAATAAGAATAAATGTTATTCTGAATCACAAGGAGTTGTGAACCCACGGCTAGCTGTATCCCTGAACCATTGAGGGTCACACAAGTACTGGATCGTTTGTTCCCGTTGAGCGAATAAATTCAAGAAGAAATTCAAGAAGTTGAATTTATATTATATAGTAAATTCAAGGATTTGAATTTATGATAATTAAATTTTGAGAGAATAAATTCAAGGAGTTGAATTTATAAAATTTGAGAATTTAATTTATTAAACTCAAATGTTGGGTTTATTAAATATTAAATATTGGAGGTGATAAAAATTCAAGGATTTGAATTTATAATTTAAATAATAAATTCAAATGTTGAATTTATAATGTATTTAATTTATTAAGCTCAAAAGTTGAGTCGATTAATTAATAAATTAAATATGGTGGATAATATGTTTAATGGACTTGTAGGGGTACAAGTCCAACATATTAAGTAATTAAAGTATAATGGACTTTGATTAAATTAATCAAACTAGTTGGACTAGCCCAATTAGTTAAATCAAGCCCATTAATGTTAATTGTGTAATTAGGCTTTGACTTAATTATAAATAAGTGTTTGCAAGTCAAAAAAACCTAGCCACCTACCTCAATCATTCGAGAATTCCACCTCCAAAGAAAACAAAAATCGGCCAGCCCCTTTTGAAAATAAATATTGTGCCGTCTCTCAATTTTTCTTCTCCTACGCGAAATATCTTCTATATTATCTAGTGCAAATTGGAAGAGGAACATACTATCTAGTCGTGGACTTGATAGGAGGATTTCATCGAAGAAAGTTCGTAGAGAATCAACAAGAGCTAATCCGTTTATACCGGATTAGTTGGAGTCCAGTGATTTAATTCACAAAGGTATAATTTACTAAACGTCCTATGTTTCGTCATTGAAAATTTATAAAATCGATCTTTTGTAAGAACACATTGGTCATTTTGGTATTTTTGTTGTTAGAGGTAATGGCCTAATCCTTACGTTATGTACTCTCCCTTCTCTTTTTGCTATGCACTGATACTGTCCGAGCCAAATCCGATCTTAGCATAGATATCAGTTATTAACAATAATAAAAACAATTACAACTTAAAGAAATCGTGCAAGTTTTCTCAAGGTAATTCATGGCTTTCTGCAGCTCACCTCAACTAAGTTGGAGCATATTCGCAGACAATTAATGACAAAAATCGTCGACATAAATATATATTCTCTCATCTATGTTTCATATTTTACATTCTTGAGTCCATGTATATGTTAGAGCTATGGTTAGTTTGGATCGATGAATTTGAAATCGTTATTCGAATTGTTTAATAAATGTCTCGAAAATTTTATGAACATCTGAAAAATTGGCTCCATATTATATATGCCAAAAATGTTCTTTTACTCATAATTTAATTTCGATTGCCTGCTCCCAACAACATTTACATGATTGTGAACATATAAAAGAGATGAGAACCTCAAACTAGCTAACGATCGAGCATACAAGTTTCTACTCTAAAGTGTTGTAGTCCAAATATGGTCACTATCTTCCCAAACGAGAGGTTAGATCAATGAATAAATCTTCGGAGCAAGGAATGGTGATTCCACCCATTGGATGACAGAACCCAAATTCTTCTTCAACTTTACTTAACAAATCTTGAAACGAAGGATCGTTTAGGTATGATATTGGAACAACAAATCGTTGTTTACTCTCGCTCTCCCCAATATAAACAACGAAATGTCCCTTCGGGACATAAGATGATCCGTTCGAGTTTGATCTTCTTTCACTCGATAAAGAACGTCTAAGGATTTGTCGAATTGCCATTGTCTCTATATATAGAATCAAGTCTGGCTAAGGCAAGAGGGGACTGAAAATGAATGGATTTTTCAGTGAATTAAGCAAGCGAAGGCTGAAAAGATTTAAGTTTTTTTGATGGTTTGTTATTGTTTTGAGCTGAGAAATGCGTTGTATATATAGATAGATGAATGAGTAATTGTCATATAATTCAAGAAAGTAGTTCGAATTGAGTGGTCGAGAGGCCAATGTATCAGCTGTGGCTGAAGAAATTTTGAGAAACATAAGCACATGAAGGATAACATGGTTTTGTCTTCAATTAATGACCATAAATCATGTTTGAGACATTGTTCCCTACCAATTTCAGCAACAAACTGCAATTTTCATAAGATTCTTTCAATCTCCCTAATTTTAGTTAGAAATTCACATTACATTTATGTGATGATAATATCCATCAACCATGTTTTCCCGACCAAAATTATACAATTGGCTACTATAAATCCCTCAAGCAGGCCATGTGTGATATAGATATACTTTCCGGTTATGTTTGGTTGTTTAAATATTAAAGGATGAGACTACAAATTCAAGCATGTCACGCCCCGGGATGGGGGTTGGTTGACACCGGCGTTGCTCTCAAATATTACATTCGAAAACAACAAGCCTCAGAAGTACAGAATTTCAGAAACCAGTATTTTATTCATAATACGAAATAAATCAATTGTCTCTTACAACCCTGATACTGATGTTTTCAGCGGAAATGTAAAACCAGACATCATAACATCGCCTTAACAGAATAGCGGAACTAACATAACATAAACTGAAAGCAATAATCTTCTTCACCAGCCCCAGAACTGGATCTGCTCCTCTTCTTCTAGCCTTTATTCATCGTTCTTATCTGGAATGGTTTGGTGGGTGAGTGATATGGTTGTCACTCAGTAAGCGGGGGCGGGAATAACTCCCAGTTTTCGAAGTCGTTTTCAACAGAAACAGTAATACAGTAATGTACAGAAAACTTGCATTTTCATAACAGAATCAGAATTCAGAATTTACATGTTTCAGAACAGAAATCAGAATTAATAAGCACTGAGCACGTTAGTGAATTTCATGGCTAAACTGATATCAGTCCCCTATATGTTCTCTCCTCTAAGGGGTGAGGCCAGAATCAGAATCAGAATCAGAATTCAGAAATATGCAGAATATATATTCCTACCATTAGTTCACTAGGGAGTTTCAGTGCTTCAAAACATATATCAGAATCAACATACAGAAACAGGACTTTAAAACAGAATTATCATACGGATTTCAAGATATTTATACATAAACCCACTTACTGTAATTTGCTAAAAGTGTTTCGGTTGGAGTCTGAAATCTGCTTGTTCTTGCTACTCGTTCTACTGCTCGAAAATCAACACTCTCTTAGCTCGAAAATTCAAGTGATAATCTCAAGATTTTGGTAAACAAATTCAGGTGTTTGAGAGTATTATTTATAACCTCCCAATTAATGACCATAATCTGACATTAACAGTCTTTAATCCATGTTAATGCTTCAGTTACAAGTCCAAGCTGAATCAGTAACTGTCTGCTGCTGCTGCTTTCTCGCTCTTCTGCTGCTGAATTCTGTCTGCTGGAAAAAACATGTCTGCTGGAAAAATACCAATTTCTGAATTATGGGCTGCTGCTGGAATTTTATGAGCTGCTGCTGGAATTTTGATAGCTGCTGAAATGCTGGAAATTCGGGTTCTCACATCCCTCCCTCCTTATGAGAAGTTTCGTCATCGAAACTTGGTTAAACATGATCTTCAAAGAGATAAGGGTATTGCGCTCGCATCTTTTCTTCCAACTCCCAAGTAGCTTCTCTTTCGGTATGGTTGGACCATTGTACTTTGACATATGGAATAGTTCGTCGTCTCAGTACTTGGTCTTTGAGATCCACAATTCGAATCGGAATTTCTTTATACTTCAGCTCATCATTTAGATTGTTCTCAACCAGAAGTGGTCCAGCTTCCAGAATGTGACTTGGATCAGAAATATATCTCCTCAGCTGCGAGACGTGGAATACATTATGAATTCTTGACATGTTGGGTGGGAGTGCTAATCTATAAGCAAGTGTTCCCACTTTCTCAAGAATTTCAAATGGTCCAACATATCGGGGATTCAGTTTCCCAGCTTTATTGAATCGGACTACACCCTTCATGGGTGACACTTTCACATATGCCTTCTCTCCAACTTCAAATTCCACAGGCCTTCTTTTCAGGTCAGCCCAACTTTTCTGTCGATCTTGTGCAGCTTTTAATCTCTCCTTGATCACGGCAACTTTATCCACTGTTTCTTGGATCATTTCGGGTCCAACGATGGATTTTTCCCCTACTTCATCCCAATACAGCGGTGATCGACATTTTCGTCCATACAGAGCTTCGTATGGTGCCATTCCAATACTACTGTGGTAACTATTATTGTATGCGAACTCGATTAAGGGCAGATGTTCGCTCCAATTACCACTGAAGTCTAAGGCACATGCTCTCAGCATATCTTCTAGAGTTTGTATTGTCCTCTCAGTTTGGCCATCAGTCTGCGGATGGTAGGCCGTGCTAAGAGTAACCTTAGTCCCATAGCTTGTTGAGAGCTCTTCCAAAATCGAGATGTAAATCTAGGATCTCTGTCTGACAGTATGCTAGCTGGAACTCCATGCAATCGTACAATCTCATTCATGTACAATGTGGCTAGCTTATCCAAATTATAGTTCATGCGGACAGGTAAGAAATGCGCAGATTTTGTGAGTCTATCTACGATTACCAATATTCCGTCATGATCTTGTCTCGTCTTTGGTAAACCCACAACGAAATCCATAGAAATATGCTCCCATTTCTATTTTGGAATTTCTAGAGGTTGCAGAAGTCCTCCAGGTCTTTGGTGCTCTTCCTTGACTTGCTGGCATACGTGACACTTGGAAACAAATATCGCCACTTCTTTCTTCATTCCACTCCACCAAAAAATTTTCTTCAAATCTCTGTACATCTTGGTACTGCCAGGATGAACTGAAAATTTTGACTTATGTGCTTCAGACATTACTTCTTGTCGAAGGTCATCAATGTCTGGTACGCACAATTGTCCTTTCAACCACAAGATTCTTTTGTCATCTGTCTCGAATTTTGGTGATTTCCCTTCTTTAGCTTGCTCTTTCAGCTTTACTAGGGCGGAATCTCTATCTTGACTCATCTTGATTGTCTCTCGAAGACATGGTTGTGCTGAGAGTGATCTCAAGATCACCTTACTCATATTCTTTCGACTTAAAGCATCTGCTACTTTGTTGGCTTTGCCTGGATGGTAGCTTATTGTCAAGTCGTAATCCTTTATGATTTCGATCCACCGTCTTTGTCTCATATTTAGTTCCTTTTGAGTGAACAAATATTTGAGACTTTGGTGATCGGTGAAAATCTCACACTTGACTCCATAAAGATAATGTCTCCAAATCTTTAGTGCGAATACCACTGCAGCTAGTTCGAGATCATGCGTTGGGTAATTTTGTTCATACGGCTTCAACTGCCTTGATGCGTATGCAATCACCCTTCCCTCCTGCATGAGTACACATCCCAACCCTTCTTTGGATGCATCACTGTAGACGGTGTAGTCCTTACCTTCCATAGGTAATACTAGCACTGGTGTGGATGTAAGCTTCTTCTTCAAAGTCTCGAAGCTTTGCTCACATTTTTCACTCCATTGAAACTTAGAGTTCTTCCGTGTGAGCTTGGTGAGTGGTACGGCTATTGAAGAGAATCCTTCAACAAATTTTCGATAATAGCCTGCTAATCCCAAGAAACTTCGTATCTCTGTCACATTCTTTGGTCTAGGCCAATCCGAGATTGCCTCGACTTTCTTAGGGTCCACAGATACTCCTGCTGCTGATATTATGTGTCCCAAGAATGCGATGCTCTCTAGCCAGAATTCACATTTCTTGAACTTGGCGTATAGTTCCTTTTCTCTCAGCTTCTGTAGGGTGAGACGAAGATGTTCTTTGTTGTCTTCTTCACTTGACGAATATACTAGAATGTCGTCGATGAATACCACAACAAACTTGTCAAGAAATGGTTTAAACACTCTGTTCATGAGGTCCATGAATATTGTCGGAGCGTTTGTTAATCCGAACGGCATCACTGTGAACTCATAGTGTCCGTACCTTGTCCTGAAGGCTGTCTTTGGGATATCGTCTGATTTGACCTTTAGTTGATGGTATCCTGACCTTAAGTCGAGCTTGGAAAAGACTGAAGCTCCTTTGAGTTGATCAAACAAGTCATCTATCCTTGGAAGCGGATACTTGTTTTTGATTGTGATCTTGTTCAGCTCTCTGTAGTCGATACACATCCTCATGCTTCCGTCCTTCTTCTTTACAAATAGAACAGGAGCTCCCCACGGAGATGCGCTTGGTCGGATTTGCTTCTTGTCCAACAACTCTTGAAGTTTCTCTTTGAGTTCTTTTAACTCTGCTGGAGCCATTCGGTATGGTGCTTTTGAGATTGGTGCAACATTGGGCACTAAATTAATCTCAAATTCCATCTCGCGGTCGGGAAGTTCGCCAGAGAGTTCGTCAGGAAAGACATCCGGAAATTCTTGCACTACCGGAATCTCTTCTAGTGTAGGTACAGTTTCTTGTTTTACCTCGCTTAACATGGCTAGGTAAACTTCTTCTCCTACTTTTCATGGCTTTCCAAGTTTGAGAAGCAGAAAGGAGAGTCTTTCGTTCTTTTGTCTTGCCATGAAATAAAATTTTCTCTTGGTGTGGAGCTTGGATGGTTACCGTCTTTCCATGACAGTCTACTAAGGCATGATTCTTGGCTAAACAATCCATTCCAAGGATTACATCGAATTCCACCATGTTTAGTTGAATCAGGTTTGCTTTGAAATTCTGATCTTCAATGAGAACACTAATATCCAGATATAGAGTGCGAGTTTCTAAAATTCGATTTGCAGGAGTGGCTACTCTATATGGTTCTTCTAAGTTATCAGGCTTAGCTCCTAACTTCTTGGCAAATCTCTTAGACATGAGTGAATGCGTAGCACCACAATCAAATAACACATAAACAGGCATATTATTGATTAGAATGGTACCAGCTACGACATCATTCGAGTTGTCAGCCTCCTCTTGGGTGATAGCATAAACTCGAGCATTTGGCTTGTTCTCTTTAGGCTTGTTTGGAGTTGTTCCTCCTGCTGGTCCGTTCCTTGGATCTGGAAGAGGACATTGGGCAATGCGATGGTCCATCTTTCCACAACGGAAACAAGCTCCAGAATTCCTACGACATTCACCAGTGTGTGTGAATCCGCAAGTTTGGCACTTGGCTGCTTCTTTGCTTGATTGAGAGGAAGTGGTTCCTTTGGCTGGAGCACTGGTAAATTGGTTGCTTGAAAACCTAGGCCTCTTGAATTGCTGGCCTGATTGGTACTTGCTTGGCTGAGGACGCTTGAGTTTGTTCTCGCCTTCACGCCTCTTGATGTCATTCTCAGCCCTGATGGCAGCTCCCATCAATTCATCAAAACTATTGGGCTCGATAACAGCAAGGGCAGATTGAATACGGCTGTTCAATCCCTTCTTGAAGCGATGCATCTTTAAGGCCTCGTCTCCCATGATGGTTGGGGAGTAAGTTCCCAATGAGTGGAACTTGGATGAATACTCCACCACTGTCATGTTTGGTTCTTGAACCAAGCTTTCAAATTCTGACAGCTTTTGCACTCGAACTGCAGTCGGGAAGTACTGCCTCAGGAATGCCTCTCGGAACCTTTGCCAAGTGATAGGTCCTGCCTCTAACATAGCTGGTGAGACTCCTTCCCACCATTTGGCAGCTTTATCCACAAGGAAAGGTGTAATCACATCTACTCGGACCCTTTGTGGAACCTCTAGTAGTCGAAGATGATTTTCCACCTCTTTCATCCAATTCTGTCCGACCTCTGGATCGGTGCTTCCATCGAAGTTAGGGATTCTTACTCTTCGGAGGGACTCATAATGCTGCTTAGTCCCATTCTGAGCTGGAGGTGGTGGTGGTGGCTGGTTAGCATTAGGGTTCACCAACCCTTGTAGCGTGGTTGCCACAATCATGGCTATCGCCATCAAATCCACTTGACTGAGGCCAAATGTTGGTTGTTGCTGTTGGGGTTGTTGTGCCTCTTCGTTGTTGTTACGATTGATGTAACGAGGGTTGCGGTTGTTTCTCACTGGTCTTCCGTCCATTTCCTACAATGATGAAAGTTCTAAGGTTGATGACAGAATAGAGACTAAACAAATGAATCACAATGATTGAGTAATTGCTCCAAAAATTAAATATGAACCAATGGATAGAAATAATCTTTTATTGATTCCTCAAGAAAATGCAATTACAACGAAACATCGAAATGAAAATAACGATGAAAATGGGACAAGCGTTGATAGGATCGGTTATCACACTAAGAGTTTTTAGAAGGGGGAGTTGAATAAACACTCACACTTAAAATGTTCTTTAAGAGTATTTGATTTCAGTTTAGTTACAAACTGAAACTCAAAATCTTGTTGGTCAATAACAATCAGTTAAACTGGAGTAGTTGCGGAAAGTAACTGATTGAAAGATAGAATACAAAACTGAAAGAAATATGCAATAGTTGTTTCTGGATGTTCGGAGAATTTAATTACTCCTACGTCACCCCTTTTATCACAAGGATATGTTATTCACTAAAAGAATTTGATCAAGTACAACACTTGTACAGACCCACTTCAGTTTGGACTTACAACTACCAAAACTGAAACTCTTAGATTTACACAATGTTTTCAGTACGTGACTGATATTAGCACAATTGAGTCTAACAACTTTTAGAGAGTGCTAATAAGCTCAGATTGTAGCCTTGATTGCTACGAGTAATTCAAATGAGATTGAGCTGAGATTTTGACAGAGTAACAGCAAGCTTAAGATTGAATGATTGTCTCAATACTTCATCTGTTGTTCTTCAGTTATATTTATACTTCTTTTTCAACGGTAACTTTGATATGCATTTGAATTCTAGTATCCGTTGATTGCCACTTCATCATTCCTTGGGCAATGTTCTCTTCATTGATTGTGATACGGCGTCTTAATTGCTATAGCTGAAACACATTGTTCTATGCCGTAGTGATCGAGGTGCGACGCCCTTGTAATTTGTTTGTCTCATTTGGTCTTTCCCGAGATGTCTTCAGTTGAGAATCTTTTAAGACATTCTGTTTTTAACTGATCAGTTTCAACTGATCATTTTACTTTGTATCATTGTATCAACTGTCTTCAGTTGTCGAATATACTTGTGCGCATCAGTTGATTCTTATTTTGTTAATCGATTGATTTATGTTTTGTCAAACTCCAGAATCTAGTTTTCAACAATTTCCTCCTTTATGGTGTTTGACAAAACCAAGTGATTTAAGATCGGATAACTGAGCTCTTTGTAGATTATGCAGCTGAATCATAAAATAACTGGGTTCCTTGTAGATAACATAAAAACGATAAACCTTGTAGATAACATAAAAACTGAGGATATCATATCTGTCTTCTTCAGCTGCTTTGTCCTTCCCCCTTTTTGTCAAACATTTCCATTTGGTCTGATAACTTTAGGACGTCAATGGATAATAGTTTTACATCTGCTGAGATACTCGAGGCGACAGTTGTGAAGGAGGTTTGTAGCGATGTGATTCGATTAGAAACAGACGTTTCCAGTCGCTCAACTCTCTGTCTGATTACATTCTGAGTTGTAAAAAATGATCCAACTAGCCCTTGCTTCATCTCTTGCACAGTCTTGCTAAGAGAGTCCATATTGGCTTGAAGATTTTTTAGTTTTGCTGAGTCAAATTCAATCGAAGAATCTAATTTGACAGAATGCGACAGCTGTTCGTGTTGAATTTTCTTGATTTCAGTTATCATCTGCTGCATGCTGTACTGTATGTTTTGAATTTCTTCAAGGATAGTATCCATTTCTGTAGATTGAATTGATGGTTGCTGGTTGGGTGTATTTGAATGCTTTGATGGTTGTCCAAAAAGTACTAATGCTTGATTAGTTTCCATTATTCCAACCGTAGATTGAGTTGGAATGTTTTCTTGAATTTGAGACGAAGATGGTTGATTTTGATCAAATAATGGCCTGTTTTCCTGAATGATGGAGATAGATGATTCATGCATAGAGGCTTCCTGTGGAGGATTAATTGGACTTTGTTCTTGCTCTTTTGATTGAGTGAGCAACTGACTTTCTTTATGTTCAGCAGTTTCTGGGTCTGATGGTTTTGCTTGTTCATCAGTTTGAATAACTTGTTCAGCAGAAGTTTCTGACTGAACAGGTACTTCAGTTTGAGCTTCAGTGTGAACAATCATAACTTTTTCATCAATGAGTGACTCAGTTGGAGCTTCAGATGATAACTGAATATCTTGCTCTGGTTGTTCAGCTGACTGAGCAATTGAGTCATTCTGAGCTTCTAATGCAACAACTTGAATGATTTCATAGATGTTTGCCAAGGATAGTTCTTCTTCAGAGTATAACTGTTGTTCTTTCTGAGAAGATTTAGGTATTCCCTGAACTGGGTTTTCAGTTGACTGTAGTGGAGATGGTTCTTTCTGCGGAGAAAAGGATAAATCTTTTTCAGGATTTGAGTTGAAAGGTTTTTCATGAATAACCAGTTCCTGATCTTCTTCCCAAAATCTTATTTCCCTTTGCAGGCTACTAAGATCTGCGTCCAGTTGAGTGAACACAGCTCTATCATTGTACGCGGTTGGACTTGTTGGATGGTAGTTGGACTTCAGCTGTGCTACCATTCTGGCTAACTTTTTGACGTGAATCTGATCAAAGAAGTATTTATGCCTTTCTAATGCTTGTGAGATTGTAGCAGCTTTGACTACTTTCATCACAATTGCTTCTAATTTGATGAATTTTTTCAGTTGAGATCTATGTTTCAGTTCTTTGGTAAAGATTTCTGTTCTGAAGCTTTTCCAACGGTCAAAAGATTTTAGTTGTGATGTGGCAAATGCATTGACCTGTTCCCAAACAAGGTCAATGTGTGTTTGAATCACATTGGATGGCCGGGGTTCTTCAACTAGCTGTCTTTTTCCTTTGTCAGTTGAAAGAGTGTGAAGAAGATCCATCCCTGAGTGTGTTGATTGCACTGGTTCCCTTAATGTTATAACTTTAGATCTGGCCCTTGGCAAGATGGTAGGATGATTCACAAGAGTTAGTGGGGCTTAAACTTTAGCTGTTGTCTTGGCTTTGGCAACTGGTTCAACAGGTGAGATTATCTGCAAGGGTATGGCTTGAATGGGTTGTTGATCAGCTGATCGAATAACTTCCATTGTTGTTGTTGTTTTGGTTCTTTTAGTCCTTGGTCTTTTGACAAGTCTAGGTGAAGGAGTTTTCTCCTCGTCTGATTCACTGAGAATCAGTTTTCTTTTTGCTGTTTTGACCTTCTTAACTGGTGATGGCTCAACTTCCAGTTTGGTCCTTGATACTAAGATGTTTTTGGCAGTGAAGATTTTGAATTTCGATGATATTTCAGCATTTTCAGCTACTAAACCCTTCAGTTTTAAGAGATAACTGATTTGGATAGCAAATACACATGATTGTTTTGATGACTTGAGCATATTCTTCAAAATGTTAAACAGAATATATCTCCAATTTACTTTCGTTTCACTCATGATTAAGGTCATTACCTGTAATTTTTCGAGTGTGAGAGCAGCATAAGAACCGGCTTTTGCTCATATTCTCTTTGCTACGATATCAGCTAGCAACTGAATTTCTGGTTTCAATTCATTCTTTGGATCGGAAACCTTGATTCTTTGTCCATCAGCAGATAATCGGGATTGCATTTCTTCAATGTCCTGAGTTTTTACTTCAGAAAAATTCACATAACCGTCAGTTGGTAAAGAAAAGATTTCCCCGAAAGATTCCTCAGAAAGAAGTAGCAACTGATCATTGATAGTCACAGATATAGTGTCATTATTGGTGATAAATCCTTTCCTGTAGAATTCGTTGACCTCTTTGAGATATATTTTCTGGGAAGATTGACCTAAGAACTTCCTGAGACCTGCTGACTCAAGCTTTAGAAATACATCTTTAATATCTGTTTCTTGAATCGACAAAACTGAATTAAAATCGATGACCATTGCATTCAGTATGTGAGCAGGAATTTGAGTTGCCATTTAAAGCTGAAGGATCTCCTGTAGAAACAAGAATTATAGATTTGCTTTGAGAAAAAGAGATAATCGTGAATGTAAGGGAGACGAACTGAATCAAAGCGGGTAAAGTACTTTTGTGCGTGACTGTTTGAATTATCGGACACGTGTCAGTCCAGGAAAAATTTTGAGTAAGAAAATGTGTGTACGTGTGCTGTAAACGTGTGTACAATGAACGGTTAAAAATGTGTCCACGTTATATGCTGAAATTCATCATGATTTGGCAGACAGTCACGTCATTTGATTTGGAATATAATAGATTTAATTAATTAACTTATATGAGAAGATTAGTGAAATTGTCAACTGATCGGTCAGTCAGTGAAGCTGAGTCCTTTCAGTTGAGAATACACTAACAGCTGTCTTCTCAGTTAACCTCTTAAACTACCATTCCCCCTAAATAAGTGCGTTAATATAAAATAATGGTGATTAATAGAATCTTTTGTAGAGTAATCGTCATTTAATGGAGTGTCTTTTCAGTTTCCTCGTCTTGGCCTATAAATAAAATTAGAGGGGTTAGTCACAAATATCAGCAAAAATGGAAGGAGCAAGTAGTTCAAATGTCTCTTCACTTTTGCTTGAAGCTCAAAAGACTGCTATAGAGGATGAGGTTTTTTATGCCAGTCTTCCCTATTGGGAAGAATTACAGGAACTGGAGCTCCTGTACAATTCTGGGAGGGTCACCACTTTCAAGCGGATGGCTCAGCTGAGAGAAGTGCGAAAGCACTTAAACATTTCTGTAGAGGTGGATGCTTTCAAGGAAGGCCATCTTTATGAGCTGATGCTTCGCAAGGAGCTGGAGATCCTTAACGGCATTGCTTCTTCGCACAGCTTCTCCAAGACTTCTTCCTCAGCTTTGGCTGTTTGGCTGAGGATGTGGATAATGAGTGTAGAAGAAACTTATGAGCATGTTGTTCTCTACAAAATTTATGGATGAATAAAATTTTTATTTTGATAATGCGTCATTTTTCTTGGTTTCTTCTCATAATGATCTGTGGGAAATGCGTCAGTTGAAAAAAAAATCAGTTGTAAAAATTAAACTGTTAAGAAACTAATTATTATAAATTTATTATGAACTGATATTATTTAAACGGCTGTTAATAAAAATCAAACTAATGTCAGTTGATAATGAACAATTGACAGCTGAAAAGTCCTCGGTATATGTGAGAGCCTCTTTAATGACTTGAGACTCTTCAGCTTCTCCAACGTCTTTTACCTATAAATAAGATGATAATGATTAGAATGTGATGCAATATCAGTTTAAAATATATCGATATGTCTGATTCTGATACATGCAGCAGCACCCATGTCCATGTGACTGAGCAATCAGCTCCTCGTTTAGCAAATATCAAAAGAAAGATGGAAAGATATGTCCTGCAAAAGGTGTTGACAACATGGGAGAAAATTCATGAATTGAAGAGGGTTAGTGACAGTGGTGTTATTCCTACTCGTGCTCAGGAGGCAAGAGCACTGAAGTATCTTGCACGTTTTGAAGTTAGGCATGTTATAGATTTGGTTGAAGACAATTGTCTTTTGGAGGCGTTGTTGTGGAAGGAGTGGCATGTTGTTGATAAGATTTCGAAGTCTAGGGCATTTGCTAGAGTTCGAATCTATGAATTAAATGATTGGGTTAGAGCATGGCTTGATTCAGTTGATGCCATGATATGTTCTGTAAACTGGGAACGTTGGTATGCGTAATAAAATGTTATTTTTCGATTTGTTGTGTTCTTAATTTGTGCATATAATTCTGTTAATGAAGCAAAATTAATAATTTCTATGACAACTCAATTAAACCAAGTATATTTCTAAAGTAAGAAAACTTAGCCTCGGGTAGTGGTTTTGTGAAGATGTCAGCTGCTTGCTGTTCAGTTGAAATATATTCTAGTCGAATATCCTTCTTCAAAGCATGATCCCTGATAAAGTGATGCCTGACATCTATATGCTTGGTCCTTGAGTGAAGAACTGAATTATAAGTAATTGCAATTGTGCTTGTATTATCACAAAATATAGGCGATTCAGTTGACTTGACTCCATAATCCTTCCGTTGTTGTTGAATCCAAATCAGTTGTGCACAGCAGCTACCAGCAGCAAGATATTCTGCTTCAGTTGTTGATGTAGCTATAGATGTCTGTTTCTTGCTGAACCAGGAGATCAGTCTATCTCCTAAGAACTGACAAGATCCACTTGTAATTTTGCGATCAAGCTTACATCCTGCGTAATCTGCATCTGAGTATCCAATAAATTGAAGGTGGAGTCTTTGGAATACCATAATCCAACATTTTGTGTATCCTTGAGATATCTCAGAATTCTTTTGGCTGCTGAGAAATGTGATTTCTTAAGGTTTGCTTGAAATATGGCACACATACAAACAGCAAAAACAATATCAGGGCGACTGGCTGTTAGGTATAGCAATGAACCTATTAACCCTCTGTATAATGTCGCTTCTACTGATATTCCCCCTTCGTCAATGTCTAGTTTAACTGATGAGCTCATGGGAGTTGTTGCTGCTGAACATGATTCCATACCAAATTTCTTTATCAGCTCCTTTGTATATTTTGTTTGACTAATGAATATTCCAGTTTCCAGTTGCTTCACTTGCAGTCCAAGAAAGAATGTCAGTTCACCCATCATACTCATTTCAAATTTATCCTGTATTAACTTAGCAAACTTCTCACACAATTTGGGGTTAGTTGACCCAAAAATTATATCATCAACATAAATTTGAACTAATAAGATATGATTATTTTTAGTAAATTTGAATAAGGTCTTATCAACTGATCCTACTGAAAAATCATGATCAGTTAGGAATTTTGAGAGAGTTTCGTACCAAGCTCTGGGAGCTTGTTTAAGACCATATAATGCTTTGTTTAAATAATATACATGATCAGGAAATTTGTGATTAATAAAACCTGGAGGTTGTTCGACATATACTTCTTCTTGTAATTGACCATTTAGGAATGCACTTTTCACATCCATCTGATAAACTTTGAAGTTTTTGTGGGATGCATAAGCAAGAAATATCCTGATTGTTTTCAATCTTGCAACTGGAGCATACGTCTCATCATAGTCAATTCCTTCTTCTTGCCTGTATCCATGTGCTACTAGTCTTGCTTTGTTGTGTATGACTGAGCCATCCTCGTTTAGTTTATTCCTGTAAACCCATTTCGTACCTATAATGGTTTTTGAAGTTGGTCTTGGAACTAAGTTTCAGACGTTATTGTGAGTGAACTGATTCAGATCTTCTTGCATAGCATTTACCCAGTTGGGATCAGCAAAAGCTTCATCAGTTTTCTTTGGTTCCAGTTGTGAGACAAAAGCTGAGTGAATAAATAAATTTAACATTTGATTGCGAGTTCTTACAGGATCAGATGGATTTCCTATTTCCAGATGATGTGGATGTGATTTTCTCCATCTGTATTCTGTATTTGTTGGATCAGCAATTTCTTCAGTTGGCATCTGAGTGTAATTTTCAGCTTCAGTTGATGTCTCAGCAGTTGGTATTTGAATGTTATCAGTTTCCTTTAATAGTTGATTGTTGTCATTGACTTCATGCTCATTTAGTTGATCTAAAATCTCTGGTTCTGGTGTTTGGAAGATGTCTTGATTGTTATGACTTTCATCTTCATCATCATCATTCAAACTAATATCTGTCAATCGATCAGCTAGCCCAACTTGATCAGTTGGCTTATCAGTTAGTACATTTTCATCAAAATTAACATGCGCAGATTCTTCCACATTTAAAGTTTTCTTATTAAAGACTCTATAAGCTATACTAACTGATGAATATCCAAGGAAAATTCCTTCTGCAGATTTGACATCAAATGCCTTTAGGTAATTTTTACCATTATCATGAATGAAACATCTACAGCCAAATATTTTGAAATAGGTGATTATACTTTTTCTTCCATGCCAGATCTCATATGGTGTTTTCATATGATTCTTGTTAATCATCGATATGTTCTGAGTGTAACATGCAGTGTTTACTGCCTCTGCCCAAAATCTTTGAGAAATCCCAGAATCAGCAAGCATTGTTCTAGCAGCTTCTTTTAGGGTCCGATTTCTTCTCTCAGCTACACCGTTTTGCTGAGGAGTTCTTGCTGCTGAGAGCTCATGCTTGATTCCAGCATTTTCTAGAAAGTTTGAAAGTGTTTGATTGATGAATTCAGTTCCTCGATCAGATCTGATTCGATCAATCCCAACTGATTTTTCATTTAAAAGTCTTTTGAAGAGTTTAATCAGTTGTGCAGACGTATGGTCTTTGGATTTTAGAAATATAACCCAAGTAAATCTTGAAAAGTCATCTACGACCACCAGGGTGTATTTCATTCCCCCTAAGCTCATGACTGGTATTGGACCGAAGAGATCCATGTGCAATAGTTCTAAGCATCGGGATGAAGATTTACAGCCCTTGTTTTTGAAAGAAGATCGTACTTGTTTACCATACTGACATGCTGAGCAAAGTTTTTCTTTTGAAAAATTTATTTTGGACAGACCAGTTACAAGTTCATGTTTACTCAGATAAGCAATGGATTTAAATTTCAAATGATTTAACCTTTTATGCCACAGCCAGTTTTGAGATGAATTTGAAGCAATGAAGCAGACTGGTGCATGAGGCTGTTCATTCCAACTGACTTTATATGTGTTTCCAAATCTTTTGCCAGTTAGTATGATTTCATCAGTTGATGTTTTAACTGAGCATGAGTTTTTGTCAAATTGTACTAAAAATCCATTGTCGCATAACTGACTTATACTAATCAAGTTATACTTCAGCTTTTCTACCAATAAAACATCTTTAATAGTAAAGTTACCATGGATAATCTTACCCTTATCCACGGTTTTACCTTTGGAATTATCTCCGAAACTGATGTTTGGACCACTATATTTGGTCAGTTGGGATAGCATGCTTGCATCTCCTGTCATATGTCTTGAGCAGCTGCTATCTAAGTACCATATTGAATTTTTATCTGTACCTGTTACATGTTGACTTGTCGATTCTGCTTCAGTATGATTTGCCATTAGGCATTTGACTTCCTCTTCATCACTTGAGCTATATGAACTTTCTGGTTCTGATTCATCACTATCAGTTTCTGTCCATTTGGATTTGCTCTCTTCAGCTAGTAGAACTTCGTGTTTCTTTCTGTAGTTTTTATATTCTTCTCTGGGCCTTCTTTTATGATCATATGGTTTCTTTCTTCTGTCAGTTGATCCTTGACTGTCCTTTTTAGGTTTAGGACAGTCCACAATGTAATGACCTGTTTTGCCACAATTGTAGCAATCATTTGTTTCTTCTTTTGAGTTGTTTTTCTGGTATTGTTTCTGAAAGTTTCCTTGGTTCTTTCTTATGAATCTCCCGAATTTTTTGATGAATAATGACACTGCATCACTGCTTAATTGATCAGCAGATTTCTCAGCTGAACTGTTTGATTCAGTTCTGACAGCTGCTAAAGCAGTTGTAGTTGTGGGAGTAGATGATTCTCCTTCTCTGTTCTGCAATTCAAATTCATAAGCTTTTAAGTCAGCAAACAGTTCATGAATTTCGATCTGGTTCAAGTCTTTTGATTCTCTCATAGCCATTGTTTTGACGTCCCATTCCTTTGGAAGACCTCTCATTACTTTCAATGCAACTTCTTTGTTAGTATGCACTTTTCCGAGTGCATTTAATTCATTTACAATACTGCTCACTCTTTCATCATACTCATTCATTGACTCTCCAACCTTCATTTTGATATTTTCAAATTTCTGGACAGAAACAGATAGTTTATTTTCTTTTGTTTGGTCATTTCCTTCATACAACTGAATCAACTTCTCCCAAATTTCTTTTGCTGTTTTGCACATCTTTATTTTGTTGAAGGTTGCTTTATCCAATGTTTTGTATAGAGTATCCTTGGCCACGTTGTCAAGATTGGCTTTTCTCTTGTCCTCAGTTGTCCACTCTTCTCTGGGCTTCTGAATTCTCTGTGGTGCCCCTTCAGTTATGGCTATTGCTGTGTTTGCTTTCAGAATCTTCATGGGTCCGTCTGTTATGACAAACCACATATCATCAACTTGTGCAGCTAAGTGAGCCTGCATTCTGATTTTCCAGTCATCAAAATCTTCTCTTGAGAACATAGGAATTTTATTGAAAGAATTCATGCTAATAGATTTATAGATCAGAAGTATTCAAAAACAAGATTCAACTGCTCTGATACCACTTGATAGGATCGGTTATCACACTAAGAGTGTTTAGAAGGGGGGTTGAATAAACACTCACACTTAAAATGTTCTTTAAGAGTATTTGATTTCAGTTTAGTTACAAACTGAAACTCGAAATCTTGTTGGTCAATAACAATCAGTTAAACTGGAGTAGTTGCGGAAAGTAACTAATTGAAAGATAGAATACAAAACTGAAAGAAATATGCAATAGTTGTTTCTGGATGTTCGGAGAATTTAATTACTTCTACGTCACCCCTTCTATCACAAGGATAGGATATTCACTAAAAGAATTTGATCAAGTACAACACTTGTACTGACCCACTTCAGTTTGGACTTACAACTGCCAAAACTGAAACTCTTAGATTTACACAATATTTTCAGTACGTGACTGATATTAGCACAATTGAGTCTAACAACTTTTAGAGAGTGCTAATAAGCTCAGATTGTAGCCTTGATTGCTACAAGTAATTCAAATGAGATTGAGCTGAGATTTTGACAGAGTAACAGCAAGCTTAAGATTGAATGATTGTCTCAATACTTCATCTGCTGTTCTTCAGTTATATTTATACTTCTTTTTCAACGGTAACTTTGATATGCATTTGAATTCTAGTATCCGTTGATTGCCACTTCATCATTCCTAGGGCAATGTTCTCTTCATTGATTGTGATACGGCGTCTTAATTGCTATAGCCGAAACACATTGTTCTATGCTGTAGTGATCGAGGTGCGACGCCCTTGTAATTTGTTTGTCTCCTTTGGTCTTTCCCGAGATGTCTTCAGTTGAGAAGCTTTTAAGACATTCTGTTTTTAACTTATCAGTTTCAACTGATCATTTTACTTTGTATCATTGTATCAACTGTCTTCAGTTGTCGAATATACTTGTGCGCATCAGTTGATTCTTATTTTGTTAATCGATTGATTTATGTTTTGTCAAACTCCAGAATCTAGTTTTCAACAAGCGTCATTACAAAGAAAATCACTACTGATAAACTAATCTACTACTTCTCCTAATCCCAAATCCATAAGACCCTCTTCAACTTCTTCTTGCTCTTCTGGTTCTTCTTCAGGTTCATCTTGGTTGGCTATTACTGCTTGTAGGTGTTCAATATGACCATGCAGAACTGCATTCTGGTCACTAAGAACTTCAACAGTACTCTGCAACTCATGAATCTGAGCATCAGTCTGTGCACTATACTGATTATATTGGTGCACGAGTTGGTGGTTTTGATCCTTAAGTACTTGGATCTTATCAACCAAGGTGTCACGTAACTCAATGAATTCGGCAACCGTCTCTTGAGAGGTCTCAAACTCTTCCTGAGTCTTCCTATGTCTCTCTTCTGCTTCATGCAGATAGTGAGCATATCGGTGAACATCACCCTCCAAGTGTTCTGTTCGACACTCTAACTCGTCTTTGTCCAGCTTTAGGCAATAGTTATTCTCCTTGAGTTTCTGTATCTTCCTCTCTAAGATCTTAATGTAGCTATTCTGGTCAGCCATATCCTACATCCAAAATATGAGGGTAAAGGTTCAGAAATGATATCAAGAATACAGGTTAAGTTATAGGCAAATACTGGAATGAACAAAATCAGTACTGTCTATACAATTAACAGAAGAAATAGCTCAAAAAATTTCGGTCTCAAAATTACGTGAAAAATTTACTAAAAATCCTTCACATCAAGAACATGAATGGTACCAAGTTTGGTGCAAAAATACTAAGCCATTTGGAAATGAAAATTCCTCAAAGCTTCAAAATTTTGGAAAATTTTACGGAAATGATGATATCACTATCTTAAAGAGGGATTTTGGGGTTCGTCGTCGGTGGTGATAGAACGATTGAATCGTTCTAGATTAGGTTCTCCTCGTCGAGAGCTTTCCAACGCATACTTTTAATAGTAAAAATTCCTCCTGGATCAAAAGTTATGGCCGTTTGAAGTTTGCGCGAAAAACACCTCAACTTCCATGCCATTTTGCGAAGTCTACTGCATGCGCCTACTGGAATTCCCTATCTACTGCAACTCTGATGCTACTGCAAGCAGTCTACTGCTTTTCCAGCATTGTCTGCTGCTTTCCAGCACTATTAGAATCAGTCTGCTGGCTTCAGCTCTACTGATTTCTAGCTACTGGTTCTGGTCCCAGACTACTGGTTTTGATGTTACTGTTTTGCAGTCATCTACTGGTTTCGGTCTACTGTTTTCGGCCTACAATAATTTTTTTTAAACTCGTTTCAGTAGTCTATTATAGTAGCTTATTTTCAGTAGTCTATTTCAGTAACCTTCAGAACTTATTTTCAGAAGTCTATAAGAACTTATTATTTCTAGTTCCTCCTCCCCAGATTATGAAACCCGGTTTCGCTCTGATACCACTTCAATGTCACGCCCTGGGACGAGGGTTAGTTGACACCGGCGTTGCTCTCAAATATTACATTCGAAAACAACAAGCCTCAGAAGTACAGAATTTCAGAAACCAGTCTTTTATTCATAATACGAAATAAATCAATTGTCTGTTACAACCCTGATACTGATGTTTTACAGCGGAAATGTAAAACCAGACATCATAACATCGCCTTAACAGATATAGCGGAACTAAAATAACATAACATAAACTGAAAGCAATAATCTTCTTTACCAGCCCCAGAACTGGATCTGCTCTTCTTCTTCTAGCCTTTCTTCATCGTTCTTATCTGGAATGGTTTGGTGGGTGAGTGATATGGTTGTCACTCAGTAAGCGGGGGTGGGAATAACTCCCAGTTTTCGAAGTCGTTTTCAACAGAAACAGTAATACAATAATGTACAGAAAACTTGCATTTTCATAACAGAATCAGAATTCAGAATTTACATGTTTCAGAACAGAAATCAGAATTAATAAGCACTGAGCACGTTAGTGAATTTCATGGCTAAACTGATATCAGTCCCCTATATGTTCTTTCCTCTAAGGGGTGAGGCCAGAATCAGAATCAGAATCAGAATTCAGAAATGTGCAGATATATATTCCTACCATTAGTTCACTAGGGAATTTCAGTGCTTCAAAACATATATCAGAATCGACATACAGAAACAGGACTTTAAAACAGAATTATCATACGGATTTCAAGATATTTATACATAAGCCCGCTTACTGTAATTTGCTAAAAGTGTTTCGGTTGGAGTCTGAAATCTGCTTGTTCTTGCTACTGGTTCTACTGCTCGAAAATCAGCACTCTCTTAGCTCGAAAATTCAAGTGATAATCTCAAGATTTTGGTAAACAAATTCAGGTGTTTGAGAGTATTATTTATAGGCCAAATTCTGACTGTTAGCCTCCCAATTAATGACCATAATCTGACATTAACAGCCTTTAATCCATGTTAATGCTTCAGTTACAAGTCCAAGCTGAATCAGTAACTGTCTGCTGCTGCTGAATTCTGTCTGCTGGAAAAAAACATGTCTGCTGGAAAAATACCAACTTCTGAATTATGGGCTGCTGCTGGAATTTTATGAGCTGCTGTTGGAATTTTGATAGCTACTGAAATGCTGGAAATTCGGGTTCTCACAAAGCATATCATTTTCTTTAATTCAAAATAGGCTCATAAATTTGATACAACTATTTTCTCATTCATATCTGGGTCCCTTTGATCCCAAAGGGCAAATAATGTTGACAACAAAGATAATTTAGTATAGAGATATATAATACAAGAATGCCACAAAGGATAAATGATGTCAACTACCAATATATTTTTTATCAGATGTGATTGAAGAATTCTTGGACTGTTATTTTACATATAATTGCGAAGAATGTCATGAGCTCATCATCGGTTTCCCGCAAGTATGGCCAGCCGAACGGGATCATTTCGTAGATCCTGAAAACAGAGAATAGAAAATAGTTTAATTTAAGAACTTCAGCACATAGTTATAAAGATCAGATGAATGAGAAATGTTAATCTCTGTTTATGCGTTACAGTCGGGCCTGCAAAGAATCCGAAAGTTTATATTACATTTCAGTGAAAAAGATGTGCGAAAACATTGAAAAATCCTTGATAGAACATCATAATATATGCATACAAAGTTGCCGGAGTATATTGTGTTTATTGGGTAATGATATATTCGTCTAAATTGCATATCTAATAATACCATTATCATATTCTGTGATATTTTGGTATCAACCATTGTGGATCATATGGAGAATAGTTACATATGCTCGGTTTAATGATTGAACTAAATCTTAGAAATCAGGAGATTTTTCTGCTGTTTGTTACAGGTGGATTGAATCAGATTCGATATTATCATTATTTTGATAATTATGTGATTTTATTGGTCTTAATCAGTTTTCAACCATGCCTTCTATGATGCTTGGGAAGAGTTGGTGTTATATCAGAGATCTTGCTCAGTATTCTATCAAAGAACACAAATAAATGTAATATTGCTTCTGAGTATAAGCAAAAATTGTGATGTAATAAATATTTCACACGGTATTTTGTTTCAAGGATTTATCATCTGCAATTGTATACATACACAGATCGAAAATCGACAAGAATCCCCAAAGGGAAGCATACAAAACTACTCTCTAAACTGTAGTATAGTATTCCATATTATCATATTCTGCTCAATCTAGAAGTGAGATCAATAAATAAATCTTCGCTGCAAGGAATGGTGAGTTTGCCCATTGGATGATAGAACCCGAATTCTTCTTCGGCTTGGTTTAACAAATCTTGAAATAAAGGGTTGTTCAAATATGATAGAGGAATCACAAAACGTTGCTTATTTTCAGTCTCCCCTACATAAACAGCACAATGTCCCTTTGGAACATCAACAGAATTTGATCTTCTTTCACTTGACAAAGAACGGGTAAGGATTTGTCTAATAGCCATTGTTATTGTACACTCAGAAAGGAATGCTTTGATTTGTGAAGCAAATGGAAACTGAGGAAGATCAGTTTTGATGATTGTTGATGTTTTGAACTAGGAAATGTGTTGTTTATATAGATAGATGAACGTTTAAAAGTCAAATATTTCAAAAAAGTAGTTCCATTTGAGTTGGCGAGAGGCCATTGGATGAGTTATGGCTGGAAAATTTTGAGAAACATAAGCACATGAAGAATAACATGGTTTTGTCTTCCATGAATGATCATAAATCACGTTGGACTCATTGTTCCCTATCGTCTCCTACGACAAGAACTCGAAGGGCCCTGCCAAAATAAATTATCCAATTATATGAGATTAATAATTTTATTTGGAGTGCTTCAATCGATTTGCTTGAAGTTACATAATCCCAATCCATATATCAACAAAACTTACAGAGAAACATCTTGAATACAAAGAACAAGTATACTTAGCTGATGCATTTTTTAAAACAAGAATCAAGATTTATTTTAGATTTCATTTACGTGATAAAGAATAAAATACAATTTACAGTTCAGCAAACATTATCCATTCCAATGTATGGTAGAAAAATAAAGACTTTATAATGAAGCAGTTCACTCATTTCAAGTATATATGTCATGTTCTCATTTCACATGCCTCTGCCTGTGGGATAGAAGACAGTCAACGTCGTTAATCAATCTAGTTTTTTTTATTATTATTAATTGAGATAAATATAAGGTTGGTAGATGACTAGAATGAGACATATTAAAGGGATCCAAAGAAAATTCAAGTGATTTGTTTGAGGACCCCTTTGAGTGATTGTTGCCGAAATTAGTAGGGAACAATGTCTCCAACATGACTTGTAGTGATTAGCAGAAGACAAAACCATGTTATTCCTATGTGGCTTTGTTTCCCAAATTTCTGCAGCCACCACTCATCTACTGGCCTCTCTTTCACTCGATTCGAACTACTTTCTTGAACCAAATGATGGTTACTCAATCATCTATCTATATACACAACACCTTTTCTCATCTCAAAACCATCAACAATCCATCAAAACTTCCAATGAAACATTATTCCAACACGTTAAATGATGATTTCAAATTCATCGATCCAAATGCCACACCATTCTAACACATGCATGTACACAAGATTCCTTAAGTTCTTAAATGTAGACGTGAGAATCTATTTTTTTAAAAATCAAATTCAGTAATTTTCATAAAAAATATAAAATGACTAATGCACTCTTACAAAAGACGATCAATTCTATCGATTTCCGGTGGAGGCGAATCTTGGATTGTAGAGTTTCATTGAAGTAAATATTTAAATTTCTCTCCAGGAAGGCTCTGTCAGCCAATACATCAACCAAAAACATGAAAGCATATTATCGGTCGTAAAGACTAAATGCTAAACTGGTGCTTCATGATTTAAGACCTCAATACTTGTTGCAAAGCACAAGATCCCGTCACTTATCATAACAAACGGAAGAAATCCCACTTGAGATTAAAGTGAGTTATCAGGATAGAAGCAGTCCTTAGTATGATAATATTTATGGGGTCCCCGAGAGAATCAAGGCATTTGGAGTATTTTTCTTAAATCACAAGGTACACTGGTTCTTTTTAGGACAGCCTACCGTAAATTCGGATTAGCTATGCCCACATGACCCGATCAAGATTAGCAGACAACAAGACTAAATTTTGGTGGGGGAGACTTAACTATATATGCTGATCCAATGAATCCCAGGAAGTCTATCGTAATATGTGTTATTTGAGTAAGGTCCTGCAAGACTTTGTATGTTAAGGTGGTGGGGAAATATGGTTCTGATAATGGCAGATGCATCATAATAATTTATCATGATTGGAAGACAAATTCATGTGATAGTCATGTGCTTGTCTTTCTCAAATTTCAACAGTTAACGGATAACATATCTGCTAGATGTTTAAAGATAAATTACTCTTAAATTTATCTTTAAACATCCAGCTAGTGGTCTTACAATCCTTAGTACTGAGGATCTATTCTTCGATGTCTCCATTCGCTTGGGCAGAACATGACATATAGTTTTAATAAGTTTAGAAGAAAGCTTAGAATATATGTACAGTAGCTAGATCCAACGAGGAACAAATTCTTTTTACCTTTTCCTCACACCATATCCCCTGATAGAAAGAATTTACCCTTCTTGAGTTTGAGTTCTACATATATGTGTACATGCCTGTAATACAAGAATTTTCCTTTCATAGATATTCAAGAAATCTTCTAATTTCTACTACAATTCGGCTGATTCTGTACTTGCACTTCCCCCATGAGAGATCAACATATTGCATTGTTTTCTAATGGTAATTTTGATTATCACAGTAAATAACAATGGTCATGGATCAAGCCACATTAAGCTTATTTTCTATTCCACTGTTACATTCATGAAAAAACATTCTTCTGGAATGATGTACTGTAGAAATTACTCCATTTCCTCTGTCAAATTTTAAACTCGTGTCGTGTGAGATTCAAAATCTGATTTTATTTTTAGTAGTAAAAGATTTATTTCGGATTTTTTCTAGCAACCGTGGCATATATATGCAGATCAACCAAAAGAATCCAAAGAAAGCTGTAAATCACCATTAGCTGTTTTAGTTCGGCAGGGCCCTTCGATTTCTTGTCGTAGGAGTTGGTAGGTAACAATGTCTCCAACATGATTTTTGGCCATCAATGGAGGACAAAACCATGTTATTCTTCATGTGCATATGTTTCTCAAATATTGCCAACCACAACTCATCTACAGATCTACTGGCTTCTCAAAAGATTCGACATTTGAGCAATCATCTATCTATCTATATATACAACGCATTTCCCATTTCAGAACCATCAACAATCACAAAAAAAAAAACTAATCTTCTTGGTTTCCATTTGCTTCACAAACAGCTTCCTCTTTTGCCTTCACTTTTGAGCCTTCTGCTTTAGTAAGATTTACATTTGTGCAACAATAATGACGATTCGACAAATCCTTAGACGATCTTTATCTAGTGAAAGAAGATCAAACTCCGTTCCGAAGGGGCATTTTGCTGTTTATGTTGGGGAAACTGAAAACAAGCAACGATTTGTGATTCCCGTGTCATACTTAAACAACCCTTTATTTCAAGAATTGTTAAACAAAGCGGAAGAAGAATTCGGGTTCTATCATCCCACGGGTGGAATCACCATCCCCTGCAGCCAATATTTGTTTATTGATCTGACTTCTAGATTGAGTGGAATATGAAATATAAAGAGTACTATATGAATTTTAGGGAGTAGAAATTAGTATACTATTTAATTAGTTGCAGAACAATGTAAACTAAATCGGTTTTTAAGGAGTACTATATCACTTATTTTTAATCCATCCAACAATTCATGCAGCTTCTTATTTCTCAACTAATTTCAGCTCCTTAGATCTCCACCATTCTCTATCTAAAAGATCTGATACTCTTAAGCTTATCGATCTATTTATATATACGAACAAAAAGCACGTGTGTTGCTAATGGAAGAGGATGGTTTATGCTGAAAATTTATGAAATAATTGTACGGACTATTATGTTAATTATAACATATGAGGAGTACTATCTTTTAAAGCATATATAATTCTTAAATATTCTTTTGTTTTATCTCAACTAATTGTAACTTTTGTATTTAATTTCCTAGACCAAAAAATTCTATGCATTTTGTTTTCATGATTTGAGTAAAGCAAACGGGAAAGAAAAATATGGTATCAACTGGATTATGGAAAAATCAGGCATGAAAGCTTAAAGGATGCACAGAAGCTGGCCATATATACTATGAACTAAAGGAGCAATAACCTGTTCTGGCTCTCTGAAGTGCCTAAAATATTCCGATACTATTGCTATTGTACATAAGCAATAACCATGCATCTGTGCTGAATGTAACCGAGCTAGAGAATAGGATTCTTACAGGCAGTGGCAGATGATTAAGGACTTACTGAGTAAATACATTGGTGAAAACCCATGTCAAAAAAATTACATCATGTCCTAACTTCTGAGTTATCATTTTGATCAAATGATGCATATTGTAACTGTATGTTTAGCTCCATAGAAATGTCAGAGAAATAAGGTGTAAACAAGTTTCGTTTGAGTAGAGTAGGCCAAGAGCTTAAAATATTCTTGCGAAAAAATTGAGTTAGTGGAAAGTTACAAAATTATTACAAACTTTTTGTTTTATTTAGGGGTGAAAAAAAATACCGATCGTTCCACGATACCGCACTTACCGTATCGCAAAATAACCCACATATCGAATGTAACGGTATACCGAACCTTTCGGTACAATATTATACCATACCGAACCTTTCAGTATCGGTATGGAATTTAAAAAATTTCGGTAATACCGAATTTTTTTTATATATTTTAAAAGTTATAATATAATGTTGTTAGACGCACTTACTCTTTCAATTCACCGTTTTTTTTTATATATTTTAAATTAGAATATAATGTTGTTAGACGCAGCTTACTCTTTCAATTTTCGGTATAGACGGTATTATACCGATACCGTACCAAAATTTCGGTTTGGTAAGAACGGTATGTAATTTATGGCATACCGAAATTTCGGTATAACGTGCGGTATACCAAAATTTTGGTACAGTATCGAAATTTTTCGGTACCGAAATTTTTGGATACGGTATACGATATTATTTGGAAAAATCGATATACCGTACCGAACCAGGCATAGTTTTACTAGTAAGGAATACATGCTTCGCTCGTGGAAACACTTTATTAGTGATCAATTAAGTATCCAATTGAAATAAATATGATGTTTATGCTGAAAATTTTGAAACACATACATGTTAATATATCCTATTAAATTAAAGATGATGTTCATACTGAATATTTTGAAACACATGTGTTGAAACAAATATAACAAATTATGTCATTAAATACATATTTCATTTTATTTTTAATTTTTTACTTTTATGAATCGTTAGTTACAATTTTGTATCTTTCTTTTTTTTTTATTAGGTATTTCAACCTTATTTGTCGAGAAATCTTTGGTGTCAATCTCCATGTCAAATAGATCATGACATAAGAGACAACCTATTACTCTATCACATGCTTTGCACATGGACTTCTTTTCCACGTAATATGTACAATTCTCATGCCAAATTCATCTAACTCTAATGTCAATCCAATTATTAAATTTAATTTATTTGCTACTCATTGAGGTATTATCGAATAATAATTTAGTTTAATAGAAAAAAATATGGTATTCTAAAATTTAAATTAAGTACTTGTTTGCACGATATTTGGTGTTGCGGGCGTGCCAGGTGCGAAAATGTACCGATTTGTGTGAACGATAAAAATCTAACTTCTAAAAACAAACGAAAGTGAATTCTAAATTTGACCGTTGGTTTTAATCTCCTAAAACAACTATAATGCCAAAATGAAGAGAACTATTGGAATTTGAGGAATAATCGCCTGACATTGTTTATATTTTCAATAAACCGTAGATATTTACAAGACATAAACATATAAATATAAAGTTGTTGAAATCTAAAACGAGAGAATGCTAGAAATCTTCAAAACTATCGCTTGAAGATTGAATTTTTGTAGAGAATATTTTTGCAGATTTTTGTCTGTGTAGGAGTTGTGTGTGTAGAGAATTGTGTTTGCCGATCTCTTTTCTCCCCATGGTTGTGCGGTTTCTCTCCACTCCCCCATGAGCCCATGATCTTTTGCCCACCATTGCGCGATCTCCCTCTATTTGCAACGCTTTGTGAACGGTTTGAATCGATAAGAATTAATCTGTTATGGACTTATATAATTTAATTGGGCTTCAGAATTAAATTGGGCTTGCATAATTAATTAATTTTAGCCCAAACAATTGCCCCCCGCATGTTGGATCTGGTTTTCTACACGTCCAAACGCAGTGGAAGATTTAAAATTTTTTTATTTTATTTTGACAATCAAAATATATTTGTTTGGACGCTCGTACGATTTTCATATTCAAACATTCATAGGATGATTAGTAATATACCTTTGGTGAATAAATCACATGGCTCCAACTACTCCGGTATTAGCGGATGTAGCTCTTGTTGTAAATCCCTACGAACATTCTTCGATCTCCTAATCCGGTCCACGACTGGAATATTTGTTCCTCTTCTAAATTGCACTAGAAATTTAGAAGATGTTTTGCGTAGAGATAGAACACGGAAGGAAAAATCAATTTCTTGCAACAAGAAAGAAAATTTCGAGAGCAGCACTTCAAATTCCCTTGGAAGAGCCGAAAAACTTTTCATTTTAAATCTTGGAGAATATGTCTCGAAAATCTCTACCATTTTGGAATAAAGAAATCCTTTTATTTCTTTAATCATAATTTACTTAATTAATCTCATTAATTAAGTAAACTATATTTGGATGAATAATAGTTGTGATTTTCGAAGATCAAAAGGATGGAGGCTAGGGTTTTAACTTCTCAACTCTTATTTATAATTAACCCATAACCTAATACATATAATTAACATTAATGGGCTTGATTAATTAATTGGGCTAGTCCAACTAGTTTAATTAATTTAATCAAAGTCCATTAAACTTTAATTATTTAGTATGTTGGACTTGTACTCCTACAAGCCCATCAAACATACTTCCCACCAATTTTAATTTAATATTTAATCAACTCAACTTTTGAGTTTAATTAATTAAATTCATTATAAATTCAACATTTGAATTTATTATTTAAATTATAAATTCAACTCCTTGAATTTATATCACCTCCAAAATTTAATATCTAATAAACCCGACATTTGAGTTTAATAAATTAAATTCTCAAATTTTATAAATTCAACTCCTTGAATTTATTCTCTCAAAATTTAATTATCATAAATTCAACTCCTTGAATTTACTATATAATATAAATTCAACTTCTTGAATTTATTCTCTCAATGTTTTCTATAAATTCAACTCCTTGAATTTATTATCTCAACGGGGACAAACTAATCCAGTACTTGTGTGACCCTCAATGGTTCAGGGATACAGCTAGCCGTGGGTTCACAACTCTTTGTGATTTAGGACATAATCCTTTATTCGGGCTTACCCTAGTTAGCCCCATTCTTTCTATCAACACCTTGATCAAGAATGTCAGAACTCATTTCTGATTGCACCCATCGGATCATGGTAAGAGCGTCTAGTAGCATCGCCCCATGATCCCCTAGGTATCACTGATAGTGCCTGCAAGAACCAGTCGATTATGATTAACGTACAGTACGATCCCTTCATCTCATATATCCCGATCGAATCTGCAACCATTGGTTCATCGAGGGTTGCATAATAATTCGATAACTATGTGATAACTATAATAGTGGCATCGCGTGTACTATTTGAGAACTCTTTCTCTAACATACACCTCATACTCTGGCCAGAGATTCCATGCACTATTATTTCATTAGATCACATAGGATATCCACACCCGTAGGTGAGCGGTGAATCCCCGACTACAATGCACTGGCTCCTATATGTGTCGCAACTGTACCCAACCTCGCCACCTGATGACTCTCTGGAGCCGGTAAACGAGTCAAAGCACAGCCCTAGCATATAGAGCCTCAGTGTTGTCCCGGGTCGTAAGGACTAATGGTGTACCATCATAACCACGGACTTATCCTCTCGATGAATGATAACCACTTGGAAAGTCCGAGGGAGGGTTGTTCGGTATAATCATCATATGACTACCCATCTGTATGTTTGGACATCTCTATGCCCTTACCAAGAAATGCGGTACACAACATCACAGATGCTAGTCTCAAGCTCAAGCGACCTTTATCCATGTTTTAGGCGGCTGAATCGACTAGGAACGAATTTAGAATATGCAGTGTTTACAAATGAGTTTCAACATCGAATTACGATTCATTTGTATTAAAGCATAATCAAGGACTTTATCTATGCTGATTGCATGGGTATACAGATAAAGTATCACGAAACCATTAAAAGTTAAATTATATTAAAATAAAGATTGTTTATTACACTTGAGTCAATAAATTCCCTGGCCAACCGTTGGCTTGCAGGGCATCTACTCTAACACCGCAAGCATTGGCCTGTGGGCCAAAATGCTTGTATGTAAGCCCAGTCCGATCCATTTATTTGCAGTGGCTCATAGTCATTTATCATTTCATTTCTAGCATTGGGCCACTTATCCAAGCCCAATTCGTATATGGATTGTAAATCGTTGGGCTCCATTTATTCTGATTCAAATCGTCTATCTCGATCTCTTCCCTTCTTCCCCGCTTCTTCTTCCGATCGATCCCTGCTGCTGTCGTGGACTCACGTCGCTTCGCTAGCCCCCTCTTTCATCGTCATCTCCTCCACACTGTTGTCGCTTGACATCTCTGTATGGCTCAAAAAATCGGCTCGGACGCCTCCATTGGAATCGAGTGTCGCGGATGCTGGTTTCAACGTTGCCCAAGTCGAAGTTTCTGGCGCCTCCACCGCTGCCTTCAACGTTGCGGGTGCCGCGTCTGCCTCCGCCGCTGGTGCTGCCACGCTGCCCGTGGCATTCGCCGGCTCCAATAGTGGTCCCAATTCGTTCGCCGTCATCTCTGGGTTATCAACCGGCGTACCTTCGCGTTTTGGCCATCTTTCTTCTGCAAGAGCGAGTGCTCTTCTCGGCTCGGGTCAGAACTCATCGACGGCCATGGGTATTTCCTCATTCCCTGAACTCTATTCCAGCTCCTTTAATGTTGAATGATTGACTTGCAATTTGTATTCCCTGTTTTGTATGATTTTGTATCCTAGGAACCAAAAGATGGACAATCGGTTTATCTATGTAATTGGACTAACTCTAGTTTTTGTGGGGAATTATGGATTTGGTATTATTAGGCCATTCATTAGCCTTTGCTTTGGAGGTGCGGTAAAGTGGCCATTGTTTGGCCCTGTAGTATATATCAGTAGCAATTGGTTTTCTGAATATTTCTTGCATACATGCAATGATTTTTGACCCCAGTCGACCTATTGACCCTGGTTCTGTCCCTGTTGCCACCCCTTTTGTTGGTTTCTTTTGTATACAAAGACATATTTATTCTTAGCAGGTAGCATAGATTGGCCATGGGTTGGCCTCAGTTTTCCAGCATATTCGACACCTAAGCCTTGGTGTCGTTTGGGGCTCTTCGAAACACAGGTAAGACTTAACCCTTACGTGCTCTTATGTGCTCTTATGTGCTGCATCCACTCAAGACGATTCCCTCGCCCCAAACATTATGCATTGCACTTCAGTCGGATCCCTTTCCCACATACACGTATATTCATTTGCACTTCAGTTGGACCCCTTTCCCGCATACATGTATATGCATTTGCACTTCAGTTAGACCCCTCTCCCGCATACACTTATATGCATTTGCACTTCAGTCGGACCCTTTTCCCACATACACGTTTACTTACTGTTCTTGCATGCGGTGACTCTGCTTCTTATTTTTTGATTGTTGGTTTGGTGTTGTGGTTGTTGGGTGCTGGATGTGGAATGAAGGTGGGTTTGTATGTGATGTTGTGTATTGGATGTTGGGAATAAGTTTCTATTCGTTCTTAATCCACTTAACCCAACTCGCTTCAATTACTTCAATCAAAACCATAGGTTGGCTTAAAACTCCCAACTCGTGATTATTTCACCATTGATTCCCCAGCGAAACTAAATGAATCCAATATGATAAGAGAAGCCTACTGGCCAACTTCATTTGATCATAACCAACAAATATCTACATTGGTGGCCCCAAGGCCTACTTCAAACAAAATCCCACAACATGAAGCTAAAAACATGCAAAAATGGCTGATTAACCTATTTTTCTTCCAAAGTCAACTTCTGGGTCTTCTTGGGGTTCGCATATTGTCTTTGTTCTCTTCAGTTCTTCCTTTATTACTCGTTTTCCACCCGGTGAGCTCAACTCCCCGCTCGCTGTGTTACTTTCCTGCCATATTCTAAGTGGTCTGAAGGCCTACTTCATGGGCCTATAACTGCACATGCAAACAGCCAATTTATGGCGGTACGGTCTTCTTCACCATAACTTCTCGTACCAATTGAACATTAGAACTATCAATAGAATGCATATATAATATGTGGCCATAAGGCCGACTCCCTACTGAAACAACCGACTTTCAAAATAATGGAAACGGCTGACTGTCCCACTTTTGTTATCAATCTTATTGTTGAGTCAGTGGCCCTAAGGCCCACATCACATGCCATCTTGAAATGAAGACTAAAACTATACAAAAGTGGCCATGAGGGCCAACTCCCCGCTCAATATCAGTCCTCATTCGCTCGTTTTTCTTACTTCTTCCCTCATACTTGGAAAATACGGCTTGAGATATTTGTCGTTTATGCATCTCTTGTGTGGATCGCCATCTAATCTTGATAGCCAATATGCATTTCCGTCCAACACCTTATTTACCTTGAATGGTCTCTCCCAGTTAGGAGACCATTTGCCCAGCTCCCTATCCTTTGTTCCTAGTGGCAGTATAGCCTTCCACACTATTTCTCCTCCGTGGAAGCTTTTCTTGTTAACTTTTTTGTTGTAGATTCTTGCCACTTTCTGTTTCTGTAACAGCAAGGCATTGTACGCTTGGATTCTCAGCTCATCCAGTTCTTCTAACTCCATGATCATTGCTTCATTATAATGCTCAAAGGAAAGTTCATTTTGCTTTGCCACTTGCATTGATGGCACCATAATCTCCAATGGGAGCACTGCATCATGGCCAAAGGTAAGGGAAAAAGAGCTCACTCCAGTGGCAGTCCTCTTGGATGTTCTGTACGCCCACAAAGTTTCTGATAATAGCCTTGGCCAATCTCTGAGATTCTCTTCCATCATTTTCTGTAGAATCTTTATCAAAACTTTGTTCGATGCTTCGGCCTGTCCGTTGGATTGTGGGTAATGAGGGGATGAGATTATCAATTTGATTCCATAGTCTTCTGCAAATTCCCTCATATCTGAGCCCGTGAACATAATTCCCTGATCAGTGGTCAATGACTCTGGAATTCCAAATCTATGAATAATATTCTCTTTCACAAAGTTAATGACATCCCCTTGTTCTGCATTCTTCAAAGGCACTGCCTCTACCCATTTGATGAAAAAATCTGTGGCCACAAGGATGAACGAGTGGCTTTAGATGATGAGGGGTAGATTTTCCCTATTAAGTCCATGGCCCAGCCCTTGAACGGCCATGGTTTGAAAATGCTGTGAAGCTCATCCGCCGGAATTCTTTGGATGTTCCCGTGTCTCTGACATGGCTGACATCTCTTAGCATATTTGATGCAATCTTTCAGGATGGATGGACAATAGTAGCCATACCTCCTTATCAACCATCTCATCTTTATTCCAGATTGATGTGCTCCACACACTCCCTCATGAACTTGCTTCATGATCTCCAAAGCCTCTGGGAAACCTATGCATCTGAGGAGCAGACCATCTAACCATTTCCTGTACAAATCTCCCTCCACTAGAATGTAATTAAGAGCTTTCATTTTTAAACCGTGTGGAATATCTCTCCCGGTTGATTCTAGCACCTGTTTCATGTCATCCCTCCAGTCACCAGCTAAGTTTATATCCAAGTTGAGTGTGTCTACCTGAATCCCTCTTTGCTGAATTGAAGGGTGGTTTTTCTTTTGAATCAACACCAGCCTGTGTGTAAGTTCCGGAGACATCTTCAATCCCGAAGCAACCTGTGCCAACTCGTCTGCCTCCCAATTTTCTTGTCTTGGGACGTGTACCAGTGACACTTCCTCGAAATCATCTAGAAGTTGGGATGCCGCGGTATAGTAAGGAGCCAAGGACAAACTTGTGCATTTGAACTCCCCTGACTGCTGTTTGAGTACCAGCTGAGAATCCCCTGATATCAATAATTCTCTTGCTCCTAAATCTTTAAGAATTTCCAATCCAATGACCAGTGCTTCGTATTCCGCTTGATTGTTGGTGCATGGGAAATCCAAATTAAAGGATATAGCGGTTTTCACACCTCTTGGGGAGGTGATCACAATACCAGCTCCAGCTGCTGTTTCTGTACTTGATCCATCGAACTTCAACTCCCAGGGTTGAACTCCCACTCCACAAACTGGAAACCCAACCTGTTCTCCAATAAACTCATCAAGTGAAGGGTGATCAGCTAAGAAATCGGCGATAGCTTGGTCTTTTATTGACTTTTGGGGGTAATAGGTCAATGTAAACTCGGCCAATGCCAAAGACCATTTGCCAATCTGACCCGAAAGAATGGGTCTATTAAGCATGTATTTAATCAAATCGGTTTTAGCCACCACAAACACTCTTGATTGAATCAAATAACGTCTTAACTTGGTACAAGCATAATACAGTACTAAGCATAACTTTTCAATCACGGAGTATTTCACTTCTACTGAAGTAAGGAATCTACTCAAATAATAGATGGCTTGTTCATTTCCTTCATGATTATTTTGAATTAGTAGACATCCAATTGATTCATGAGCAGCAGAGATGTATAACTTAAGGGGCATTCCATACTTGGGAGGCATAAGAACAGGTGGGTTAGATAAATATCTCTTGATCACATCAAAAGCTTTCTGATTCGACTCTTCCCATTTGAACTCCCTGATGTCTTTGAGCTTCAACAGCTGTGAAAACTCTTTCGTCTTCCCTGCAAGGTTAGAAATAAAACGCCTTAAGTAATTCACTTGCCCAAGGAAACGTTGCAACTCTTTCTTGTTTCTAGGTGGATTTGCTTCCATAATATCTTTGGCTTTGTTTTTATCCACTTCAACTCCCCTCTGATGCACAAGAAATCCCAAAAATTTCCCTGTTTTTATGCCAAAGGCACATTTCAATGAGTTTAACTTCAACTCATGTTGCCTCGTTCTTTGGAAACTCTTCCTCAAGTGCTCAATGTGATCAGCAGCTTGTTTAGACTTCACAATGATATCATCTATATATACTTCAATATGATGCCCAATCATGTCATGGAAGATTGAGTTCATAGCTTTTTGATACGTGACTCCCGCGTTCTTTAGCTCGAATGGCATAACAAGCCATTCAAACGTACCAACAGCTCTCGGGCATCTGAATGTTGTTTTGTGAGTGTCAGTCTTGGCTATTTTGATTTAGTTATAGCCCGAGAACCCGTCCATGAAAGACAACAACTCATGTCTAGCCACTGAATCAATTAACATATCAGGTATCGGCATCACATATACATCTTTGGGAGTTGCACAGTTCAAGTCTCGGAAGTCGATGCATATTCTGACCTTGCCATTCTTTTTCATGACCGGCACAATGTTCGAAAGCCATTCGGTATATCTGATTGGTTTTATAAACTTGGCCTTTAACAATTTCTCAACTTATTTTTTCATTTTCAATTCAACTTCTTTTGACATGCGCCGAGATGGCTGTTGAAATGGTTTGAAACCTTCTTTGAGTGGAAGTCGGTGTTCGACCAATTTTCGGTCCAACCCTGGCATGTCATCATAACTCCATGCAAAACAATCTTTGTATTCCTTCAACATGCTGATCAAGTCTTGCTTCAACTTTTCTTCCAGTTGCTTACTCACATATACCACTTTTGGATTCTCAAGCTCCCCCAAGTTAATCTCTTCCAATGGGTCTTGAACTTCATGTTGGCCATCTTTCATTTGAGATGGCGCCATCAACAACTCATAGACTTGTAGCTCATCATCTTCGTATTCTTCTTCCTGGACAACTTCAGTTCCATAAGTGTCTCATGCTTCCTCTTCCTTTAGTTTTTTCAGTACTTGCTGCACATGTGCCTTCCATATAGAGGTTGCAGCTACCTCTTTTTGTTTTTGGTTCGAATCAATCATCAATCTCCTCAATCAGCGGCTGAATTATCGACCTAGACAGCACGATAACAGTAGGTTTGAGGATCCTTTCCAACACCGAGCTTGGAGTTGGTGTTTGCATGTACAGTGGATTTTCTTTCTTGATATTGCTACGGATTTTGATGGGCCCAAAATACCCATTATAATATCTGGCTTCTACTGCACTTGCACTTGTTTGGAACGGCTGTCCATCCGCTTCCACTACCTCCACATCATCTCTTTTCCAAAATAAAAGCAGTTGGTGCATTGAGGATGGTATGCACTGATTTGCATGGATCCAATCTCTGCCTAACAACGCTTGGAAGTTGGCGGAGGAGTTTACCACGAAAAATGCACATAAAGATGACATACTCCCCACAGTAACATCAGCGGGGAATACCCCAATGGTCTTGGTGGTTTTCCCTGTAAATGCAGCAACCGAAACTTCTGAAAGAATCAAGTCTTCTTCATTTTTGCCCAGACTTTTCAACATTCTTACTGGAAGAACATTCACAGCTGAGCCATTGTCAATCAACACCCTAGACACTGGCTTCCCATTCAAGTGGGCTTTGATGTACAACGGCCTTATGTGCTTGGTCATGGCCGGTGTAGGCTTTTCAAGTATCACTTGTTTAGGCTTATTCGGGTGATCTTCCTTTATAATCACTCTTGAACTCCTTTCGGAGAGTTTATTTGCATGCTCTTTCTTTTGCACTGATTCTTGGGGCATCAACTCCCCATCCCCTTCTTCCATCATTTTAAATCTCTGGGGTAGTATCACCACTCTTGTGGCACAATCCACGGTGATGTGAAATTCTCCAATGCAAAAATTGATTGTTTTTCCTCTTTGATCATCCTCTTCGCTTAACAAATCATCATCCTCCTCCACAAACTTATCCTCAGTAGCCGATCTTCCAAACTTGGATTTACTCCCCAGTGGACTCCTTGCGACTGGAATATCATTTGTGGATTCATTTCTCAACTTAGCCGACTCCTCTCTTCTTGCAATAGCCCCTTTCTCTCAGCAGTCGTCTCTTTTGAGTCCTAGTCGGTGGCCTAGGGAACTTTTTGTGCTGGGCCACTCTCCAGGACTCACTGAACTCCCCTCTAGCTGGAAAGACGTATCTAGGCTTTGCTCCTTGGCTCTCAATCATTTTTCTTTTGAGATTTCATATGAACGCCGCTCTATGCACTGATCAGCTGATACTTACCTTGTTTCCACCTTTCGTGACTCAACTCTACGTATGTTTCTCCTGTCTGAGTATCTCTGGTGTTGATCACAAGATGATTCCTCTCTGAACTTTTTATTCTCAAGCACTGGTCTTTCAAGAAAATGTTGGTTCCTCGGCCGATAGGCCGCGGATTCACCAACATTTATGGAGAAACGCCGTTGAACTGTTCGTATTTGATCGGCACTACGTCTTCCATGAGCTTCAAACAATTGATCCTTTGGAATCCAGTATTTCTTGATTACTCGGTCTTTCACTGCAAAGGATCGGCTTCTTTTCTCATTGAGAAGATCCCTCAAATCTGTCACATTCACATTAACCAAAGCCACTGGAGGAAAATGATCATCACCCACCGCCATAGAATCTTGTTTGTTAGGGAATTTCACAACTCCCTTGTTAATTCTATCCTGCAAAATGTTCTTGAACGCCCAACAAGATTTAGTGGCATGATTGTAGGAGTTGTGGTACTTACAATACTCTCGTCCTTTCAGATCTTCTATGGGTGACACCCTGTGATCAGCTGGAAAAGTGATGAACTTTTCTTTCACCAAGAAGTCGAAAACTTCTTCGGTCTTTGATACATTGAATTTATACTGCATGTCTTTGGGGAGTTGGGAGTTGTTCTTCTCTGTTGGCTTCTTTTTTAGCAGGAGAACTGTGCAATACCCATCTGATTGAATATCTGCCAATGCCACCTCTTCCACCTCCTGATAATAAGACCCCATAGCAGTTTTCTTCTTGTATGACTCTTCCCGCAAGGGTTCTTCATATTCAGCCACTTTGGCGGCTAGCTCAAAGAAATCCCTAAACTTCATATCTTGGAATTTCTTCCTTAATTCAAAATCCAACCCATTTTGTGCCATCTCCACGAACTCGGTCTCCGGTAGGAATACCTTGCACCTATTCTTTATCTTCTTGTACCTGTCTATGAAATATTCCACAGACTCTCCTTTCTTTTGAGTAACCCTAGATAAGTCGGCAATGCACACTTCTGGCTCTGTTCTATAGAATTGAATGTGAAATTGCCTTTCCATCTCTTGCCAACTCATCACTGAATTTCTCGGGATTGAAGCATATCGGGCGAATGCAGTCCCAGTGAGGGAATTCGGGAATAGCCGCAACTTTAGATTGTTGAAGTTCTCCAAGTTGGATAATTCCCCGAACTGGATGGTGAATCTCGCTATGTGTTCCATGCTGGACTGGCCATCCTCCCCGGAGAATAAACTGAAATCATGAACTCTATAACCTCTTGGGTACGGGTTATTCACGTCTATGTAGTCTGGATAGGGTTTGTGAAACTCTGGGCGGCCAATCTGTTTCAAGGTCGGCCCATATAGCTCTTGAACAGCCTCTCTCACCATTTCTGGATCAATCTCGTGCATGTTCCGAGTGGGGAGTTGGTGATGGTAGTAATTTGCCCCCCGAGCTTGAAACCCTGCATTTAAACCAATATTACCTCCTGGGAAGCCCCCATCTACTCCTTGATAATCCATGTGTGACATATCTTCATACGCTCCCGATTGGTACAGAGGATTGGTTACGCTGTACACTTGAGTAACTGGTTGTTTCGAGCTCCCCACTCTATGAGCACGTGGATATACTCCGGGTGGCGAGGATTGCCAGCCTTGAGTTTTCAATTCCCTCGTCAAATTCACGGACATTGTTATTTCCCTGGACTTGGTTGCTTCTTTGGTTCCCTTCTTTTTCACTTATGTTCTGCTCTTTGTTGGCTGACTGGTTTGGTTTACCCAATACTGTCCTCAAGCAATCAGACACAGCCTTGGACAGTGCTTGTGATATTTCTTCAATTTTCATCGCAGTCAATTCTTCAACCAAACGGTTTGAAATATGAGCACACATCTCTGGAACATTATTTGAATGCAAATCCAACTCCCTGGTCGGCTCTTCAGCGGCCGGCTGCTCTGTTAGTGGAACGTGAACCTCTTCATGGCTTGGTTGAGACTCCCCATCCCCTTGATTGACGTTTTATTTTCTTCTTGGCGGCATAGTGATGGTCCCACTGGGCGTGCCAAAAATATGTTTGCACAATATTTGGTGTTGCGGGCGTGCCAGGTACAAAAATACACCGATTTGTGTGAACGATAAAAATCTAACTTCTAAAAACAAACGAAAGTGAATTCTAAATTTGACCGTCGGTTCTAATCTCCTAAAACAACTATAATGCCAAAATGAAGAGAACTATTGGAATTTGAACAATAAACGCCTGACATTCTTTATATTTTCAATAAACCGTAGGAATTTACAAGACATAAACATATAAATATAAAGTTGTTGAAATCTAAAACGAGACAATACTAGAAATCTTAAAAACTATCGCTTGAAGATTGAATTTTTGCAGAGAGTATTTTTGCAGATTTTTGTCTGTGTAGAGAGTTGTGTGTGTAGAGAATTGTGTTTGCCGTTTCTTTTCTCCCCATGGCTGTGCGGTTTCTCTCCACTCCCACATGAGCCCATGATCTTTTGCACACCATTGCACGATCTCTCTCTATTTGCAATGCTTTGTGAACGGTTTGAATCGATAAGAATTAATCTGTTATGGGCTTATATAATTTAATTGGGCTTCAGAATTAAATTGTGCTTGCATAATTAATTATTTTTAGCCCAAACAGTACTTATCAATAATTATATATTATAATGCAATAATTTAGTTTTCTTAATTAATTACTATTTGATTCCCAACAATTGTTCTTTATATGTCAATTACATCTTCCTAATATCGAATTTGTTCTAATTAATGTCCATTATTCTTATTTTTTTGTACCTTGTACTAAATCTTGTATGATTTTGTGAAAACAAAAAGTCTATTATCTAGTTAGCCTCACATCTTTATGCTTACTATGTTGTGCTTGTGAGAAAAAACTATATTTTGGTCATGTAAGTTGGTCTGTTATGAATTTTAGTCATTTAATTGGTCAAAATTTGGTTTTCATCCTATAAATTGATTTTTTTTAATTTTGGTCCTTTTTTTTCCGAAATCACTAAATCTAGTGAATATTTTGCTTATTTGACATTGATGTTTTACTATGTGGCCCATGTGACGACAATAAAACCTAAATTACAGATATTAAAATCTACATAATCAAAATGAAAAGGATTTTCCTACCATTTTTGAAATATTGAGTAAACGTGCTAATTTATTTTTTCTCTTTATTTTGCTTAGATGAATTTTATTGTGTGTAACATAGGATTTATTTACATCATATGAATCATGTAAAAAAACATAAATGTCAAATAAGAAATATTAAGTGGATTAGTGACTTCAGGCGAAAAATGACCCCAAAAAAACCAAGTCACTTAATGAAAACTTAATTTTGACAAGTTGCATAACTACAATCCAAAACAAGCAACTTACAAGACCAGAATCTTTGTTTTCCCTGCTTGTAATGCTCGATTTCTCCAACATTATTGTTTATCATGCCCCCCAAATTCTATAGTTGTCACATATCTTTATACCGACCAGCTATATTTAGTGTACTCAATTACTATCTATTAAGAATGAATTATTAATTGTACACATTTAATGTCTAATAGAGGTTATCTTATTTAAAATACATAATTATTGTATATTAATGTCCAGTTATCGTTTAAAATACCCATTATCATCCCCCAATAATCACCAAAAAGAATAAATTTAAGAATGCATGTGTATGAGAATAAAGAAGATTGTTATGAAAATTATGTTGGGTATTTTGAGTATAGCATACTAAGTGGATTGAAGTTGTTATATTGTTTTAATTTTATCGATATTTATCTGATATCGATTAATCTTTATCTAAACAAAAAACATTCGCCGAAATAACAAAATAAAAGCATGACATTTTAACTATTTAGCTTATGAGAATTATACTGGATTTTTGCATGTGCTTGAAATTCTTTGAAAACTAATTGATATTTTATACTAAACGCAAAAATTTCAAGAAATAAGATAAAAGAATAGAATTATTGTCAATGATTACACATGGATCTTGAGTTACCTTAGCTCGATTTGAAAATTGAACTCAATATAATCTCTCGACGTTGGGTTTATTTTTGAACATTTCAAGAACGATCTATTATAGCTCTATAGATTTTAACAGTGTTTATTCACTATCTCAAAACACATTTTCGATAGTAAAAATTTTCAATCGTTGAAGCAACACATATATTTCATTTTCTTCTAAATTTTTTATATAATTTTCTTCTTGCAATGCTATTGATAATTGAGGAGATATAAATAATAAATAAATAATATGATATACTCTTCATCTCAATCATATAGTCCTGTTTTTCTCACACGGATTAAGAAAAATAATTTGAAAAATAAATTATATTAAAATTTCATATGTTATCCCCATTTAATTCATTCAAAAAATAGTTGCTTGTTGTAGTGCCGAGTGTTTGTCGTTTTACCAAAAGTTATACCTGGTGGTAATGGTGCGACTCAAATCTTTTAAACTGCATAGCAGCCCAAGCATCATTGTTCGATCGCTCTACTCAGTAAAGACAATTATTGCACATCAACACATGTATTTCAAGACGTAATTAATATCAGTATATTAGTAAAAGAATAAAAAAAAATATTACTAAATATGGTAGAAGTCTATATATATTTGAGACAAACAAAAAAGAAAATGTGGTCTATATAATTGAGACGGAGATAGTAGTAGTTTTGAGTTTTCAAAATGTTCAAAGGTTTTGTTTGTACTTTTGATGTGGTGGGTAGATAAAACAGAAAAACATAGTATATAAGGAACAAAAACAATCATTTCTTTGACTAGAGATTGATCTATAATTGAAAATGAGTTTTCAGGATTTCTTTCGAAATTGTCAATGATGTAATTCAACACTTGTTAAATATTCGAATAACTACGTTGGAGATCGATTTAGAGTTTAGAGAATTGGGTGGGCGTGGGATGGAGGGTGAATAAACTCGTTCCTTTCTTTGACGTTTTTGCAAAGGTGCTAGAATCATGTTAGAGATTATAACTTATCTTGTTCGAATATATTTCCAGCAGATCACAATAACTTGTGCAGAAACGATTTGATTGCAGTAGACAGTAGTTGTTTCTAGAAGTTCGAAGATGAAATCTTCTACGTATCTCCTTCTCCAGTTTATAGAAGGTATCACTAAAAGACTTTATTTTTTATAGTACAACTCTTGTACACCCACTTCAGTAAGACTTACCCTTCGCCTACTGAAACTCTTAGTTTCACAACACAATATAATGAATACAACAAGGTTCTGAAATGACTAATTTCAGATTACAAAATTTTCTCAATAAGATGTAATAAAGTGAATAGCTTGTGAAGAAATAAAGAAACAGCCGCACAAGAAGATTTCAGAAGATCATATATCTGCTACAAAGAGTGTGCTATTTTTCTGTATATTGAGCTTGAAGATAAAGAGTGGTTCTTGTTTGCTCAAAACAACGTTGGAATGATAGACATAGAATGTGTTCTTTGTTAATAATAATCGTTTTTTTCTATATTAGATTGATACTTTAATATATAGAAACCTTGAATCCAACGTTTATAAACAAAACGGTTTCTTTGACTCTGAGTGAATCAGCTTTATCACCGAAAAAGGGTCCTGCAGAAAGTTTCAGAATAATCAGACTTTGTTTTATACCAAAACTAGTAAGGCGTTTTAAATGTCTTCGTACAACATTAAATGATACAATTAATACTAGTACTATATAAGGTAACGGTAATATTAAGACTTGTAACGCTCAAACGAAAGACATTAAGTTCTGCTTCTGCTTAGACTACGTTTTGCTTCTGCTTCTGCTAACCGTTAAGTTTAGCTAAGAAATACTTTATAAGTATTGCTTCTGTTTTAGCGATACGAGTGCTTCTGCTATTTATATTTTCGTCTGTTTTTACTATCACCACCTACTGGTTTTGACTCTCATCATCACAATTAAAGTAAGTCTAACAAACTATTAATATATATTTTTACCAAAAAAACCTATATTATTAAGATTTAAAATTATTATTATTTGTTATTTAAAAATTAAAATTGTAATTATAACAATACATATAAATTTTGATATAAATTAAACAATTAATTTAGTTTATTACACTCCTTTTATTTTTATTTTGTGTAACTAATGATGATATAATATTTCTCATTTATAATTTTCGTTTGACGGTCAACATTAAAAAAACTAAAAATAAATAAATCAACGTATAGAAAATATTTATGTTGTTTTACTTATATATAAGTCATTTTATCCACAACAGATTACTGTTTGTGGGATATATATTATAAGTTTAGTGTCTTAATTAGCATATATTTTCACTATAATTCGATTATATGAGATATAAATAAGTTCATTTTTTAGTTTTACATTATTTGGAGTTCTAGATTTTCATTACATCTATAATAATATTGATTTTTTGTTTATTAATAAATGAAATTTCATAATAAAGACAAAAATTAAAATTTTGAATCATAAACCTTGCCAAATATGACATAAAAAGTAATTGGTGAAAAAAACTATCGGTATTTCTATATTAAAAAAAAAACATGATGAGAGCCATGTAGGCAATTTATTTCACAGTCACAATTTAAATTTTCCTTAAATTTTTTATATGTCACATAACACTCAGCAATTGAATTTTGCTTATTTTTCTCTTGAAGATCAACTAATCCAATATTTTATTTAAATATAGATATTCTTATTACATTTAAATATTTATTTTATCTTATAACATTTATATGAGTTAAACTATCTATTTATTTTATTTGAAAAATAATAATTGTCATTCATTCTACAATAATCTATTAAAACTAAAGTATTTAATTTTATTAGCATTTCACATAGAAGGAAATCAACGAAATAAGAAATATATCTCAAACACATTTTATGATTAACACAAATAAATCAAGATGTTTAGTCATCCTTTTGTCATCTCTAAACAATTTTAAGGATTTATTGTGATTAAAAAAATATTTAAAAAGAAATAAAGTATTTATATGAAGTTTTTTAATTATTTTTAAAAAAATTGAATTAATACTCTCTTCCTTTGACATGGTCATTACATTGTGTTTACCAAATGATTTAATATTTAACATTTATGATTAGTTGTTGTAAATTTTACTTGTCATATTTTAATATAAAACATTTCATATATATTAAAATAATAATATCTTCTACTTGCATTTTTTTTATCCTTTTTTTAGTTTTAGTATCATCCAACAAAAAATGATTTTATTTCTTTTTACATTTTAACTTAAAGATTTATTCCTCCCTACTGTTTGTAGTAATATTTTAAAGAGTACTGACTCTCATATGAGACCGTCTCACAGATCTTAATCTGTGAGACGGGTCAACCCTATCCATATTCACAATAAAAAGTAATATTCTTAGCATAAAAAGTAATAGTTTTTCATGGATAGCCCAAATAAGAGATCCGTCTCACGAATATAACCCGTGAAACCGTCTCACACAAGTTTTTGCCTATTTTAAATATATATCAAAATCTATAGTTGGTTTTAAATGTGCAACTCAAATCTTTTAAATCGTACTGCAGTTTAAGCGTCACATTTTTTCTCTGCCCAACGTGGACAATTATTGTGCCCAACAATCTCTCTCCAAATAATTACACTCATTGCAATAAATGAGAATCGAACCTATGAATTTTGTTCTGATATCAATTATAGAACCAAACATTTGCTGTTTGACAATATTATATAATTTTTTTTTCTGAATAAAAATCTAAATAAACTAACAAATTAAATAATAGAATTTCATTTTCCTAGACTACAAGAATAAATGCTTATGGTGACATTCATAAATGTCATCATATTCAATATTTAGTGACATTTAAATTTTAGTGACACCTCCAACAAATGTCGTCTATTCCAATGTCGTCTTAAACTTCATGACATTTTTTAATGTCATTATAAGATGTTAATGATAACATCATACGTGTTACTAATTATTCATATAATGACAATTTTAAATGTCAGGAAAACTCATGTTTTAAAGACATTTATACATGCCTTGTTATTATAGCAATAATGACAAATTTATATGTCAGTTAACATAATTTATAATGACAACTAAAAGTGTCGTGTATTTTATTTATAGTGACAATAAAAAATGTCACTAATGATATGTTATAAGGTTAATTTAAAATGTCTTATTATGTAATGGATATTGAAAATTGTCATTAATAGTTGTTTATAATGACTTTTTGAAATGTCTCTATATGAGTTTTAAAATGACATTTTTAATGTACATGATTTAATGTTCTATTGTGACATAAAAAATGACATATTTTATGAAATGTCATCGATTTTCAATATTTTCATGATATAATATTCAAGGATATAACAAATTAACATAAATACAAATACAAAATTTTAAAATAGAAATTAAATTGCTAATAAATAATTTTCATTAATTTTGTAATCATTAATGTATAAGACTGACAAATTTGTTATCTCGAAAAACATCTACATCCTAACAAATGTACCAAATGTATTTAGTTTAAGAACTAACATACAATTAAGTCTTGTAAAGCAAAACATAAGTAAACTTGTGACGCATCTTCATTATTCAACCATCTCATCTTAAGCAAAATCCAATATTCTTTTCACCTACAATAAAAATTCATATATTTGTATGAATGAAATAAAATTAAAGAAGCACAAAATAAAGAGATTAAAATTTAATTCAAACTAGTGAATATCATACCAAATGATAAACTGGAAAATTATTTTTTATCCGAATGCACCTAGTAGAAATCTTCCTCATTAACTGGCAACTGCAAATGTAATTGATATTGGTTTAAAAAGATACTAACATGACGAATATAACAATAAATACTAGTTAATTGAAAAGTTGAATATCATACCAAATGACAAGGCCATGCTATCATTCCTCCAAGTGTATCCCCAACCTTTTGTAAAAGATCATATGGCCTAATCAAACTCTCTTCCCGTTCTAGGACAACTAGAACTTGTATTTCACACCAATTTGGTCCCAACATCTGTCTTCCTACTTCGGTATTTGGATCCATGCTACGAACCACTCTTTTTGCCACAATTTTCGTTGAATCAAATAGACTTTTTATTGAGACAGAACATCCAATCTACGTGAAAGTGCAAAAGAGAAGGTTTTGATAAAAATAATTATAAAGTACAATCATCAACAACCATTATGCTAATGAGTATGTCCAGCTAGCCAAAAAACAAAAAAGCATAAATAAACATCATTCAAATTAGTTAATTCATGACAACAAATATACATGTAATATATATTCTCAACCAAAATATACTATCTAAATCAATAAATGGCTAACTCGAGATAATTACAAGCTCACACAAAACATAGCTTACAAAAAAGCAAGCTCCAACTCATTATGCCACATCAAATAATAAATAATATCAATATAAACAAAATAAAAACCATTTACACATCTAACGTATATTCTTAAACCAAAAAGCCAATGCTGGTTGGCAAATTTCGAGTTACATGATTGGCAAATATAATATCTGATTGTGTATCTTCCTCATCTCGAAGTTGAAAATGAGATTTTCCAAAAATTTTACTCTTACAAGTCATTCCTATCAAAAGAAAAAGGTTAAAAATTACAAATGCTTTTATATAGAATAAATAAAACATGAAGTAAGCATTATACATATCCAAATTTAATCGTTTCAAATAAAATACTATAAGTTTCATATCTTTTTATATTTAATACCTTGTAAATCATTGTGTTGGTGCTTTGAAACTCCATCCATTTGGTTATTCAACATACCTTGTATGTTTTGAACTTCTGCACAAGTTTTGATACCACCAAAATATAAGTAAGTTGAGTTTTTAATTATAAACAAGAAAATGCTAACCTTTTCCGCTAGCTTTCATGCTACCGAATTCTCTTGCAAGACCAACTTGAACAAAGTACATAAAATTCGGACAAAATCAAAAGGTCCAATAAGAGTAATACAAAATCAGCAAACATATCCTTTATGTATAAAGTTACATGCTACCTTTTTTTGAACTTCGAGCTGCGTGATTGGCAATCATAATTCGAGATTGTGTATTTGCCTTATCTTGATGTTGAAAATGAGGTTTTCCAACAGTTTTACTCTCACTAGCCATTCCTATCAAGAGCAAGAGCCACAACTTGAAGATAAAAAAAAAGTTAGATATATCCTTTGATATGATAAATAAAAGATCCATAGTGAAAAATGAAATTAAAATATATAATGTTATTATTATTCTAGTATCCAGCAAATCCACTATACTAGTTTCACTTTATATCATATTAACTAAACATAAAAAATTATATATGCAAGAATAATGTTGATTCATTCGTCATTTAACATGAATGAGAATAGAGGTTAACTAAATTTCAAGAAACGTTAAATAGTCATCCTCCAGGAACTTCGTCCCTGCTATATTTTGCCTTTACAGTCTTAAGTCTTTGTGCTTTGCCTCGAAAAAGAGCTTATTCTCACAACTGTGCACGTGTGTGCCAATTCCTAGACATCTCCATACTTATAAAATAAACCCTAAAAAATCTCAAAATCTATGAAATATGAAATCTTGGAAATTAGATTATGAAGCCCATATATTCAAATAACCCTTTAGTGTGAAGCCACTTGCTTTTTACATAAGTCATAACCTACCAAAATGTAGCAGATCGGAATGTATTCAAATAACCCTCATGAAATCGGGCCTTTATTTTAGCTAGATCAATCCGTTGGGCTAATCTTAAGCTAGGTGAGTTGACACTTAGTAGGCTAAAGAGAAGCTAAAGCAGAAGGGAAATGATATTCCAGTTGTGGATTGATCAGCATTGGCTTGGATGATACTGATAGGATACCAAAGCATGAGATGAATGTTGAATTCCATGATGCCTCTCATACAAAAATACGAGGTTTATTTGTTTCTGAAGTACTGGAGAATATTCACATCAAGTGCACTTCCCCATATCAAATATGGATTTGAATTTAAAACTTTGCAAGATAACAGAAATGCTTCTAGTTAGTAGCACCTTGTCCAAATATATTACACAAGTACTCAATGAAGAATATAGATTCAAATAAATTCAAAAATGCCAGCAAAATGATCCATGTGCAGATTAAAATCATATCAGAAGGAAAGATCAAAACCCAGATTTAAATAATAAAATAAAATGTGAACGATGATGTCTTATATTGGGCTAACCGACAAAAGTAAAACACATACAAATTTGCAAAATAATTATAGTACCACCACCAAAAATCATACAAACAGAAACCTTATGAAATCATAAGAAGAATCGAACACTCTTATAAAATCGAACACTCCTCTATTCTCAATAAATCAATCAAGCGAATCAAATGAATCGAACACTCTTATAAAATCTAACTCCTCTTCTGAAATCAAACACTCTTATAAAATCGAAATCGAACTCCCCTTCTCTATGAATCGAACACTCTTAACAAAAAACCGTGACCAAAATCTCTTACAAAACAAGGGATTCGGAACTTACCGGAGATAAGCGGCTGGACAAATCTTAAAATGAGAAGCGGCTGGACAAATCTCAAACCGTGACACTAGAAGCGGCTGAACGAGGGAAAAGAGAAGGGCGCAAGAGATTTGGGAGAAAGAGCGCGAGAGAGATTTGGTTTTTTATCCATCGTTCTTTCCTTTTTTTTCCTTTTAATTAATTTTTTTTGTTTTTTTAATGAGAGTGAGAGTGAGAGATTAAAAAATTGAAAATGAGTGAGAAAAATAAAAACTTTTAGTGACATTCATTAAAAACGTCATTATAACATATCTAATTTAATAATTTTTTTATTAAAAATTTTATGTGTAACCAATGTCATGATATATATGTAATAACGATATTATTTTAAAAATATCGCTAAGAAAATGTCAGTATAGCCATTTTTTCTTATAGCTTAATATGTTTTGTTTGCGACTAAGTTAGTCATACATTTATATATATTTATTCAACTTTAAAAGCAAGAAAATGAATTTAAACTGTAACTGCTTTTCTGAATTTTATGTATTTAAGCATATAATTGTTTTTTCTATGAGTGTACTATCTCCATGTTTTCAAAAGTAAACAATATAACAGTATTTTGAGTTCATTATTGACGTATAATGTTTTCTAACTATATTTTCACGTATTCAATATATGTTAATATTTTTGAAATACATCATTTATTTTCGTGAAAATGTGGAATTTATTAGGAGTAAATTTTTTATCTAACTCTGGTCAACTATTTTTTTTTATATGACCTTCTATAGTATATTTCAAATACACTTGGGGAGGTCATATTTTTAATTTTGAAAAAATAAATGGTTGACTGGATCATTTTTCCCAATTTACCGATTGTTTTATTATTAGGTATATATTTAGCGTAATAATACCTTTGAAAAATTTTTTTTATGGACATTGTCGCTTAAATATTTTTGCTCACAATGTGTTTTTAGCAAATAATTAAACCGAGTTAATGAATTTTATTTAAATTAATTTTTTAACTTAATATGGTCCTCAAAAAACACACATGAAATGAAAATTTGTATATTTGAATTTGAATAGGAACATGTTTTAGTAAATACATGCATTCATCAACAAAAATCGACAATGATTGTGTTATCATCCAATTCTAAAATCGTACATTTTCATCACCTCAATCATCACATTGTCTTCCAAATGACGTGAATGATAATAACGACGGTAACTATTGAAAGCAAACCATGTAGCTTCTACTTGTTGAATTTTTTAAATAAGAAAAAACACATAATCCATTGAACTTTGAATCAAACATAATTAATTAAAAAAATTTCGAGAGCTCAAAACCAATGAACAAATAATTATTCTATATGAATTTTTTTATCATTTCAATTCTAATTATTTCAATTTTTTAATTGATAACTTTTTTTGTTTCTCTCTTTTCAAATTTGATTTATTTACAAAATATTTCTTTGGTTTGTAATGAAACTGTGTATATATTTTGTAGCAAATAATAAGCCTTTTTTAAAATAAAAATAAAATATGAGGATAATAATAATGATCACTAAAATAAATTAATTAATTAATTAATTATATATATATATATATATATAAATTTTGATAATATAAAATAATTAATTATATTTAGTGTTAGTAATTAGAACCAAATATTTAAAAGGATTTATAAATGATATATGAATTCATGCACGATTAATTGAGGGAAGAAAAAAATAATAATAAGAGTAGAATATTAGACACAATCAAATTGCTTTTATTTGAAAAATTGCATGTCATTGTTCATGGATTCGAAAATGTTTATTTTTAGCTAATAAAAATTGAGTAATATTAGGTTGATATAATTATTAAGTTTGTATAATTATTATTTAACCTCAATAATTAGTAAACCATGTATATTTTGTATTTATTTATATAAAAATATATTTTTACTATGTTGTTATTCATATGCATATTATAAGATACACTAACATTCATACATCGTTTCAACTCCTAGAATTTATAATTATATAAAAAAATATATTTTTACTCTGTTGTTATTCATATGCATATTATAAGATACACTAATATTCATACGTCGTTTAAAGTCCTAGAATTTATTTGAGTATAATGATCATTTGACTCTCATCCAGTTGTTTGATTTGCTAGTATTCGGTTATTCCATCATATGCACTCTAGGAAAAATATATATATATATATCACAATAAATACAAGATAACATTAATTCAAATTAAAAATACAATATAACATTAAATCCAAACAATAAATAATATGAAAAATGATGAACATATCCTTACCTCTAGAATACGATGAGTTGATTTGAAATTATCCGGAATACAAAAAAATAGAAGACTAATCATCAATGGGTAATATCGAGAATTTAAAAATATGAAGGACACATAAATAAAAACACAATTCATTTTTTTATTCATGCTTTTATATAGAAATATATATATATTAGATACTTTCTTTAACGAGATAATGATGATAGAAATTTTTTTCAACCAATTTGGTTTTCTCTTATGTTATCCTTTAAGCATGCTTGCAGTCAACTCATGTCATGAAAAATTGCTTCCAGACATAATATTGATGATGACGATATCTCGGCTAAAATCTATTTTAGATCTTGCAGATTCTTCTGTCCCATTGAATTTAAAGTTAAGCTGAAATTTTAATAAACTATTAAACAAGATAATTCTTTGAAAATGCTTTTGGTGTATATTCATAATCTCATCTGGTAACTTTTGCCTCCTCTCACTAACATATTATATATATATTGATCGTGAGTAGAGAAAAGGAGAGGAAACCCTCACAAAAATAGCTAATTACTTCTCAGATTTATACTCCTATAACATATATACTAAAACAAAGTTTATCATGTTCCAGCCAACCAGGAGGTAAGATCAATGAATATGTCTTCGTTGCAGGGAATGGTGAGTCCACCCGTTGGATGAATGTGGAACACGAATTATTCTTCTTCTTGGCTTAGGCTTAGAAGATCTTGAAATGAATTAGGGAATGGTGAGTGATATATGAATGACATTACGTTGCTTGTTTTCGCTCTCCCCAACATAAATAGGAAAATGCCCCTTTGGAAAATATGTTGATCATGTCGAATCCGATCTTTTAGTTGATAAAGATCGTCTAAGAATCGTCCGAATGTCCATTTTTGTAAGTTTAGCGAAAGACGAAAAAGCTTATAAATTTTTGGGGAAAGACCCCAGTACAGGCTTAGATCTTTGGCTTCTTTACAAGTTTCGTCCAAAATATTTCGCCATTCCTGGTTTAGTCATATATGTTTACAAATTTTGATCGAGTTGGTCCTTCATCAATTTAATGATTAAAACTAACGGTAGACATGACACGTGATGGAGAAAGACTCAGTTCCAGTACCAGATGTTTGCCCATTTTCACTGTTTAGTCCCAAATGTTCTGGCTGAACCTGTTTAGTCCCAAACGTTTACAAATTTTGACAGAGTTAGTCTTTCGTCAATTTAATGATTAAAACTAATGATAGACATGACATTTGCCGGTCACTGCACTAAAATCCCCAAAGCCCAAATAAGATGTCTTAATTTTCAATTCAATTCGAGCCGTGACGAATTTTTCATTTTTTTTGCCGCCATCACACTCGAAAATTTCGCTCAACCTTGAGAATAAATCGACGATGTGCACACAACTAATCTCTAGAAGGAACTCGGGCTCCCTCTATTGCACGATATCTATATTTTCTTCTTACCAGTTTCTGACATTTCTGTAGAACTTTAGATTTATTGTGTTTTTAAAAAAAATCAATTTTTCTAGATATGTGTTGTTATTTGGTTGAATATTGTGTTATTGTTCATTGATTATGTTTATTTACCTTGCCATTGAGATTTTTTAGAACTAGGATTTCGATTTTGTCGAGTAGGTTTTTTTTATAATTTTATTTTTATGGAAAAATTCAGCAGTAAATTAAATAAAGGTTTGTGACAACTCATTTTGATTAAAGTTCTCCATTTTTTTTGTTTCAGATATAATAGAATTTTCGACTCCATAATATGAGAGTCTTCTTTATTTGAGCAATAAATTATCCACATTATATTTGGAATCATTTTTAATTGTTTCACTTTATGATCCTAACATATGGAAAAACATACGTTGTTTTAACTCGTATATGGATACATCAACAATTGTTTCCTCTACATCAAGTGTAAGTTGTGCAACTTGTAGTGGTAGTTCAACACAAATTCTTAATCGATCAGAAAAAATTATGAATTTGAATGATGGGTGTTAGAATTAGAAATGAGAACTCCAAGCATGCATAAAAGTTTTCGAGGCTAGCTAATCAATGATATAAAACCGTAAGTAAAGTCATTTTGGGGATTTTAAGGGCGTCACTGACATATGTCATGTCTACTGTTAGTTCTAACAATTAAATTGAAGGGCCAGCTGGGTCAAAATTTGTTAAATTTTAGGACTAAATAGAGAAAGCCGAACATTTAGGCAAAACTTGGAATAGGGCCAAAAATCTGGGATGAATAGGTTTTTTCTCCCAACTCTTTTGAGTATCGGAAATGTGTTGGTGTATATATAGATAGGACGAATGTGTAAATGGCGTATCTTTCAAGATTGGATGAGTTGTGGCTGGAAAAATTAGAGAAACAGAAGCACATGAGGAGTAACATGGTTTTGCCTTGCATGAATCACTACGTACAAGTCATGTTGGAGACATTGTTCCCTACCAATTTCTTCAACAAACACTCGAAGGGTCCTCTTCAAACACTTCAATTTTCTTTAGATCCCTTTCATATCTCTACTTTTCTAGTCACCTACGGACCTTTAGATTTATCTAAAAACTAGATTTATTAATGATGTGAGATGAGAACATGACAGATACATGATTTAATGAGTTAACTATTCCATTGTAAAATGTATTTTGTAGTTTTGGTCATCAATGGGATCTGAAAGAAATTTTTATCTTGGTAAAGGAAATGCATCAGAAGTATATTTCTCACGGTTTATCAAGGTAGCACAAGTTGAGCATCACAGGAATTAGAAGAAGTTCATAACAACGGAAAAAAGTATTGTTCTCGTGCTATGCAAATAGAAAAATAATAAACCATAAAATCTCCTTTCACATCTGTATTTCAGATCTTGCAGAGTGTTGGACAAAGCATTTATACTTACAACTAGAACAAGATAATGCATTTGAATGAAAAAAATTGACACAATATATATTTAACAAAATTTTCTTGTATTCATAAATTTTGAATATTTTCCCACTAATATGTACAGTGGTTCGAATAGATAAGAAGACTAGAATCCCTCAAACCAGCTAATTAATATATATAAATTCTAGTCAATAATACATCATGATCTGCTCAAGCGAGATGTGACATCAACAAACAAATCTTCACTGCAAGGAATGGTGAGACCACCCATTGGATGGTAATACCCGAATTCTTCTTCAGCTTGGCATAGCAAATCTTGAAATGAAGGATGGTTCAGATATGACACGGGAATAACAAATCTTTGCTTATATTCACACTCTCCCACGTAAACAGCACAATATCCTTTCGGAACATCAACTGGTCGTGTCGAATTCGATCTTTTCTCGCTTGATAAAGATCTTTTAAGAATTTGTCGAATGGCCATTTCTTGTATTAAAATATTGCTTGCTGAAGCAAGGAACTCTGAACTGTTATACGGAAAACTTGAATCAGAAATATTTGACTAGTAGTACTTGGCTTGTTGGTTTGAAGCTTGACCGGAGGAATATACAAATATATAGATGAATTTAGAGTGTCATTTAATCCTTTAAAATATTGATTGTGGTCCAGAGAAACAGCAAGTGGATGTACGGTGGCTGGCGAAAATTGAAGTTAACGAGAGCACATGAAGAATCACATGAAATTGTCTTCCAATCTTCGTATATTATAAAGCATCTGTCATTTCAGAACCCTTTTTCCCCACCACCATCAGCCACAAAGTCTTTGTACGACCCTACTCAAATCATTCACGTTACAACAAGCCACACCCCACCAAACTTTATCTTGTTATCTTCTGATCAAACAGTCAGTTGGTCCAAATTCATGTGAACCACAACTCTGTTTGGTATAAATTCTATAAATTGAGGGGTTATTTACTAAATGTTAAGTGGATCATATTTTAAGAACAAAGATGATTTTTATATGATGATGTCTTGGACCCAATTTATCAGTTTGTTTGCTCTTCAATGGATATTGAGAGAGGTCTAATTGACTGAGGAATGTGATATGATCTGGGAAAGAAAAGTCGTGTGATGTGCCGTTGCCGTAACTCAGATCTTCCAAGAAGAGTGGGCCATAAACTTGGAACATCCTTCTGCAATATTTAATTTTGCGGAAAAGTAGCTAGGGAGATTTATGGTCATTAATAATGGAAGGCAAAGCCATGTTATGCTTCATGTGCTTATGTTTCTCAAATTTTCCAGCCACGACTTATCCAATGGACCTCTTGATCGCTCAAGGCGAACTTCCTTCTTGAAAGATTGACATTTTAATTTATTTATATACACAACACATTTCCCAGTCCAAAACAAAAAAAATAATCTTGACAATTTTCGATTTCTTCACAAAGACATTCTTTTATTTCCTTCAGTACCTTCCGAGCATTTTGCATCTGTACAACAACAATGGCTATTAAACAAATTTTTGGACGTTCTTTGTCGAGTGAAAGAAGATCAAACTCCAAGGAATCCACGGATGTTCCGAAGGGACATTTTGCTGTTTATGTTGGGGAAACCGAAAATAAGCAGAGATTTGCCTATACCTTACTTGAACAAAGCTTTGTTCCAACATCTGTTAAATCGAACGGAAGAAGAATTCGGGTTCAATCATCCAATGGGTGGACTCACCATCCCGTGCAGCGAAGATTTATTTATTGATCTCACCCCTAGATTGAAGAGAATATGACATATATGGAGTACTATACTGATTTTAGGGAGTAGAATTTTGTATACTAGTTAGTTAATTAACTAGTTCTCTTCTTTGGGGATTCTTATCTAGCGATTTTTACATCAGTATATGTACAATTTGCAAATGTTGCGTTATCGGATATGACTTCAAGTTTGGGGATTTTTTTTTTAAAATTCCCACACAAAATCGGTCGGTTCGGTTTGGTTTTCGGTTTTTTATTTCGGTTTTTTCGGTTTTCAGTTTTAGAAATATATAATCCGATATCCGAACCATTTTACTTCGGTTCGGTTCGAATTTCTCTACCAAAACTGTTCGGTTATTTCGGTTGGTTAATTCGGTTTTGGTATAATTATTTAAATTAATAAATAAATATATTATAAAATATAATATGTTAACTTTCTATATGTTTTCTTAGTAAAATATTTAAATATAAGGTCTAAATTAATTAAATAAACAACAATAAACTAAAAATTGTTCAAAATAGTTTTTCATTCACTAAATATCATATCAAAATATATAATATAAATAAAAATATAAAAAAATTATTAATTTAATGAAATTTCGGTATTTTCGGTTTTGACATATATAATCCAAAATCAAACCAAATAAACTTCGGTTTTAACATTTATATCCGAATTGTAAAATTCGGCTTTCGGTTCGGTGTTCGGTTTTTTCGGTTTGGATTTCCGGTTTTTCGGTTTTATCCGAAGTTTGAACACCTCTGGGTATAGGGATGCTACCCCATCTCTGAATCAGCTCGATGATAATAATAATAATAATAATAATAATCATCATCATGAATAATAATTATAATGATTTTATAAATAATAAGGTTGGTAAGAATTAATAAAAAAAATATTATTAATTAAAAAAAATTTCATTCGCCAACTCAATCAAATGTGTATTTGAAGCGAGGATAGGGAATTGATAGGATCGAGTATGGAAATTCCTAGGTTAGCTAGAAGAGTGGATGTGGGTACCCGGACGCTAATCAAATTCTTAATCATCATTTGGGACTAATTAATCAATTATAAAACAAGGTCTAATTTTTTTTTAAAAAATGCGGAACGTAGTGAAATCAAACTAATATACAACTCAGTATATAAAATAAAGTACATGTCATTTATCATCTACCAACCAGTAAAACTAAGGTACAACATCTATATATCAAGTGTCACACCCTATATACATCAAAGTCCGAAGTCTCCACTCTATCACGATCTCTCCTCATCTCCTGGACCCTGATCCTGTCCCACCTGTTGTCATGTACACATACAGACAAGACAACATCCGGATAACTCCGGTGAGAATAATCCCAGTATAAATCAACGAAACATGCAATCATATAAACAAATATAAAGCATGTAATCAGGTAACAGATATATGTATCACAATCTGAAACATAAACAATCATAGACTGTCGACAATGCTCGTAACTCTATAATTCAGACTAGACTCAATCCTAGCCTAGGGATCCCGGTTTCCAGATGTGGTGTTCCTATATCGAATTCCGTAATAGAAGGAATAGCAATTCCATTACTCGATATAACCAAACATGGTGTTCCTATATCGAATTCCGTAATAGAAGAATCCCAATCCTATTTACTCGATATAACCGAACATCCGGTGTCCTGACCTAACCGTCATGGATTGTAGCTCTATCGCTAATATCCTATCTTGAGACATCGTGCAATGTGCCCGTGACGATCCCGCCACTGTCAGGCACTTCCGTCCCAAGATTTTTATACTATCTTGTGACATCGTGCAATGTTCCCGTGGCGATCTCACCACTATCAGGAACTTCTGTCACAAGATTATTCATCTACTACCTGTTATCTATAATTCAAGAGAACAAGTACATCGATCAAATCAATGCAAATATCAATGCAATAAAGTAAAGTATGTGATTTAGGGAAACTCAAGTCTACACTGACTCAAGTCGATCTCCCAGTACCACATTGACTTATACATTTCTTTCGTCGGTTTCTGGCTCAGTCGCAGTCCTGAACTCACAGTCTGTCTGGCAATGACAATACCAATAATTTCATATCAATATACCTTTCAAATCAATAACAATCTGATCAATCTGGATTTAATTCAAATCATCGGCATAACGGTACAGACTCAATATCCCCGTCAATACCACATCACCAGATAACAGTTATAGTCCATAACCCATATCCAATACAATCCGTGATTCAACCGTAAATCAAATCTGTCCGGTATAAATCAATACACCCCAGAAAATTCATAACAATTCCATAATCGATCCGTTTCTTAATCTGACTTCGATTCTACGATGTCTAACATGTCAAGAACAACATATATGACGTGTATTCAATTTCAACAACATCATAATTTCAAAACATGTCAAAACGTAGTAAAACTTACATCCAGTTGTAGCCTACGTTGCTAGGAACTCGGTACTGAAGTCGGATTTAAAATCAGACGGACGGATTCTCGCAAAATCTAATCTAAAGTCAAGAGTACGAAGTTAGCCTCGATTTCCCTTTTCCTTTCCTGATTTTCCTTCGAAAACTGAATGCACACATATATATATTGCATGCAAGTCGCTACGTGTCTTCTCAGAATTTCTCTCATTTCAGGCGGCGCTCGGGCGGTGCTAAACTACCGCTCGAGCGCGGCATGTTCTGTTCGAGAATAATCTTTGTTGAGCACTGGCGCTCGGGCGGTTAAATATTACCGCTCGGGCGCCGTACTCTCTGCCCAAAAACTTATCAAGTTAAACACTGGCGCTCGGGCGGTCATACACTACCGCTCGGGCGCCACATCTTCTGTCCGAGACTTGTGTAATTTATATGCTTCGTCCAAATTTAGTCTCGTAATAGCCCGTCTATAATTATATCAATTTAAATTCAATAATCTTCACGTGACATGATATAAAATCTAGGGCATTACATTTCTCCCCCCCTAAGATACGATTTCGTCCTCGAAATCCCAAGCTATCAATCGTATTAATAAGGAGTATATACAAGACTGTATAACAATTTACATCAGTGAAACAATGCTGAGAATTCTTGTCTCATGTCAGATTCAGTCTCCCAAGTAGCTTCTTCAATGCCATGACGAGTCCATTGAACTTTCACAAGAGGAATCGTCTTTGTTCTGAGCTGTTTTTCTTTACGATCGATCATCCGAATCGGTTTCTCGACATAACTCAATGTCTCGTCCAGCTCAGTCTCGTCTGGTTGCATAACATGTGAATCATCAGGGAGATATTTCCGCAGCATCGATACATGAAAAACATCATGTATTCCAGATAATGAAGGCGGCAAGGCAAGTCGATAGGTACGATCTCCTATCTTCTCGAGAATCTCATAAGGACCCACATATCTTGGAGACAATTTCCCTTTCTTGCCGAACCTGACAACACCTCTGAAAGGAGAAATCTTCAGGAATACTCGGTCTCCTACCTTAAATACCAACGGTCGTCGTCTGAGGTTGGCATATTTGGCTTGTCGGTCCTGAGCTGCCTTCATTTTCTTCTGAATCAATTTCACTTTCTCAGTCATATCTCTGATCATATCAGGTCCAGTCTCAGGAACTTCAGAGATATCATCCCAATAAAGAGGCGATCGACACTTCTTTCCGTACAACGCTTCAAATGGTGCCATTTCAATACTCGTTTGATAGCTATTGTTGTACGAAAATTCACAAAGAGGCAATGCATCTTGCCAGTTAGTGCTAAGATCCAGCACTACAGCTCTCAGCGTATCTTCCAATGTCTGGATTGTACGTTCTGACTGCCCGTCAGTCTGTGGATGATATGCGGTACTAAGATGTAACTTCGTACCAAGAGCTTGTTGCAAACTCTGCCAGAAGTACGAAGTAAACCGAGGATCACGGTCTGAAACAATCGACTTCGGCACTCCGTGCAGTCTAACCACTTCCTTAACATAGATATCGGCCATCTGATCATATCTGTACGTCATTTTGTATGGAATGAAACATGCCGATTTGGTCAATCTATCAATCACGACCCAAATCGCATCATAACCTCGGGAGGATCTCGGTAATTGTGTCACAAAATCCATGGAAATGTGATCCAATTTCCATTCAGGAATGGACAAACTTTGCAACAATCCTCCTGGTTTCTTCCTTTCAGCCTTCACCTGTTGGCAATTCAGACACTTCGATACAAATGTAGCAATGTCCGCTTTCATTTGTTTCCACCAATATTGTGTCTTTAAATCATTATACATTTTCTGCCACCAGGGTGAATGCTAAATCGACTGTTGTGTGCTTCTGTCAGTATCCGTTGTCTCAAATCCGAAACATTCGGCACAACAAGACGATTATTCACATACAAAACACCATTTTGAACCTGATATTCCGACCTATGTCCAGCTCTAACCATAGCAATTGACTTTTGTATATTCTGATCACCTTTTTGAGCCGCTTTAATTCTCAAAAGCAGCTCTGGTTCAGCTTGAATAGTATATAATCTCATTGGTCGCTGATCTGTCACAAATACTAATCCAGACAAACAGCAGTCTTCGACCAAATTCGAAACACCTATAGTCGATAAGGATAATGAACATATCTTTCGACTCAGTGCATCTGCTGCTGCATTGGATTTCCCCGGATAGTATTTGATCTCACAATCAAAATCTTTCAATAAATCCAGCCATCTCCGATGTCTCATATTCAATTCTGACTGTGAAAACAAATACTTTAAGCTTTTGTGATCAGAATATATTTCAAATTTCTCACCGTATAAATAGTGTCGCCATATCTTCAATGCAAAGACTATGGCTGCCAATTCAAGATCATGAATTGGATATCGAGATTCATGGGGCTTCAGCTGTCTCGAGGCATAAGCAATCACATGCCCCCGCTGCATCAAAACACAACCCAATCCTCGGTGAGATGAATCACAATAAACAACAAAGTCATCAGTACCTGAAGGAATCGTTAACACAGGCGCACTGGTCAATCTCTTCTTCAGTTCAAGGAAACTGGTCTCACATTCTTCAGACCAGACAAATGGAGCATTTTTCTGAGTCAACTGCGTAATCGGTTTGGCAATGCTCGAGAAATCTTTAATAAATCGGCGATAATATCCTGCCAAACCCATAAAGCTACGAATCTCTGGTACAGATGTCGGTCTCGGCCAAGAAATCACTGCATCAACCTTACTGGGATCGACTAATATACCGTCTCCGGATATAGTATTACCCAGAAATATCACCTGTTTCAACCAAAACTCGCATTTCGACAATTTAGCATACAATTTCTCCGTCCTCAAAATTCTCAACACAGTCCTCAGATGATTAGCATGCTCAATCATATTCTTTGAATAAATCAATATATCATCAATGAATATGATAACAAAATCATCCAAATATTTCTGAAAGACGCGGATCATCAATCCCATAAATACCGCCGGTGCATTCGTCAAACCAAAGGGCATGACAATAAATTCATAGTGTCCATACCTGGTTCTGAATGATGTCTTAGAGATATCAGAGTCCCTGACTCTCAGTTGTTGGTATCCAGATCTCAGATCGATCTTGGAATATACAGATGAACCCTGCAACTGATCAAATAAATCATCAATACGAGGCAAGGGATATTTATTCTTTACCGTTGTCTTGTTTAGCTGCCGATAGTCGATACAAAGTCTCATCGACCCGTCTTTCTTCCTCACGAACATTACTGGAGCACCCCAAGGAGATACACTTGGTCTAATATACCCCTTGGCTAGTAAATCTTCCAACTGTTCTTTCAACTCTTTCAATTCGATCGGTGTCATCCTGTAAGGAGCCCTCGAGATCGGCACTGTTCCCGGCATCAACTCAATGCTGAAGTCTATCTCTCGAATCGGAGACAATCCAGGAATCTTATCTGGAAAGACATCAGCAAATTCACACACCACTGGCAATTCTGCCAATGATGGGCTTGACTTCAGTAAATCAACTGAATATACCAGGAATCCATCCGCTCCTTTCTGCAATAATCGAGTCATATTCATTGCAGATATCAAAGGATTCTGGCACGAGAACCCTTACCATAAAATTTCAACTCCTCAGTCATTTCAGGTCTGAATCGAACTATCTTGTGGAAACAATCGACTGTAGCTCGGTACTTGGTTAACATATCGATACCGACAATACAATCAAAATCAGATAAACCAAGCATAATATAGTCTAACTCAATCGTATGCCCATCGTACTGCAGTATACACGATTTAACAGATTTTACAGATATCAAACCTGTTCCTAACGGAGACGTGACAGATACTACAGTGGCTAATGACTCAACAAGCAATGTGTGCATTAATGCAAATCTCTCCGAAATAAAGGTATGAGATGCACCAGTATCAATCAATACATATGCAGGATAACCAGAAATAAAACAGTTACCTGCAACTACATCATCAGGTGCATCCTGTGCCTGCTCCTCAGTCAATGCAAAAACTCGGGCCTGCTATCTCGGAGGCTGGCTCGCTGTCTGGCCCCCTCCTGGCCTCTGCTGTGACTGGGAAGGCGGTGCTGGCTGAAAAGAATGAACGGCAGATGGTCGTCTACCTGCCTAAGCCACTGATCCCGATGACTCAGCTGCCTGTGGTCCCTGGGCACTCCTCTGTGGACACACTCGGGCAAAGTGTCCCTGCTGTCTACAGATACGGCAGCTGCCAATCACTCCTCGGTACTGATCCGTGGAATGCCTCACTCCACAAGTACCACAGTACGGTCCTGTATAACTCTGGCCCTGACTGATCTGTCTCGAGCCGCTTGAACTGGACGAGCTAGTTCCCGATTTCTTGAATTGCTTCCCTCTAGTCTTCAAGAAATCCTTCTTCCTGTTACTGCTACTGCCACCTTCAAATCGAGGAGGTGGTTGTTGTTGTCCCGGTATTGTAAGTACAAACGAAGCCTCTCTCTGTCTCATCAGACCTGCTTCGGCTCCCTTGGCTCTCTTCAAGGCATCGGTGAAATTGTTTGGCCTCCCGGTATTTACCAAGGTAAATATTTCAGGATTTAGGCCATTTATGAACTGGTCCGCAACAGCCTCATCATGTTCAGCTACATGGGGAGTAAATCGGAGCAGTGTAGAGAACTTAGCCACATAGTCCTCAATGTTTAACTGGCCTTGTCTCAAGTTTGCAAACTCGGCTCCCTTGTCCTTCCTATAAGATACTGGAAAGAACCGTAGATAAAATTCAGACTTAAACACATTCCAGGTAATGGCCGTACCTCGTTGTTCCAATGCCCGTTTCGTCGTGATCCACCAGTGTTTAGCAACATCATGCAACTGGTGTCCGATCAGTTTCACCCTCTTTTCCTCAGTATATTCTAAAGATTCGAACATCGTTTCAATATCGTCCAACCAACTTTCACATTCCAGGGAATTCTCCGTACCTTTCAAAGTCGGTGGATGAAATGACTGAAACCTTTCAACAGTTTCTCCATCGGTGTATGAGTCACATCCATGGGAGGATTCGATGTACTCCCCTGTTCTGGTATTCTTCTCGGAGGCATATCTGAAATCAAAAGGATTAGTAACCCCAGACCAAGGTTCTATTTCAATCCTCCTCTGATCATCTTACTGCTGATTCAGACTCGGCTCTGATTCATTCTCAATAATACATGTTTTCAAATCAAATCAGACAAACAGATAAACATGTACTATAAAGCAGTAAATCATGCTAGCAATCAAAAGCAAGGAAAGAAAACACATTCTACCCGCTCACTAGCTCCTCCTATCTCAATCTCAAGGATCTATCGCTCTGATACCACCTGTTGTGGGGACCCGGACGCTAATCAAGTTCTTAATCATCATTTGGGACTAATTAATCAATATAAAACAAGGTCTAAAATTTTTTTCTTTTAAAATGTGGAACGTAGTGAAATCAAACTAATATACAACTCAGTATAAAATAAAATACAAGTCCTGTATCGTCTACAAATCAGTACAAACTAAGGTTCAACAACTACTATCAAGTGTTCAAACCCTATATACAATCCAAGTCCGAAGTCTCCACTCTATCACGATCTCTCCTCATCTCCTGGACCCTGATCCTGTCCCACCTTTTGTCATTTACACATACAGACAAGACAACAGCCGGATAATTCCGGTGAGAATATAATCCCAATATAAATCAACGAAACATGCAATCATATAAACAAATATAAAGCATGTAATCAGGTAACAGATATATGTATCAAAATCTGAAACATAAACAATCATAACTGTCGACAATGCTCATAACTCATTCAGACTAGACTCAATCCTAGTCTAGGGATCCCGGTTTCCAAATGTGGTGTTCCTATATCGAATTCCGTAATAGAAGGAACTCTGATCCTATTACTCGATATAACCAAATATGGTGTTCCTATATCGAATTCCGTAATAGAAGAATTCCAATTCTATTTACTCGATATAACCAAACATCCGGTGTCCTGATCTAACCGTCATGGACTGTAACTCTATCGCTAATATCCTATCTTGAGACATCGTGCAATGTGCCCGTGGCGATCCCGCCACTGTCAGGCACTTCCGTCCCAAGATTTTTATACTATCTTGTGACATCGTGCAATGTTCCCGTGGCGATCTCACCACTATCAGGAACTTCTGTCACAAGATTACTCATCTACTACCTGTTATCTATAATTCAAGAGAACAAGTACATCAATCAAATCAATGCAAATATCAATGCGATAAAATAAAGTATGTGATTTAGGGAAACTCAAGTCTACACTGACTCAAGTCGTTCTCCCAGTACCACATTGACTTATACATTTCTTTCGTCGGTTTCTGGCTCAGTCGCAGTACTGAACTCACAGCCTGTCTGGCAATGACAATACCAAAAATTTTATATCAATATACCTTTCAAATCAATAACAATCTGATCAATCTGGATTTAATTCAAATCATCGGCATAACGGTACATACTCAATATCCCCGTCAATACCACATCACCAGATAACAGTTATAGTCCATAACCCATATCCAATACAATCCGTGATTCAACCGTAAATCAAATCTGTCCTGTATAAATCAATACACCCCAGAAAATTCATAACAATTCCATAATCGATCCGTTTCTTAATCTGACTTCGATTCTACGTTGTCTAATATGTCAAGAACAACATATATGACGTGTATTCAATTTCAACAACATCATAATTTCAAAACATGTCAAAACGTAGTAAAACTTACATCCAGTTGTAGCCTACGTTTCTAGGAACTCGGTACTGAAGTCGGATTTAAAATCAGACGGACGGATTCTCGCAAAATCTAATCTAAAGTCAAGAGTACGAAGTTAGCCTCGATTTCCCTTTTCCTTTCCTGATTTTCCTTCGAAAACTGAATGCACACACACACACATATATATATATATATATATATATATATATATATATATATATATATATATATATATATATATATATATATTGCATGCAAGTCGCTACGTGTCTTCTCAGAATTTCGCTCATTTCAGGCGGCGCTCGAGCGGTGCTAAACTACCGCTCGAGCGCGGAATGTTCTGTTCGAGAATAATCTTTGTTGAGCACTAGCGCTCGGACGATTAAATATTACCGCTCGGGCGCCGTACTCTCTGCCCAAAAACTTATCAAGTTAAACACTGGCGCTCGGGCGGTCATACACTACCGCTCGGGCGCCACATCTTCTGTCCGAGACTTGTGTAATTTATATGCTTCGTCCAAATTTAGTCTCGTAATTGCCCGTCTATAATTATATCAATTTAAATTAAATAATCTTCACGTGACATGATATAAAATCTAGGGCATTACAGTGGACGAAAATAGGGGTGAAAAAAATACCGAATTTTCTGTATACCGAGGTTACCGTACCAAAAAATACTGGATTTATCGAAATTTTTGGTATAACGAAATTTTCGGTAAGGTTGATACCAATACCGAAATTTTGGGTATGATAACATTATGGAATTTGAAAATTTCGGTATATGATAAATACCGAAATAATATATATATTAAAAAATTATATAATATTTTTAAATAATAAAGTTAAATTTAAAAAAAATATAAGTTATTTTTTTGTATTAAACGATATATATCGATACCGTACCAAAATAAAAAAAAAATTAACTTCTGTTTGGACTCATCATGTTGGAATAGTCCAAATCAAAATTCGGTAAAGCAACTCGACTCATAATTTAAAATTTAAACGGTTGAGAAGTCTTATCTTTGTAGCCTAACCTTACAGCTAGCTAGAGGATTGGATGCCGAGCCTCGACTTGTTGAAAAACTGATAGGCTTCAGAAATCATAGGACCTCAGACATTGTTGCAAAGATAGCGGATGAAGAAGTCACACATATTACGGTTGAAGTTTATTAGTGTTCATTGTTGTCTTGGATCTCCAAACACATGTTGTGGTTAGTGTTTATTGTCTTTATGGATTTGTTTTGTATATATCTTTCCTGGTCACTTTGACTGTATTGAGGGATTTGTTTAGTATTGGTAATCATTGGCCTTGGATTACAAGATAATGAATTTTTTTATATACACTCTTGGTATGACGGCATTTTACCGATACCATACCGACTTTTCGGTATACGGTAATAGTACCATTTTTCTTATACCGATATTTTCGATACGGTATATGATATCCGAAATTTCGATATGGTATACCGTACAGACCACCTCGAAACGAGAAAGGGGATAAAATTTGATGATACTATCCTATTGTCATCTCTAAATTTTGGTTTCAATAATTAGATCTTATAGGCAAATGCATGTGATTCCTTAATTGCTTTTGTTTCTCTAGTTACCTTCTCGACCACTCAAATTTAGGTACTTCTTTTTAAAAGATCTGATATTTTCACATTTATCAACCTGTTTACACCGTATTCCTTACCTCGAAAATAACAACAAATCGCCAATAATCTAATTATTCGAGACTCACATGCTTCATTAAACTTTCCTTAATTTTCAGGGCATTAAACAAAAAAAAAAAGTAAACCCGATCAAACAGGGAATTTTTTTTTAAAAAAGATATACACTTGACTACATATACGTGATTATATACTTTGTATCATCATTAATATTTTATCAAATGAATGTCACGTTTTAAAATGAATGTATGACCAAAGTTATTTGTCTTACTTCTCTATATTTTCAATGAGTAGGTATCTTGTGAGACGGTTCACGAATCTTTATCTGTGAAACGGATCAACACTACTCATATGCACAGTAATACTCTTAGCATAAAAAGTAATATTCTTTATGGATGACCCAATTAAGATATCCGTCTTATAAAATACGACCCGTGAAACCGTTACACACAAGTTTTTTTCCTTTTCAATTTAGGTTCATCGAAACTTGTTTCCACGAAAGAACAATGGCCATTCGAAAGATTCTTACACATCTATCTGTATATAAAAACAGAAAAGTAATCTAATAATAGTAATATCAATTTTAAGAGATATGTAATCTGAAAATTTAAATTTGAAATTTTAGATTAGCTCAAAACCTTTCAAGAGTGAGTCTCATGTGAGACCGTCTCACGGATCTTAATCTGTGAGACGGGTCAATCCTACTCATATTCACAATAAAAAATAATACTCTTGGCATAAAAAGTAATACTTTTTAATGGATGATCCAAATAAGAGATCCGTCTCACGAATACGACCCGTAAGACCGTCTCACACAAGTTTTTGCCACCTTTCAAATGTTTTTTTCGTCATCAAACCAATTTGAATAATATAATAAAATGTTAAAATAAGATGTGCACAATAATGCATGGAGTTAAATTTCATAATTTAATAATATGATGTTACCAACATAAACCAACTCATGTTAATATTGTTCAGTATTTATGAATTACTTTATTTACTTCACGTGTTTTTTTTCCTTAAAATAATAATAAAAAAAAGAGTTTGAAAACAGATAATGAGAAACTAAAATATATTTTAAAAATTATAAAGTTCAAATTTATGACCGAACAGGTATTGGATTAAGACAAAACTTGTGTGAGACGATCTCATAGAGACGGATCTTTTATTTGGGTCATCCATGAAAAAAGATTACTTTTTATGCTAAGAGTATTACTTTTTACTGTGAATATCAATAGGATTGACTCGTCTCACAAATAAAGATTCGTGAGACTGTCTCTATCTCACAAGAGACCTAATCATTAATTAATTAAATAATCTAACCAGCTAATTACAAATTTTTTTTTACCATAATTTAAAATAAATAAAGTAGCTTATGACATGATTAAACGTAAAACAAATTCAATTGACGTTTATACAATTGAAACTGAATTTATTTACTTTATAGTTTATACATAAATAAGTAATATTTATACATTATTTCAAATCTTAACATAAAATTTTAATATTATATTTTAATGCCTCATTGGCAATAACGTGGGATTCCAAACCACATTTCAAACTCATAAATTTTAAATTTAAATGTATAAAAAGATATTAACATAGTTCAATAATCAAACCAGCTCATGACATTTAATTAGTCTACATATTCAAAAATTATCATAAAGCAACGGATGTTAATGCATTGTTTAAAATCTCAACATGAAATTTAAATATTTTAATTTAATGTATTAAACTGTAATAACATATATTGAGGTGCAATAATTGTCTATGTTGGGTAGAGCGATCGAACCATGACGTTTGGGTTACTATGCAGTTTAAAATATTTGAGTTGTATCATTACCACTAATTATAGCTATTGGTAAAGCAGAAATCGTTCGGTCCTACAATTGGTATCAGAGCCAAGATTATGTGTTTGATTCTCTCAATTGCAAGGAGTGCAATTATTATACGGTAATTATTGAGGTGATATAATTGTCTCTGCTGGGTACAACGATCGAACGATAACGCTTGGGCTGCTATACAGTTTAAAATATTTGAGTTGTATCATTATTACCAACTATAGTTTTTGGTAAAAGTGGCAAGCGTTTAGTTCTACAATTGATATCAGAAACAAGGTCATGGATTCGATTCACATTGATTAAAAAGAATGCGATTATTTAATCGGAGATTGTTGGGGTGCAATAATTGTCCATGTTGGATAGAGCGGTTGAACCTTGACACTTGGGTTGCTATGCGGTTTAAAATATTTTATTGAATCATTACCACCAACTATAACTTTGGTAAAACGACACACTCGATCCTACCACATATTCCAAAACACAGTTAAATATTTTAATTTATTGCATTAAACAATAATAACATATTCCAAAACACATTTAATGTGTACTCGGTTTTCACAGTTATCGTGCCCAGTAAAATAAAAAATTAATAAAAGTTTCAAGATTTTCAAAACATAGCAGGAAGCGCCAGTTTATGGCTATGTGACCATTGATATTAAAAATATTAATAAGAGTTTCAAGATTTTCAAAACATAGCAGGAAGCGCCAGTTTCAAGATTTTCAAAAATATTACTAAAATTTTCAAGATTTTAAGAGATTTTTGGATTGGATTGGATTGCAGATTCGGGAGACAAGAAAATTAAAGAACTAGATTATGGCTATGTTGTAGTTTCAAGATCCTTATTAGAGAAATCAACGACTAATTATGCACATGAACATACACAGCAGCAAGAACACCAATGAAAATAGAAAAACGATAACAACACAAGAGTTTACGTGGTTCGATCAAAATGATCTACATCCACGGGAGGGATTCTCATTAATCAGTAGTGATCAATTACAATACAATTGCGGTGTACCGTAGCAGCTCCTTAGTCTTTACTAAAGGTTGTTCTTCTTCTATGGATTACAAAAGAACTTCGCCAACTCTCAGTTGTGCCTCTATCCGTAAAGATCCCTAACTTCTGCCGTAGTTCCTTTTCTGCCTCTCTTGCTGTTTTTCTCTTCTCTTTTTCTTCTGTGTCTTATTGCTTCTCATGGAATGAATCACCCTTTCCATCCGCTTCAATGACTTATTAACCGAAAAACTGAAGATACCAGCTCAGCAGTCAACTAACTAACCAACCGGACTTTTTCCCAATTGTAATGTAGCTTATCGCTAATCTGTATGACTTTAAATTTTTGACATTAAGAGCAACAAATCTCCACCTTGTCATCAATTTAAATCCTTAATGAGAGTCCCTCCATGTTTTCCTTTTCTTCAAAGGGTCGAGCACGGCTCAGTTATATTCACCAGCTCCATACAATGTAGAAGCTTATGTGTGGATATAACCTTGGTGCACATATCAGACGGATTTTCATCAATACTGATCTTTTTGATGTGAATTTCTCCTGATTCAATTATATCCCTTACAAAATGGAGTTTGACATCAATATGTTTGGACCTTTCGTGAAACACTTGGTGTTTGGTTAAATGTATTGCGCTTTGGTTGTCACAGTACACTGTCAAACACTCTTGCTCAAAACCAAGTTCTGTCATGAACCCTTTCATCCACTTTGCTTCCTTAAAAGCTTCAGTCACCGCCATGTACTCTGCTTCCGTGGACGACAGTGCCACCACTGGTTGGAGAGTAGCTTTCCAACTCACAGCAGTATCATTCAATGTGAATATGTAGCCTGTTTGTGATTTTCTGGTGTCTATACACCCATCATAGTCCGAGTCCACAAAACCTTTTACTACATTTCCATTCACTGGTTTACTGTGGTACCAAAGTCCTTTGTTCATTGAGCCTTTAATGTATCGTAGTATCCATTTTAAGGCCATCCAATGTTCCTTTCCAGGGCGTGCCATAAATCTACTTATCATGCTTACAGGGTGTGCCAAGTCTGGTCTTGTGTATATCATCAGGTACATTAGACTCCCTACGGCACTTGCATAGGGAACTCGCTCCATATACTCCTCCTCATGGTTATCCTTTGGGGATTGATTCTTCGATAGTTTGAAATGTTGAGGCATAGGTCCTGAAACTGGTTTTGAACTCTCCATTTCAAATCTTTTCAATACCTTGTTCGCATATCCAGTCTGTGTTAGAAACAAATCCCTCGCCTTTCTATTTCTGTGAATCTCCATGCCTAAAATGAGTTTGGCATGCCCAAGGTCTTTCATCTCGAATTCTTCATTAAGTTGAGATTTCAGGGATTGGATTTCTTGTATGTTACGGCTGGCAATTAACATGTCATCCACGTATAGGAGTAAGTACATGGCTCTTTCTGTATTGACTTCCTTATGATAAACACACCAATCATAATTGTTTCTTGTGAACTTGTGTGTAATCATAAAGTCATCAAAGCGTTTATACCATTGCCTTGGGGATTGTTTTAGACCATATAAGGACTTATTCAGTAGGCAAACCAGGGCTGGATTTGTATTGTTTTCAAACATGGGTGGTTGATCCATATAAATGCTTTCATCTAGATCTCCATGGAGGAAAGCGGTCTTCACATCAAGTTGTTCAAGTTCCAGATCTTCTTTTGCCACCACTGCCATCATGGTTCTTATGGATCCGTGTTTGACAACTGGAGAGAAGACTTCATGGAAATCTACCCCTTCGATTTAAGAAAACCCCTTAGCCACTAATCTTGCTTTGTATCTAGGTTTCTCCACCCCGGGTATTCCACTTTTCCTTTTGAAAATCCACTTGGATCCTATTACTTTATGAGTCTTTGGCTTTGAGACCAATGTCCATGTGTTGTTCTTTAAAAGTGACTCCATTTCCTCTTTCATGGCAGTGTGCCACTCATCTCTTTCTTCAGATCTCATAGCCTCCTGGAGGTTTAGGGGTTCGTTTTCAATCTGAGATGCCACGGATAAGGCATACACCATGGTGTCAGCATGGCCAAATCTTTTTGGAGGTTTTATAATCCTCCTTTCCCTGTCTCTAGCTAACTGATAGTTATGAAGACCTGATTCACCTTGAGTGCCAGAGGTTAGTCCTTCGTGTTCCAACTGTGATATTCCTTGTTCACACTGAGTTGTTCCTGTCAACTCCACCTCAAACTTTGTACTCCCATCTCCTTCATTTTCTTCAGTGGGTGTGTTTGGGGCAATTCTTGACTTCAACGGAAATAAATCCTCCTTGAAAGTGACATCTCTGCTTATGATGGTCTTTTGTCTTCCTGGTTCAATGCACCAAAGCTTGTAGCCTTTGATCCCTTCAGGATATCCCAGGAAGACACACTTCAATGCCCTGTCATCTAGTTTTCCTTGTCTGATGTGTGCAAAAGCTGCACATCCAAACACCTTTAAATCATGTAGATGAGGAGGCTCGGATGTCCATTTTTCCATTGGAGTCTTGAATGCCAGTGGAACCGAGGGGCTTTTATTTATTAAATGGCATACTGTGGTAGCAGCCTCGGCCCAAAACGATTTTGGTACCCTTGAGTGTGACAGAAGACACCTTACTCTTTCAAGGATAGTTCTATTCATTCGCTCGGCAAGTCCATTTTGCTGGGGGGTATTGGGTACTGTGAAGTGCCTTGATATCCCTTTGCTCTTGCAATATTCATGAAACTCGTTGGAGCAATATTCTAGCCCATTGTCAGTTCTCAGTTTCTTTAACTTCCTGCTGGTTTGATTTTCAATTAGAGGAAGCCATTGCTTGAACTTATCAAGTGCCTCACTCTTGTTCTTCAGAGTGTATAGCCATACTCTCCTAGTGTGATCATCTATTATCGTCATGAAATACCTTGCTCCTCCATTCGAGGGTACTCTTGATGGGCCCCAGATATCCGAGTGAACATAGTCCAAAGGAGCAGAAGATGTATGTCTTCCCAGATTAAACTTGACTCTAGTGGATTTACCTCTTATAAAATCTTCGCAAAATTCGAGTTGTCTCAATGGCTTCTCTCCAAGTAGGCCTTGTTTATGTAGTTCCTGGAGACCTTTCTCACTTATGTGTGCAAGTCTGAGGTGCCATATTCTTGAGTTGTTCTGGTTTTCCTCAACTGGGCTGGCTGAACCCACTAGTTTGTTTCCAGTGAGAACATACAACCCATTTGATCTATTTCCTTTCATTATACTCAATGCACCTCTATATACTGTCAGTATCCCTTTTTCTGCCTTGAAGGTATATCCAGCATGATCAAGACTACCCAAGGAGATTAGATTTCTCTTTAAGTCTGGGACTAATCTCACTTCTTTGAGAATTACTTCAGTGCCATTATCCATGACCAGTCTTATGGAACCAATCCCTTTTATCATACATGTTTTATTGTTGCCAAGGATAACTTCCCCACCATCAATCTCTTCCAAATTTCCGAACCAGTGTTTGTTTGGTGTCATATGAAAGGAGCATCCGCTGTCAAGCACCCAATGTTGATCGGGTTTGATGTCTTAAATGCATAATACCTCTGCACTCTCATAACCATCTTGAACATTAGATGCGTCCCCTTGATCCTTGGCTTTATCTACTGGTCTGTGGAGATCAGGACAGTTTCTTTTAAAATGTCCTTGTTTATGGCAAAGAAAACACCTTAATTTTCTTGTGTTTGACCTGGATCTGCTTCTTGGTTTCATTCTTATGTCCCTCTTATCTGGCCTGCCCCTTATGTGGAGGCTATCACCGATGTCTTTTGAGTCTTTGTCCAGCAAGTTCTGTGATTCCTTTGCCTTCAGTGCCTTTTGAATCTCCTCAAAGACTAGTGATTCTTTGGCAAACTTCATGGTATCTACGAATACTGAGAATGATTTGGGTAAGGAATTTAGTACCAAGATAGCCTTGTCTTCATCCTCAATCTTTATTCCAATATTCTCCAAATCTAGGATGAGCTTATTGAAGTCATCCAAATTTTCTCCCGTTGTCTTTGATTCGCTCATCTTGAAACCAAATAACTTCCCTTTAAGATATATGCGATCTTGAAGTGATTTGGTCATATAGAGAGATTCCAGCTTTGTCCAAATGCCAGCAGCCGTTTTCTCCGATGAGACTTCACGAAGGACTTTGTCACTTAGATGTAGCGTCAGTGTACTGAATGCCAATTCCATTATCTCCATCTTTCTTTCATCTGATAGTGATTCAGAGAGTTTCGTGTCCCCCTCCAGAGCCTTAACGACTTTCTGTTGTACTAAGATGGCATGCATTCTCCTGCGCCATAATGCAAAATCCCCTTTCCCATCGAATCGATCCAGTTCAACTTTACCGGCCATCATCTTTTAATTTCTCTTCCAAGAACCTGGCTCTGATACCAGTTGTAGTTTCAAGATCCTTATTAGATAAATCAACGACTAATTATGCACATGAACATACACAACAGCAAGAACACCAATGAAAGTAGAAAAACGATAACAACACAAGAGTTTACGTGGTTCGATCAAAATGATCTACATCCACGGGAGGGATTCTCATTAATCAGTAGTGATCAATTACAATACAATTGCGGTGTACCGTAGCAGCTCCTTAGTCTTTACTAAAGGTCGTTCTTCTTCTATGGATTACAAAAGAACTTCGCCAACTCTCAGTTGTGCCTCTATCCGTAAAGATCCTTAACTTCTGCCGTAGTTCCTTTTCTGCCTCTCTTGCTGTTTTTCTCTTCTCTTTTTCTTCTGTGTCTTATTGCTTCTCATGGAATGAATCACCCTTTCCATCCGCTTCAATGACTTATTAACCGAAAAACTGAAGATACCAGCTCAGCAGTCAACTAACTAACCAACCGAACTTTTTCCCAATTGTAATGTAGCTCATCGCTAATCTGTATGACTTTAAATTTTTGACATTAAGAGCAACATGTGACCATTGATATTCCAGATTAAATGTTGTTGAAAGGTTGTCATTATCCTATTGCAACAATTGTAGAGAAAACATATCCGTTGTTTGGTAGTACGATAAATGATACAACATACTTCCAGCAAAAAACTATATTAGCATCGACTCTCGATGTTGTTCAGTTCATAACTGAATACATGACATCATTAAACAATTCACTAAGAAATTTGTATTTAAGTTCTGATTCGTCATGCCGTCCAGATAAAAATGTTGATTTGTTGCACAAAGTGCATAAACCCGAATTTTTAATTAGAATTAGATGTTTTGGAGTTCCGTATCACGAGCTGAATTTTAAAGGTTAGAATTCTGGTTATGTTGTTACGGAACATAGACCAATTTTTTGGATTATGGAATGGAACTAGATTGATTATAAAGAGGCTTGGGAACCACGTTTTGGAAGGACAAATTCTTAACACAAGTAATGTGGATCATATAGTGCTTATTCAAAGAATTTCATTAACATATTCTGATCCAAGACTTCATTTCAAGTTCCAATTAAGACAATTTTCACTAATTGTTTTGTACGCAATATCAATTAACGAAAGTCAATGACAATGATTATGTAGAACCCGTAAATTTGACTGCGTATAAGCCATGCATAATTTCTAGTAATTAAATTAAAATTATTTTTAGTGCATGAATATTTAAATTCTTTTTTTAAAATTTATTTATTTTACGCAGTAGTTTAATTGTTACCTTTTCAATTAAATAAGTGAGGTCGGACTGGAGATGGAGTATTGAGATAAGTTAATAAAGACTTATTTAAGAAGTGGTAATTTAGCATGTTTATTTCATTCAATTATGTTTAATTATTTTATGCATTTTATGCATAATTCATGCATGGTAGAATTTAATTCATGAAATTTTAAAAGTTCACGTATTAGGATTTTTAAGTTGCATTTCACGTTCGAACGAGGATCGGAGACCGGGGAATTTTCAGGAAATTATTTTAACTACACGAATAATTTTTATAAATTAATTTAGAGCATTTTAAGTGTACTTTTCTAAAATAGGATTTTATTAGGGTATTTTTACCCGCGAGATTTATTTTTAACGGTACGTAAATTTTAGCGAATCGGGGGACTTTTTAAGGGTTCGGCTGATATTTTAAAAATCTTTTCAAATCGATATATTTTTCGGGAGCGTGTTTAGATTTAATGGGCCTACTTTTAAGTTTTTTGGACCTAAAATCCTTCCTAGCTTTTAACTATACATTTTAGGGCTCATTAGCTAATTGTTTATTATATAATTAAGCTACTAAACACACTTAACCCTAAACCTAAAGATTTTATCAGCCGACACCCTACCCCAGCTGCCAACTCTCTCGGTTTCAGCACCATTCTCCAACAAAAACCGTCGGTGGCCTCTTGTCTTGCTAAAGGAGCTTCACCCCCTCGTTTTTTATCATCAAAACACCATAAGGCACGCATTGTACTGTCGTTTTTGCATCTCATACGCCATATACATGCTGTTGTGTGATAAATATGTAGCAAAACTCTCGATCAAGCCTTGTACATGAAGGATGTTCGGTTTTTACATATGTCCTTGCATTATCTTGATCTCTATTCACTATTTCTTTGATATTGTGCAAGGGCGCTGTCGTGGGATGTGCTGAAGGGTTCCCTTTGTCGAGAGTATGCTGTCATTAGGTTGTGATCAAGCTGTAGGGGCTGTACGCTATGAACCGTAGAGGGCAGCAAGGGTCTTGGTTTAGTTTGGAGTAAATCGCGTGCAAGGGATGGGGACTGGCTGTGCAAGGGTAAATCCAAGGCTTAGATCAGATCGTGTGGGTCTGAGTCATGGCTGAGGAGGGTTCGAACGCTGCTGGATTCACCCTTGAAGTCGATCTATCGTGAGCTAAGTGATAGGGCCGCGGGTTGGGTTCTCTAGGGTGGTATCGAATGGGGTCGAGCTGCGGCTTGCATGGGGCTGATTGCCTGGGTTCAGTAGGTTCAGGGACGTCTTAGGGTGGTCTAAGAAGTGCTGAGTCGTGACTGGTCCGCTTGGTTTTGAGGTTAGGGAAGAAAACGTGATAGGTGTTGTTCATGGGGGGTCGGTATGCGAGTTAGGATGTTTCCAGCATCTTGCAGGTCATGGCCAAGGGGTTAGGGGCTTAGTATTGATGGTCTTAGGGCCCTTAAGATGATTTTAAAGTGTGGTAAAAATTTGGGAATATTTTGATTAAGTTTTGGTTTAATTCGGATTGAAACTGTGACTCCGATCCGAGTTTTAAAAACGATTCGGTTAAGTTTTGCAAATGGGATCGAGTTTACGTCTAGGAATGTTTTTAAAAATGTTTTGGGACATTTTAAAGAGTTTGGTAAGATTCGGGTCAATTTAGAGGTCCAGGGTTGAAACGATAATTTTTGGGTTCCCAGGGGGCAAAATGGTCATTTTGCACCCGGGGTGAGATTTTGGTCCTAGCAGCGTCCTGAGCACAAATCATGATATTTTTTTAATGTTCATGCATCACGTTTACGATTTTTACGCTATTATAATAATTATGGTTCATGCTTGGTTTAAAAGAATTAAGAGAGAAAAAGTGAGAAAGTGAAGAGCACAACGTCTCCGCCGCGCCGCGTCGTTATTTCGTTTGTTTTCTGTCAAAACAAACCAAGGCATGTTTATATCTTCTTTCACTCTTCAATCAAGTCATATAGATATTTTTAATTACCGCAAGTACATGATTTTAATGCAAGAAGATCGAAATTGTTCATATTTAATGATGTTATCTAATTGTATTACATGCAAAATATTCATTTTGAGATTTATGCGATATTGCTTGTGGTCACTTTACTATCAGTATTAAATCCGATCCCCGGTATCGGTCCGGTCACCAGTTACCGGTTAGTTCAGTTGTTTCACCCAGTACTGTGGCAGTAGTCTGATCAGACGTAAATCCGATCTCCAGTATCGGTCCGGTCCCCAGTATCGGTCAGCTCAGTTTAGTTTAGTTCAGAGACCACTTGCATAGACCATAATCTCACCAGAAAATTATTACAAGCTATTTCAGTACAGGGCTCCAAAGAGCAAACATTTTTACTATGATTTTTCAGCTCAATATGCACGTATTATAATTGCTCATGACAAGTTATTTTCACAGTATGCCTCATGACATGATATTTTATCCCATGCAAATTTTACTATAGTATTTACTTGTTGTTTACGATATATGCATGTTGAGTCTTTAGACTTACTAGACTTGATTGTTGTAGGTACTGATGAGGTCGGGATCGAGGGCGGGGACCAGTGAGCTAGCTTGGGTCGGCAGTAGTGGCACCCGAGGACCTCAGTTTCAGCACTTGCCATTTTATTTTTAATGCTCAAATATTTTATCAGTCGTTGAATACTTTCTTTGTTATTTTGACAAGTATTAATTTCTTCCGCTGCTATTTTGAACGTAAACATTTTATCAGTTATTGGTATGAATGAGGCACTCCCTTTATTTTAAAAGAAAAATTTTAAATTTTTCGCAAATTTTCAAAGTAAGGATTTTCAGGCCTTTACAGTTGGTATCAGAGCTTATGTTCTTGTAAAGGGTTACACTACTACTGACCACGAGAAGCTCACAAAGCCACGTCTTTGGTCTGTAAGTTTTACATTTCAGCATTTTATTTAAAGCATGAATTATTTTAACCGCATGTTCTCATGAATTATTTTTACGTTCAGATTTTAATTGTTCAGTATTTATTTAAATTTAAATAAATTATGGAATTATGCATGTTGGTTACGTTTGGGCTATGTATGGATCATTATGCCTCCTAGACGCACCCTTGGCACGAGAGATGATGAGCGCCGTCATGAAGACGGTGAGCATCAGAGGCAGGAGGGAAATGCACCTCCACCCCCACCGGACATAAATAAGAATTTCGCTATTGGGCATTAGGAGAGGTCGTGAATTATTTGACTATATTAATTTTTGGGTTAGTAGCACTGATGTTCTATTTATGGGCCATAAGTTAAACTTAAAAATTATGATTTTTTTTGGGACTTGTAGAATTTGTAAGAAATTAGTGATGGTTCGTGGTTGCTAGTCGAAATAAATTTTTGAAAATTCCATGTAATGATTAATGATTCGAAGACTACGACGATATTTTGAAGTATACAACATAGAATTTATTTAGGATACATGCTCTACTTAGTTATATTTAAGGATGAAATTGCATGAATTGAGAATTTTATGGACCTGATTGTAATAACTAATAATTTGAGGACCTTAGTGCAAAACAAAAATCCTAACATACTATTTTCGAATTTACCAAATTTTGGGATTTAATTTTGAGTTCAAGATTTTAAAAGTTTAATGAGGTAAAGATGGAAAATTTTATGGGGACAATGATGCAAATTTCGAAGAGTTGTAGGGCCAAAATATAAATTTGGAGAACTGTAAGGGTCAGATTGCAAGTTTCAAAATTTTAAGGATTAAATGCGAACTTTTGAGGAATTGGAATTTTATGTATTTATAGAAATGTACGACGTGTTATGGGAATTAATTTTGGGTTTAATAAACTTAAGGCTATTGAACCTTATGATGCGGAAATCTATAAAAAAGAAATTGAGAATACTGAGAACTAATGGGTAATTGTGAAATTTCGAGATTTAGGAAAAAAAAATTGGATGATATTCGAGGAAAGTAAGAATTAATTCTACAATTTTAAGAAACTTGAGAACTTATTTAGTAGTAAGTGAGAATTGAACGGTTTAAATGATAGGAATTTTCGGTTATTTATGCTCGAAGGAAATGTAGAATATTTAGATATTTGGGTTATAATGTTAAAATGAATGGTAAGCAAGGACATCGTAGGATGAATCAATCTTAAGCGTGAAAATTTAAGCGTTAGTAAAATAATGTTGTGACAAATTAAGAATTTAAAGTGACGACGATTTAAGGAAAATTTGATCGGTTAGTTAAGTTATAAGGATAAACATTGAGTTAGTAAATTTTTGGTAAAATAATGTTGTCACAAGTTTTAGTCATGATCTTAACAGTTAAGATTATACCTTGTGAGAATTTAAAATTTTTAGGAAAGTTGGGTACAATGATGGTTAGTTTAATTGGTAGACGCACGTAAGAGGAGAGGTAGACACCTTGTCTTGAGAAATTTTGGAAGTCATTAACAAACTTGGGACTAAACGGATATGTGTATTAGAATTATTTTATTCAAAACTATTTGGATTAGGTATGTTTGAATTTCAAATTCATGGGATATTTGTTCATACGGAAATTTTGGGTGAAATAAAAACAAAAGGGAATTAGTTGTGTTCAATATAAGTTATCAATTGATGAATATTAAGATTTTTTTTTTATCAAGTAAGAAATCAAAAAGCTTGATATGTGGATTCTAGAATTCTATGGGTTATAAGTGAAATTGAATTATTAAAGTTAGTCTAATGCTACCATGGGCTAACTTATTAAGTTTATACGCTAGTATTAATTAAGCATTAAGGATACGTAAGATTGCGACATCCGCTTCAATAAGGAAAGTCCAAGGGTCTTAGGTCTCAACTTTATTCTAATTGAAAAAGAAATAATTTAAGCATGTAATTGGCGTCAAAATAATTTTATTATTTAGGTAGAAGATCGGTATCGTATATTTTGGGTCTTACGGATTAAGACTACTCGAACTTAAGATTTGCAACAACGTTATATTGGGATGTACTTCTAAATAGTTAGGTTATGTAATCTTGGTGCGGTAAGATAAAGATCCGATTCAAGGTTCTTAGTCTAATATTATTATGAGATTGAGATAAGGTTTGACTTTTAAGTGTTTACCCCAGGACAGAAGTCGATAAAAAAAAAACTTTGGTGCTAAGATCTCAAAAGTCGAACTGCATGAATGCCAATACTTGGACTTAAAGCTTTAACGTATCTTGAGTTCAATAAAGTTAAGAAAGGATGTTGTTAAGATTTCAATATTGGAATATAATACGTCAATGAACATCTTGGATATATTATAAGGAAAGTAAAATGCGTTAAATTTGGACATCCATCTCTAGTATGAGGAATTGCGGGATAAGTCAAAATTCGGGGCTATCGTTGAATAGAATTAAGTCACCATAAGTTGTTTTAAGTTGCAATTCACTAAAGAGGATTTTGGTAGACAAATTTATTTAGGATTGAAGAGACGTAAGGACATCTTAATATTTATCTTATCAGAGTAGCGCATCGGAAGCGTGGATTATTATGATTCTAGAATTAAGAGTCTAAAATTTTTATTTATCAAGGATAAGCGAATTTCGAGGACGAAATTTCTTTTAAGAGAGGAAGGATTGTAGAACCCGTAAATTTGACTGCGTATAAGCCATGCATAATTTCTAGTAATTAAATTAAAATGATTTTTATTGCATGAATATTTAAATTCTTTTCTTTAAATTTATTTATTTTACGCAGTAGTTTAATTGTTACCTTTTCAATTAAATAAGTGTGGCCGGACTGGAGATGGAGTATTGAGATAAGTTAATAAAGACTTATTTAAGAAGTGGTAATTTAGCATGTTTATTTCATTCAATTATGTTTAATCATTTTATGCATAATTCATGCATAGTAGAATTTAATTCATGAAATTTTAAAAGTTCACGCATTAGGATTTTTAAGTTGCATTTCACGTTCGAACGAGGATCGGAGACCGAGGAATTTTCAGGAAATTATTTTATTTACACGTTAAATTTTTATAAATTAATTTAGAGCATTTTAAGTCTATTTTTCTAAAATAGGATTTTATTAGGGTATTTTTACCCGCGAGATTTTATTTTTAACGGTACGTAAATTTTAGCGAATCGGGGGACTTTTTAAGGGTTCGGCTAATATTTTACAAATATTTTCAACTCGATATATTTTTTGGGAGCGTGTTTGGATTTAATGGGCCTACTTTTAAGCTTTTTGGACCTAAAATCCTTCCTAGCTTTTAACTATACATTTTAGGGCCCATTAGCTAATTGTTTATTATATAATTAAGCTACTAAACACACTTAACCCTAAACCTAAAGATTTTATCAGCCGACACCCTACCCCAGCTGCCTCCTCTCTTGGTTTCAGCACCATTCTCCAACAAAAACCGTCGGTGGCCTCTTGTCTTGCTAAAGGAGCTTCACCCCCTCGTTTTTTATCATCAAAACACCATAAGGCACGCATTGTACTCTCGTTTTTGCATCTCATACGCCATATACATGCTGTTGTGTGATAAATCTGTAGCAAAACTCTCGATCAAGCCTTGTACATGAAGGATGTTCGGTTTTTACATATGTCCTTGCATTATCTTGATCTCTATTCACTATTTGTGGGGACCCAGACGCTAATCATCTTCTTAATCATCTTTGAGGTTTAATTATCAATTAAGATAAACAGGGTCTAAATTTTTTTTTTAAATACGGAAGGTAATGGAATCATTCTATTATACAAATCAGTATAGTAATTACAAATTCTGTATAACATGCATCTAATTTAAAACTAGGTTCAACTACTACAATCAAGTAATAAAACCTATCTACATCCAAGTCCGTGATCACCACTCTAATCTCGATCTCTCATCATCTTCTGGACCCTGATCCTGCCCCACCTGTTGTCATGCACACATACAAAACAAGACAACAGCCGGATAACTCCGGTGAGATATAAATATCCCAGTATAAATAATGTAATCATGCAATCATATAAAACATGTATAAAAGCATAAACAACATTAAAACATGTATCTACTCTGACTACATGAATCAATGACTCTTTATCTAATCTTATCTTATTTCTAATCTAGGGATCCCGATCTAATTTAGACTTTGGTATGCTGTATCGAGTGTCTACAATAGACGTCGATCTACATCTAAGCTCATCGATACACCGTAAGTCTAGGGTTTTAGCAGTTCTGACAAAGACTTAGACTTGGGCATGCTATATCGAGTGTCTACAATAGACGTCGATCTACATCTAAGCTCATCGATATATCACAAGTCTAGGGTCTGAGCAGTTCTGACAAAGACTTGGAGGTTCTGCCCTAGCTAGGCTGGTATGTCCTATACTCAAACTCTGGCTCTGCTATCATTCAGCAAATTAAACACATCAATCTGATAATTTGCAAATCTCAATGCAATGAAATAAAGTATGTGATTTTGGGAAACTCAAGTCAAACCTAACTCGAGTTGTGCAATCCCGAATCAACATTTATTTATACCTTTCTCTTCACGATCTGATGAAGACGGAGTCTTGTATTCTGATCTGTCCATACCCAATCTGGCAATGACAATCGTATAATTACAATATTAGTATATAACTCAATTCAGAATCTGTTCTGATTAATACTCAACTCAATACATAATCTGATCAATGTCAATGACATAACAATGCAATCTCAATTAATATCAAATCTGATAAGATATCAGTCTGCTGATGTTTCGACGGCATAACAATACAATCTGAATAACCCCGTAAATCTGAACATCACAGATATAATACCAGAACTTATGATCAATACCGATATAACTCATAATCTCAACGATAACACACATCTGATATCGAATCTCAGTCAAATCAACACCAAAAATCATAACAATTACAGAAACAGTCTGTTCTTCGATCTGATTTCAATTATACAATGTCTAATGTAGCAGAAACATCATATCTGATTCGTATTCAATTCTGAAAATATCATAAATTCAAATCATGTCTAAACGTAACAAAACTTACGTCCAGTTATAGCTGCCGTTGATAGTAACACAGTACTGAAGTCGGATTCAAATTCTGACGGACGGATTTCTCGTAAATCACAAATTCCCTACGTCGAACCAAGCTTAACTCTTTCCTCTCAATTCTTCTGATTTCCTACGGATGAATGAATGCTTGTATATATATATATATATATATATATATATATATATATATATATATATATATATATATATATATATATATATATATATATATATATATATATATATATGTGCGAGGGCTTCTGGACCCCCTCGCGCATATGCGCGTGTTTCTTCGCGCATGTGCACCGACCGTTTGAGATGTTCGGTTGAACATCTTGGCTTATAATGTAACGATGCCCGACTTCTTCATTCAAGTTCGTATAACCTCAATCATGTCAATTAATCAACGTATGATTACAGTAATTAAGTCTCGGACATTACACTATTTCTTTGATATTGTGCAAGGGGGCTGTCGTGGGATGTGCTGTAGGGTTCCCTTTGTCGAGAGTATGCTGTCATTAGGTTGTGATCAAGCTGTAGGGGCTGTACGCTATGAACCGTAGAGGGCAGCAAGGGTCTTGGTTTTGTTTGGAGTAAATCGCGTGCAAGGGGTGGGGACTGGCTGTGCAAGGATCAATCCAAGGCATAGATCAGATCGTGTGGGTTTGAGTCATGGCTGAGGAGGGTTCGAACGCTGCTGGATTCACCCTTGAAGTCGATCTATCGTGAGCTAGGTGATAGGGCCGCGGGTTGGGTTCTCTAGGGTGGTATCGAATGGGGTCGAGCTGCGGCTTGCATGGGGCTGATTTCCTGGGTTCAGTAGGTTCAGGGACGTCTTAGGGTGGTCTAATAAGTGCTGAGTCATGACTGGTCCGCTTGGTTTTGAGGTTAGGGAAGAAAACGTGATAGGTGTTGTTCATGGGGGGTCGGTATGCGAGTTAGGATGTTTCCAACATCTTGCAGGTCATGGCCGAGGGGTTAGGGGCTTAGTATTGATGGTCTTAGGGCCCTTAAGATGATTTTAAAGTGTGGTAAAAAGTTGGGAATAGTTTGATTAAGTTTTGGTTTAATTCGGACTGAAATTGTGACTCCGATCCGAGTTTTAAAAACGATTCGGTTAAGTTTTGCAAATGGGATCGAGTTTACGTCTAGGAATGTTTTTAAAAATGTTTTGGGACATTTTAAAGAGTTTGGTAAGATTCGGGTCAATTTAGAGGTCCAGGGTTGAAACGATAATTTTTGGGTTCCCAGGGGCAAAATGGTCATTTTGCACCCGGGGTGAGATTTTGGTCCTAGCAGCGTCCCGAGCATAAATCATGATATTTTTTTAATGTTCATGCGTCACGTTTATGATTTTTACGCTATTATAATAATTATGGTGCATGCTTGGTTTAAAGGAATTAAGAGAGAAAAAGTGAGAAAGTGAAGAGCACTCTGCGCGTCTCCGCCGAGCCGCGTCTTTATTTCGTTTGTTTTCTGTCAAAACAAACCAAGGCATGTTTATATCTTCTTTCACTCTTCAATCAAGTCATATAGATATTTTTAATTAACGCAAGTACATGATTTTGATGCAAGAAGATCGAAATTGTTCATATTTAATGATGTTATCTAATTATATTGTGTGCAAAATATTCATTTTGAGATTTATGCGATATTGCTTGTGGTCACTTTACTATCAGTATTAAATCCGGTCCCTCGTATCGGTCCGGTCACCAGTTACCGGTTAGTTAAGTTGTTTCACCCAGTACTGTGGCAGTAGTCTGATCAGACGTAAATCCGATCCCTAGTATCGATCAAGTCCCCAGTATCGGTCAGGTCCCCAGTATCGGTCAGCTCAGTTCAGTTCAGTTCAGTGACCAATTGCATAGACCATAATCTCACAAGAAAATTATTACAAGCTATTTCAGTACAGGGCTCCAAGGAGCAAACATTTTTACTATGATTTTTCAGCTCAGTATGCACGTATTATAACTGCTCATGACAAGTTATTTTCAAAGTATGCCTCATGACATGATATTTTATCCCATGCAGATTTTACTATAGTATTTACTTGTTATTTACGATATATACATGTTGAGTCTTTAGACTCACTAGACTTGATTGTTGTAGGTACTGATGAGGTCGGGATCGAGGGCGGGGACCAGTGAGCTAGCTTGGGTCGGCAGTAGTGGCACCCGAGGACCTCAGTTTCAGCACTTGCCATTTTATTTTTAATGCTCAAATATTTTATCAGTCGTTGAATACTTTAACTTGTTATTTTGACAAGTATTAATTTCTTCCGCTGCTATTTTGAACGTAAACATTTTATCAGTTATTGGTATGAATGAGACACTCCCTTTATTTTAAAAGAAAAATTTTAAATTTCTCGTAAATTTTCAAAGTAAGGATTTTCAGGCCTTTACACATTATCTTATGTAGGACTTTTTCTTTAAGAAACATGTTTTCAGCCATGGCCAGCTATACGTCATTGTATCTAGAGTTACAAATCCTAAGGGCATCAAAATTTTAATATGTGATACAGACGGTAACCAAGAAAACTCAACGACAAATGAATGAAATTTTTCATAATTTTTAATAATATTTTTTTAAATGTTAAATTTATCACCACTGTCAAGTTAGTTTATTTTTATGTTTTAATTGCATAGTCAAAATTTTATATTATCCAATTTTTAATCATATTATACACGAGATAGAATCCCTGCACATATAAAATACTAGTTGTTTATTATCAATAATAAATATTTAAATATACTATCTCGGCCAACCTTTTTGGGCTTAGAACTTTCTTCTATTTGGGCGAATTATCGAAGGGACGGAAGCTTTAACTATCCTGAGGATAGAAGCAATCTAAGATCCAACTTTGGGCTATTTGATTTTCAGTTAAGAATGGTGTGTGTATTTCAAGTAAATATTTTATAAAACACGAAATACTTTACTTTATTAATATCAAACAATCATATAACGATTTAAAATGATGATAAATAAATTGTATGAGTTAAAAAAATCAGAGACAGAAATTGAAGTTTCTAAATTTAATTAACGAACCAGAAAAAAGGACAATTTCGTTAATTTTAAATCAATAAATTAGTCAAATCCATTTCATTTCAACATATACTGTAATAAAAAATATTTTAAATCTCAAAATTCACAAAAGTGAAAAAAATAATAATAATAAATATGTATATACATGGAGAAAATTACAATTTTAGTTATGTAAAAAAATTTGTATGTTTTGGATTTTAGTTTTGTAACTTGTCAAAGTTTGGTTTTCATTCGGAAACTTGGATTTTTTTGTCCGAAACTACTAAATCCACCAAATATTATTTATTTAACAATGATACTGATCTGCTATGCAGTTTAGGTGACAAGAATAAAATGTCTATTACTATAAACAATCAAATTTGTTGACTCTGAAATTATGACAAATATAAAATAATATTAAATTTCGATCTGAATTTTCTATTTATTTGGAATCTAAATTCTAAAAAATAAATAGTTAATTATTATTATTATTATTATTATTATTATTATTATTATATATTTTGTGATCAAATTGAGATTCTAAAGCAAGATTGCATATTGCTTAAATGGAAGAAAAAACTAATATTTTAGTATTTAAAATCAAATCTTCCACCCAATGGAAGAAATACTAATATTTTTAGTATTTGAAATCAAATTTTGTGATTAACGAAAATTAATAACCAAATAAATTACGAGGAGCCAATCAAATTACTACACTTCATCAAATAAAAATGGTAAGAATTTGTATCCATTCGACTATAAATATGGACAAAGGACCCAGAAAGAAGACAAAATACATAAGACAAAGAAGTAGAAGATAATTCAAGGCAGAAATTCTCTCAAATTAATATCTTCAAATTCAAGAGGATCAGTGAATTTCAAGGAGACCATCATGTTCTTCTTAAAACTATTTAAATTCAAGAATATCGTGTTCATCATCAAATCCAAGAAGATCAAGCTCTTCGTCAAATCCGAGAAGATCGACGGAATCATTCATCATGTTATTCTTTAAATTCAAATCCATCAAATACAAAACCAACAAATTTTGAGGCGTATCAAATTCAAAACCAACTAATTTTGAGGCGTGATCCAAGACGTTCATCATGTTCTTCCCAAATTTTAAAGTTTAATTCAATATCAAGGCATTGACCCATCAAATTAAGGATATTGAAATACCAAACTATCCTCCACGAAGATCAAATACTTAAGAAATTCGGATTCCACAAAAGAAAATTAAGTGATCATTTAGATATTGCATTCACAAATCTTTATTTAATTTTAAAAATTCAATTTGTATATATATTTCTTTTGCGATTTTACGAAATAAATAAATTTGAGTTAAAATTTCTGGCGTGAATGTCTCTTTAGGGACTTATTGACGAACTAAATTTTTTTTTTTTTGCATGAACAAGTCACGAAAATTTCCTTGTTGAAGTTGGTTTTTTAATCTCCGAAATAAATTTGGATGCATGACACTTCATCTTGCTTGGCTTTCTTTCTTCCATTCCATTCTTTTTCTTTCTACATTTTTCTTCTTCTTTTTTCTTTTTTTCCTTTTGCAACACAATGGTTTTCTTCAAAGATTTATCGTTTTCTTCTGGCATCCAATGTTTTGGTTGTTGATGAGCCCGTAGCCGATCGTTATGCGAAGCCACAACCGCGGTTGACAAACCTTTGTATAGTCGAGTGGTCGATCAAGGCCCCTTTCAACAAGACTTCCAACGTTTGGGCTTTATGAGCCACTCATCATCAACTATCACAAGAGCATATTGTATTATCATAATTGTGGCAGCAAATCATTGAAGGCAAGGCAACATGGGATGATACGATTAAATTGTTGTTTGTGGTATTCAAATTTGAGAGGAGAAGCAAGAAGGAAACAATGAAAATAACTTTGTAGAGGCAAGTGTTGAACACTTTCTCCTTAAGAAGAATTTGCCCTCACAATGTGTTAGAGTTTGTGGCAATCTTCTCCCAAGATACAACTACAACACTTGAATAATGAGCACTCAAATATTCAAGTTCTTTCACAAAGAAATGAAGAAACTTTCTCTTGTTGAAGAAAGAAAGAAGGAGAATATGCTTATGCTTGTATGTGTAATGTGTTTTTGATTTTCAATAAAATCAATATTAATAATTTTCAAATGAAAAGACATGATCTTTCATTCATCGGAGATGTCCCTTGGCCATTGTAACTGATTACAATAATCAAATAATGCCAAAGAAATGAAAAACATTAGAAAATTCGAAGGGACACGAAAACATCACGAAGGGACGCGTGCAGGCGCCCCTGCACGCGCGCTGCCGAGCGCTCTCGGCAGCGTCTGCGGAGGTCTGCGCGCGCCTGCCGAGCGCTCTTGGCAGCGCTCGGCAGCAAGCCCGGCAGGTGCGCGCGCCTGCGCACTGAACTGAGCGCGGCCGGGCACTGTTCATCACTGTTCACGAACATTTTTTTTTTCGTTTCCGTCCCTTACTCGTTCCGACTACTCGTTTGAAATTCTTTCAACATATGAAGAACTTTTTCGAGTTTTATTCAGAACCATCGAACTTAATATTCATTCATTAAGCTTCGTTTTTCTTTTCGAATTTTTCCAATCAAACACATTGATTAATTTGCTTAATTTTCATTCATTAAGCATCAAAATTCCAACAATCCCCCACATGAATGAAATTAATGCATGAATGCTCGTGATGCATAAGAGAGAGTATATACGAAAATTATCTCATCAGGAGAGGTGGCTTTTGGCTTTGAATCTTCCCTAGTGGAATACAATCGGATTTACTAGGCCACGAAGTGAACGTGATGTCTTGAACTTCTTGGCAGTTCATGTAAAACCAGACAACTGTACCCACAAGATAACCTTTCTTCCATTTCCAGTTTGTTTTATCGGTTGTGTCCGTTTTGGCCATGGAACACATCTTGGCTTCATACGTGTTTCATCGAGGCGGCCCGTCCTCACACGTACATAGGTGATCTCCTTGTAAAAGGGTATCCTACTTACCCCGCTTTTGTAAGCAACGGAATCATTAAAAGTACAATACTTAACCTCACTACCTTTGTAGGAAACTTCTCTCATCGTCTTAGGAATGAGGAGTGGTTCCTCAAGTTCTGATAATTTAGTTGTCTCATTGAACCAAGATCTTGGGATCTCCAATCTACAAGGTTGGGTTGCCACTATGAAAACTTTATTTGGTAGGTTTTAAACCCATTCCTCTTGACAGACAGTACATTTGATCTCTATTTAATGCTTTTGTAAGCGGATCCGCTAAGTTATCCTTTGATTTAATATAATCAACAGATATAACTCCATTAGAGATCAACTGTCGCACAATATTATGTCTTCGACGAATGTGTCGAGACTTGCCATTGTACATACTGTTTTGTGCCCTTGCAATTGCCGACTGACTGTCGCAATGTATCATGATAGCTGGCACTGGACTTGTCCAACATGGAATGTCCTCTAGAAATTTGCGAAGCCACTCAGCTTCTTCTGCAGCTTTATCTAGCGCTATGAACTCCGATTCCATAGTAGATCTTGCAATGCAAGTTTGTTTCGATGACCTCCAAGAGCCTGCTCCTCCACCAATGCTAAATACATATCCGCTGGTGGATTTGGAGTCATTGGTGTCAGAAATCCAATTTGCATCACAGTATCCTTCAAGTACTGCAGGATACCTTGTGTAATTTAGTCCATATTCTGATGTGTGCTTTAAATATCTAAGCACCCTTTTCAACGCCTTCCAGTGTACATCATTAGGATTACTTGTAAACCGACTTAACTTATTAACCGCACAAGCGATGTCAGGTCTAGTACAATTAGTAATGTACATAAGGCTTCCAATAATTTTGGAGTATTCTAGTTGGAAAACTGGTTCTCCACGATTCTTCGCCAAATGAACATTCACATCTAAAGGCGTTTTTACTGGGGTAGAGTCATAAACGTTAAACTTCTTTAATAAATTAAAAATTAATCAGGAGCACGGGCCCTCACAGTTGGTATCAGAGCATAACTGGGGTATGCTCGAATTAGAGTCTAGGACACTCGAGTTTAGACACAAATAAATTAATTAAGTATTTGATTGACTACTTGCTCTTTATTTGATTTGCATGATATGATTATTTAACTTAGCTAAGATAGAGCTGGTAGTGAAGTAAGTTTGACGCTTCGTTTATTTGTACTTAGTGGACTAAGCTCTAATTTTCCTTGAACCTTTTAGTGCTTACTATTATTTTTCTACTGGTGTATAATCCTTGTGTCTTGTAGAATGGCATCGGGAGGAAGAGGCAGAAAAGGAAAAGAAGTTATCCAAGAGTCCGAAGCTCAGAACATAGGTAATGCTGAGGGTATTGGCAGAGGTAGACGTGGTCGCTCTAGAGGAAGGGCAAATCAAAATGTGAATATAGAGGTAGAGGTGGAGCAGGAACCACCAATTCGACCAGAAAGGCAGGTTGCAAGAAATGTGGGAATTGATCGTGAAGTTCAGCAGCTGACCCAAAGAATGAGAGAAATGGAGTTAGTGATTGCTAAATTCCAAGATATGCGTCCTCCAAAATTCTTTGGAAATGAAGGTGGTGAAAAGGCAACGACATGGCTGAAGAGTATGAATTATTTATTTAATTTGGTGGAGTACACTCCAGAGCTGAGACTCAAGTTGGCTGTTTATCAACTCAAGGATCGAGTACAACTGTGGTGGGAAGCCACAGAGGAAGCAATCCGAGAATCTGGTCAGATAATTTCATGGGAGGTATTCTGTACTCATTTTATTCAAGAATACTCGCCTCCATCTGATTATTCTGCTAAGGAAGCCGAGTTCAATCAGTTGGTTCAGGGAAATATGTCAGTGGGAGAGTATTCCTCTCAATTTTCTGCTCTTCTAGCTTACGTACCTCAAGTATCTAATAGTGATCGATCCAAGCTGTCGCGTTTTATGCAAGGACTGAACCGAACGATACATACTTTGGTTATGACTGGAGCACCAACTACCTGTGCTGAAGCAGTAGAGAAGGCTAAGAATATTGAGGCTAGTTTGCTTTGGTGAGGATCACAACAAGTTCCATCTTTTACTTCCCAAGGGTCCGGGAGTAGCATTCAGAAGCCAGTGGGCATCCCTCCTTATAAGTCTCCACAGTCAAACCAGCCACCGAAGCAGCATAAATTCAAGGATAAGGGAAAGCAGTTTAAGAAGAAGTCTTACTGCAGTTCTGTAATGCCCGGAAATTTAATCCTAATAATCTGTAATTATTGATTTATAATTTGATATGATTATGAAAGGATTAATCGGGACACGATTTGAGGTAACGTGTGAAAATGTGTGTGCGAGAACAGAAGGTCGGCGCACATGCGCGACCAATACGCGTGCACATGCGCGGGATATACAGTGGCATCGGCGCATATGCGCGGTGAGTACGCGCGCACATGAGCGAGACGTCCAGGAGGTTGGGCGCACATGCGCGATTGATAGCGCGCATATGCGCGAGGAGACCAGTAGGTCTCGCGCATATGCGCCGAGATAGAACGCGCATATGCGCGAGCTGTGCGATGGGGCAAGGAGAATACCAGTAGGTCTCGCGCATATGCGCGAAGTAAGTCGCGCATATGCGCGAGCTGCCAATGCGCAGACCAGTAGATCTCGCGCATATGCGCCGCATGATGTCGCACATATGCGCGAGACGTGCAGTGTGCACATTGAGCCACTCGTACATGTACAAACGTAATCTTCAGAAGAAAAAGGGGAAAACGAGAGCTTCGGGAGAAGAATCGCTTTTGATTCTAGAATTTGATTTACGATCGATCCGTCTGTTAGATTTTGAATCCGACTTCGGTATCCAGTTCCTATCAACGTAGGCTACAACTGGACGTAAGTTTTACTACGTTTTGACATGTCTTGGAATTATGATATTGTCAGAATTGAATGGAACTCATATATGTTGTTCTTGACATATTAGACATCATAACATCGAAGTCAGATTAAGAAACAGACTGATTATGGAATTGTTATGAATTTTCTGGGGTGTATTGATTTATACCGGACAGATTTGATTTACAATTGAATTACGGATTGTATTGGATATGGGTTATGGATTGTAACTGTGATCTGGTGATGTTGTATTGACGGGGATATTGAAATTGTACCGTCATGCCGTTGATTTTGAAATAAATCCAGATTAATCAGATTGTTATTGATTTGAGAGGTATATTGATATGAAATTATTGGTATTGTCATTGCCAGACAGGCTGTGAGTTCAGGACTGCGACTGAGCCAGAAACCGACGAAAGAAAGGTATAAGTCAATGTGGTGCTGGGAGATCGACTTGAGTCGTTCACATACTTTACTTTATTGCATTGATATTTGCATTGATTGGATTAATGTACTTGTTCTCTGGAATTATAGATAACAGGTAGTAGATGAGTAATATTGTGACAGAAGTTCCTGATAGTGGTGGGATCGCCACGGGAACAGTGCACGATGTCACAAGATAGTATAGAAATCTTGGGACGGAAGTGCCTGACAGTGGCGGGATCGCCACGGGCACATTGCACGATGTCTCAAGATAGGATATTAGCGATAGAGTTACAGTCCATGACGGTTAGATCAGGACACCGGATGTTTGGTTATATCGAGTAAATAGAATTGGAATTCTTCTATTACGGAATTCGATATAGGAACACCATATTTGGTTATATCGAGTAATAGGATCAGAGTTCCTTCTATTACGGAATTCGATATAGGAACACCACATTTGGAAACCGGGATCCCTAGACTAGGATTGAGTCTAGTCTGAATGAGTTATGAGCATTGTCGACAGTTATGATTGTTTATGTTTCAGATTTTGATACATATATCTGTTACCTGATTACATGCTTTATATTTGTTTATATGATTGCATGTTTCGTTGATTTATATTGGGATTATATTCTCACCGGAATTATCCGGCTGTTGTCTTGTCTGTATGTGTAAATGACAAAAGGTGGGACAGGATCAGGGTCCAGGAGATGAGGAGAGATCGTGATAGAGTGGAGACTTCGGACTTGGATTGTATATAGGGTTTGAACACTTGATAGTAGTTGTTGAACCTTAGTTTGTACTGATTTGTAGACGATACAGGACTTGTATTTTATTTTATACTGAGTTGTATATTAGTTTGATTTCACTACGTTCCACATTTTAAAAGAAAAAAATTTTAGACCTTGTTTTATATTGATTAATTAGTCCCAAATGATGATTAAGAACTTGATTAGCGTCCGGGTCCCCACAACAGGTGGTATCAGAGCGATAGATCCTTGAGATTGAGATAGGAGGAGCTAGTGAGCGGGTAGAATGTGTTTTCTTTCCTTGCTTTTGATTGCTAGCATGATTTACTGCTTTATAGTACATGTTTATCTGTTTGTCTGATTTGATTTGAAAACATGTATTATTGAGAATGAATCATAGCCGAGTCTGAATCAGCAGTAAGATGATCAGAGGAGGATTGAAATAGAACCTTGGTCTGGGGTTACTAATCCTTTTGATTTCAGATATGCCTCCGAGAAGAATACCAGAACAGGGGAGTACATCGAATCCTCCCATGGATGTGACTCCTACACCGATGGAGAAACTGTTGAAAAAGTTTCAGTCATTTCATCCACCAACTTTGAAAGGTACGGAGAATTCCGTGGAATGTGAAAGTTGGTTGGACGATATTGAAGCGATGTTCGAATCTTTAGAGTATACGGAGGAAAAGAGGGTGAAACTGATCGGACATCAGTTGCATGATGTTGCTAAACACTGGTGGAACACGACGAAACGGGCATTGGAACAACGAGGTACGGCCATTACTTGGAATGTGTTTAAGTCTGAATTTTATCTACGGTTCTTCCCAGTATCTTATAGGAAGGACAAGGGAGCCGAGTTTGCAAACTTGAAACAAGGCCAGTTAAACATTGAGGACTATGTGGCTAAGTTCTCTACACTGCTCCGATTTGCTCCCCATGTAGCTGAACATGATGAGGCCGTGGCGGACCAGTTCATAAATGGCCTGAATCCAGAGATCTTTACGTTGGTAAACACTGGGAGACCGAACAATTTTACCGACGCACTGAACCGAGCTAAAGGAGCTGAAGCCGGTTTATTGAGACAGAGAGAAGCTTTGTATGTGCCTCCAGTAATGGCATCACAGAAACCACCTCCCAGATTCGAGAGTGGTAGTGGTAGCAAAAAGAAGGATTTCTTGAAGGCTAGAGGAAAGCAATTCAAGAAATCAGGAACTAGCTCGTCCAGTTCGAGTGGCTCTAGACAGACCGGTCAGGGCCAGAGTTATACAGGAACGTACTGTGGTACTTGTGGAGGGAGGCATTCCACAGATCAGTGCCGAGGAGTGGTTAGTAGCTGTCGTATCTGTAGGCAGCAGGGACACTTTGCCCGAGTGTGTCCCCAGAGGAGTGCCCAGGGATCACAGGCAACTGAGTCATCGGGATCAGTGGCTCAGGCAGGTAGACGAGCATCTTCCATTCATTCTTTTCAGCCAGCACCATCTTCCCAGTAACAGCAGAGGCCAGGAGGGGGCCAGACACCGAGCCAGCCTCCGAGACAGTAGGCCCGAGTTTTTGCCTTGACTGAGGAGCAGGCACAGGATGCACCTGACGATGTTGTGGCAGGTAACTGTTTTATTTCTGGTTATCCTGCATATGTTTTGATTGATACTGGTGCATCGCATACTTTTATTTCTGAGCGGTTTGCATTGAGTCATGCATTATCTATCGAGTCATTATCTGCGGTAGTGTCAATTTCTTCCCCGTTAGGGACAAGGTTAATTTCAGTGAAGTCTGTGAAATCTTGTACACTGCAGTATAATGGACATTAGATTGAGTTAGACTGTATTGTGCTTGGAATATCTGACTTTGATTGTATTATCGGTATTGATACACTGACCAAGTACCGAGCTACAGTTGATTGTTTCCACAAGATAGTTCGATTCAGAACGGAGATGGCTGAGGAGTGGAAATTTTACGGTAAGGGTTCTCGAGCCAGAATTCCTTTGATATCTGCAATGAATATGACACGATTATTGCAGAAAGGAGCGGATGGATTCCTGGTATATTCAGTTGATTTACTGAAACCGAGCCCATCATTGGCGGATATGCTAGTGGTGTGTGAATTTGCTGATGTCTTTCCGGAGGAGATTCCTGGATTGCCTCCGATTCGAGAGATAGACTTCAGCATTGAGTTGATGCCAGGAACAGTTCCGATTTCGAGAGCTCCATACCGGATGGCACCGATCGAATTGAAAGAGTTGAAAGAACAGTTGGAGGATCTACTGGCCAAGGGATATATTAGACCGAGTGTATCTCTTTGGGGTGCTCCAGTACTGTTCGTGAGGAAGAAAGACGGGTCGATGAGACTTTGTATCGACTACAGGCAACTGAACAAGGCAACGGTAAAGAATAAATATCCATTGCCTCATATTGATGATTTGTTTGATCAGTTGCAGGGTTCATCTGTATATTCCAAGATCGATCTGAGATCTGGATACCATCAACTGAGAGTCAGGGATTCTGATATCTCTAAGACTGCATTCAGAACCAGGTATGGACACTATGAATTTATTGTCATGCCATTTGGTTTGATGAATGCACTGGCGGTATTTATGGGATTGATGAACCGCGTCTTTCAGAAATATCTGGATGATTTTGTTATCATATTCATTGATGATATATTGATTTATTCAAAGAATATGATTGAGCATGCTAATCATCTGAGGACTGTGTTGAGAATTTTGAGGACGGAGAAACTGTATGCTAAATTGTCGAAATGCGAGTTCTGGTTGAAACAGGTGGTATTTCTGGGACATATTATATCCGGAGATGGTATATCAGTTGATCCCAGTAAGATTGAGGCAGTGATTTCGTGGTCAAGACCGACATCTGTACCAGAGATTCGCAGCTTTATGGGATTGGCAGGATATTATCGCCGATTTATTAAAGATTTCTCGAGCATTGCCAAGCCTATCACACAGTTGACGCAGAAGAATGCTCCATTTGTCTGGTCGGAGGAATGTGAGACCAGTTTTCTTGAGCTAAAGAAGAGATTGACCAGTGCACCTGTGTTGACGATTCCTTCAGGTACTGGTGATTTTGTCGTTTATTGTGATGCATCTCACCGAGGATTGGGTTGTGTTTTGATGCAGCGAGGGCATGTGATTGCTTATGCCTCAAGACAGCTGAAGCCCCATGAATCTCGATATCCAATTCATGAACTTGAATTGGCAGCCATAGTCTTTGCATTGAAGATATGGCGACACTATCTGTACGGTGAGAAGTTCGAGATTTATTCTGATCACAAAAGCTTGAAATATCTATTTTCACAGTCAGAGTTGAATATGAGACAGCGAAGATGGCTTGATTTATTGAAAGACTTTGATTGTGAGATCAAATACTATCCGGGGAAATCCAATGCAGCAGCAGATGCACTAAGTCGAAAGGTGTGTTCTTTATTCTTATCGACTATGGGAGTCTCCAATTTGATAGAAGACTGCTGTTTGTCTGGACTAGTATTTGAGACAGATCAGAGACCAATGAGATTATATGTTATTCAAGCTGAACCAGAGCTGATTTTGAAAATTAAAGCAGCTCAGAAAGGTGATCAGAATATACAGAAGTCGATTGATTTGGTCAGAGCTGGACATCGATCGGAATATCGGGTTCAAAATGGTATTTTGTATGTGAATAATCGTCTTGTTGTGCCAAATGTTGCGGATTTGAGACAGGAGATACTGACAGAAGCACACAACATCTGATTTAGTATTCATCCTGGTGGCAGGAAAATGTATAATGATTTGAAGACACAATACTGGTGGAAACAAATGAAAGCGGACATTGCTACATTTGTATCAAAGTGTCTGAATTGCCAACAGGTGAAGGCTGAAAGAAAGAAACCAGGAGGATTGTTGTAGAGTTTGTCCATTCCTGAATGGAAATGGGATCACATTTCCATGGACTTTGTGACACAATTACCGAGATCCTCCCGAGGTTATGATGCGATTTGGGTCGTGATTGATCGATTGATAAAATCGGCATGTTTCATTCCATACAAAATGACATATAGATATGATCAGATGGCCGATATCTATGTTAAGGAAGTGGTTAGACTGCACGGAGTGCCGAAGTCGATTGTTTCAGACCGTGATCCTCGGTTTACTTTGCACTTCTGACAGAGTTTGCAGCAAGCTCTCGGTACGAAGTTATATCTGAGTACCGCATATCATCCACAGACTGACGGACAATCAGAACGTACGATCCAGACATTGGAAGATATGCTGAGAGCTGTAGTGCTAGATTTTAGCACTAATTGGCAAGATGCATTGCCTCTTTGCGAATTTTCGTACAACAATAGCTATCAGACGAGTATTGAGATGGCTCCATTCGAAGCGTTGTACGGAAAGAAATGTCGATCCCCGTTGTATTGGGATGATATCTCTGAAGTTCCTGAGACTGGACCTGATATGATCAGAGATATGACCGAAAAAGTGAAGTTGATTCAGAAGAAAATGAAGGCAGCTCAGGACCGACAAGCCAAATATGCCAACCTCAGACGACGACAGTTGGTATTTGAGGTAGTAGACCGAGTATTCCTGAAGATTTCTCCTTTCAGAGGTGTTGTCAGATTTGACAAGAAAGGGAAATTGTCTCCAAGATATGTGGGTCCTTATGAGATTCTTGAGAAGATAGGAGATCAAGCCTATCGACCAGCATTGCCGCTTTCATTATCTGGAATACATGATGTTTTTCATGTATTGATGCTGCAGAAATATCTCCTTGATGATTCACATGTTATTCCGCCAGACGAGACCGAGCTGGATGAGACATTGAGTTATGTCGAGAAACCAATTCGGATTATCGATCGTAAAGAAAAACAGCTCAGAACAAAAATGATTCCACTTGTGAAAGTGCAATGGACTCGTCATGGCGTTGAAGAAGACACTTGGGAGACTGAATCTGACATGAGACAGGAATTCCCAGCATTGTTTCACTGATGTAAATTTTATACAGTTCTTGTATATATACTCCTTATTAATACGACTGGTTGCTTGTGATTTCGAGGACGAAATCGTATCTTAGGGGGGGAGAAATGTAATGCCCGGAAATTTAATCCTAATAATCTGTAATTATTGATTTATAATTTGATACGATTATGAAAGGATTAATCGGGACACGATTTGAGGTAACGTGTGAAAATGTTTGTGCGAGAACAGAAGGTCGGCGCACATGCGCGACCAGTACGTGTGCACATGCGCGGGATATACAGTGGCCTCGGCGCATCAGCGCGGTGAGTACGCGCGCACATGCGCGAGACGTCCAGGAGGTTGGGCGCACATGCGCGATTGATAGCGCGCATATGCGCCGAGAAAGAACGCGCATATGCGCGAGCTGTGCGATGGGGCAAGGAGAATTCCAGTAGGTCTCGTGCATATTCGTGAAGTAAGTCGCGCATATGCGCGAGCTGCCAATGCGCAGACCAGTAGGTCTCGCGCATATGCGCCGCATGATGTCGCGCATATGCGCGAGACGTGCAGTGTGCACATTGAGCCACTCGTCCATTTGCATGTGCTTATGTGTGTGTGTATATATATATATATATATATATATATATATATACACAAACATAATCTTCAGAAGAAAAAGGGGAAAACGAGAGCTTCGGGAGAAGAATCGCTTTTGATTCTAGAATTTGATTTACGATCGATCCGTCTGTTAGATTTTGAATCCGACTTCGGTATGAAGTTCCTATCAACGTAGGCTACAACTGGACGTAAGTTTTACTACGTTTTGACATGTCTTGGAATTATGATATTGTCAGAATTGAATGGAACTCATATATGTTGTTCTTGACATATTAGACATCATAACATCGAAGTCAGATTAAGAAACGGACTGATTATGGAATTGTTATGAATTTTCTGGGGTGTATTGATTTATACCGGACAGATTTGATTTACAATTGAATTACAGATTGTATTGGATATGGGTTATGGATTGTAACTGTGATCTGGTGATGTTGTATTGACGGGGATATTGAAATTGTACCGTCATGCCGTTGATTTTGAATTAAATCCAGATTAATCAGATTGTTATTGATTTGAGAGGTATATTGATATGAAATTATTGGTATTGTCATTGCCAGACAGGCTGTGAGTTCAGGACTGCGACTGAGCCAGAAACCGACGAAAGAAAGGTATAAGTCAATGTGGTGCTGGGAGATCGACTTGAGTCGGTTTAGACTTGAGTTTCCCTAAATCACATACTTTACTTTATTGCATTGATATTTGCATTGATTGGATTAATGTACTTGTTCTCTGGAATTATAGATAACAGGTAGTAGATGAGTAATCTTGTGACAGAAGTTCCTGATAGTGGTGGGATCGCCACGGGAACATTGCACGATGTCACAAGATAGTATAGAAATCTTGGGACGGAAGTGCCTGACAGTGGCGGGATCGCCACGGGCACATTGCACGATGTCTCAAGATAGGATATTAGCGATAGAGTTACAGTCCATGACGGTTAGGTCAGGACACCGGATGTTTGGTTATATCGAGTAAATAGAATTGGAATTCTTCTATTACGGAATTCGATATAGGAACACCATATTTGGTTATATCGAGTAATAGGATCAGAGTTCCTTCTATTACGGAATTCGATATAGGAACATCACATTTGGAAATCGGGATCCCTAGACTAGGATTGAGTCTAGTCTGAATGAGTTATGAGCATTGTCGACAGTTATGATAGTTTATGTTTCAGATTTTGATACATATATCTGTTACCTGATTACATGCTTTATTTTTGGTTTATATGATTGCATGTTTCGTTGATTTATATTGGGATTATATTCTCACCGGAATTATCCGGCTGTTGTCTTGTCTGTATGTGTACATGACAAAAGGTGGGACAGGATCAGGGTCCAGGAGATGAGGAGAGATCGTGATAGAGTGGAGACTTCGGACTTGGATTGTATATAGGGTTTGAACACTTGATAGTAGTTGTTGAACCTTAGTTTGTACTGATTTGTAGACGATACAGGACTTGTATTTTATTTTATACTGAGTTGTATATTAGTTTGATTTCACTACGTTCCGCATTTTAAAAGAAAAAATTTTTAGACCCTGTTTTATATTGATTAATTAGTCCCAAATGATGATTAAGAACTTGATTAGCGTCCGGGTCCCCACAAGTTCATCTAGTTCAGGTAGTTCTCGAGGAGGAAGATCTAGTGGTTATGTTCGAGATTCTTGTGGGAGATGTGGAGGTAGGCATCCTACTACCCAGTGCACAGGAGTTCAGGGAGACTGTCATACATGTGTATTACCGGGACATTATGCGAGAGTTTGTCCTAATGCGGGAAGACAACAGTATCAACCCTCGTAATTTAGTCAGTTTCCGTGAGCCCCAATGCCTCGACCATCTACTCCACAGCCTAGCTACCAACAGCCAAGAGGATCTGCTCAGCAGTACTTTCCAGGACCTCAGCAGGCTAGGGTGCATGCTTTGACACAGGACCAGGCTCATGAGACGCCCGGAGGGGTCATTGCAGGTATATGCTTTATTTTTTATCATCCTTCACGTATATTGAAAGACACAGGAGCATCTCATTCATTCTTGTCTGCTGCATTTATCGATGAGCATGAGATAGCTACTACCTTGTTGATGGATACAGTGTCTGTGTCTACCCCTGCTGGTGTGTATTTGATGTCTCGTGAGATAGTTCTGAACTGTGTGATTAGATTTGATGATAACCTTATGATAACTAATCTAATCAAATTGTTTATGTCTGACTTCGACTGTATTTTGGGAATGGATACTTTGACGAATTATCGAGCCACCGTTGATTGTTTCCATGGAGTTGTCAGATTTAGACTTTATTATGGCCATAAGTGGAACTTTTATGGTAATGATTCTCAGTCACGCATTCCATTAGTGTCAGCAATGGAAATGTTTAGACTACTATCGGCAAGGAATGAAGGATTCATGATTTATGCAGTTGATGTCACTCAGGAAGAAATGTTAAAAGTTTCAGATATTCCTGTGGTAAAGGATTTTCCTGATGTATTTCCTGATGAAATACCTGGCTTTCCGCCTCAAAGGGAAATAGATTTCAGCATTGAGTTAATGTCAGGGATGAACCCTATTTCTAGAGCACCGTATCGTTTGGCTCCAGCAGAGTTGAAAGAACTCAAGGAACAATTAAGAGACTTACTGGAGAAAGGTTATATTAGACCAAGTATGTCACCTTGGGGAGCTCCGGTATTGTTTGTAAAGAAGAAAGACGGGACGATGAGGATGTGTATTGATTATCGGCAGTTGAATAAAGCTACAGTGAAGAATAAATATCCTCTCCCACGTATCGATGATTTGTTTGATCAGTTGCAGAGTACATCCGTGTATTCCAAGATCGATCTTCGTTCTGGATATCATCAGCTTAGAGTTAGAGAGGAAGATGTTCCTAAAACTGCATTTCGGACACGTTATGGGCATTATGAATTCTTAGTCATGCCTTTCGGATTGACTAATGCTCCAGCAGTTTTCATGGATTTGATGAATCGTGTTTTTCGAGAATTTTTAGACAAATTCGTTATTGTCTTTATTGATGATATTCTGATTTATTCAAAAACAAAGAAAGAGCATGGAGAACATTTGAGACTAGTCCTCCAAACACTCAAAGCGACACAATTATATGCTAAATTTTCTAAGTGTGAATTTTGGTTGGAGAGAGTAGTATTTTTGGGTCATGTTATATCCGCTCAGGGAGTTTCAGTGGATCTCAGTAAAGTCGAAGCTGTTATTAATTGGCCAACACCAACAAATGTTTCGGAGATTCGCAGTTTTCTAGGATTAGCAGGGTATTATAGGCGTTTTATTGAAAGACTTTCCGTTATTGCAAGGCCTATGACCCAATTAACGCAAAAAGATCGACGTTTTTTGTGGACTGCAGAATTTGAATCAAGTTTTCAAAATTTGAAGGAAAAGTTGACAACAGCTCCAGTGTTAGCTTTACCTTCAGGCTCAGGTGGATTTGTTGTGTGTACAGATGCTTCTCTGAATGGACTGGGATGTGTTTTAATGCAAAATGGACGAGTTATTGCATATGCATCTCGACAGTTGAAACCACATGAGACTCGATATCCAGTTCATGATTTAGAATTGGCTGCCATTGTGTTTGCATTAAAAATATGACGTCATTATCTGTACGGTGAACAATTTGTAATTTATTCTGATCACAAGAGCCTTAAATATCTTTTCACACAGTCCGATTTGAATATGAGACAACGTCGATGGATGGAGTTGCTTAAAGACTTTGATTGTGAGATTCAATATCAACCAGGACGAATGAATCTAGTTGCAGATGCACTTAGCAGGAAGGTTAAAAACGCTATGCTGACATCTCTGAATATTTCTGAAGTCCTCGAGCACTTGGGAACTTCAGGATGGACTTATCAAACAAGTGGAGATTACTTTGTAGTTTCATCTATCAAAGTCGAGCCATAGATAATATCAAGTATTAAAACAGCACAGAGAACTGATCCGCATATTCATAGATTGAAAGAATTGTCTCAAACAGATCAGTCAGATAAGTTCAGCGTTGCCTCAGATGGTAGTTTGCGCTTTAATGGAAGACTCGTGGTTCCAAATTTGACAGATCTGAAAGAAGCTATATTACGTGAAGTACATTGTAGTCGACACAGCATTCATCCAGGAAATCGAAAGATGTATCATACCTTGAGAGCTCATTATTGGTGGGAAGGTATGAAGAAGGAAATTTCTGATTTCGTGGCTAAATGTTTAACTTGCCAACAGGTTAAAGCTGAACGAATGAGACCAGATGGTATGTTACATAGTCTTGAAGTGCCACAGTGGAATTGGGATCACATTGCTATGGATTTCGTGATACACCTACCTCGTTCTAATCGTGGTTGTGATGCAATTTGGGTGATTGTTGATAGATTGTCTAAAATAGCCCATTTTATTCCATATGACCGTACTTGTACTTACAAGAAAATGGCGAAATTGTACATTGATCATGTGGTGAGATTGCATGGTGTGCCAATAACCATAGTATCAGACCGCGATCCAAGGTTTACTTCAAAATTTTGGAGTAGTTTGCAATCAGCTTTGGGTTCGAAGTTGGCCATGAGTACTGATTATCATCCCCAAACAGATGGTCAATCAGAAAGAACCATCCAGACACTAGAGGATATGTTACGAGCAGTTGTAATGGATTTGAGGGGTGGTTGGCAAGAATCATTGTCTCTGGTCGAATTCTCTTACAACAATAGTTTTCAGACAACGATCGGTATGGCACCATTTGAAGCTTTATATGGCAGAAAGTGCAGATCTTCGATTTGTTGGGAAGATGTAGGAGAACGACAGATGTCGAAACCAGAGTTTGTACAAGAAATGAAAGATGAAGTTGAATTGATCAGAAAAAGAATGAAATCAGCCCAGGATCGTCAAGCAAGTTATGATAATAAAAGGCGTCGGCCTTTAGAGTTCCGGGTTGGCGATTATGTTTTCTTGAAAGTATCACCGTTTCGTGGTACTATGAGATTTGGACGTAAGGGGAAGTTAGCTCCACGTTATATTGGTCCATACGTGATTGTTGAGAGGATTGGCACTTTGGCTTATCGTTTGAATTTGCCGCAGAGTTTATCTGCGATACACGATGTGTTTCATGTATCTATGCTGCGGAAGTACGAGCCAGATCCATCTCATGTTTTGAGTACCGAGGATGTGGAGTTAGATAGTTCCCTAAGTTATGTTGAGCATCCAGTTCAAATTCTTCATCGCAAAGAGAAGCAACTCTGGAATAAAACGATTCCTTTGGTTTTGGTGCAGTGGAGTAGACATGGGATAGAAGAAGCTACATGGGAGTTAGAGGCTCGAATGCGTCAAGAGTGGCCTCACTTGTTTGAAAATATGATGAATAATACCATGTACTCAGATTTTCCTATGTATTATCGGTTGTAAATGTTTTAACCACTTTGTGTATAAGTGTGGTGTACGTTAGATTTCGAGGACGAAATCTTTTATTAGGAGGGGAGAATGTGAGAACCCAAATTTAATTATTCAGTATTTGGCAAGAAGTAGAAATAATTATTTTAAAGTGCTAAATTAAAATAATTAAGTCAAATAATGATACTTGTGTGTTAAAAATATGTATTAGAAAATATCGAAATTATAGACGATATTAAAATACATATCGATGTTTAATAGCACACGGGAGTTGTAAATATTTGGACCGGGTCACATTCTAGCTTTTGCGCTAAATAATTGGATACATGTATATTGTGTATATGGAGATGTGTTATTAGGAAGCCCATTTCCCCAAGCCCAACCCATTTCTCCCTTTAAGTTTCTCGTTTCTTCTACAAGCTTCCATTTCCTTCTCTTTCTTGCATCTCCTCTAGTTGCCGATCTGTTGCTTCGTTATTTTTCCAGTTTCTTGCTTGTCATTTTTCTTGGTTCTTTAGAGTGGGAAGAGGTCGATTCTAGCTCCATTTCAGTTCTAAGGAAGCTTTTGAAGGTAATCCTTAAGCCTAGGTTTTAAAAGTTTGTCCATGGAAGAAATTGGTTTCTGTTTTTCGAGGTGCAGATTTGTTGGCTTCTGATTTTCGGGTTTCTGTGTGTATTGCACTAAGAATCTTGACTTGTGGTTCATAAAGAACTTATAGCTCTATGTATAAGCTTTCTCTAGCCGCTGACGAAATGGAATTCCAATTAAAAATGGATTTGATATGATTTTTTTACCAAACTGTGTCGAAATGAAAGTCTGTGTTGGAGCTGTGCAGAGTAGCTACTGTAATTCGAGTTTTTGACATTTATGCTCTCGGATTTTGGACTTCTGATTCAAATGAGAGTTGTAGAGCTACGCGTTGTCTTCGTATTGATATAAGACTCGTTAAAATCCATTAAGAATTGAGGTCGTGATGCTGTTTTTGCCGAAATTGCTCAGTACAGATTTCTGTCCGCGAATTGTGCTTGTAGTAGCGCCTTCTTGTTAATTCTGGGATTATTTTGTTAGGATTATGGAAATGATTTCTTCTAGGAAAACTTAGATATTTGAGTTGTCTTTCATCTCCAGTTGGCGGATATCGATTTGAGGCAACGATGAGTTAGATATGAATTTTATACTCATAAGTGTCTAAAATAAATCTGTCACAGACCTTGCATCTCATGGTTGCTGGTTTTGGGCGTTTTTCATTGTCGAGATGATTGAATTTCATTTTGATGTCTTCTGATGAAATATGGAATTATGAGTTAGGATTCCAGCCATATATGATAAGTATGTTTTGGTTAAGTTTTGGTTGAGTTATGACCTTACAACCGAGCTTAGGTCCAAGCTGGAATTAGTAAATTGTTTTTGGTTAAGATTTGAATATTTATTTGATGGTAATTAATTATTTGCCATAGGTTTTAGTAGCCAGGAGGTATCGAGGAGTTTATAAACTATTGTGGTAATTTAATTTGAAGGTTAAGGTACGGATTGATCGATTCTTTACAGAGTCTATAACGACGTGTAATTAAATTGATGTGATTTTATGGAAACTATGTGTTTATGTGCTCTTTGTGCTGTTTGGGTGTATTTTAGGATTATTCCTCATTTTTTTTAAATAAATGTGAGTTTTTAACTATATTGGAATAATCGGTGAATTCATATGCATTGTTGAGCACGCATTCATATCGAGCCATGACTCCGTTGTTCCAAGATTTCTGTTTACTCTTGGATGAGTTACTTAGACATCAGAGCCGAGGGCGTTTAAGCGTCACACCTCTGATGACTAGCGGAAGGGCCGAGCAGTTCTGTAGACTGACACCCCTGACGCAGATGTTTATGGTCGAGGGCGTATTTGAAACGTCACACCCCTGGCACATGTGGCCACAGTTGTTGATATCGTTTCTTTGGATCCAGTTTGATATCCGAGATTATTGTACCCTACACGCATTGCATTGCATTGATTTTATTACATGTCATTTATTTATGCTGTAAATTATTTGATCTTCGTACTGGGGTTTGACCCCTGTCCCTCGGGGCTGCTGTGGTTTGTTTTGTGATTCCATAGCAGGTTATACAGGTGGTTCTGATGCATCTGGCGGAGCGTCTGCCAGTGGAGCCTAGTGAGTCGGTTTGAGTTTGGAGTCCCCAGATAATTATACTATATATTGAGTAATTTGCCGAGGAGATGCCTCGTGTATTTGTATGGTTGTATTCTGAGTGTTGGATCCTATTTGGTGTGATCGAGCCTGGCTGGCTCTGTGTGTGATTGGCTTTTTGTTTGTTTCAACGGACTCTATTTTCGAATATAAATGTTTTGTTGTGTTGTTTTGAAATTTTTGGTATGTGCTATTTACGGGGAGGTCATGTCGAAATTTTTGTAGGCCCAAAATGGAAAATTTTTACTCGTTTTCATTGTTTACGCTAATAAATCCTGGTTGTTTGATAATTAAAAATTAATCAGGAGCACGGGCCCTCACAATATAAGCCTATGGTTGTTGATCAACTAATTGCATGCAATCTCTGACTATCTATTTATCAATCCAATAAATCATTTGAACTCTCTCTTGGACATTAAAACAAATACTTTGAATACTCTTCTCTTTTGCATTCCCTTTTATATAATTGAGACATATAAATGCCTCTAATATACAACAAAGTGTATCCATACATAATATGAACCAAGTGGGAGGGAATAGCATATCAAAACCATTGAAATACAATACATATACATCATGTGAGCACAAGGAATGAATTCCACTTACAACCCTTGGAGCACTTGATTTCCTAAACCTTGATGGAGATCCTACAACAATAAATCCAATAACTAACCATCAACACCCAAATAATAACATTAGATAACCAAATAATCTCATACATCTATCACAACTATCATCCCTAACTCCACCATCTTCAATAACTCAAGAACCAGAAGAAAAACCACTTACCTTAGTCCCTCTTCCTTAGAAAGATGAAGTTCCAACTTCGGATTGAAGATTAATTGCTTGAATCAAAGGGACAAAAGAAAGAAATAAGAACCCTAACCAAGAACTGATGGAGAAGAGAAAGGGAGAAGAAGGAAAATGAGGAATACATGGGTTTCATTCGATTTTAAGCCTTAAAAACACCAAAAACACGCTTTTTACATTGCTGGCCGCCCGGGCGGACATCTTTTTCTGCCCGGGCGCGGAACTCTCGGCCAAAAATCATTTTTTTCGGACAAGGCCCGCCTGGGCGCACATGAATTCCCGTCCGGGCGCGCACACTGCGCACATCCACTGCAAAGATCGTTTCCGAAACGCCTCTTCCCTTCATAATTTGGAAAAGTGGTAAACTACAAAGTTGTAGCTCTATGTCTTGGCTTGCATCTCCAATTAGATTCATGTCATTTGAAGGTCTGAGTAAAAAGTTATACTCATTCTCCCAACATGTGTCATTGTAGGAACGACGATACGCACGACACATTTCGGGGCACTTTTGGCTTATCTTCCACGATGATTTGAACAAAACTCAAAATAAGAAAGTTGTACCCTTATTTCTTATCTTACCACTCCAATTGGCCTCATACCAATTGGCTCACCATACGAATTATCATGAATTAACTCGTAACGCCGCTACAATAACACTACACATCATCTATAACCAACAATACTATAAATCATAACTCGAAATTCTTAACATCCAAACTATACTTCAACTTAACCAAATAGTCGATAAACACATGAAATCTTAAACTGTACCGTTCACTAGGCTTGGATATTACAATCTCTCCTCCTTAAAGGAATTTCGTCCTCGAAATTGACGTCACTACGAAAACAACTTAGGATATTTTTCTTTCATCTCATCCTCTGGTTCCCACGTGGCTTCTTCAATCAATTGATTCCTCCAAAGGACTTTAACGATGCCGATCTCTTTGTTTCTCAATACTTTAACTTTGCGATCCAGAATCTGGAGTGGAATCTCTTGATATGTCAAATTCGGCGTCAACTCCAATGGCTCGTGAAGAAGAACATGGGAAGGATTCGCAATATACTTTCTGAGCATGGAGACATGAAAAACATTATGAACTCTATCAAGATCTGACGGTAAGGCTAACCTGTAAGCTCGATCACCAACTCTGTCCAAAATCTCAAATGGGCCAATAAATCTTGGACTCAACTTTCCCTTTTTACCAAACCGCATCACACCTTTAAGAGGTGCAATCTTCAAGAACACGTGGTCGCCAACCACAAAATTTAACGGTCTACGTCTTACATCAGCATAACTCTTCTGTCTTGACTGTGTTGTCTTCATCCTTTCTTGAATAACAGCAACAAATCAGCTCTCTTTTGGACCAACTCTGGACCCAACATCTTCCTCTCACCAATCTCATCCCAATATAAGGGAGATCTACACTTTCTGCCAATAAGTGCTTCATACGGTGCCATGCAAATCATCGCTTGGTAGCTGTTCATTGTACGTGAACTCAACAAGAGGCAATTTGGAATCCCAGGTACCATGATAATCTATAGTACAAGCTCTAAGCATATCCTCCAAAATCTGAATAACTCTCTCTGATTGACCGTCACTCTGGGGATGATATGTTGTACTGAATGCTAACCGTGTACCCAAAGCTCTATGTAAACTCTTCCAAAACTCTGAAGTAAATCTAGGGTCACGATCGACACAGGAACACCATGAATTCTGACAATCTCAGCTATATACTCTTCGGAATACTGATTCATAGAGTACGTCATCTTGACTGGGAGAAAATGTGCTGACTTGGTCAACCGATCCACGATAACCCAAATAGAATTATAACCTTTCTGCGTTTTGGGTAGACCAACCACGAAATCCATTGTAATGTACTCCCATTTCCATTGAGGAATCGGTAATGACTACAATGTCCCAGCAGGTTTCTGATGTTCGATCTTCACTTGCTGACAAGTTAGACACTGAGAAATAAACATGGCAATATCCTTCTTCATACCTGGCCACCAATAGAGCCTACGAAGATCCTGATACATCTTGGTACTACCTGGATGTATCGAGTATGGCGCAGTATGTGCCTCTGTAAAAATGTCTCGCCGAATATCATCACCAGTAGGAATGCATATACGGCCTCTGAATATCATCAAACCATCTCAATTCATCCCAAACTCTGAATTACCTCTCTCCTCTACTCTGGCTCTCATCTCTGCCAACTGTACATCATTGGCTTGCTCTCTACGGATCCTATCCATCAAATTAAAACGAATGACCAACGCTGAAAAGCGAGCAATGGTTCCCGGTACTACCAAAGATAATTCCTCTCGATGCAAGTCTAACAGCAACGGCCTCTGAATCATAGAACTCAAAGAAGAACTTGACTTACGGCTCAAAGCATCCGCTACAACATTCGCTTTCCCAGGGTGATAACTAATCGTCACATCATAATCTTTGACAAGTTCTAACCATCGTCTCTGTCGCATATTGAGCTCTTTCTAGGAAAACAAATACTTTAAACTCTTGTGGTCCGTGAAAATTTCACACTTTTCGCTATATAAATAGTGTCTTCAGATTTTTCAGGCGAAAACCACAGCTGCCAGTTCCTGTTCATGCGTAGGATAATTTTTCTCATAGTCTTTCAACCGACGAGAAGCATAGGCTATAACTTTTCCACGTTGCATCAGCACTGCACCAAGGCCCTTCTTCGACGCATCGGTATAAACAACAAAGTCCTCTGAACCACTGGGCAATGCAAGTACTGGAGCTGTCGTCAATCTATCTTTCAACTCTTGGAATCCACTTAGGCATTCATTGGACCATTCAAACTTCACAGTTTTCCTCGTCAAATTGGTTAATGGCAGGGCAATTTTGGAAAAGTCTGAAATAAAATGACGATAATAACCCGTCAAACCAAGAAAACTGCGTACCTCTTATACAGTGGTAGGGATAGGCCACTTCTGTATCGCCTCGATCTTCACTGGATCAACAGCTATACCATCCTTCGAGACAACATGGCCCAAGAAAGCAATCTGTTCCAACCAGAACTCACATTTCTTCAACTTAGCATACAACCTCTTCTCTTTCAACAACTGAAGAACAACTCTGAGGTGCTCTGCATGAAGCTCTCTGGTCTTGGAATAGATCAATATGTCATCGATAAAAACAATGACAAAACTATCCAAATACAGTTTGAACACTCGGTTCATAAGATCCATGAAGACTGAAGGAGCATTAGTCAGACCAAACGACATAACAAGAAATTCTTAATGACCATACCTGGTCCGAAACTCCGTCTTAGGGATATCAGACTCCCTAACTTTCAACTGATAATAGCCAGATCGCAGATCAATCTTCGAAAACACTGTAGCCCCTTGTAGTTGGTCAAAAAGATCATCTATCCGTGGCAGCGGATATTTATTCTTAATCGTCACTTTGTTGATTTCTCTGTAATCAATGCATAACCGCAAAGACCCATATTTCTTTTTAACAAAAAGAACCGGAGCTCCCCAAGGTGAAGAACTCGGCCGAATAAAACCTTTATCCAAAAGATCTTGCAATTGCGTCTTCAATTCTTTCATCTCTGTAGGGGCCATTCTATACGGAGCCTTGGAAATAGGTACCGTACCCGGAACTAAATCAATCACAAACTCTACATCTCTGTCCGACGATAAACCCGGCACATCATCCTCAAATACATCAGGGAACTCTCTCCCAACATCAATATCATCAATATTCAACTTCACAATTTTATCCATATCAACAATCGAGTCCAAAAACCCATCACAACCTCAACCCAACAACTTCTTAGCCTCAAGACATGAAATAAAAGGAAGGACCAGCGAAGTACCTGCACTGGCGAGCATACCTTCCTTATTCCCATCATCTGCAAATTTCACCGTCTTAGCAACACAATCAATCACTGCACGATAAGTTGATAGCCAATACATGCCAAGTATAATATCAAACGCAACCATCGGAATAACAATCAAATCGGCATAAACCACTCGCCCATCAATTTGAACAGAACACGCATACACAATAGACGTCGGGCACAACACATTTCCAGAAGGTAATACCACATTAAATTGGAAGGGAAGAACAGAAGGAACTAAACCCAAAAATCTCAAAAATAGTTCAGACATAAAAGAATGAGTAGCACCTGTATCAATCAATGTCGTTGCTACTCTGCCTGAAATTAAAATAGTACTAGAGATCACAAAAGAATCATGGTTGAAGGGATCGGTTAACTGGATGGGAAGTGTTTAGAAGGGGGGGTTGAATAAACACTTTACTGATTTTAAAAATTCTTCGAAGATAGAGTTCAGTTTTGTTACAAACTGACTCTAGGTATCTTGCCGGTCAATAATAATCAGTTAAACTGATGAAACAGTTGCGGAATAAACACTGAATAAGAGATAGAATATCTAACTGAAAAGTATAACTGAAATAAACGAGAGTATGACTGAAATAAAAGAACACAGATTGTTTCTGGATGTTTGGAGACTTGAATAACTCCTACGTCACCCCTTCTATCACGGAGATAGGATATTCACTAAAAGACTTTGATCAAATACAATGAAATTCACTGACCCACTTCAGTATGGACTTATCAATTGCCAAAACTGAAACTCTTAGTATACAACACTTTCTACAGATCGTAACTGATCTTAGCACAGCTTATGAAATCTATCAAAGATTACAGAGTGCTTTACAAGCTCAATAACGTAGCCTTGAATGCTACTGATGTAACTGATAAGCGTGAGCTTTATATTACTGAACGTGAGTAAATGTTTCAGCAGACTAACAGCAAGTAGAATAGAGTAGTTGAATCGTTGTTTTTCTCAGCTGCTCTCTTAGCTATTATAGGCTTCCCTTTCAACGGTAACATTAACTGCTTGTTTGAATATTATATCCGTTGAATTGCCACGTCAATATTCTCTGACAGTCGTACACTGAAAATTCTGATATGCGGCGTTCCACTACTGTTGCAGTTTAGCCTGTACTATTTGTCGGTTGTCGCAATCAATTGATGACGTGTTCAACTGAAGGATCACCTGCTGAACGTTGGCTAACCCACTAACTTTGCTGAATGTTTAGTTAGTTCAGTTACGTTTTCGAGGTGCATATTAACAAGATGAATTCAGTTGCTTGGTTCAGTTTGTTCGGTCAGTTGATTATTTTTGTCAAACTCCGAAATATAGTTTCCAACAATTTCCCCCTTTATGGTGTTTGACAAAACTGAGTAATTTGCGAACTGAATAACTGAAACATAGTAGATAAAATAAGATCTTGAACAACTGAATCATATACTCCACAAGAAGATACAAGCTGATTATGATTTCATCTGCCTTTCTAGAATTTCCTTAATCTCTTCCCCCTTTTTGTCAAACAATCTCATCTTTAAAAATAATCTCTGGACTTCAACGGAGAGAATTGAGACTGAGGAAGAAATGTTTTGAATAGCAGTGGTCATTGCAAGTTGTAGCGATGAGACGAGCGTCTCCACACTGTCAATACGTTTATTGATCGATTCTTGAGTAGTAGAGAGGCTCAACTCTATCCCCTTGTTCTTCTGAATATCTTCAACTGCTGATGAAAGAGAGTGAATAGCAGACTGCATTTTATCCAGTTTTTCTTTGTTGAATGAGTGAGAGTAATCCAACTTTAGATCATGAGATAACTGAGTATTCTGAATCTTCGTCATGGCAGAACTCATCTCATGCAGGTTATGCTGCATATTTTGAATTTCTTCCAGTACAAGATCAATCTCTGAAGAGGAGGAAGGATTAGGAGATCCTGGTTCCTTTGTTGTTTGACTGAAAGGAATTAACGCTTGGTCAGTCTTCTCCTATTCAGCAGTAGTCGGAATTTGAATTTTTGTGACAGCAATTTCTGTTTGCTCTTGGGATGGTGAGGTAGGATTCTGAAAAGCAGATAATTCATCTGATTGAACGATAGATTCTGAATGCACATCAACTGGTGCCTCCAACAATTGATCTAGAGGAGCAACTGGCACATCAGTTTGAGAAATTTGTTCAGCAGGCATATCTGGCTAAACTAGTGCATCTGTGAAGGTAGAATCCTCGGGATTGATTTGATCAACGGAGTGATCAACTGTATCAGAAATGGGTTCATCCATTTTGGATTCTTGCACCACTGCTTGTATGATTTCTTCGATGTTTGCAAAAGATAGCTCAGCCTCAGTATACATCTGCTGTTCATCATGTGGCATATCCTGAACTGGCTTTTCCGTTGAGGTAACAGCCTGTTCAGGGGATTTCTTTTGCTGTTGAGATTCTGGTGCAACAACTGAAACGAACCGTACTTTTGCTACTTAAAATTTGCGGAAAAATTAAAAATTTTCTTGAATACTAAAATAAAATCCATATGGTCGTCACTCATCGTTCATAAAAAGAATATTTGAAATCAAACATCACCAATAAAATTTTTGCTAAAAGAGAAGCTTGCTCAAAACATCTCGCATCAAAACATAAAATCAGAGAAATAATATTTCATGCTTAAAATCTTAAAATAACGTGGGCGGTCCTCGGGTCTAGCCTTCTGCTCAGTCCAAGCCTGCTCCTTGGTCGCCACCTCCTGTCTCCTCATAAACATCCTCACCTGCATCGATCAAGTCTGTGAGTCTAAAGACTCAACACGTATAAACTGGTAGTAACGAGTAGTACATAATAAAATCACATGCAACTTCAAAATAGGGCGTACATACTTAAACTTGAACTTGCGTAGTAAAACTTGAACATACGTACATACATACTTAGACGTGCCATAAACTGTTCTTAAACATGCTTGCATACTTGAACATACATACTTCATAATTTTTGCGTAGAGGATGTTTCAAAGCAAGTGACCCATACATAATAAATGCCTGATCAGACAAACCACAGTACTGGGCTGACATGGACGTATCCACTGCCGCATACATGAGATCCCCGTTCATAATTTAACAGGCTGGTTGGTCCCCGTTCATAATTTAACGCTTTCCAACCACGATCTAACCCGTTCATAATTTAACGGGGCGGAGAGGTCCTCGGCCACGTTCACCGACTTCAAAACCCATTCATAATTTGGTCACAAGACATTTAGCATACCTCAAAAACTTAAAATATTTTCTTTGCACGTCATACATACTTACTTGGCGTTGAGGGATTCATTGGACTTCGATCGGGGCCGTTGCTGCACATACTAACATGAACTTACATACGTAACTTGCATAACTTAGACGTAGAAATCATACTTACTCTCGAGTTCAATCATTACTTAGGACATTCTAAAATTTCCCAAGACACGACCTTGATAATCCTTGCACTAAACCATGACGTCTAACCTCAAAGCATACTAAATTATTTTTCCCCAAAAACGAAGGACACGGACCCCGTACCTACATCCGTGTAGGGGTCCGCGTAGACTCTGGATATAGACACCGAAAGGAAGCAAAGGCACGGACCCCGTGTCAGGGTCCGGGTGGACCTCCGTGTAGGCACTGGAAGAATGCACTAAGTGAAACCAAAAGGCACGGACCCCATGCCCTCATCCGTGTAGGGGTCCGTGTGGATACTGGAAAAAGACGCCGAGAAGAAAGCAAAGGCACGGACCCCGTGTCAGGGTCCAGGTGGACCTCCGTGTAGGCACTGGAAGAATGCACTAAGTGAAACCCAAAGGCACGGACCCCGTGCCCTCATCCGTGTAGGGGTCCGTGTAGATATTGGAAAAAGACGCGGAGAAGAAAGCAAAGGCACGGACCCCGTGTCAGGGTCCGTGTACGGGTACGTGTACCCACTGTGATTGCGAACTTTCGAAAATTCAGTACATGCTTTGCTGAACATCCTAGACTCGATTACACGAATTATGAAACGACACCATGAGTCGTTCCTAGAACACTAAGGCATCATACCAAATCCAAGTAAACATTATCATTACCCCGAGAGTAACAAAACATCAACAACAATGACACAACTCAAAATTCGACACAATGTTACTTCCTACGACTCTTGATCCAACTTAGTGCCTATCGACCCGAAATGAACCATTAGTGACCGTCCAAATAACATAAAAAAGGTACCTATACGCTAGCAACGATCACCCGTCGATCCCCAACGAAGCCTGCAACAATTAAACTTCAAGGATACATCAATATCATAACTTTCTGAAAACGCAGTTTGAGCAGTCCCACGAAAAACATCATAACTCCCTCATTTTTCATCCAAAAATCTCGAATTTTATATCAAATCGAAGGCATCAAAAAGTTCTACAATTTTGTAGTTGAAAGTTTTCTCAAAATCTCGATAGAAAGATCTCAGTTTTCAACAGAACTGTGAGTTACGAGATTTCAGATCTAAAAAGTATTTCAAACGCATTCAAATCATTTTCCGCTCAAACGACGAACGTCACACATGGATTTTCACGTATAAAAATACACAACGCATACTATGACAAGATCGATGCAGAAAGAACAGAATATACGTGCCTTTTGATGATAAACTTTACCGAAACGGTGATACCGATGCGGGAACGGAGCGAGGCTTGATCCGGGACGAACGTGGCACTAAATTCTTGCAATAAAATCAACAAAGATCTTGCTGGAAATTGACAAGGTAAGGGGCGGCTGCTGTTGCTAGTATAACCCTAGGTTTTGCTCTCAAAATATGGAATGAAATGTGTATGTGTGTGTTGTGTGAAGAAAACGTGTAAATATGTGTGTTAGTGGTGTGTGCGTGAGTTAATAGGATAAATAAGGGAATTGATTTGCTTAATTAGGAATTAATAATGCTAATTAAAATGCTAATCAAAATGCCAAAAAAATGCTAATTAAAATGTTAATTTCTCACTACAAAGCAATGTCCCCTAATTTAAAATAACACACATTAAATGCTAATTTTAAAAGTTTCAAACTCTTAAATCACTAACAATTTAATAAATTAGTTAAAATGCCACAACCTCAACTTAAAATAAAATACCACATTTTAAAAATGCCAAAATCATCGTCGATCTCTTTTCCTCGTTCCCGAATCGAATCATCGCCTGAAAAATGAAACTCAAGGAAAACGTTTTAACGTGTACCCACGAAATGAATAATAATTTAAAATAATGAAAATTCATAAATCATGAATTAAAACACCGATTAATAAAATAAACATGCTTTAAAATCATTTAATAAAATACATAAGGAATTTAATAACTTGCACGCACGTGATTCATGTGAATCTCAAATTTTGAGACGTCACAATCTATCCCCCTTAATTTGAATTTCGTCTCCGAAATTCGCTTATCCTTGATAATCCAAAAGTTAGATTCTTAATTCTAGTATCCCAACGAACCACGCTACCGCTGCGCTACTCTGAATAAAATTAAGTCTTATGTTGTCCTTACGTCTCTTCAATCCTAATTAAATTACCTACCAAAAACCTCGTTTGCGAATCACAACTTAAAACGACTTATGGTAACTTAGCTTTACTTTACTATGACCTCGAATTCTGATTTTTCTCACAATTCCCAATATTAGGAATAAAGGTTCAAACTTATCGTATCTTACTTTCTCATACTATACCACTAATGCTCATCGAACTATTACATACGCATTTATGCAGTCCAACCTAAGAGGTCTTAGCACCAACGGTTACTGATCAACTTCCATCCTCAGCAATACACTTAAAAGTTAAATCTTATCTTAATCCCCATATGTTAATATCGGCCTACAATTCTTGAATCGAATATTTACCTTACGATACAAACTTACATAACTTAGCTATTTACGAGTACATCTCAAATATAAAACTGTTGCCAACCTTTAATTTCGAGTAACATAAATCCGTAAAACCCCAAAATATATAATATCGATCCTCTCCTTAAATAATAAAAACTTTCTAGCGTCAATCACAAGCTTAAACTATTTTCTTCACGATTACAATATAGTTAAAGCCTAAGACACTTGAGCCTTCCTCATTGGAACGAATGTCCCACTTAGACGTATCCCCAATACTCAATTAATTCTAGCGTATAAAACTTAATAAGCTTCCTTTATTAATAATGGACTAACTCTAATGAATCAACTCCACTTATAACCCATAAAATTCTAGAATCCCCATATCAAGCTTGTATATTTCTTACTCAATAAAAATCTTAATATTCATTTATTGATAACTTATGTTGAAAACCAATAGTTTTCTTTGGTTTTATTTCACCCAAAAATTTCGTATGAACAAATATCCCATAAATTTGAAATTCAACCTTACGCAACCCAAATAGTTTTGGATAACATAATTCCAACACACATATTCACTTATTCCCAAGTTCTTAATAACTTACAAAAATTTCTCAAGACAGGATGTCTACCTCCATTCTTACATGCGTCTATCGAGTAGCCTAACCATCAATCATACCCAACTTTCTAGAAAAACCAAATTCCAACAAAAGTATAGTCCTAATTGTTAAGATCATGACTAAAACTTACGACACATCAGAATTAATTTCCCAAAAATTTGCTAATTCAATGTCTAGTCTTATAACTTAGCTAACCGATCAACTTTACCTTAAATCGTCATTACTCTGAATTCGTAATTTGCCACATCATTATTTCACTTACGTTTAACTTTTCAAGCCTAAGGTTTATCCATCCAACAATGTCCCTGATTACCATTCTTTATAACATTATAACCCAGATATATAAAGGTACAAAATATCATTCTAGCCTAAATCCCTGAAAATTCCTATCATTTAAACCACTCAATTCTCACTTGTCGCTAAACTAATTTCCCCAATTTCTTAACAATTACAAAATCAATTCCTAATTTCCTTGATAATTACTCAGCCTTGTCCATAATTTTGAAAATCCTACAATTACCCATAAGCCCTTGGCGTTCCTAATTCCATCTTATAGATTTCACGTAACATAAAGTTCAATAATTTTAAGCTTATTAAGCCCAAAGTCAATTTCATAACCTCGAAAAGCTATTGATCTTACTCAAGTGTTTCTCAAAAGTTCGAACTTAATCCTAAAAAATTTCGAAATTTTCAATTTGGCCCTTAGAGTCCTCGAGAATTACCATTTTGGCCCTACAACCACAAGAAATTCGCATTTCCAGTCCCCAATAAAAATTTTCGATTTTTGCCTCAATAAACCTTAACATTCTCAAAACTGAGAATTTAATCCCAAACTTTGATAAATTCGAAAATAGTCCCTTAGAATTATTACTTTCTTTTGCACTTAGGTCCTCAAATTATTGGTTATTACAATTAGGTCCTTAAAGTCCTCACTTCGCACAATTCAATCCTTAAATCCAACTAGGGGAGCATGCATCCTAAATAAATTTTACGCTTTGTATACTTCCAAAGATCATCGTAGTTCCGAATCATTAATCCTTACACGGAGTTCTCAAAAAGCAACTCAACTAGCAACCACAAACTATCAATAGTTTCTTAGAATATCTACAAGTCCCAAAAGCATTCATAATTTTCAAGTTTAACTTATGACTCACAAGTATAACATAAGTACTACTAACCAAAAATTAATATAGACAAATCATTTCCGACTTTTCCTAACGTCCAAAAGCAAAATTCTTACTCATGTCCAATTCCACCACACCAGCATGCAAGAAAATTAAATAATTTCTCATTTCATGTCGTAACGTGCATAAAAGTTTTAAGAATCCAATCTCAATTCATAACGACAGATAAACATGTACTCTAAAACGTATGTTATGTAAACATACAGGTGATTGCATTAAAACATGCACATGCTGAAATCATGGCTTGAATGCTTAATACATGAAATAATTTAAAAACTTAAAACTTACAGACTTGAGGTGTGACTTCGAGAGCTTCTTGCGACTGGCAGTAGGCATAACCCTTTACAAGAACACCGCTCTGATACCAACTGAAACGAACCGTACTTTTGCTACTTAAAATTTGCGGAAAAATTAAAAATTTTCTTAAATACTAAAATAAAATCCATACGGTCGTCACTCATCGTTCATAAAAAGAATATCTGAAATCAAACATCACCAATAAAATTTTTGCTAAAAGAGAAGCTTGCTCAAAACATCTCGCATCAAAACATAAAATCAGAGAAATAATATTTCATGCTTAAAATCTTAAAATAACGTGGGCGGTCCTCGGGTCTAGCCTTCTGCTCAGTCCAAGCCTGCTCCTTGGTCGCCACCTCCTGTCTCCTCATAAACATCCTCACCTGCATCGATTAAGTCTAGTGAGTCTAAAGACTCAACACGTATAAACTGGTAGTAACGAGTAGTACATAATAAAATCACATGCAACTTCAAAATAGGGCGTACATACTTAAACTTGAACTTGCGTAGTAAAACTTGAACATACGTACATACATACTTAGACGTGCCATAAACTTTTCTTAAACATGCTTGCATACTTGAACATACATACTTCATAATTTTTGCGTAGAGGATGTTTCAAAGCAAGTGACCCATACATAATAAATGCCTGATCAGACAAACCATAGTACTGGGCTGACAGGGACGTATCCACTGCCGCATACATGAGATCCCCGTTCATAATTTAACGGGCTGGTTGGTCCCCGTTCAGAATTTAACGCTTTCAAAACACGATCTAACCCGTTCATAATTTAACGGGGCGGAGAGGTCCTCGGCCACGTTCACCGACTTCCAAACCCATTCATAATTTGGTCACAAGACATTTAGCATACCTCAAAAACTTAAAATATTTTCTTTGCACGTCATACATACTTACTTGGCGTTGAGGGATTCATTGGACTTCGATCGGGGCCGTTGCTGCACATACTAACATGAACTCACATACGTAACTTGCATAACTTAGACGTAGAAATCATACTTACTCTCGAGTTCAATCATTACTTAGGACATTCTAAAATTTCCCATGACACGACCTTGATAATCTTTGCACTAAACCATGACGTCTAACCTCAAAGCATACTAAATTATTTTTCCCCAAAAATGAAGGACACGGACCCCGTACCTACATCCGTGTAGGGGTCCGCGTAGACTCTGGATATAGACACCGAAAGGAAGCAAAGGCACGGACCCTGTGTCAGGGTCCGGGTGGACCTCCGTGTAGGCACTGGAAGAATGCACTAAGTGAAACCCAAAGGCACGGACTCCGTGCCCTCATCCGTGTAGGGGTCCGTGTAGATACTGGAAAAAGACGCCCAGAAGAAAGCAAAGGCACGGACCCCGTGTCAGGGTCCGGGTGGACCTCCGTGTAGGCACTAGAAGAATGCACTAAGTGAAACCCAAAGGCACGGACCCCGTGCCCTCATCCGTGTAGGGGTCCGTGTAGATACTGGAAAAAGACGCCGAGAATAAAGCAAAGGCACGGACCCCGTGTCAGGGTCCGTGTACCCACTGTGATTGCGAACTTTCGAAAATTCTGTACATGCTTTGCTGAACATCCTAGACTCGATTACACGAATTATGAAACGACACCATGAGTCGTTCCTAGAACACTAAGGCATCATACCAAATCCAAGTAAACATTATCATTATCCCAAGAGTAACAAAACATCAACAACAACGACACAACTCAAAATTCGACACAATGTTACTTCCTACGACTCTTGATCCAACTTAGTGCCTATCGACCCGAAATGAACCATTAGTGACCGTCCAAATAACATAAACAAGGTACCTATATGCAGCAACGATCACCCGTCGATCCCCAACGAAGCCTGCAACAATTAAACTTCAAGGATACATCAATATCATAACTTTCTGAAAACGCAGTTTAAGCAGTCCCACGAAAAACATCATAACTCCCTCATTTTTACTCCAAAAATCTCGAATTTTATATCAAATCGAAGGCATCAAAAAGTTATACAATTTTGTAGTTGAAAGTTTTCTCAAAATCCCGACAAAAAAATCTCAGTTTTCAACAGAACAGTGAGTTACGAGATTTCAAATCTAAAAAGTATTTCAAACGCATTCAAATCATTTTCCGCTCAAACGACGAACGTCACACATGGATTTTCACATATAAAAATACACAACGCATACTATGACAAGATCGATGCAGAAAGAACAGAATATACGTGCCTTTTGATGATAAACTTTACCGAAACGGTGATACCGATGCGGGAACGGAGCGAGGCTTGATCCGGGACGAACGTGGCACTAAATTCTTGCAATAAAATCAACAAAGATCTTGCTGGAAATTGACAAGGTAAGGGGCGGCTGCTGTTGCTAGTATAACCCTAAGTTTTGCTCTCAAAATATGGAATGAAATGTGTATGTGTGTGTTGTGTGAAGAAAACGTGTAAATATGTGTGTTAGTGGTGTGTGCGTGAGTTAATAGGATAAATTAGGGAATTGATTTGCTTAATTAGGAATTAATAATGCTAATTAAAATGCTAATCAAATTGCCCAAAAAATGCTAATTAAAATGTTAATTTCTCACTACAAAGCAATGCCCCTAATTTAAAATAACACACATTAAATGCTAATTTTAAAAATTTCAAACTCTTAAATCACTAACAATTTAATAAATTAGTTAAAATGCCCCAACCTCAACTTAAAATAAAATACCACATTTTAAAAATGTCAAAATCGTGGTCGATCTCATTTCCTCGTTCCCGAATCGAATAATCGCCTGAAACATGAAACTCAAGGAAAACGTTTTAACGTGTACCCACTAAATGCATAATAATTTAAAATAATGAAAATTCATAAATCATGAATTAAAACACCGATTAATAAAATAAAAATGCTTTAAAATCATTTAATAAAATACATAAGGAATTTAATAACTTGCACGCACGTGATTCATGTGAATCTTAAATTTCGAGACGTCACAACAACCTCTTCATCCTTGTCATCTTCTGAAATTCCTTCATAAAGGACTAGCTCTTGATTTGTTTCTCAAAACTTGATCTCACCTTGTAGACCAATAAGATCTGTATCCAGCTGAGTGATGACTGCTCTATCAGCATAGGCAGTTGGGCTTGTAGGGACATAATTGGCCTTCAGTTTATCAAGAATTTGTGCCAACTTTTTGACCGTTATTTGATCAAAAAAATATGTTTTTCTATCCAACGCCTGAGCAATTGATGCAGCTTTGACAGTTCTGAGAACAACTTCTTCCAATTTAACAAATGTGTTCAGTTGGGACTTTCTTTTGAGCTTCTTAGCAAAAACTTCAGTTCTGAAAGCTGTCCACGCATCATATGTCTGAATTTTTGATGCTGCGAAGTTATTGACCTGTTCCCAGACAAGATCAATATGAGTTTGAATAGGATTGGATGGTCTAGGCTCTTCCATCAGTTTGCCCTTGCCTTTATTTGAACTGAGTATGTGGAAGACTTTCTTGACATCAGCATCACCAAAAGATAGAATGGATCCGAAGTTGATAGCCATTGCATTTAGTATGTAAGCAGGAGTTTGAGTTGCCATTTTAGAAATGGGATGATTTTCTGTAGAAACGAAAAATATGAATCTGCTTTTTCTCTGAGAATTGAAGAAAAATTGTAAGCGAAAAGAAGACGAACTGAATCAAAGCGGGTAAAGTACTGATGTTTGTGACTGTTTGAATTAACGGACACGTGTCAGTCCAGAAAGATTCAATGGAAAGTGTGTACGTGTGTAGTACACGTGTATTTAGAATGGTTCCAAAAAGATGTCCACGTTGTCACTAATCATTTTCTGAAAAAATAGCATTTAATGCTTGAAAGACAGTCACGTCACTTGATTTGAAATATAATCGGTTTAATTAGTTAACTTGTGTGAGAAGATTAGTCAGAAGCTCAACTGAACGATCAGTTGTGAGACTGTGTCTTTTCAGTTGAGAACTAACTAACCAATTGTCTTCTCAGTTAACTTTTTCACACCATTATTCCCCCTTAATAAATACATTAAAGAAAATGACGATAATGTAAGCAAGATTAATTAAAGGAAATCTTGATGCTTAGTAAAGTAATCGTCGTTCAGAAGGCAGTGTCCTTTCATCTTCCTCATCCTGTTCTATAAATAAGAGTTATACAGTCAGTCACAAATATCTTCAGCAAATAATATTCAGTAAAAAAAAATGGCAGGTGCTAGTGGTTCAAAAGCTTCGTTCAAGGCAGAGGAGATAATGAAGGTAGCGCTTGAGAGTATGAAGAATCAAATGGAAAATGATGTTTTCCAGAAAATCCTCCATTTCTGGGAGAGTCTCCAGGAGCTCCACTTCCTCTGGGAGAATGAGATGGCTACCACTCCCATTCTGCTGAAAAAGCTAAGGAAGTATCGGGAGCGTCTACATGAGTCTCATGCAGAATACATTTTCAAGCCAGATAACATCTACGAGCTGATGCTTCGAAAGGAGAAGAGGATCCTGGAGCATATAGCTGAGTCTGCCAGCTTCGCCAACACTCAAGCTGGTGACTTAAAACTCTGGCTGACCAACTGGAGGGATTTTGTAGAAAATGAACTGAATAATGTAATTCACAAAAATTTCCTCCAGTGAATAATAAAAATGCTATTTATCTTAGTCTTGTTATTTTTCTGCATTATCCAATTTCATTATTCAACAAAAAAATAAACTGACAGCAGTCGAAAAATAAGGCGAACTGAACAAACTAACTGCTTAGAATGAACTGGCATCAGTTAAGAGTCATGCAGATGAGTAACTAACTGATGAATCAGTAAGTATTAAAAGGAATGACAAGATGAATGGATAACTGAGTTAATAAAGGAAACTGATTAGGATAAATCAATTAAACCAAGTATATTGCGAAAATGAGAGAACTTAGTCTCGCCCAATGATTTGGTGAAGATATCTGCTGCTTGCTGCTCAGTTGAAACGTATTATAATCTGATGTTCTTCTTTAAGATATGATCTCTGATGAAGTGATGTCTGACATCTATGTGCTTGGTTCTGGAGTGAAGAACTGGATTATAGGTAATAGCGATTGTGCTTGTGTTGTCACAAAATATGGGAGATTTCTTTGCATCAACACCATAATCTTTTAGTTGTTGCTGAATCCAGAGCAGTTGAGCACTGCAGCTTCCAGCAGCAAGATATTCTGCTTCAGTTGTGGAAGTTGCTATAGATGTTTGCTTCTTACTGAACCAAGAGATCAGTCTGTCTCCTAGAAACTGACATGATCCACTTGTACTCTTTCGATCAAGCTTGCATCCTGCATAATCTGCATCTGAATAACCAACTAAATTGAAAGATGAGTCTTTAGGATACCATAATCCAACATTTTGTGTGCCTTGAAGATATTTCAGGATACGCTTGGCAGCTGAAAAGTGTGATAGCTTAGGATTTGCTTGAAATCTTGCACACATACATACAGCAAACACAATATCAGTACGACTAGCAGTTAGGTACAATAATGAACCTATTAAACCTCTGTAAAGCATCGTCTCATCTGATGTTCCCCCTTGATCAGTGTCTAATTTAACTGATGAGCTAATGGGAATACTTGCAGCTGAACATGATTCCATACCAAATTTTTTCAGCAATTCCTTTGTATATTTGGTTTGACGGATAAAAGTTCTGAATCCAGTTGCTTCACTTGTAAACCGAGAAAGAATGTCAGTTCACCCATCATACTCATTTCGAATTTATCCTGCATCAGCTTAGCAAATTTCTCGCATAATTTGGGGTTAGTTGACCCAAATATAATATCATCAACATAAATTTGAACAAGTAAAATATGATCATTCTTGGAAAATTTGAACAATGTCTTATAAACTGATCCAACGGAAAAATTGTGATCAGTTAGAAATTTTGAAAGAGTTTCGTACCAAGCTCTTGGAGCTTGTTTATGACCATATAAGGCTTTGTTCAAATGATAGACATGATCAGGAAAGTGATGATTGATAAAACCTGGAGGTTGTTCAACATAGACTTCTTCAGCAACTATCCATTCAGAAATGCACTCTTCACATCCATCTGGTATACTTTGAAGTTCTTGAACGATGCGTAGGCAAGGAATATTCTTATAGCTTCCAGTCTTGCAACTGGTGCATATGTCTCGTCATAATCAATTCCTTCTTCCTGCCTGTATCCTTGTGCAACTAGTCTTGCTTTGTTGCGCACAACTGAACCATCTTCGTTCAGTTTGTTCCTGTACACCCACTTTGTAACTATAATAGTTTTTGAAATTGGTCTTGGAACTAAGTTCCAGACGTTGTTATGAACAAACTGATTTAGCTCCTCTTGCATTGCATTTATCCAATTTGGATCAGCAAGAGCATCATCAGTTTTCTTTGGTTCCAATTGAGATACAAAGGCTGAATGAATAAATAGATTGATCATATGATTTCTTGTCCTTACTGGATCAGATGGATTACATATTACCAATTCTGGAGGATGTGATTTCTTCTATCTGAGTTCAGCATTTGTTAATTCTAAATCAGCAACTGCTTCTGTAGGCAACTGATTGTTTTCAGTTTCAGTTTGAGCTGTTTCAGTTGGTAACTGAATATCATTTGTTTGCTCCACTAACTGATTATCAAGATTAGCTTCCAGTTCAGCAAATTGATCTAATATCTCTGGCTCAGGTGTTTGGAGGTTGCTTTGATTCATATGAATATTTTCTTCATCATCATCCTCCAAACTGATATCTGTAAATCTGTCAGCTAGCTCAACTGTATCAGTTGGCTTAATAGTTAGTGCAGATTCATCAAACACAACATGAATAGATTCCTCAACGTTCAAAGTATTTTTGTTGAAGACTCTATAAGTGTAACATACCGTACTTTTTACTACTTAAAAATTTGCGGAAAAATTTAAAATTTTCTTGTTTGTAAAATAATCTCCAACATACGCCATAAAGTATCACAACCAATTCCCCATACAATATGATCATTCGAAACATTGACTAATAAAATTTGTTCACAAACCACTTTCTCAAAATATTTTCCATCAACATAAAAATTTTAATAATTTAAACATTTCATAAAACTTAAACATGGCGGTCCTCGGGTCTAGCCTTCCGCTCAGTCCAAGTCTACCCCTTGGTCGCCACCTCCTGTCTCCTCCTCAACATACTCACCTGCATCGATCAAGTCTAGTGAGTCTAAAGACTCAGCACCTATAAATTGGGAATAACGAGTACTACATAATAAAATCGCATACATCTTTAAAATATAATATACATAACTCGAAACTTGAAACTAAACTTGAACATACGTACATACATACTTTCACGTGCCATCATCATAAACTTTTCTTAAACATACTTGCATACTTAAACATACTTGAACATACGTAACTTCATCATTTTCGTAGAGGATGTTTCAAAGCAAGTGACCCATAACATAATAAATGCCTGATCAGACATACCACAGTACTGGGCTGACAGGGACGTATCCACTGCCACATACATAAGATCCTCGTTCATAATTTAACGGGCTGGTTGGTCCCCGTTCATAATTTAACACTTTCCAACCTCGATCTAACCCGTTCATAATTTAACGGGCGGATTGGTCCCCGTTCATAATTTAACGCTTTCCAATCCTAACATAATTTGGTCACAAGACATTTAGCATACCTCCAAAAACTTAAAATATTTTCTTTGCACGTCATCATACTTACTTGGCGTTGAGGGATTCGTTGGACTTCGATCGGGGCCGTTGCTGCCCATACTAACATGAATTTAAAATACTTAACTTGCATGTCTTAGACGTAGGTACTTGAGCTCACCACCAAAGTGAAAAAGTAGCTTATGACATTCTAGTTCGCTCCGGACTTGACCTCGTATAATTATCGTACTAAACCATGACATAAAACCATAAAAACAAATCCTATATATTTACATAAATAAATTTTAACCATGGTGCTAAACCATGATATAGAACCCCGAAGCAAATCCTAAAAAAATAAAAAATAAAAAATTTTTTAAACTTTTTTTTTAAAAGGGGTACACGGACCCCGTGTCGACACGGGTCCGGGTAGGCTCGAGAAAATCGAATTTTTGAAGGAAAACGGACACGGACTCCGTGTAGGGGTCCGGGAAGGGGTCCGGGTAGACACTGGACTTGCATACTCACGAAAATTCACTAACTTATTTATTCACCCTTTCAATCCAAGCCTAAGGACCATGAACTAACACTTCAAGACTCATCCTAGGATTTTATTACATTGATTCAAACCCATACAAACACACCGAACGTTCCCAAACATCGACAAGTAACTTCAATACAACCATAACCCGCAATTCAGCATCGTTTCGCTTCCTACGACTTCAATTACATCCCATGCCAATCCCGACCCAAACGAACCACCAAATAACACCTAAATACATCTCATAACATATCTAAATGCAGTAGCACAAGCCCGTCGATGCCCAACGAAGCCTGCAACAATTAACTTCAAGAACATAATCAACATCAACAATTTCTGAAACGCAGTTTGAGCAGTCCCACGAAATATATCATAACTCACTCAATTTTTATCCAAATGACTCGAATTTTATATCAAATCAAAGGTATCAAAAAGTTCTACATTTTTTTAGTTGAAACTTTTCTCAAAATCTCGACCGAGAATTCGCAGTTTTAACAAGAACAGTAAAAACGTGATTTAGATCTAAAAATTCTCCTTCAAAATCGATCCAAACAATTAACCGCTCAAACTATGAACATCATACATGAATTTTACGCATAAAACAACGCAACACATAATATGACATGATCGACGCAGCAAAAGAGAGATTATACGTGCCTTTGATGATTAAACAATACCGAAACGACGACACCGAAGCGGAGATAGAGCGAGAGACGATCCGGGACGAAGGTGGCTCGATTTTCTTGAAATAAACTCAACAAAATATTGCTGGAAATTTCAGAGGGAAGGAACGATTGCTGAAGAAGAAGTTGGAGAGGAGAGAAATGATATAGAGATTGATGGAGGAGAGTTTAAATAAAATTCTCTTCTCTCCTTAGTCAAATAAAATAATAAACATGTGTGTTTTGTTTATAATGAAGGGGTGTGTGTATACGTGTATGAGTGTGTGTGAAAAGGTGTTGGAATAATTGAATATTTTAATATGTGTGTGTGGTGTGTAATAAACCACCTAATTAGTAATTATAAAGTATTTTTAAATAAATAAATCATGCTAATAAAAATGTTAACAAATCAACAAATTAATAAAATTCTAATCCCATAATAAATTTACTAAAATCCCCTAATTGATAAACTTTAAAAGTTTAAAAATCCAAAAATGACTTAATATTTAAATTAGGGTTTAAAAATATTAAAACTTCATAAATTATTTAAAATTCCTTAAACCTAACTTAAAATAAAATACCACAATTAAATTCACTAAAAATCATCTCGGTCTCCTTTCCTCGATCCCGCCTCGAAAAATCGTCTGAAACATAAAACTCAAGAAAACATTTTAACGTAGATCAATTAAACATAAATATTAAAATAATGAAATTTCATAAATTAAATAAATGCATAGATTTTACGTATGCTGATTTTTGGGCTTTACAGTTTCTCCCCCACTTATAAAAATTTCGTCCTCGAAATTAAGTCTTACCGAACAACTCCGGGTATCGAAGTCTCATGTCTGCTTCAGCTTCCCAAGTGGCCTCCTCCACTGATTGATTCAGCCACTAGACTTTGACTACCTTAGTCATCTTGTTCCGAAGCCTACGCTCTTGCCTGTCTAAGATTTGAATCGGTTTTTCCTCATAAGACAGGTCTGGAGTCAACTGCAACGGCTCATGGCTCAGAACATGCGAAGGATTAGCTAGATACTTTCTCAACATAGAAACGTGGAACACATTGTGCACTCCGGACAAATTCGGCGGTAAGGCTACACGATAAGCTAGAGTTCCAACTCTGTCAAGAATTTCGAACGGTCCAATAAATCTCGGACTAAGCTTGCCTCTCTTCCCAAATCTCATAACACCTTTCATAGGTGTTATTTTTACAAAAACGTGATCACCTACGGCAAACTCGAGATCTCTTCTTCTCTTGTCAGCATAACTCTTTTGACGGCTCTGGGCGGTCTTCAATCTGTCACGAATCTTAACCACCACATCTGCAGTCTGCTGAACTATTTCTGGACCAAGTTCTGCTCTCTCACCAACTTCATCCCAATGAACTGGCGATCTACACTTCCGTCCATACAAAGCCTCGTAAGGAGCCATACCTATTGATGATTGGAAACTGTTATTGTAGGTAAACTCCACTAGAGGTAGCTTAGACTCCCAAGTCCCCTGAAAATCAATCATACAGGCTCTCAACAGATCTTCTAATATCTGTATCACTCGCTCAGACTGTCCATCTGTCTGAGGGTGAAATGCTGTACTGAAAAGCAACTTCGTCCCCATGGCTGCATGTAAGCTCTTCCAAAAGGACGATGTGAACCTCGGGTCCCTGTCGGACACTATCTAAACTGGAATCCCGTGCAAACGAACTGTCTCCCGAATATAAAGTTCTGCATACTAAGTCATGGAGAAAGTCATCTTTACCGGTAAGAAATGTGCCGACTTCGTTAGTCGATCCACTATGACCCAAATGGCATTGGATCCTCTGACTGACCTCGGCAAACCAACAACAAAATCCATGGTAATATTCTCCCATTTCCACTCTGGAATGGGAAGTGGCTTAAGCATCCCTGCTGGCCTCTGATGCTCTGCTTTCACTTGTGACAAATGAGACATTCTGACACAAATCTGCGGATGTCTCGTTTCATCCCTGGCCACCAATACAAAATTTGCATGTCTTTTTACATCTTGGTACCTCCTGGGTGAATAGAATACAAAGATGCATGTGTCTCTGAAAAAATATCATGTCTGATTGAATCAACACTAGGCACCCACATTCTATCTTTGTATCTCACAATACCATCGGATACTGAATAAAGTACACTGCCCTTGGCTTCATCTTTCAGCCTCCATTTCAATAACTGCTCATCTGAAGGCTGACCTGCTCGAATACGGTCTAACAAGGAAGATTGGACTGTCAGATTAGGAAACTTCGGAGCTCTACCCTCGGGATAAACTTGCAACTCAAACTTTTGAATCTCAGACTGAAGAGGTCTCTGCCCTGATAACTGAGCTATGACCGCAACTTTTCTGCTCAACTCGTCTGCAACAACATTAGATTTTCCCGGATGGTAGCTAATTTCACAGTCATAATCATTCACCAGTTCTAACCACCGTCTCTGTCTCATATTTAGCTCTTTCTGCGTGAAGAAATATTTGAGACTCTTGTGATCGGTGAAAATCTGACATTTCTCGCCGTATAAATAGTGTCTCCAAATCTTCAATGCAAAGACAACAGCTGCTAACTCAAGATCATGTGTCGGGTAGTTCTTCTCATGTACCTTCAACTGCCTGGAGGCATAAGCTATGACCCGACCCTGCTGCATCAATACCGCTCCTAAACCAAGCTTGGATGCGTCGGTGTATAACACAAAATCTCCTTGCCCTGATGGCATAGCTAACACCGGTGCTGAAATAAGAGCTTGCTTCAAAGTATCGAAGCTCTTCTGACATTCATCACTCTACACAAATTTGACATTTTTCTTGGTCAATGAAATGAGTGGCACTGCTATGAATGAAAATCTCTGAATAAACTTTCTGTAGTAGCCTGCTAAGCCTAGGAAACTACGGATCTCTGATGCATTCTTCGACTCAATCCATTCTTTAACTGTCACCACCTTAGCTGGATCCACCTCAATGCCACTGTTAGATATTATATGTCCTAAAAATGCTATTTTCTCTAACCAAAATTCACACTTATTGAATTTTGCATACAACTTGTGTCTCTGCAAAACCTGTAACACTGTTCACAAATTTTGACTATGCTCCTCATGGCTCTTTCAAATTATAAGAATATCGTCAATAAATACTATGACGAACTGATCGAGGAACGGCTGAAATACTCGGTTCATTAGATCCATGAAAATAGCTGGAGCATTTGTCACTCCAAATGGAATCACTAAGAACTCGTAATGCCCATATCTGGTCCTGAAAGCTATCTTGTGGACATCTGCATCCTTCACTTTCAGCTGATGATACCCTGATCGAAGATCTATCTTAGAGAACATGGTAGCTCCCTGTAACTGATCAAACAAATCTTCGATTCTAGGCAACGGGTACTTATTCTTGATCGTTACCTTGTTCAACTCACGGTAATCGATGCAAAGCCTCATGCTCCCATCCTTCTTTTTCACAAATAGCACTGGTACGCCCCACGGTGAGAAACTCGGGCGGATAAATTCCTTGTCTAAAAGTTCCTGAATCTGTTGCTTAAGTTCTAGCATTTCTGCTGGAGCTAATCTGTACGGTGTCTTAGAGATTGGCACTGTGCCTGGCATGAGATCAATGACAAACTCCACCTCTCTATCTGGTGGAAGGCCTGTGACGTCATCTGGAAAGACGTCTGGGAAGTCTCTGACTACTAGCACGTCTGATAAAGATGGAATGGGTACTTCAGGTGCAGATGCCATACTGGCTAAGAAAGCCTGACAACCCTTAGAAATCAGTCTCCTCGCCTGCATGCAGGAGATCATACGAGGAAAACTCCTCCATCTAGCTGGCTCGAATAGAAATTGCTCCATACCCAGCGGTCTAACCAACACTGATCTCTTCTGAAAATCGATCAGAACTCTGTTCTTAGTCAACCAGTCCATTCCCAATATAATGTCGAATTCTGGCATCGGCAATAAGATCAAATCTGCATATACCAGGTGACCATGCAGTTCCAGATCAATGTCTCTGACCACACTGGTGGCTAAAGCTCTTCCCCTGATGGGACTGTCACCAAAAAATTCACGTCTATGTCAATGGACTTGAGGTCCAAATGATTGGCAAAAGTCTCCGATATAAAGGAGTGAGTGGCTCCTGAATCTATCAGTGATGTTGTGGCTAACCTCTTAATAAAAATGTTTCCTGAGATGCGTTAGCACAACACAACACTTATATACTAATTTACTAACATTAACCTTGAGTATAGAAGAGATCGATATATTCTAAGTCACTCAAAAATATTACTAGCACACTAATAATCTCAATAAAATTCCAACACTCACGAAAAATAATACTGAGTTTAGGTAAGAAAGTTTACCGGTCAGTAAGGTAGTGTCTGGATTCGCCTCCTGTGCATGCATGGCGAACACTCTGCCCTGAGTTGGCTGTTTCCACTGCGGGCACTCTTTCAGCATGTGGTCACTGGCTCCACACTTAAAGCATTTGCCTGATCCATACAAACATGGCCCTGGATGCTGGCGGTTGCACTTAGGACACACTGGGAAAATAACGGGCTTATGAGGTGCCCCCTGCTGTTGAACTGGACCTTTGCCCATCGGCGGTCCCTGATACGGCTTCTTCCCCGGCGGTCCTTGGTAAGGCCTCTTATGCTGAGGTCGCTGATGCTGCTGCTGCTGGTGTTGCGTTGGTGCTTGATAGGGCCTCTTGCCATGTCTGTCCGCCTCGATATCCCTCAGATCTTGTTCTGCCGCCAAAGCTCTAGAAACGGCAACTGCATATGTAGTAGGGCCAGCTACCCTCACATCACGGCGCAAGATAGGCCGCAAACCATCCATAAAATGTCTCAGTTTTGCCTGGACATCATTAGAAATCAGGGGTACAAAGTAACACCCCCTCTCAAACTTCCTGACGAAATCTGCCACGCTGCTGTCTCCTTGACGCAACGTCACAAATTCTCTGGTCAATCGTGATCTTACCTCTTCAGTGAAGTACTTGGCGAAGAACAATTCCTTGAATCCCGTCCAAGTCAAAGTTTGCAAATTCACTGTCACTGATGCGCTCTCCCACCATAGCCTAGCGTCCCCTGACAGAAGGAAAGTGGCACACCTGACCCTATCAGCATCGGTCAGCTCCATAAAATCGAAGATTACCTCGATGGACTTGATCCATCCTTCGGCTATCATCGGGTCAGTGGTACCCGAGAACTCCTTTGGACTCATCCTCCTGAACCTTTCATACACTGCTTCTGGCCTGGGTCTCTCCTCTGCACCCATTGCTGCAGCGTGGTTCCCCGCAAATTGTGCGAAGAATTGAGTCATGCCTGCAAGCATCTGTGCCTGCATATCTGGTGGTGGAGGAGGAGTGGCCCTCTCTCCATCATAAGTCTCTCTGTCCTCATCCTTTGCTCCACGGGCAATCAAACGTCTAGGAGGCATACTGTTCTAAAATTTACCCAACATGCATGAACATAATATAAATTACATAAGATGCACATAAATTAAATTTCAAAAACTAAATACTTACTACATAACATAATTTCAAAACTTTAAAACTTACAGATTGGAGATGTGACTTTGTGAGCTTCTTGTGACTGGCAGTAGGCATAACCCTTTTCAAGAACACGGCTCTGATACCAACTGTAACATACCGTACTTTTTACTACTTAAAAATTTGCGGAAAAATTTAAAATTTTCTTGTTTGTAAAATAATCTCCAACATATGCCATAAAGTATCACAACCAATTCCCCATACAATATGATCATTCCAAACATTGACTAATAAAATTTGTTCACAAACCACTTTCTCAAAATATTTTCCATCAACATAAAAATTCTAATAATTTAAACATTTCATAAAACTTAAACATGGCGGTCCTCGGGTCTAGCCTTCCGCTCAGTCCAAGCCTGCCCCTTGTTCGCCACCTCCTGTCTCCTCCTCAAGATACTCACTTGCATCGATCAAGTCTAGTGAGTCTAAAGACTCAACACGTATAAACTGGGAATAACGAGTACTACATAATAAAATCGCATACATCTTTAAAATATAATATACATAACTCGAAACATGAACTTTCATACTAAACTTGAACATACGTACATACATACTTTGACGTGCCATCATCATAAACTAACATACTTGCATACTTGAACATACGTAACTTCATCATTTTCGTAGAGGATGTTTCAAAGCAAGTGACCCATAACATAATAAATTCCTGATCAGACATACCACAGTACTGGGCTGACAGGGACGTATCCACTACCACATACATAAGATCCCCGTTCATAATTTAACGGGCTGGTTGGTCCCCGTTCATAATTTAACGCTTTCCAACCTCGATCTAACCCGTTCATAATTTAACGGGCGGATTGGTCCCCGTTCATAATTTAACGCTTTCCAATCCTAACATAATTTGGTCACAAGACATTTAGCATACCTCCAAAAACTTAAAATATTTTCTTTGCACGTCATCATACTTACTTGGCGTTGAGGGATTCGTTGGACTTCGATCGGGGCCGTTGCTGCACATACTAACATGAATTTAAAATACTTAACTTGCATGTCTTAGACGTAGGTACTTGAGCTCACCACCAAAGTGAAAAAGTAGCTTATGACATTCTAGTTCGCTCCGGACTTGACCTCGTATAATTATCGTACTAAACCATGACATAAAACCATAAAAACAAATCCTATATTTTTACATAAATAAATTTAAACCAAGGTGCTAAACCATGATATAGAACCCCGAAGCAAATCCTAAAAAATTTTAAAAAATAAAATAAAAATAAAAATAAAATAATTTTTTTTAAATTTTATTATTATTTTTTTAAAAGGGGTACACGACCCCTACGGGTCCGGGTAGGCTCGAGAAAATCGAATTTTTGAAGGAAAACGGACACGGACTCCGTGTAGGGGTCCGGGTAGACACTGGACTTTCATACTCACGAAAATTCACTAACTTATTCATTCACCATTTCAATCCAAGCCTAAGGACCATGAACTAACACTTCAAGACTCATCCTAGGATGTTATTACATTGATTCAAACCCATACAAACACACCGAACGTTCCCAAACATCGACAAGTAACTTCAATACAACCATAACCCGCAATTCGGCATCGTTTCGATTCCTACGACTTCTATTACATCCCAAGCCAATCCCGACCCAAACGAACCACCAAATAACACCTAAATACATCTCATAACATATCTAAATGCAGTAGCACAAGCCCGTCGATGCCCAACGAAGCCTGCAACAATTAACTTCAAGAACATAATCAACATCAACAATTTCTGCAAAACAGTTTGAGCAGGCCCACGAAAAATATCATAACTCACTCAATTTTTATCCAAATGACTCGAATTTTATATCAAATCGAAGGTATCGAAAAGTTCTACATTTGTTTAGTTGAAAATTTTCTCAAAATCTCGACCGAGAATTCGCAGTTTTAACAAGAACAGTAAAAACGTGATTTAGATCTAAAAATTCTCCTTCAAAATCGATCCAAACAATTAACTGCTCAAACTATGAACATCATACATGAATTTTACGCATAAAACAACGCAACACATAATATGACATGATCAACGCAGCAAAAGAGAGATTATACGTGCCTTTGATGATTAAACAATACCGAAACGACTACACCGAAGCGGAGACGGAGCGAGAGATGATCCGGGACGAAGGTGGCTCGATTTTCTTGAAGTAAACTCAACAAAATATTGCTGGAAATTTCAGAGGGAAGGAACGATTGCTGAAGAAGAAGTTGGAGAGGAGAGAAATGATATAGAGATTGATGGAGGAGAGTTTAAAGAAAAATTCTCTTCTCTCCTTAGTTAAATAAAATAATAAACATGTGTGTTTTGTTTATAATGAAGGGGTGTGTGTATACGTGTATGAGTGTGTGTGAAAAGGTGTTGGAATAATTGAATATTTTAATATGTGTGTGTGGTGTGTAATAAACCACCTAATTAGTAATTATAAAGTATTTTTAAATAAATAAATCATGCTAATAAAAATGTTAACAAATCAACAAATTAATAAAATTCTAATCCCATAATAAATTTACTAAAATCCCCTAATTGATAAACTTTAAAAGTTTAAAAATCCTAAAATGACTTAATATTTAAATTAGGCTTTAAAAATATTAAAACTTCATAAATTATTTAAAATGCCTCAAACCTAACTTAAAATAAAATACCACAATTAAAGTCACTAAAAATCATCCCGGTCTCCTTTCCTCGATCCCGCCTCGAAAAATCGTCTGAAACATAAAACTCAAGAAAACATTTTAACGTAGATCAATTAAACATAAATATTAAAATAATGAAATTTCATAAATTAAATAAATGCATAGATTTTACGTATACTGATTTTTGGGCTTTACAATAAGCTTTACTCACTGATGAATAACCAAGAAATATTCCTGCTGCAGATTTAGCATCAAATGCTTTTAAAAATGTTTTACCATTGTCGAGTATAAAACATCTGCAGCCGAATATTTTAAAGTAAAAACCACACTCTTTCTTCCATGCCAGATCTCATAAGGTGTTTTCATATGATTCTTATTAATCATTGATCTGTTTTGAGTGTAACACGCAGTGTTCACTACTTCTGCCCAAAATCTTTGAGAGATACCAGAATCAGCAAGCATTGTTCTAGCAGCTTCTTTGAGGGTCCCGTTTCTCCTTTCATCTACACCATTTTGTTGAGGAGTTCTAGTTGCTGAGAACTCATGCCTGATTCCGGTATTCTCTAAATAATTTGAAAGAATTTGATTGATGAATTCAGTTCCTCGATCAGATCCGATTCTATCAATTCCAACTGATTTTTCATTTGATAATCTTTTGAAAAGCTTAATCAGTTGAGCAGCAGTTTGGTCTTTGGATTTGAGAAATAAAACCCAAGTAAATCTTGAAAAATCGTCTACAACCACCAAGGTGTATTTCATTCCCCCTAAGCTCATGACTGGTATTGGACCAAATAGATCCATATGTAACATGCTCTAAGCATCGGGAAGAAGATTTACGACCCTTGTTCTTAAAAGAAGATTTGATTTGTTTACCAAACTGACATGCCGAGCAAATTTTATCTTTTGTAAAATCTATTATGGGTAGTCCAGTAACAAGATCGTGGTTACTCAAATATGCAATAGATTTGAAATTCAAGTGGTTTAACCTCTTATGCCACAACCAGTTTTTAGAAGATTTTGAAGCAATAAAACATACTGGTGCATAAGGTTGATCATTCCAACTGTCTTTGTAAGTGTTTCCACATCTTTTGCTAGTTAGAATAATCTCATCAGTAGAGCTTTTGACTGAACATAAGTTTTTGTCAAATAGAACTGAAAATCCATTATCGCATAACTGACTGATGCAGATCAGATTATACTTAATATTCTCAACTAATAAGACATCATTGATGATAAAGTTACCATGGATAAGCTTACCCTTACCCACTGTTTTACCTTTGGAGTTGTCTCCAAAACTGATGTTTGGACCAGTGCACTTGATCAGTTGGGATAGTAAGTTTGCATCTCCTGTTATATGTCTTGAACATCCACTGTCTAAATACCAGACTGATTCTTTGCTAGTACCTGTTACCTACATTCACACACAATGTATAACTTTGGTACCCATATCTATTTGGGTCCTAAACGGATTAGTCCCTTAGTCTAACTGACTGTCCAGTTACCGTATTCCAAATGGTCTTTCTTGACTTGTGTGTGCCTTGTGTGTAGTGTGTAAGTGAGACAACATGTGATTTTGCCCTGTTCGACTGATTGTTCAGCCAATATTTCTTCTGAATTGGCTTACTGTTATGGTAATTGGAATGACCCCTTGAGTAATTTTTTGAAAAACGTTTTGTTGACTGGCTACGTGAGTCAGTTGAAGTATTTGGACTATAACCAGTACCATGTCTATTAGCCTTGTTGTTTTTTCTTTCAGTTGGTTGTTCAATCAGTTTACTTGGCTATATTTGTTCTTGTACCATAACTGATTTAACAAAGTGAATATATTTCCCTTTGTTCATATTCAGTTTTGGCTGAGTATCATTGGATGACATCTCATCTTGACTGCTGAACCCTAAACACGTTTTATCACTTACTGCTTTCTAAGAGCTCTGTATATTAGTAAAGGTATCAGATGATTTATTCCAAGCCTGAATAAGCTCAGTGTGCTTTGAATTTTCCAGCATCAACTTTTGAATCATTAATTGATTCCTGCTCTTTTCAGTATTAAGCTCAGCAATCTCCCTTCTTAGACTCAACATATCAACTGATTCTTCAGTTTTAGTCTTGTTGTCAATGGGATCAGTTTGCTTTGCTTTGGCTTTTTCAAAAGATAAAGCAAGTTTTTTATTACTCACTAACCATGTCATGAAGAGCTGAAATGAGTTCATCTCTTGTGAAATCAGTAGAGCTAAAATCAAATACCTGCTGACTGCTGGACTCCACCTCTATGTCATCAGCCATCATACATTGTACTTCTTCTTCTTCATCACTGGAACTGTATGAGATTTCTGGTTCTGACTCTTCGCTGTCAGATTCTGCCTATTTATCTTTGCTCTCTTCAGCTAAGAGTACCTCATGTTTCTTTCTGTAAGGCTTCTTTTCATCCTTAGATCTCCTCTTGTGCTCATAGGATTTCTTCTTTCTTTCAGTTGGAGCTTGACTGTCCTTCTTAGCTTTGGGAAAGTCAGCAATAAAATGACCTGGTTTACCACAGTTGTAACATGCACTTGATTCTTCTCTGGAGTTGTTTCTCTGGTAGTGCTTTTGGAAGTTCCCTTGATTTTTTCTCATTAACCTTCCAAATTTCTTGACAAACAATGACATGGCGTCATTGCTTAGTTGATCGACAGCTTTTTCAACTGAACCAGTTGGTTCTGTTCTTACAGCAGCTAATGCAGTAGTGGCTGCTGGTGTAGAGGGTTCACCTTCCCGAGTTTGCAGCTCAAACTCATAAGCCTTTAGATCAGCAAATAGATCATGAAGCTCAACTTTGTATAAGTCTTTGGACTCTCTCATTGCCATAATTTTGACATCCCATTCTTTGGGAAGACCCCTGATTACTTTCAATGCCACCTCTTTGTTTGTATACACTTTTCCATGTGCATTTAGCTCATTTATGATGCAGCTGGTTCTTTCATCATATTCATGCATTGTTTCTCCAGCTTTCATCTTGATGTTGTCAAACTTCTGCACAGCAACAGAAAGTTTGTTTTCCTTGGTTTGTTCATTTCCTTCGCACAGATGGATCAACTTCTCCCAAATCTCTTTGGCTGTCTTGCACATCTTGATTTTACTGAACGTTACTTTGTCCAGTGTTTTATACAATATATTCTTTGCTACATTGTCAAGATTCGCTTTTCTCTTATCCTCAGCAGTCCACTCATCTCTAGGTTTTTCAATTCTATGAGGTGCCCACGTCAGTGATTGGGACTGCTGTGTTTGCTTTGAGAATTTTCATTGGTCCGTCAGTTATGACGTACCACATGTCATCGTCTTGTGCAGCTAAGTGTGCCTGCATCCTAATTTTCCAGTCATCAAAATCTTCCCTGGAAAACATAGGGATCTTGTTGAATGAAGACATGGTGAATCAGTTTGAGTGTAGATATTCTTTGACAAGATAGAACCGCTCTGATACCACTTGAAGGAATCGGTTAACTGGATGGGAAGTGTTTAGAGGGGGGGGGGGGGGGGGGGGTTGAATAAACACTTTACTGATTTTAAAAATTCTTCGAAGATAGAGTTCAGTTTTGTTACAAACTGACTCTAAGTATCTTGCCAGTCAATAATAATCAGTTAAACTGATGAAACAATTGCGGAATAAACACTGAATAAGAGATAAAATATCTAACTGAAAAGAATAACTAAAATAAACGAGAGTATAACTGAAATAAAAGAACACAGATTGTTTCTGGATGTTCGGAGACTTGAATAACTCCTACGTCACCCCTTCTATCACGGAGATAGGATATTCACTAAAAGACTTTGATCAAATACAATGAAATGCACTAACCCACTTCAGTATGGACTTATCAATGGCCAAAACTGAAACTCTTAGTATACAACACTTTCTACAGATCGTAACTGATCTTAGCACAGCTTATGAAATCTATCAAAGATTGCAGAGTGCTTTACAAGCTCAATAACGTAGCCTTGAATGCTACTGATGTAACTGATAAGCGTGAGCTTTAGATTACTGAACGTGAGTAAATGTTTCAGCAGAGTAACAACAAGTAGAATAGAGTAGTTGAATCGTTGTTTTTCTCAGCTGCTCTCTTAGCTATTTATAGGCTTCTCTTTCAACGGTAACATTAACTGCTTGTTTGAATATTATATCCGTTGAATTGCCACGTCAATATTCTCTGACAGTCGTACACTGCAAATTCTGATATGCGTCGTTCCACTACTGTTGCAGTTTAGCCTGTACTATTTGTCGGTTGTCGCAATCAATTGATGACGTGTTCAGCTGAAGGATCACCTGCAGAACATTGGCTAACCCACTAACTTTGCTGAATGTTTAGTTAGTTCAGTTACGTTTTCGAGGTGCATATTAACAAGATGAATTCAGTTGCTTGGTTCAGTTTGTTCGGTCAGTTGATTATTTTTGTCAAACTCCGAAATATAGTTTCCAACAATGGTTTATACCTTCCTTCGTCATGGTGAAGATGCGACCCTGCACCTTCTCTTTACTCGATCTCCTAGGACAGTCCTTGGCAATATGACCTGCAGTACCACATCGGTAGCAAGTATAAGTACCAAATCTGCACTCACCCCTGTGATGCCTACTGCACTTGGGACACAACGGCTTCTCTGGATCAAATGGGTTTGTCGGTGCTTTGGAACTCGGCTCCATCTTGCCTTTCCCCTTGTAACTGTCTTTATCTCTTTTGCTCGAACTCTGACCTCTATGAGCAATAGCATGCTGCCTCGCTTGTCTCTCTCTAGCAATATCTTTCTCATCTTGCTCAGCTAACAGTGCTTTAGATACAATTTCTTAAAATGTCACCGCCTTAGACATATTGATGTCTCTTCAGATTTCTGCTCGGAGTCCTCTAATGAAATGAGCACCCTTGTCCTTGTCATTAGAAGCAATATACGGGGCAAACAGACAGCCCTCTTCAAACTTCAAAATGTACTCATCAACATTCATACCTCCTTGACGCAGCTCTAAAAATTCAGTCACCTTCCGATCTCGAAGTGCATCTGAGAAATACTTGTCATAGAAAAGATCCGTGAAATTTTGCCATTTCAATGCCGAAACATCAAAACCTACCTTGGTGGCATTCCACCATAAACGTGCAGCTTTGACTAGCATGAATACTGCACAACCAACTCTATCTTTGTCTTCATACTTGAGATGATCAAATATCGCCTCAAGAGCTTCAATCCACTCTACAGCCACCAATGGATCAGTGCTTCCTGCAAACTCAGGCAGATCCATCCTCTTAAAACAGTAAAGATCCCATCAGTCCCAACTGCTTGAGCCACTTGGCCTCTCCCTTGGCCTCTACCTTGACCCGAACCTTGCAAACGGAGCAACTGTTGAATCTGCTCACTGTTAACCTTAGCTTGCTCTTTCATTAACTTGCCAAACTCGTCGACAACTTCGATGAGGAGCTATCCTCACCCTCTGAAGCTTTCCTCTTAGGAGGCATTAGATCCTACAATGTGCTCATATAATACATATCAACTGATAACAATAATAGATGTAGAAGAAGACATACCCGGACCGTTGAAAGTAGACAAAGTAATATGCATTGTTCCGAAGAACGTTGCTCTGATACCACTTAATGTAACACCCTCGACTTATTTCTTATAATGACAGCGGAATTTAAAATTTATTTGAAGGGAAGAAGGATTAAAAATTTCTTGACACAAACACATTTTCAATATATACAATCAAAAGTATATACTTGATCCATAAAGTGTTGCACCAAAATACAAAATATCATTTTGATCATGTATAGCAAAATATCTTCTTCCTTCCATCTTCTATGCATATGACCCCGGCTCCAATCAATGTCCTGGTCCGTCACTCTTATCTGCATCACATGAAATAACTGGAATGAGTTATAAAACTCAGCAAGTGGAACTCTTACATAGCAATGAACATGAATCATACTCTGAAAAACATGACTTTTAAATCATTAAATACCATCTAACTCTTGAAACGTGAATAATATAGTAGAACATGAACAATAACGATGGTATTTCTCTTTTCTCTGTTGGATTGATCTCTAAATAGTATCTCTGTCTCTGTACCTATATCCCATCGATATAAATCGATTACTCTGTCGGGATATAAGCCTATGGTTGTTGATCAACTAATTGCATGCAATCTCTGACTATTTATTTATCAATCCAATAAATCATTTGAACTCTCTCTTGGACATTAAAACAAACACTTTGAATACTCTTCTCTTTTGCATTCTCTTTTATATAATTGAGACATATAAATGCCTCTAATATACAAAAAAGTGTATCCATACATAATATGAACCAAGTGGGAGGGAATAGCATATCAAAACCATTGAAATACAATACATATACATCATGTGAGCACAAGGAATGAATTCCACTTACAACCCTTGGAGCACTTGATTTCCTAAACCTTGATGGAGATCCTACAACAATAAATCCAATAACTAACCATCAACACCCAAATAATAACATTAGATAACCAAATAATCCCATACATCTATCACAACTATCATCCCTAACTCCACCATCTTCAATAACTCAAGAACCAGAAGAAAAACCACTTACCTTAGTCCCTCTTCCTTAGAAAGATGAAGTTCCAACTTCGGATTGAAGATTAATTGCTTGAATCAAAGGGAAAAAAGAAATAAATAAGAACCCTAGCCAAGAACCGATGGAGAAGAGAAAGGGAGAAGAAGGAAAATGAGGAACAAATGGGTTTCATTCGAATTTATGCCTTAAAAACACCAAAAACACGCTTTTTACATTGTTGGCCGCCCGGGCGGACATCTTTCTCCGTCCGGGCGCGGAACTCTCGGCCAAAAATCATTTTTCTCGGACAAGGCCCGCCAGGGTGCACATGAATTCCCGCCCGGGCGCGCACACTGCGCACATCCACTGCAAAGATCGCTTCCGAAACGCCTCTTCCCTTCATAATTTGGAAATGTGGTAAACTACAAAGTTGTAGCTCTATGTCTTGGCTTGCATCTCCAATTAGATTCATGTCATTTGGAGGTCTGAGTAAAAAGTTATGCTCATTCTCCCAACATGTGTCATTGTAGGAACGCGATACGCACGACACACTTCGGGGCAATTTTGGCTTATCCTCCACAATGATTTGAACAAAACTCAAAATAAGAAAGTTGTACCCTTATTTCTTATCTTACCACTCCAATTGGCTCAACATACGAATTATCATGAATTAACTCGTAACGCCGCTACAATAACACTACACATCATCTATAACCAACAATACTATAAATCATAACTCGAAATTCTTAACATCCAACTATACTTAAACTTAATCAAATAGTCGATAAACACATGAAATCTTAAACTGTACCATTCATTAGGCTTGGATATTACAGTAAATGAGTATCAAAAGCTTGCATCATCATTTGAGAAAATCAAAGCAAAGCAAACTGATCCCACAGACAATAAAACCAAAACTGATGAATCAGTTGATGGGTTGAGTCTAAAAAGGGAAATTGCTGAGTTAAAAGCAGAAAGAAACAAAGATCAGTCATTAATCCAGAAATTGATCCTTGAAAATTCAAAACAGACTGAACTTATTCAGTCTTGGAATAAGTCATCTACTGCACTGAATGAGATGCAGAATTCACAGAAATTAGTTTATGATAAAACTGGTTTAGGGTTCAATACTCAAGGAGAAACGTATTCAAATGATACTCAACCAAAGCTGACAATAGACAAAGGGAAATACATTCACTTTGTCAAATCAGCAGTGGTACAAGAACAAATTGAGCCCAGTAAACTGATTGAGCAATCTACTGAGAATTTGAACAAGGCTAGAAGATATGGGATTGGTTATAGCCAAAAGCTCTCAACTGAATCACAAAGTCAGTCATCAAAAAGATTTCACAAAAACTATTCGAATGGCTATTCCAATTACTATAACTGCAAGCCAGTTCAGAAGAGATATAGACTGAACAATCAGTTGAATAACGCTAAAACACATATTGTATCATCAGTACACTACACAAGCACACAAAAATCGAGAAAAACCATTTGGAATACAGCTACTGGAAAGTCAGTGAAACTAATCCAAGTATGGATTCCTAAGGGACTAATCAGTTCAGGACCCAAATAGATATGGGTACCAAATTATATTATGTGTGATTGCAGGTAACAGGTAAAAACAAGAACTCAATATGGTATTTGGACAGTGGATGTTCGCGACATATGACAGGAGATGCAAATGTGCTATCTCAACTGATCAAATACAGTGATCCAAATATCAGTTTCGGGGACAATTCCAAAGGTAGAACTGTGGGTAAGGGTAATCTTATCCATGGTAACTTTACTTTTAAAGATGTTATATTAGTAGAAAACCTAAAGTATAACTTGACCAGTATCAGTCAGTTATGCGACAGTGGATTCTCAGTACATTTTGACAAAAACTCGTGTTCAGTCAAAACTTCAACTGATGAAATCATACTAACAGGCAAACGTTGTGGAAACACATATAAAGTCAGTTGGAATGATCAAACTTATGCACTAGTTTGTTTTATTGCTTCCAAATAATCTAAAAACTGGTTGTGGCATAAGAGGTTAAATCATTTAAACTTTAAAACCATTGCCTATCTGAGTAAACATGAACTTGTAACTGGTTTGCCCAAAATAGATTTTTCAAAAGAAAAACTTTGCTCTGCATGTCAGTATGGTAAACAAGTACGATCCTCTTTTAAAAAAAGGACTGTAAATCTTCATCCCGATGCTTAGAACTGTTGCACATGGATCTCTTTGGTCCTATACCAGTCATGAGTTTAGGGGGAATTAAATACACCTTGGTAGTCGTAGATGATTTTTCAAGATTTACTTGGGTTATTTTTCTCAAATCTAAAGACCATACTGCTTCACAACTGATAAAACTCCTCAAAAGACTTTTAAATAAAAAATCAGTTGGAATTGATCGAATCAGATCTGATTGAGGAACTGAATTCATCAATCAAACTCTTTCAAATTTTCTAGAGGATGCTGGAATTAAGCATGAGCTCTCAGCAGCAAGAACTCCTCAGCAAAATGGTGTAGCTGAGAGAAGAAATCGGACTCTTAAAGAAGCTGCTAGAATAATGCTTGTTGATTCTGGTATATCTCAAAGATTTTGGGCAGAGGCAGTAAACACTGCGTGTTATACTCAGAACAGATCAATGATTAATAAGAATCATATGAAAACACCATATGAGATCTGGCATGGAAGAAAAAGTATAATTACTTACTTCAAAATATTTGGCTGCAGATGTTTTATTCTTGATAATGGTAAAAATTATTTAAAAGCATTTGATGCTAAATCTGCAGAGGGAATATATCTTGGATACTCATCAGTTAGTATAGCTTATAGAATCTTCAACAAGAAAACATTAAATGATGAAGAATCTGTTCATGTTAATTTCGATGAAACTGAACTAACTGATAAGCCAACTGATCAAGTTGAGCTAGTTGATCGATTCACAGATATCAGTTTGGAAGATGATGACAAAAATGAATGTCATAATAATCAAAATATAGTTCAAACACCTGAACCAGAAGTACTGGATCAATCAGATGTGCAGGAAGTTGTTTCTGATGATCAGTTGATAGAGCACAATGAGAACATTCAAATACCAGTTGACGAGACACCAACTGAGACTGAAAACTATGTTCAGTTACCAACTGAAGAAATTGCTGATACAACAAATACTGAGTACAGATGGAGAAAATCACATCCACCTGAACGGGTAATAGGAAATCCATCTGATCCAGTAAGAACTTGCAATCAAATGCTAAATTTATTCATCCATTCAGCTTTTGTTTCACAACTAGAACAAAAGAAAGCTGATGAAGCTCTTGCTGATCCTAACTGGGTAAATGCAATGCAAGAAGAGCTAAATCAGTTCACTCATAACAATGTATGGAACTTAGTTCCAAGACCAATTTCAAAAACTATTATAGGTACAAAATGGGTATACATGAATAAACTGAACGAGGATGGTTCAATTGGACGGAATAAAGCGAGATTAGTGGCACAAGGATATAGACAAGAAGAAGGAATTGACTATGATGAGACATATGCACCAGTTGCAAGACTGGAAGCAATCATAATGTTTCTTGCTTATGCATCATACAAGAATTTCAAGGTCTTTCAGATGGATGTAAAGAGTGCATTCCTGAACGGACAACTAAAAGAGGAAGTATATGTTGAACAACCCCCGGGTTTTATAAATCATACCTTTCCTGATCATGTATATCATTTGAACAAAGCACTATATGGTCTTAAACAAGCTCCCAGAGCATGGTACGAAACTCTCACAAAATTTCTAACTGATCATGACTTTTCTGTTGGATCAGTTGATAAGACCCTATTCAAATTTACTAAGAATAATCACATTTTATTAGTTTAAATTTATGTTGATGATATTATATTTGGGTCAACTAACCCCAAATTATGCGAAAAGTTTGCTAAGCTGATGCAGGATAAGTTTGAAATGAGCATTATGGGAGAACTGACATTCTTTCTTGGACTACAAGTGAAGCAACTGGAAACTGGTATATTCATCAGTCAGACTAAATATACAAAGGAGCTGCTGAAGAAATTTGGCATGGAATCATGCTCAGCTGCAAATACTCCCATGAGCGCATCAGTAAAATTGGACACTGATCAAGGGAGAATATCAGTTGAGGCATCATTATATCGAGGTTTAATAGGTTCATTACTGTAGCTAACTGCCAGTCGCCTTGATATTGTATTTGATGTCTGTATGTGTGCTAGATTTCAAGCAAATCCTAAGCAATCGCATTTTTCAGCTGCTAAAGGAATTTTGAAATACTTAAAGGGTACACAGAATGTTGGGTTATGGTATTCTAAAGACTCTACTTTCAATTTAGTTGGATATTCAGATGCAGATTATGCAGGATGTAAGCTTGATCGAAAAAGTACAAGTGGATCTTGTCAGTTTCTAGGAGACAGACTGATCTCTTGGTTCAGCAAAAAGCAGACATCCATAGCTACCTCAACAACTGAAGCAGAATACCTTGCTGCTGGTAGTTGCTGTGCACAACTGATCTAGATTCAGCAACAATTGAGAGATTATGGAGTAATTACAAATGATACACCCATATTTTGTGACAATACGAGCACAATTGTCATCACCTATAATCCAGTTCTTCATTCAAGGACCAAGCATATCGATGTCAGACACCACTTCATCAGAGATCATGCTTTAAAGAAGAATATCAAACTGGAGGGATATGTAGCTGACAATGCTGGAACATCATCAAAGTTCAAAGTCTTCACTGCCAAGAACATTTTGCCATCAAAAACCAAACAGGAGGTTGAGTCACCATCACCTGCTCCAGCACCATTCAAGAAGGCCAAAACTTTGGGCCAACTGAAAACTTCAAAAAGAAAATTGATTTTGAGTGAATCCGATTCAGAGAAAACTCCATCTCCAAAAATTACCCAGAAACCAAGAACTCAAAGGACAAAATTACCAACTGAAGTGGAAACTATCCCCACTGAAAGGATGAAATCTTCGGATGCTCTACAGCCTATCCAAGCAGTTCCACTGAAGGCTATTCCACCAAAAATTACAGTTGATGCCACTAAGAAATCAATTAGGGCCAAAGCTCCTCTCATTCATATCAATCGTCCTACTATTCTGGCACCTGCTCAACCCAAAGGTATAAGGTTTGTAGAACTGGTGGACACCACTCGCACTGGCTTGGAAATCCCACACATCCTCAGTGATGCAAAAGGCAAGGGTAAGTTAATTGAAGAGCTCAGGCCATCCAATCCAATTCAAACTCACATTGACCTTGTCTGGGAACAGGCAACAATTTTGTTGCATCAAAACTTCAGTCCTATGATGCTTGGACAGCTTACAGGACTCAAATTTTTGCCAAGCAGTTGAAGAGGAAATCCAAGCTAAACAAATTTATCAAACTGGAAGCAATTGTCCTCAAAATAGTCAAAGCTGCCACAATTGCTCAGGCTTTGGAAAGAAAAACCTATTTTTTTGATCAAGTTAGAGCAAAGAAGCTGTCTGAACTGCTTGAAAATTTGAAGGCTAACTACGTTTCTACTAATCCGACTGCCTACAATGATCGATCTGTAATCACTCAGCTAGATACTGATCTTATTGGATTACAAGAAACAATCAAAGTTTGGGAAATAGATCAAGAATTAGTCCTTCATGAAGGAAATTCAACAGGAGATTCAGAAGAAGAAGCAGTTGAAAAACTCGCTTCTCAACAAAAAGAGCAATCCCCAAAACAGACTACTAGTTCAACTGAAGAGCCAGTTCTGGATATGCCTCAAGATTCTGATGTTGAACATCAGATGTACTCTGAAGCAGAACTGTCTCTTGCAAACATTGATGAAATCATTCAAGCTGTAGCCCTGGAAGCTCAGCCAGAAGAAACACACTCTGAATCAGTTGCTCCTTCAACTGAGCAACCAGAACAAGAAACTAAGATATCATCTGAAGCACCAGTTGAATCTCTTGTTACTGAAAAATTTACATCTGCTGAAACTGAAGAACAAACTGAAGTGCCAATTCAAACTTCAAAAAAAGAAATGACTGAATCCGAAAGAGCGTCTTGCAACCACTCAAGACAATATCAGCAAAAGAGTTGATCATTTGGAGACCATTGTTTCGAGGAAAATAGAGGTGCTACAAGTCACGATGACCTCTGCTGTTGAAAATATATCTACCTCTGTCAAATTCCTTTCAATTGATGTTCGGAAATTATATTTGAAGATGGAGTTGTTTGACAAAAAGGGGGAAGAAATCAAAGAAATACTAGAACAACAGAAGAAATCCTTGTTTCAGTAGCCGTCCTTACTGTTTATGACTCAATTTATCAATCTCTTATCTACAATGAATCCAGTTATTCTATGATTCAGTTGATCAATTTCTTATTTTATCTACAAAGAGTTCAGTTACAATACTCACTTATCTACAAAGGGTTCAGATATTCAGTCTTAAAATTACTTAGTTTTGTCAAACACCATAAAGGGGGAAATTGTTGGAAACTAGATTCCAGCGTTTGACAAAACATGAATCAATCGATAAACAAAATATGAACCAACTGATACGCGAAAGCAAATTCGGCAACTGAACTTGTCAACTGAAATCAGCCGATACAATGATACAAAGAAAACTGATCAGTTAATACTTTCATCCGAATGAAGTGTCTCTCAACTGAAGATGTCTCGGGAAAGAACAAAGAAGACATAACAAATTACAAAACGCCGCACCACAACCAAGACTACTTAGAACAACGCATTCCGGCTAAAGAAATTAAGACGCCGCATTACAATAAATGAAGCAAACAATGTTCAAGGAATAATAAAGTGGAAACCAACGGATACAAAGATTCAAATTTATCTCAAGTTACCGTTGGAAAAGAAGATTATAAATATGGCAGAAGAACAGCTGAATAAGTAGCACAACACACTATTCAAAAGCTGGCTGTTACTCTGTCAAAATCGAAGCTCACTCTTTCTTGATTTATTCATTGCAGTCAAGGCTACAAGTTGAGAAAACTAGCACTCTGTAATATTTGCTAAATTCAATAGTGCTAAGATCAGTTACGCACTGAGAACATTCTGTTAAACTAAGAGTTTCAGTTTATGGCAGTGTTAAGTCCAAACTGAAGTGGGTCAGTACACATCTTGTATTTGATCAAAGTCTTTTAGTGGAAATCCTATCCTCGAGATAGAATGGGTGACGTAGGAGTAATTGAAATCTCTAAACATCCAGAAACAATCCGTGTCTACTTTATTTCAGTTTCGTATTCTATCTTTCAGTCAGTTATTTTCCGCAACTACTTCAGTTTAACTGATTGTTATTGACCAACAAGATTCCGATAATCAGTTTGTCACCAAACTGAACTCAAAATTCGAAAAGACCAGTTTTAGTTGTGAGTGTTTATTCAACCCCCCCTTCTAAACACTCCTTGATACGTTATTCGATCCTATCAAGCTTACCTTAGCTTCTTGACTCCAAAATAACCTTCTCCTCACTTCAATAATCCAACAAGAGGCTTGAATCAAGAGAACAAAAGAAACAAAATTAAGAACCCTAGGTCTCCCTTTAGATGAAGAACCGAGAAGAAGAGAAGAAATGAGAGAAATGAAGCCAACACTTCTATTTAAGCACTAAAAATATACAAAACACGCTTATACTGTTCACTCACCGCAGGTGCGCTCAATACTTCACCGCGGGTGCGCTGCATGCACTAGGACAACAACCAAAAATCTGAAAACGTCGACCGCGGGTGCGCTACAAATCCCACCGCGGGTGCGCTGGCTGACCGCGGGTGCGCTACAAATCAACCGTGGGTGCGGTAGACCTACTGAACCACAAACACAATTCCTGAAGAAACGACCGCAGGGGCACTGATAAATTACCGCGGGTGCGGTACACTTTCTGTCCAAACACCGCAGGTGCGGTGCATTTCCTGGCGCGGGTGCACTGTCCCTTGAAGCCAACAAAAATACTTTGCATCTACAAATCGAACCGCAACGTCAATTCTCTTCATAATTCAGAAACACTCCCAACAAGAAAGTTGCACCTCTATGCCTTATCTAACCACTCCGATTGGCCTCATACCAATCGGCTCAACATACAAATTACCAAGAATAAAATCGCAACGACACTACAATAAAACCACACACCAACTATAACCACAAATACTATAAACCATAAATCACAATTCTTAACATCAAAACTATACTTAAACTTAACCAAATAGTCCATAAACATATGAAATCTTAAACCCTACCGTTCACCAGGCTTGGGATATTACAGCTTGTTTGTTGCAAGCAACTATCCACATGGCAGTTGCTATTTCATAATTTGTTACCAGAAAATATAATTTTAAAAGTTCACCTTTCCTGGTACATGGGATTTAATAAATCAGAATCAAATCTTCGAGCCTGCAAATAACAGACACCAAACTTCTTAGAACTAGATTTAAGTACAGGGGTATCAGTGACATCTATTCAGCATAAGGTAAAAGGTGACCAAGTGCAAGAAAAGGATCAAGAGATTCCATTGCTTAGAGTCATTTCAGTCGACTAAGCTCCTTTTCCTAGGTATTATTATATGACTACTGTTTCGGAGAGATGAAATTTCGATCTTTCTATTTTCCTCTTTATTTTTATTTTCAGTAAATTTTCTTTATTTTTGTAAAGGGCAAGAAGCAAGATATTGACCAATCTCATCTGAAACATAATATGAGAGAAGTAAAAAATCAATTTTTTGGATGGTATGTTATCTAAGAGTTTTCTCAAAATGCTATGAATAGAATTCCGTTTTTTCTTCAAATCTTGAATCGCTACATCGAGTGAGTTTATTATTTTGACTTAAAATTTGATAAGAGAGAAAAACTAGTACAATATTCAGGATAAGTTCATGGACATTCCAACTATAAGAGAATGGACGGATGGAATATGATACCACAGCAATTGCCAAGCTCCCATGAGATACTGCCAGACCAAAGCAAGAATCATATACATATGGAACCTACAGAGAAAATCTAGAGTCTATTGGAAACAAATATGCAAATTTAAAACAGAAGTAAACATGAAAAATTAATGCATACATCCGGGGAGCTATTCAAACCAGGAGTATTTGAAGGAATGTGTATTTCCCTTAGTGCTTTCCCAACTAAATTCCACGCTTTCATAGAGTTGTCCTGTAATACATGAACTGATCAAATAATCTGGAGGGCTACCAATCTTTTCAACCTCAAGGCTTTCTGCTTGAGGCATTACTTGATAACAAAAGCAATTAACATGGATTTTTTAATTTTTAATATCTGTTGAACTAACACTCCCTTAATACTAAAATTCATATTTAAATCAATAAAACACTTCCTTCAATATTTATTACCTGGCTGCAGCTGTACAAGCAGAGTCCATCAAAAGCCCAAGCTAAACCAGTGACCTGATTGTTATTTTACAAAATAAATCATATGCCATTCCATATGCCAAAAAAGGTGTTGAGAACTTACAATGTGGTCATGCGCACTATAACAGCCAATTATTTCAAATTCATGGCTGGTCATATTCATGGTCCACACTTCAAATGATCCGGATCCTTTACCAATAGCCAGGAACAAATTTAGTGGTGTTTGCAGGGGGGCAGTAAATGAAAGTATGGAGACAGGTGCTGAATCAACAGTAATAACCTAATTACACGAGCAATCACAAGTTCCAAAATAAGATATAATCAAAGTAGCTGGTCTAAATTTTGAAAGGATAAGTAGCATACTTTTAGCAGGATATGCTGACCTCCCTCAGCAAAGAAAATGAAGCATGAACAGTTTCAGATAACTTCAGCAGTTCCTTAATATTAACCTGCCAAATCTTCACTCTATAAACAACAAGAAGAGGAAAGTCACAAAATTAAATGTTATAATCAAATAAAAGGTAAACCTTATATGTATGTGTGTGTATAATTTTGTAGTTCTAACCCATGTCAAGCAAATGTGCTAGACTTTTGGCTTCGAAAACAGAAAAAGGTTAATTAGTTACCCACCTCCCATTAGAACTTCCCGTCGCTAAAAGAAGTTGAGGTTTTGAAATTTCAGAGCCATATAAAGCCCAGCAAATAGAAGTGATGCATGTATCATGTGCCTTGAGAAAGCCACCATTTGATGCTTTACATGGGAGTTCAGGGGTAATAATGGAATAAATCTCTGGTGCATCAACTCTCCAGAATGAAATTAGACCACATTTCAATCCAGTAGCAAGAATAGAGCAGCAGCCCGAGGAGTTATGAGGAATAGAAACCCAATCTTCAGATGTCCTCAGAATCGGTGACCAAGCCACAATAAGGGGTGTCAGCATTGCATTAATGCGAGAAGCATATTGTTGTGCCGTTATTAGTTGAACATTGCAATTTTTGTTCTTCAGAGGTGTCCCTTCAGAAACAGATATGGGATTAATTTCACATGTATTGTTTTCTTTTACATTGTCAAATTTTTTGCAGCAACCTAATAAAAATTGCAACACATTCAATGTAATGGCATGTATCAAAAGCACAACTTTTCAAATTGAAAGCAGATCATGTAGCTGCATTGAAGCTGATTTAGTAAGTATGGAGGTTCATGTCATGGAATAAAATGATAAAACTAAATCAGATAGTGAATGCAGTGTGTAGTACATTAGTTTCATTCTGTCTCCTTCGTTTTCTTTCCTTTCTTAAAATAGATACAGGTGGCTCATTAGGGCATTCAGATTCTGCATTATCTCGACTCCCTATCACCTGTATAAAGAAAAAAACCACAAGAATAGTTGGAATTCATATCATTAATTGTTATGTCATCAAGAATATTTCATCTAGAAAAGTATATGGGGATATGCAAGAAACGCTAATCAGCAAAAAGTTGAAAGATAGAACCAACTCACATCTAAACTTTCTGAAGATATAATTTGAGACTCTCAGAAATTGATCTTGGAAAGATAATTATACATCATCTCTGATATGTCCATAACCTAGAAAATTTCAGATTATAACTTTAGCAAATGTTTGAAAAACAAACATTAAATTTAGGAATCATAGATAACATACTAGATTCCAAATTCATGACATTTATTATGCATAAGCAACAAAACCGTAAATACTATGAAATTCTTTTTGAAAGAAATGTTGATTAGGTATTGCCTCTCCAAACATAAACAAAGCCTCCAGTACTAACACAACAAATTTACACATTAGCACAAATATGAATCTACTCATGGGCTCATAGCCAACACAGAACCAACAGTAAGAACATAATTAAGAGCATCTATAGACACAAGAATTGAAAAAATTCCATTGCTAAAATTTTCACCATTTTTTTTGGTTCAGGAAGATTATTAATGTGAAGAGACAGCAAGCTCGAACCATAATTCTGGTCCTGCCACCACTACTTCCTGAAAGCTTCATTTATAAAATACTTAATACCTCAATCCATTCAGCCGAAAAATCACAGAAGAGAAAGCGGTAAAGTTTGACGCGTCCCCCAGTGGTGCAAACAACAAGCAAACAACTGCACGATTCATAGCAAAATGTAGAATTAATTCATGGAGGCAACTTGTGTTGCATACTCAAACAAAAACTTCGATCAGGGGTAATGGTATCAGTACCCAGCATTGCTAGCAAGACCTGCAGGAGACCAGGAAATTGACCTAACACATGGCCGTGTATCCCGCGACACATGCATTGGCAACAAGCACCCAGAGAGAAAATCTATCCCTGTGACAAAATGAAAACAAAATCAAATGCAGTGACCTGAGAAAATAAAAAGTACTTGAAACCTCAACTCAAAATTAATTTTCATTTGCACTGTAAAACCACAAACCCAGAAATCCAAATGGCATCCAAATTGTGTACATACATACATACAATGAGCTCATTCAAAACTATGAAATTCATTTTTTTAATATGATTCTACGTACCTCCAGCATTTATGACACCAATGGAAAAAGGCTTGCTTGGGAGAACAGAAATTACACCTCGACATCCAGCTCCAGAAGGTTTAGCAGGATTCTAACCAAGTGAACAACAAGCATATACCAGTGATTCGAAGGATAAATCAAACAGTATAAAATTAAATCCTAATTTGAAAAAACAAATAAAAAGTAAGGTAATATGAATTATATAGACCAACTACTATAAGATTCTCTATCAAATTCAAATCAGACCCTGTATTGAACTCCAACATAAAACAGCTTCCAGACCAGTTATGAAGATCAGGTAGATTAAAATGTAAGCATAAATTTGGCATTTAAAATTCAATAACAATGCAAAAATCTTCAGCTAAAAAATAAGCATGCTATTCAGAAATATTATTACATTATATGCAATCAATTGATTTAGTAGTTGTCTTTCCTAAGTCATGGGATCAGATCCCATCAGGTGGTCATTGATTCTTGTTCATGTCAGTGCATGGTTAATAATGTCATATGCATAATCCTCACACTAACAGAATCACTTGACAGCCCAAAATTCTTGATCAACTAAAAACTCAGCTAGAACAGATTGAATGCCAGGATACTTCTGAACTTGAGCAATTTCAATGTTGAGACTCAAATGCTATACATCGTATCAGTAAAATTGCATCAAATCAATTCAATACTAAAGTCAGCAAACTTTGAAAAGTTAACAATTACCAGGATCGTAACGAGGCTACCAGAAGCGACCGCCACCATATTCTCTTCGGACCAAGCAACAGCGTTCGGATAACAAGGCGCTGATACGAGCACCGCTGCTTGGAAGCGGGAAGACATTGTTGAAGAGAATTGAAACAGAAAGCAGAGCGGCGTTTTATTATTTTGGAGTGAAGCGGATTCGATGCTTCGAACTAATTTGTGAAACAACTCGAATAGTCCAAATCGAATTACATCGTATAACCTACATATATTTGTATTTCCTAGACTAGACTAGAAGACTAAAAAAAATCTTCTATTTTATATTATTAAAAAAAATAAAAATATTTATTTTTATGTGGATTTAGGGATTTCTCGCTTAGAGGACAAAAACAATGGATATTGAGGAAGCAACAAGCATTGAAGAAATGAAGTTGAAACATTAGTCAATCTCATGCATTACCCAATTTAGGGGTGAGTAGAAACCAAAGCCAAATCAAATAGTTGGTTTGGTTTTTAGTCGATCGATTTATATTGGTTTTAAAATTAATCATATCGAAAAAATTGGTTTTATTCAAAGTTTTGATGAAAAATCCTAACCGAACCAATTTTATAAATATATAATATTTTTAATTATATACATATTATTTTATTTTATGTCATATAATTGATATTATGAAAGTTTGATGATTGGTATTGGTGGCTCATTTTATAAAGCTAAAAAAAATTGACCATTATCCCGTTCAATCTTCACAAGTATTTATTGATCTTCATGATGTTTTTGTAAAAGGTTAAAAACCTCGAGAAAGAAATCTTGGATGCGAGTGAATTTACGCTTACCAAATACCCAAGTTGGATAAACATAAAAGATAAATGTCTTTCTTTCTTTAAAATGTGATAATGGATGATATTGAAGCTATTTCTAAAAGTTGAATTATTGAAAACTTATATTTATCTATTTATAATAGCTAGTTTTGAAAATTTAAATTATGATTATAAAAATTCAAAATATTTTATTTGAACAAAATTAAAATTTAAAATTGAACATCCAAAGGTTCGCGACGGTATTGAAAAAGCCGTCGCTATATTAAGCGACGGAATTGAAAAAGCCGTCGCTATATTAAACGGCGATTTTTTTAAAAAAACCTCTGTTTAAGAAGCGACGGTTTGTAACCATAAAATGCGTAAAAAAAACTACAACGTAAAAATTAAAATTATGTAGTAAATTTTCGGGGAAAAAAAATTAAAAACTGATTTGCGCGAAGATATGCAGCTCCACGTAATGCTCGAAGATCATACCGACGAGCAAATCTACGAAATAAATACCAAAAAATGTTAGTACAAAATTAAAAAATCGAAACTTCGAAAAATTGATAGAGTTTAACTACTACTAGAGATAGACGAAAAATCGTTTAAGAAAATGTCTGCGAACCTCGGTATATATAGAATTATAGCGATGGTTTTTAATAAAACAATCGCTATATAGCAACGGTTCAACCAAAACCGTCGCGATAATAGCGACAGTTTTGGTAAAAAAACGTCGCTATTATGGCGAAAACCGTCGCCGATCTGTTTTATTAAACGTCGCTATTATAGAGATGTAGCGATGGTTTTCCTTAAACCGTCGCTATAATAGCGACAGTTTTTAATAAAACCGTCGCTTGTCAAATTAAAAGAAGGTTTCCTAAAACCGTCGCTACAAAATAACGACGGGTAGAATACAAGACCGTCGCATAATGCGACGGGTACAAAACCCGTCGCACAAAATAACGATGGGTTTATCAAACAGTCGCAATATTAGCGACAGTTTATGAAAAACCTGACGGTTTTTCTTGAACCGTCGCTATTCTAGCGACGGTTTTAATTAACCGTCGCTATATAGCATAATCCTCACACTAACAGAATCACTTGACAGCCCAAAATTCTTGATCAACTAAAAACTCAGCTAGAACAGATTGAATGCCAGGATACTTCTGAACTTGAGCAATTTCAATGTTGAGACTCAAATGCTATACATCGTATCAGTAAAATTGCATCAAATCAATTCAATACTAAAGTCAGCAAACTTTGAAAAGTTAACAATTACCAGGATCGTAACGAGGCTACCAGAAGCGACCGCCACCATATTCTCTTCGGACCAAGCAACAGCGTTCGGATAACAAGGCGCTGATACGAGCACCGCTGCTTGGAAGCGGGAAGACATTGTTGAAGAGAATTGAAACAGAAAGCAGAGCGGCGTTTTATTATTTTGGAGTGAAGCGGATTCGATGCTTCGAACTAATTTGTGAAACAACTCGAATAGTCCAAATCGAATTACATCGTATAACCTACATATATTTGTATTTCCTAGACTAGACTAGAAGACTAAAAAAAATCTTCTATTTTATATTATTAAAAAAAATAAAAATATTTATTTTTATGTGGATTTAGGGATTTCTCGCTTAGAGGACAAAAACAATGGATATTGAGGATGCAACAAGCATTGAAGAAATGAAGTTGAAACATTAGTCAATCTCATGCATTACCCAATTTAGGGGTGAGTAGAAACCAAAGCCAAATCAAATAGTTGGTTTGGTTTTTAGTCGATCGATTTATATTGGTTTTAAAATTAATCATATCGAAAAAATTGGTTTTATTCAAAGTTTTGGTGAAAAATCCTAACCGAACCAATTTTATAAATATATAATATTTTTAATTATATACATATTATTTTATTTTATGTCATATAATTGATATTATGAAAGTTTGATGATTGGTATTGGTGGCTCATTTTATAAAGCTAAAAAAATTGACCATTATCCCGTTCAATCTTCACAAGTATTTATTGATCTTCATGATGTTTTTGTAAAAGGTTAAAAACCTCGAGAAAGAAATCTTGGATGCGAGTGAATTTACGCTTACCAAATACCCAAGTTGGATAAACATAAAAGATAAATGTCTTTCTTTCTTTAAAATGTGATAATGGATGATATTGAAGCTATTTCTAAAAGTTGAATTATTGAAAACTTATATTTATCTATTTATAATAGCTAGTTTTGAAAATTTAAATTATGATTATAAAAATTCAAAATATTTTATTTGAACAAAATTAAAATTTAAAATTGAACATCCAAAGGTTCGCGACGGTATTGAAAAAGCCGTCGCTATATTAAGCGACGGAATTGAAAAAGCCGTCGCTATATTAAACGGCGATTTTTTTAAAAAAACCTCTGTTTAAGAAGCGACGGTTTGTAACCATAAAATGCATAAAAAAAACTACAACGTAAAAATTAAAATTATGTAGTAAATTTTCGGGGAAAAAAAATTAAAAACTGATTTGCGCGAAGATATGCAGCTCCACGTAATGCTCGAAGATCATACCGACGAGCAAATCTACGAAATAAATACCAAAAAATGTTAGTACAAAATTAAAAAATCGAAACTTCGAAAAATTGATAGAGTTTAACTACTACTAGAGATAGACGAAAAATCGTTTAAGAAAATGTCTGCGAACCTCGGTATATATAGAATTATAGCGATGGTTTTTAATAAAACAATCGCTATATAGCAACGGTTCAACCAAAACCGTCGCGATAATAGCGACAGTTTTGGTAAAAAAACGTCGCTATTATGGCGAAAACCGTCGCCGATCTGTTTTATTAAACGTCGCTATTATAGAGATGTAGCGATGGTTTTCCTTAAACCGTCGCTATAATAGCGACAGTTTTTAATAAAACCGTCGCTTGTCAAATTAAAAGAAGGTTTCCTAAAACCGTCGCTACAAAATAACGACGGGTAGAATACAAGACCGTCGCATAATGCGACGGGTACAAAACCCGTCGCACAAAATAACGATGGGTTTATCAAACAGTCGCAATATTAGCGACAGTTTATGAAAAACCTGACGGTTTTTCTTGAACCGTCGCTATTCTAGCGACGGTATTAATTAACCGTCGCTATGATTTCCGTTTTTTTTTTAGTGACAACCCATATCAAATATATAATATTAATTAGGAAATTGTAATTATGATCCTATTTATTTGTCTATTTTTTATTTTAGTCTTCTAAATTGTCAAATTTCCATCTTAGCATGTTATCTTAGTTTCTTTATTCTTATTTTCTTTTTGCAATTTTAGTTTTTTTCTCACACGGTGTTAATGAAGTGTTGACGCAACGTTACATGACGATGACGTGTACATTGTCACATTAAAACTTAGAGACACAGCAAAAATATTTTTTGATCCTGAGCTGACTGATCCGATAAAAAAAATATTATCGTGGGTTCCAAAGAAAATTTCTTTGATACCTAGCAGGATGTTGGTCATCATGGTTTAAGATCTCGGAATTAGTTGGAGAATACTACTCACTAATCGATGTACTAGTTTTTGATTTAGAAAATGAAAACATAGCTTTCTTCTTTCTTCCTTGAACTTTCATTATAAAACCAACATGTCACGGCCCGAGACCGAGGCGTATGGTATATGATTTCTTCTCGGTTTGGAATTTCACATTCTCACCCCAACAATTTACCATTGCATGAGTCTTGGCTAAACAATCCATTCTCAGAATGATGTCAAAATCCACCATTGAGAGTTGAATCGAGTCGGCATTGAACGCATGCATATTGTTACTGATTTTATAGTCTCGACGTAACTCGAAGGTTTCGATAGCCTTACTAGTAGGTGTTGCTATCCTAAAAGGTTTAACAAGCATTTTAGGTTTAACCCCTAATTTCTTAGTGAACCTCTTAGATAAAAAAGAATGTGTTTCACCACAATCAAACAACACATAAGCAGGTAAATTTTTTTATTAGAATGGTAACTTCTAAAAAAAAACTAGTGAAGGTCCCTCTAAGTTGCTAAATCTCCAGTTCGAGGTTACTCATGGTCTTAGATTGGGTCGCCATTTCTTGCTCAAACTTTGTCAAAATTATGTTCGAAAATGGTTGCAACATGCTCGAGATTTTAGAGAATTTATGCTTAAATCGGTGTGATCTTCTTTGTGCAAAATGGGAGGGTTACTTATATGTGAGGAAGAAAAGTTTTTAGTCACGATTCTATCCCTTAAATGCATCATTGATGAGCATAAATAGACCAAAAAGTAAGTTTGTTACCAAAAATAGAGGATGTCAAATCTGATGAGACTCTGATTACGCCTATAAATTAGATTTTAGGTCGTTGATTGATGGTTAATATACTACCTCGAAAATAATTGTCAAGGATATGAATGCACTAGTACTTTGGCAAAATTTGACATCTTATCACGTTTTGTATATTAGTATCTCAGTAAGATTATGATCATGCTGGCTCTAATATCATTTAAATGTCATGTCCTGAGACCTAGGTGTACAGACACATTCGTTTTTTAACAATCACATAATTTTAAAATAACATGGTCGTAATACAATATATAACCAAACCAGTTTATAAAATAATCCGTCATTGTCTTTTCAACATGAAAGAAATCAAATAGTGCAGAAGAGTAAAACTTAAAACGTAAAATGACAATTGAAATATGAAAATAATCTTTCTTGGAAAGTGGTTTCTTCACCAGCTCCAGACGTCTCATGATTTGTCCATCAACTTGTTTGTTGGTATTGTATAAGGAGAGAGGTAAGGGTGACTTAATTGGGAAACACTCAGCAAGTGGGGATTGTTCGGATATATATAACAAATACATATATTTTTTCTAAACGTAACATTTCTTAACGGAAGACATAACGTATCATAATCATATACTGAACATGAAGATATGCAGCTCCACGTAATGCTCGAAGATCATACCGACGAGCAAATCTACGAAATAAATACGAAAAAATGTTAGTACAAAATTAAAAAATCGAAACTTCGAAAAATTGATAGAGTTTAACTACTACTAGAGATAGACGAAAAATCGTTTAAGAAAATGTCTGCGAACCTCGGTATATATAGAATTATAGCGATGGTTTTTAATAAAACAATCGCTATATAGCAACGGTTCAACCAAAACCGTCGCGATAATAGCGACAGTTTTGGTAAAAAAACGTCGCTATTATGGCGAAAACCGTCGCCGATCTGTTTTATTAAACGTCGCTATTATAGAGATGTAGCGATGGTTTTCCTTAAACCGTCGCTATAATAGCGACAGTTTTTAATAAAACCGTCGCTTGTCAAATTAAAAGAAGGTTTCCTAAAACCGTCGCTACAAAATAACGACGGGTAGAATACAAGACCGTCGCATAATGCGACGGGTACAAAACCCGTCGCACAAAATAACGATGGGTTTATCAAACAGTCGCAATATTAGCGACAGTTTATGAAAAACCTGACGGTTTTTCTTGAACCGTCGCTATTCTAGCGACGGTTTTAATTAACCGTCGCTATATAGCGACGGTTTTAATAAAACCGTCGCTATGATTTCCGTTTTTTTTTAGTGACAACCCATATCAAATATATAATATTAATTAGGAAATTGTAATTATGATCCTATTTATTTGTCTATTTTTTATTTTAGTCTTCTAAATTGTCAAATTTCCATCTTAGCATGTTATCTTAGTTTCTTTATTCTTATTTTCTTTTTGCAATTTTAGTTTTTTTCTCACACGGTGTTAATGAAGTGTTGACGCAACGTTACATGACGATGACGTGTACATTGTCACATTAAAACTTAGAGACACAGCAAAAATATTTTTTGATCCTGAGCTGACTGATCCGATAAAAAAATATTATCGTGGGTTCCAAAGAAAATTTCTTTGATACCTAGCAGGATGTTGGTCATCATGGTTTAAGATCTCGGAATTAGTTGGAGAATACTACTCACTAATCGATGTACTAGTTTTTGATTTAGAAAATGAAAACATAGCTTTCTTCTTTCTTCCTTGAACTTTCATTATAAAACCAACATGTCACACCCCGAGACCGAGGCGTATGGTATATGATTTCTTCTCGGTTTGGAATTTCACATTCTCACCCCAACAATTTACCATTGCATGAGTCTTGGCTAAACAATCCATTCTCAGAATGATGTCAAAATCCACCATTGAGAGTTGAATCGAGTCGGCATTGAACGCATGCATATTGTTACTGATTTTATAGTCTCGACGTAACTCGAAGGTTTCGATAGCCTTACTAGTAGGTGTTGCTATCCTAAAAGGTTTAACAAGCATTTTAGGTTTAACCCCTAATTTCTTAGTGAACCTCTTAGATAAAAAAGAATGTGTTTCACCACAATCAAACAACACATAAGCAGGTAAATTTTTTTATTAGAATAGTAACTTCTAAAAAAAAACTAGTGAAGGTCCCTCTAAGTTGCTAAATCTCGAGTTCGAGGTTACTCATGGTCTTAGATTGGGTCGCCATTTCTTGCTCAAACTTTGTCAAAATTATGTTCGAAAATGGTTGCAACATGCTCGAGATTTTAGAGAATTTATGCTTAAATCGGTGTGATCTTCTTTGTGCAAAATGGGAGGGTTACTTATATGTGAGGAAGAAAAGTTTTTAGTCACGATTCTATCCCTTAAATGCATCATTGATGAGCATAAATAGACCAAAAAGTAAGTTTGTTACCAAAAATAGAGGATGTCAAATCTGATGAGACTCTGATTACGCCTATAAATTAGATTTTAGGTCGTTGATTGATGGTTAATATACTACCTCGAAAATAATTGTCAAGGATATGAATGCACTAGTACTTTGGCAAAATTTGACATCTTATCACGTTTTGTATATTAGTATCTCAGTAAGATTATGATCATGCTGGCTCTAATATCATTTAAATGTCATGTCCTGAGACCTAGGTGTACAGACACATTCGTTTTTTAACAATCACATAATTTTAAAATAACATGGTCGTAATACAATATATAACCAAACCAGTTTATAAAATAATCCGTCATTGTCTTTTCAACATGAAAGAAATCAAATAGTGCAGAAGAGTAAAACTTAAAACGTAAAATGACAATTGAAATATGAAAATAATCTTTCTTGGAAAGTGGCTTCTTCACCAGCTCCAGACGTCTCATGATTTGTCCATCAACTTGTTTGTTGGTATTGTATAAGGAGAGAGGTAAGGGTGACTTAATTGGGAAACACTCAGCAAGTGGGGATTGTTCGGATATATATAACAAATACATATATTTTTTCTAAACATAACATTTCTTAACGGAAGACATAACGTATCATAATCATATACTGAACATGAAGCATTGAAATTTCATCTAATTTCCATGATTTTGCTAATACATGTCCTCTATATGTTAATACTCAAGTGACGAGGCCATACAATGATTATAATCTCATCATATAGAGGTCATATAACAGTTATAATCCTACCATATAGCGGTCATATTTTATAATAGCTTTTCAAATTTTTATTGAAATATATCAATGTTTGGAACATATAAAGCTTAGACAAGACATAAACGAATAAATTATGCTCAAACGAAATTGTTCAAAAATGAAACATAGAATATCATACGTGTATAGAATATCATACGTGTATATACTTTTTTAATACATAAGCCCAATTACTTTGGTCTTTCTTGATTCCAAACGTGAATATGAGTTGCTAGATTGTAGTTCAAATATAGTATTTGGTTGCTACTAGAAATTTTACTCAAAAATGGACAAAATAATGCCACGAAATATGCTGCTGAAAGCCTCGAATTTGGCAGTTTTTCTTCTTGAATTTTTGTGAGGTTTTCGGTGTTCTTTTATCTTGGTTTGATCTCTTGCTTATAGTTTGGATCTTACTTATATTTGGGAAGAGAGAAGTTGAGCGGATGCCTTAGTGAACGTTTTAAGGCTTTTAAGCAGCTTATTTAATGCTATAATGTAGCCATCAATTGGGTGTTACAATATGAATACGGACATGGCTTAATTTTTGAGATTTGTCATTATAGGTTTTCATCAAGTCATTGAATGGGTTCAAACTTATTGGATGTGCCCAAAATTTCGAGTTCTTGGGCTGTAGTATTTATAAATTTTTGTGGCCTTAACACAACCTATTAATGAATATATAATTCAGTCTTCGGAAAATTAATCGACAAAATATACCATCCGAGCAGATCCTATTATACATATCATCAACCACAATGCATCTGCTCCTATGTATGTCGATACCATACTGAACCTCGCCATCTGATGATCCTCGTGGAGTCGATAAATGAGTCAAAGTCTAGCACTAGTACGTAGATCATCTATGTTGTCTCGGATCAAAATACTAATGATATAAAACCTTAAATGCAGACTAATCTACTCGATAAATAATAACCAATTGGAAAGTCGGATGGAAGGTTGTCCAGTGACTCATCATATGATCACACATCTGTATGATTGAATATCTCTATGCACATACCAATGAAACATGACCTATAACATCACATATATGTCTCGAAATAGAGTGACCAATGTATACCTTATTTTTTAATCAAAATTGGTCTTTTTTTTTCCGACGAAATTAAGGTGTAAGACTTGTCATACAAAAGTACAAAACAAATGTTTTTTTTTTTGACTATTACCCCATCATATATTGATATGAAGATTTCATTCCGTGGATTCATGAATGATTTAAACTTTTGTCAAATTTTTGTCTACCTTTTCCTGAACTAATAATGTTGCAAATCATTAATGAATCAAGTCTTAAAAATATTTTTTTAGAAAAAAATCATAAAGAAATTAAATATTTGGAAAAAATATATATTATCAGTATATGGTATACATATGATTTATGAGCTAAATTATTTATATATCATATTAAATAAACACCATGTGTATGTCGGCTAGTTTAAGTGTAAAGATAAAGTTAAATCATTGGGATACTTTTGCACGTGTGTGCAGATTTTGTGTGCTTACACGAATGAATCAGTTGGAATATGTGAAAAAGTCGTTTAAAGATGAAAAAGTTGATTCTTTGATAGATTCGGATAAACATTAAATTATACAGTCACAAACACAAAACGTGGCAGTGGAGGTGTCACAAGGGTTTTTGTGAAAAAATTGATTCCTTTTGATAGATTCGTAAAAACATTAAAGTATATAGTCACAAATCACAACACGTGGCAGTAGAGGTGTCACAAGGGGTTTTGTGTGACAAAGTGTGTAGCAGGTGGAGGGATGACAATGGGGTGGAGTTGGGTTTGTTATCTCCATCCTAGTCTTCGAATTACATCCCTATCCCTATGCCTGTCACGATCTTCGTTTTTTCGGGTTCGGGTTCGGTTCGCATTTCAAAAATATTAATGGGGCAACACGGCGTGGGTACAGGGATTCCCCGCCCCGATCCCCGTTTCGAGTTTTCCCCGTGGGTCTCCAAATCCGTGGGAAAAATTGTCATCTCTAAGTAGGTGTTTAAATTTATGGAAAATAACTTTTTTAATCAGCCAATATTGTTTATTTTGAATTTTAGTTTATTAACAAGTTAAATTTTGGTCATTGTACACTAACTATCAGTGTTCGGTTATTTTGGTTAAATTGCTGATGCGACGCTGGATATATTAACTTTTTCGACATCATAGCAGCATTCTTTTTAATGTTAGTAAATTTTTGGTTCAACTTAACAATTTTAAATGTAAGATCAATATTTTTTGTTTCAATGTCACAATTTTCAATATAAAATCAATACTATAAAGATAATTTTCTTAACTAAACACATAAACTAAGCTTTACAATAATGACAATCTATTACAGTTAACTATAAAAAAATTGATTTTTTAGGATTTTTATTTGCAAAGTGATCAACCAATATTTCATAAATAGATTTTTATTAGAACTCATTGATGTTGCGGAATATCACGAACCGGAACCTTCTTGTGCATTCCAAAAACTTCTAAATAGGTGCTCTGTAGAGGTTCAAGCACTTCTAAAACATTCTCCATATTTCATCAATTAAGAGTTTTCTGTGAAATCTTTTGTGCATACAATAATCATTTAGAATAGTATAGAATGGAACTAACTAGAATAGCGTAGATCTTAGAACCTCCTAGAGAGTTGATATGTATCGCTTTCATTGTAGAAAGCTACTAGTATAAATAGGATTAATATAAATAGGGTGAAGCTCTTATTGTAAACTACCAAGTTTTCAAGCAATATAGCATTTTCTTTCAAAGTTTTCTAGAAGCATTTTTACTCAAGTCACTTGCACACAAGCACCAAAGGACTTTATCTATGCAGCTTACATTGGTAAACAGATAAAGTAAATGTCATAATTGTACAAAACCGTAAAATATTATTAAAATAAAGATCGTTTTACATTAGAGCCAATAAAAACCCAAGCCACAAGTTGGCTCGCTGGACACCTACTCTAACAAATACAAAATACTAGGAAATTCAAATATCCAACCATATTTTTCCTACCAATTAATAGAATAAACATCCTTCCATGGTAGTTATTATGTATAGGACATATCAGTGGATTTTCACAGAAGCACCGCAGAAGGAAAAATTGGGAACACAGACATGATGACGGAGATAGAGGCCTGTCATAAATCATAGATTGTAAGGGGCTGCTAACTGAGGATTTCAGTCGAGAGGGCGGACTTTTCATTGACAATTTTTAAAGAGGAATTTCGTTATACTAGAGGTGGGGAGAGTAAATATTCAGGCTGTAATCTTTGTAGAAGTATCCCACATAAGGGACAACATGGTGAGAAAGATTTCTTGAAGGCTGAAGATTCGAAAAAAGATTTAAAATTGGAAGGGTATAAAGGCATCGTGAAAAAAATTAGAGGTGCCAACTTTGAAGCTCGTATTTGACAACACATGCAAAACCAGGAATATTTAGCACGGCAAAGTTGCATAGATACAGAACACCGGTGTAGCTTATGGGTTTGATCAACTCCATTGCCATTCTTCACTCCCGAACAAATGGCGTATTCTATTGATTCAAATGGCACAATTGCTGAACAAAAACTGCAATGTTCTTCATATTCAAAACTATCTCTCCTGTTAATAAAGCAAGAATGGAACCAGCCTTCAGCTAATAGATTGATACAGTATCTTAAGATGCTATTCTATGTATGTGTGCATGAATGAACCAAAAGAAGTTCAACAAAGATAAGAACATCATGAATTACCTCTTCTTTATTTTACCAACTTTGGCAGCAAGAAATTTTAGATCATCCTCGACAATTTTCTCATGAAGTGAGATATAGTGCTCCAGTTGTGGCCATTCATCAGGACGCCAACAGTCAACATCGCAAAAATTTGTTGGCACATCTGACAGAAGATCTAAAATGGCAGAAAAATATAAACCAACAAGTCTTCTCCGTAGTTCATTTTCACAGCACAACTGCAACTCCTTCCATACATTTGTCTGTTCCTCTATGGCACTACTGAATCTTTCCAAGTCTTGGTGTTTTCTACTCTCGCTCACCTCATCATTTTTAAGCACAACATGCCTGATGATTACATTGATGAGGTGCAACTTACGGGTTGAAAGAGTGGGCAAAATTTTAAATGCGGTAGACAAGAACGTAGTACAAATGCCAAAATTGGATCCAAAATAAGATGTCAACCATTTCTGCAGAATATGCTCTACATAGTTTGGTATTGACTGTTTGAAAGACACGAGGGCTGCCACAATATCCCAAATGTTCAGAAGCCCACTGAAACTCCCACACAGACTCAGAGACCATAATATGTTTTTTTCCCACCAAATTAATTCTACCTCAGGGAAACCAGGAAATGATCCGAAATCAATATCAAAACATATATTGGAGGAAGTGTCCAATTGCTGCCCTCCAATCCAAAGGAACTCGATAGCAGCTTTCTGAGTTCTGTAAAATTACAATAACATTTATTGGTGAATCAAACATAGGTAACTGTTTGAACGGTTAGTTCTTATTGCTTCCATTCAGCTTTTGACTAAATCATCAAAATTTTCTTTTAAAGAAATGTGGGTGCTTGTTTGTTGCAAGCATCTATCCACATGGCAGTTGATATTTCATAATTTGTTACCAGAAAATATAATTTTAAAAGTTCACCTTTCCTGGTACATGGGATTTAATAAATCAGAATCAAATCTTCGAGCCTGCAAATAACAGACACCAAACTTCTTAGAACTAGATTTAAGTACAGGGGTATCAATGACATCTATTCACCATAAGGTAAAAGGTGACCAAGTGCAAGAAAAGGATCAAGAGATTCCATTGCTTAGAGTCATTTCAGTCAACTAAGCTCCTTTTCCTAGGTATTATTATATGACTACTTGTAGAACCCGTAATTAGACTACGTATAAGCCATGCATAATTCTAGTATTTTAAATTAAATTGACTTCATTGCATGAGTATTTATATGCTTCCTTCGAAGTTAATTATTTTATTTAAGTAGTTTATATTTTATTCTTTCAGTTATTTTAGTAAGGCCGGACTGGAGTTGGAGTTAAGAGATAAAATTTAAGATTCAGAAAAAATTCCCAGGATTCATTTTAGCTAACAAGTAAGTTAATTTAAGTTAAAAAGGAAGTTTAGGAAATTTTTTAAGCAACTTGAGGTGAGTAGGAAATTAGTTCATTTAAGTTCCATTAATTGAGGTGTTAATTCACTAAATTATTTAAAGGATAGGTAAGGCTTTTAAGGGTTATAAATTTAGTAAATAAGCAACAATTCCTGAAACGTCCTCATCTCTTATTGCTTTAAAAGTACTAGAAATTTTTTTTTAAATCTCTCACATTTTCGGTCATTGCATGCACATGCACATAAAAATAATCTCGCACCATTTTAAAGTAAATCATCCAACTAGTATTTGAAAATTGAAAGGGAATAGTCAAACCAGAAATCGTAAAACGTTTTACCAAACCTAAAAAGCAATAAATGTTGAAAAGTGTAGCCCATACTAAACTCTCCAAAACCTCTCAAAAGCATAAATAAATGGTCTTAAAATCTTTAAAAGAAATCATAAAGCGTAATGCGGAAAATAATGCGCTGGTCCTCGGGTTGTGTGCGCCATCAGTCCAGTAGTATCACTCATCAAGACCTTCCTCAGAACCACCTGCATCCATCACACCTAGTGAGTCTAAAGACTCAACACACCATAATCTTTATAACGAGTAATACATAATACAGTCAACATATAACGGTGAAAAATACATTTACGTAAGATAACATTTCATGAAGATGCATAAACTTTAGACTCATTCGCTTTCGTAAAAATTTTCGTGATGCATAAAAACATTTTCAAAGGCATAAACATATCACTTAAACGTAATCATATTCGTGTCCAAACTCGTATTTGTGTTTGTTGAATTCGGATCGTTGATCGTGACTTTCATATACGTGTTAGGCGATGGATCCATCTATATGTAACCACAGTACTAGGCGGCGGGGGACACCAGCAACACTCTCACCGGTCAACTGGGCCCTGGCCTTGCGTAATATCGTATCATCATATACATATACATATCCGTATCCAAGGAAATACGATCGCCGGGCTCCCACTGGGACCATAACCCTCACGATATCTCCAACATATCATCGTGTTAGTCACAATCCCTTCACATCCTTCAACGTATTATCATTACTAAAAAAAACGTGCATATAACATTTTTCATTTTAAACCAAGCATGCAACATGTCTTTTAACGTTATCGTTTCGTCATAAAAATCCATAGACAGTTAAAATCATCGTTTTAACATTCAAAACCATAAAATAATCATTTTAACTTGTAAACATTCATAAACATTAAAAATAATCATATTAGCATTTAAAACAGCAAATAGGGCACTGCCATGGCCTTTACTAATTTCCCGGTGTAAAATGACCGTTTTACCCCTGGACTCGACATTTTACGTTTTCGATTCTTTTCTTGATTTCATGACTCTAACATGTCCCAAATAATTATTTAAGCTTACGTGAATTTTTTTCGTAATTTTATTTGGCATAAAACTTAAACTTTTTCAATTATCTTTTCTTAATTATTTTAACGGTGTTTTAATCCCAAAAAAAATACCAAACTTTAATATAAAATTCCTAAATTCTAAATTTAGTCTTTTTATATTATTTTAGCCCTTATGGATCACGACTCGACCCCCGTGAGTCGTTTCCAATTTTTCTTTGTTTTAAAACTCACTTTGACACCTAAACTTCGACCCCGAGCCATCTCTTAATTTTATCGAGTTACCCCCGAACCAAATTGAGCCAAAACTTGACCAACATCTTAATTAATCCTACTGGACTATAGCTTCATCAGGGAGACCATCCTAAACTCAAAAACGAGCAGCCCCAACAACCCCTATGCTTGGCCGAGAGTTACTCTAAGGAAGGACTCTACGTTTTTGCGCTCGTGGCTCCAGCCAGCGCCCCAACCCTCGAACCCAACACATGTGCACTTGCCTGGGACTCTAGGGACTCCTTCTAACCCAGCCCGTTGCCCCTGAACCGAGCCCCTCCCTCCTGGACTCCTACACTTCCCCACGCTCATGCAGTGTGTTTTCTCGGATGGGAGTCCTAGCATGGCTAGGACTCCTTTCCCAGCCCTTACCGTGAGTCCTAGCTTGGCTAGGACTCTCGTCCTGACCCTTGACAGCCCTGACCGAGCCTTGGCTCAGCCAAAACCCTGACCACCCCTCCCTCGCGAAACCTGGACATGCGACCATGCAGCAGAAAATTCGCACCAGCAGGTTTCCCTCAATTCTGTGGCGTTTAGGTTGTGGTTCTAAGACTCTAACCCATGTAAAAACTTGGCTTGATCCTGTCCTAATCATGGCAGCCCTTAGAAGCACATAAAAACATGTTTTTGAAACTTTAAATCATGACTTTTACCCATGGTTATGCAAATATACGAAAATTTCATATGAATTTCCAACTTATCATGCAAACATAATTTAAACCACTAATATGATGTAATGGATGAGCAAAGGAGATTAGGGTGTGCTTTTGCGTGTAATACGCTCGAATAACCGCTGACGACGAAGAACGGAAGGGCGACTTGGCTTGAACTTGCTAGAATCCTTCGAAAATTCCTTTTGAAACCTTCTCTGATTTTTGTGCTGATTCGTGTATGTTTGTGAGAGTGTGGGGGAGTATTTCTGAATTACAAAAGTGTGTGGCCGTGTACTTGGGGAACAAAGGGGTTGGTATTTGTTGGAGAAGGGGGCCAAGAGTTTATGGGAGTGGGGAATAGTTTGATCTTGTTTGAAATTTCTTGAAGCTTTCCCAATCTATCCTTTCAAATTGCTGTGCGTGTGTGAGTGCCGTGAGGTTTTCAGTATTGGGAGAGAATATTTTCAGAATAAAAGAGTGTGGCCGTGACTTTTGATTGCAAGGTAGGGTAGGTTTGTGATCAATTTAACAAATTAAATACTAATTATCACTAAGTAGGCTTTTAGGCCTATTAAGCCATAAATTTAAGCCCATTAGTTTAATTTAGGATTTAATAAAAATATTAGCAAAGTTTTCTTTTAATAAAAATTTGAATTTATTAGCCGGGTTGCTAAAAAGCTCGATTTTTAGTTGAAAAACCAACACCGATAAAATTTACGTCCCGGCGTATAAAATCAACTCAAAACCCTTATTTTCGAAAATACTAAAAAGCATCGTCCATAATTTAAATAATTAAAATCAATTATTTTATAAAAACATTTTTACATTTTCAGCCCTCGGTCCCCGTTCCTCGATCGTCTCTCGAACAACCTTAAAAATATCATTTCATGCATGATGACAATAAAATTCTCATTTATCATATAAGCATACATGTCACATAATTAATTAATGCAATTCAAACAATTAATTAAAATACAAAGGAATTTAATAATTACGTGCACGTGGTTTGCGTGGACTTTAAAATTTTCGGGGCGTTACAATCTTCCCCCATTAAATTGAATTTCGTCCTCGAAATTCGTTTATTCTTAATCACTCAAAGTTTAGACTTAGTTCTAATATCCCAAAAATTCACGCTTCCGCTGCGCTTACTCTGATAAAACTTAATTTCTAGAATGTCCTTACGTCTTCTTGATCCCAATTAATTTTCCTTCTAAATCCTTATTTGCAAATGACAACTTAGCAAGACCCATAATTACTTAATGCTATATTATTATAACCTCGAATTTCAACTTTTCTTAAAATTCTCAATATAAAAATATGGATGATCATACTTATCGTATATTATTTTCCTTATTTTATACTCAAAATTTTCATCAACTTATCAAATTTCAATATTAAAATCCCAAGCTCACCTTCAAATTCTTAGATTTTTCAAGCTTAATATCGATTCATTCTTAAAAACTCATGATCCACATTCTCTATAACACTATAACCAAAATATCTCAAGGTTCCAAATATTCTTAAAAGTCTAAATACTCAAATTTTTTATCATTTAAACCATAAAATTATCGCTTATTGCTAAATTATTCCCAAATTTCCTTAACAATTGCAAAAATAAATTCTTAATTTTCCCAAAAATTATCCTAATTGATCATTGATTTCGAAAATCCTACTATTAACCCATAAGTTCTTGGAATTCTTAATTTCTTTCTATTGGTTTCCCATAACATATTTTCAAAAAATTTTAAACTTATTTACCCAAAAATCAATTCATATAACCAATCTTACCTTTCATCAAACTTAAAATCCCAATTTATACATTTTCTAATTCCCAAATCCTTGCAAATCCTCGAATCATTATTCTTTACGTCTAATTCCCAAAAATTTAATTCGACTAGTAACCATGAATCATAAAGATTTTCTTAGAAAATCTACGTGTCCCCATAAAACATTCATAATATTCACGATTAACTTATAGTCCAAAAATAGAACGTCAATACTAAAACCCAAAAATCGACATCGTCCAATTCCACCACCAAACCAACATGCGTTGAAATCAAATAATTTTTCATTTCATATCGTATCACGTATAAAATTCTAATGCATATAAAACATTTATCATCATAAAGCAATTAAACATTTGACATAAACATGTAATTTATATAATTATGCAGGTAACATCATAAAATCATACAAAACATGTAAACTTACAAGTTTGAGGCTTGACGACTGATCTTCCCGGCGCTGATGGTGGCACAACCCTTTAAAGAACCACTGCTCTGATACCAACTGAAACGTCCTCATCTCTTATTGCTTTAAAAGTACTAGAATTTTTTTTTTAAATCTCTCACATTTTTGGTCATTGCATGCACATGCACATAAAAATAATCTCGCACCATTTTAAAGTAAATCATCCAACTAGTATTTGAAAATTGAAAGGGAATAATCAAACCAGAAATCGTAAAACGTTTTACCAAACCTAAAAAGCAATAAATGTTGAAAAGTGTAGCCCATACTAAACTCTCCAAAACCTCTCAAAAGCATAAATAAATGGTCTTAAAATCTTTAAAAGAAATCATAAAGCGTAATGCGGAAAATAATGCGCTGATCCTCGGGTTGTGTGCGCCATCAGTCCAGTAGTATCACTCATCAAGACCTTCCTCAGAACCACCTGCATCCATCACACCTAGTGAGTCTAAAGACTCAACACACCATAATCTTTATAACGAGTAATACATAATACAGTCAACATATAACGGTGAAAAATACATTTACGTAAGATAACATTTCATGAAGATGCATAAACTTTAGACTCATTTGCTTTCGTAAACATTTTCGTGATGCATAAAAACATTTTCAAAGGCATAAACATATCACTTAAACGTAATCATATTCGTGTCCAAACTCGTATTCATATTCATGTTCGTATTTGTGTTTGAAGATTCGGATCGTTGATTGTGACTTTCATATACGTGTTAGGCGATGGATCCATCTACATGTAACCACAGTACTGGGCGGCGGGGGACACCAGCAACACTCTCACCGGTCAACTAGGCCCTGGCCTTGCGTAATATCGTATCATCATATACATATACATATCCGTATCCAAGGAAATACGATCGTCGGGCTCCCACTGGGACCATAACCCTCACGATATCTCCAACATATCATCGTGTTAGTCACAATCCCTTCACATCCTTCAACGTATTATCATTAACAGTTAAAATCATCGTTTTAACATTCAAAACCATAAAATAATCATTTTAACTTGTAAACATTCATAAACATTAAAAATAATCATATTAGCATTTAAAATAGCAAATAAGGCACTGCCATGGCCTTTACTAATTTCTCGGTGTAAAATGACCGTTTTACCCTTGGACTCGACATTTTACGTTTTCGATTCTTTTCTAGATTTCATGACTCTAACATGTCCCAAATAATTATTTAAGCTTACGTGAATTTTTTTCGTAATTTTATTTGGCATAAAACTTAGACTTTTTCAATTATCTTTTCTTAATTATTTTAACGGTGTTTAAATCCCAAAAAAATACCAAACTTTAATATAAAATTCCTAAATTCTAAATTTAGTCTTTTTATATTATTTTAGCCCTTATGGATCACGACTCGACCCCCGTGAGTCGTTTTCCAATTTTTCTTTGTTTTAAAACTCACTTTGACACCTAAACTTCGACCCCGAGCCATCTCTTAATTTTATCGAGTTACCCCCGAACCAAATTGAGCCAAAACTTGACCAACATCTTAATTAATCCTACTGGACTATAGCTTCATCAGGGAGACCATCCTAAACTCAAAAACGAGCAGCCCCAACAACCCCTATGCTTGGCCGAGAGTTACTCTTAGGAAGGACTCTACGTTTTTGCGCTCGTGGCTCCAGCCAGCGCCCCAACCCTCGAACCCAACCCATGTGCACTTGCCTGGGACTCTAGGGACTCCTTCTAACCTAGCCCGTTGCCCCTGAACCGAGCCCCTCCCTCCTGGACTCCTACACTTCCCCACGCTCATGCAGTGTGTTTTCTCGGATGCAGGGGCGGAGGGAGACTATTGGCCACCTGGGCTGTAGCCCGGGTGGCCCAAAATATATATATATTTTTTAGTATGTAATAGATTTTTTTTATTAGTATCTAATAGTTTTTGTTCAGCCCAGCCCGGATGGCCCAAAATTTTTTTAATTAGTATGTAATATTTTTTGTTCAGCCCATTCCAAATTACATAAGCCCAAGTCCAATTGTGTTAGATAATGTCAAAAGAAAAAAAAACCAAACACGCTTACTTACAGAAACAGAGAAGCAAACCCTCCTCCCAATTCCCAACCCATCGTGTCGCTTGTTGGAATTGCTGCTAAAAAAGGTTTGTTTGGGCTTCAGTTATGCATTTGATTTTTGGTGTTTATTTGTTCTTCTGGCTGTTGAATGAATCTAGGATACTATGTTTTATTGCTCTGAATCTAGGATACGATTTATCTCGAGCGCCTCTCGAAATTTTGTTAAGAAATGTTTTTTTAAAAAAAAAATTTAATTTGTGAGATAATGGCCTCGCAGAGTCAATGAGTTGCCAGAAAACTTAATTATTAGGAAGATTGTGGTCGTGAAGCTTTCGATTTCTTTCGGTGGAAATAATAATAGAATTGGAACTAATTGGCTGCATGCTTGGCCTTGATGGATATCCACACTTTTGCACAGGTCTTGCTTATTTAATACCTTTTTCATGAATCATGGAGGAAATTAGATTTTTACCAAGTATTATTAGAATTTTAAGGTAAATCATTGCAAGGATCATCATGAAGCTCTTTGACTAGGCTAGAATATGGACTACTAAGCTGCATATCAGTAACAATTTGATGAAGCTATGAGGTTTCTTCCTTCAACAGTCAGCTGAACGTTTTCTTGAGGCTTGAATGTTTTCATTATTGTTGCTTAGACAGTCAGCTGAACGTTTTCATTATTGTTGCTTAGACATGTAGATTGAGGGTTGAATTCTCGAACTTGTGGATTTATGCTGAGTTGATACAACGGTTTGGGAAATGGGTGAAAATGGTTTTCTGGTACCATATTGTTATTGGGAAATGGGTGAAAATGGTTTTCTCATCGAATAGTTATTTTAAAATTTACACTTTTGTTTGTATCGTCATTTCAAATTTTAACATAAGCATGCATAAACATAAAATTATTATCAAGTTGTTGAGATGCTTGCTAAGAATTATTCTAGGAATATTGAGTGCTCGATTATTCTGTGAAAGCATGAGATATATTTTTTGAAATCAATATAGAGATATATTAAGATCATATATTCTTTGTTTATCGAGTATTGTCATGTTATTAACATTAAATTTATGTATGTACTCTATATTATTTGGTTCTAATCTAAATTTAATAATTCTGTTTATATTAGGTTATTTTAATGTCAAATCAAGAGAGAAAGAGGAAAAAAAATATTTTATCATTTTTTCAGCCAACAATTGATAATCCTTCATCATCCGAGAGGATCGAGACTCATTCATCCATTCATATTGAGGAGCCCGAACCTCCTTCTAAATCTAAAAGAGTTGTGTTTGATGAATCTTCCCTTGAACGGGATCCTGGATTGCGTATTTCGATGTTGCAACATCCTGTTAATCATCGTGATGAAATTAGACGAGCTTATATCAAAATGGGACCATATCAACCTAAATTGTCGGAATACCCACGATCTGAATCAGGAAAGCAACATCGTCGATTTCAATATACATGGTTTAAAAAGTTTCCATGGTTAGAGTACTCTCCTTCGAAGGATGCAGTATTTTGTTTTCCGTGCTATCTTTTTGAATTAAGTGAGGCACAACAATCTACATTTACAATTGAAGGGTTTAAAAGTTGGAAACGCGTTAATGATGGTGCAAAGTGTGCTTTTTTGTCTCACATGGGAAGTTCTAACTCGACACACAATAAATCTTCAAAATCTGTTGTTGATTTGATGAATGTCACTAGGCATATAGATGTAGTTATGAATCGAGAAACTTCGGAACATATTCAAAAAAATCGGTTAAGGCTTGCAGCAACAATTGAGTGTGTCCATTGGCTTAGTTTGCAAGGATGTGGATTGAGAGGTCATGATGAATCTTCATATTCCCTAAATCGTGGTAATTTCATTGAGATGTTAAAATTATTGGGGAAATGGAATGCTAGTATTGAAGATGTTATCTTAGACAGGGCTCCAGGAAATGCAAGATATACCTCACCAGAAGTTCAAAAAGAAATCTTGCATATTATTGGTAATCGAGTCAGAAATAAAATTCGTGATGAAATTGGAGATTCCAAGTTTTGTATTTTGGTGGATGAAGCAAAAGATGTATCTAACAAAGAACAGATGGCTATAATTTTGAGATTTGTTGATGTCCATGGTTTTCTGCGGGAGCATTTTTTTCAAATTGTGCATGTTCATGACACCACAGCTGCAACACTCAAGAAAGAAATATGCGATGTCCTCACTAGATATAATCTAGAAATTCATAATATGCGAGGTCAAGGATATGATGGTGCTAGTAACATGAGTGGTGCTTTTAATGGATGGCAAGCTTTATTTCTTAAAGATTGCCCATATGCATATTATGTACATTGTTTTGCCCATCGACTCCAACTAGCATTAGTTGCAGCAGCTGAAAAAGAGATCTCTATATGGCATTCTTTTCAAATCTGACGACTATTGTCAATCTTGTTACATCTTCTTCCAAGCGCAATGCTGAGTTACAATCTTATCAAGTTAATGAAATTGCACGTTCTGTTGTTGCCGGTGAACGCGAGACTGGGCGAGGAGCTAACCAGATTGGTACTTTGCATCGAGCAGGTACTACTCGTTGGAGCTCCCATTTTGATTCTATTTGCAGCTTGATAGATATGTATGATGCAACTATTAATGTACTCGAAACACTTTGCATCGAGCAGGTACTACTCGTTGGAGCTCCCATTTTGATTCTATTTGCAGCTTGATAGATATGTATGAGGCAACTATTAATGTGCTCGAAAACATGATCATTGATGGCACCTCTACTTCAATGCGCGGGGAAGCTGGTGGTTCATTAATAGTTATGAAGTCTTTTGATTTCATTTTTATTTTGCATTTGATGCATAAAATTATGGGGATCACAAATTTGCTATGCCGTGCCTTGCAACATAAATCTCTTGATATCATAAGTGCAATGGATTTGGTCTCTACGACTAAAGAACTTTTCCCGCGATTGAGAAGTGATGGTTTTGATATTCTTCTTTCGTATGTAACATCATTTTACACAAGATTGGATGTCGATATACCAGAGATGAGTTCTCATTATAAGCATTCTAGTCGTTCATGCCAGAAAAAGGATACCATCACAGTTGAACATCACTTTCATTATGATATATTTAATGTTGCAATAGATTTTCAGTTGGAAGAATTAAACTCTAGATTCAGTGATGAGACAGTTGAACTTCTAATTCTCAGCTCTGCTTTGGATCCAAAAGATAATTTTAAATTGTTCAACATTGACAAGATTTGTATTCTCGCTGAGAAGTATTATCCCGAGGACTTCACTGAACAGGAAATTCATCATTTGAGGTGTCAGCTACAACATTTTGAGCTCGATGTAGTTTGTCATGAAGATTTTCAGAAAATGTCCACTATCTCAGAATTGTGCCGAGGGTTATTTGAAACAAAAAAGTTGCAACATTATAATTTGATTGACAAGTTGATCCGTCTAGTTTTAACTTTGCCTGTTTCCACGGCAACTACGGAGCGTGCATTTTCGGCTATGAAGCATGTTAAAACAGTTCTTCGTAGTAAAATGGGAGATTGTTTTCTGGCAGATTCTATGATTATCTACATTGAGAGAGAGTTTGCTTCAAATATAGACTCAGATTCTATAATTGATGAATATTAAACTTCGAAGAATCGTAGATCACAGCTTCAATAGTAAGATCATGTCTATACAGATTATTTGTGTATATTTTAGTTTAAAAATATTTAATTTAATCATCTAACATATTAAATGAATGGTTTTAGAGATATTCTTGTTATTTGATCTTCATTAAATTTTCTTGCAGGCGATGATGGAGATATAATATTGCATTGTCAATGTTTTGTCGGGTTCTCAAGCTTACGAGTTCAATAACCAAAATATTGAAGATGTTGTTAATGAGAAACCTTTTGAGACTACGATGAACAGGTATCATAGTTATGATTTTATTTGTTATGGATTATTTTGTTTTTCGTTAAAAAAATTTAGCCCGGGCAGATTTCAAATCCTGGCTCCGCCACTGCTCGGATGGGAGTCCTAGCATGGCTAGGACTCCTTTCCCAGCCCTTACCGTGAGTCCTAGCTTGGCTAGGACTCTCGTCCTGACCCTTGACAGCCCTGACCGAGCCTTGGCTCAGCCAAAACCCTGACCACCCCTCCCTCGCGAAACCTGGACATGCGACCATGCAGCAGAAAATTCGCACCAGCAGGTTTCCCTCAATTCTGTGGCGTTTAGGTTGTGGTTCTAAGACTCTAACCCATGTAAAAACTTGGCTTGATCCTGTCCTAATCATGGCAGCCCTTAGAAGCACATAAAAACATGTTTTTGAAACTTTAAATCATGACTTTTACCCATGGTTATGCAAATATACGAAAATTTCATATGAATTTCCAACTTATCATGCAAACATAATTTAAACCACTAACATGATGTAATGGATGAGCAAAGGAGATTAGGGTGTGCCTTTGCGTGTAATACGCTCGAATAACCGCTGACGACGAAGAACGGAGGGGCGACTTGGCTTGAACTTGCTAGAATCCTTCGAAAATTCCATTTGAAACCTTCTCTGATTTTTGTGCTGATTCGTGTATGTTTGTGAGAGTGTGGGGGAGTATTTCTGAATTACAAAAGTGTGTGGCCGTGTACTTGGGGAACAAAGGGGTTGGTATTTGTTGGAGAAGGGGGCCAAGAGTTTATGGGAGTGGGGAATAGTTTGATCTTGTTTGAAATTTCTTGAAGCTTTCCCAATCTATCCTTTCAAATTGCTGTGCGTGTGTGAGTGCCGTGAGGTTTTCAGTATTGGGAGAGAATATTTTCAGAATAAAAGAGTGTGGCCGTGACTTTTGATTGCAAGGTAGGGTAGGTTTGTGATCAATTTAACAAATTAAATACTAATTATCACTAAGTAGGCTTTTAGGCCTATTAAGCCATAAATTTAAGCCCATTAGTTTAATTTAGGATTTAATAAAAATATTAGCAAAGTTTTCTTTTAATAAAAATTTGAATTTATTAGCCGGGTTGCTAAAAAGCTCGATTTTTAGTTGAAAAACCAACACCGATAAAATTTACGTCCCGGCGTATAAAATCACTTCAAAACCCTTATTTTCGAAAACGCTAAAAAGCATCGTCCATAATTTAAATAATTAAAAATAATTATTTTATAAAAACATTTTTACATTTTCAGCCCTCGGTCCCCGTTCCTCGATCGTCTCTCGAACAACCTTAAAATATCATTTCATGCATGATGACAATAAAAATCTCATTTATCATATAAGCATACATGTCACATAATTAATTAATGCAATTCAAACAATTAATTAAAATACAAAGGAATTTAATAATTGCGTGCACGTGGTTTGCGTGGACTTTAAAATTTTCGGGGCGTTACAATTCCCCTCCATTTAATTACCAAATTTCGGTCCCTAGATGATTAAGCAATGTCTTGCCAACTCATCATCCTTGACCCATTCTTTATTATTTTAGCATGCTAACCTTTTTATTTATTTGCAACCTTAATTAATTAACTATTAATAATTATCCTAGTCTAGATTACTTGAGGAAATCGGCCACCTAGCCTCCAACAAAACACCCCAACTAATATTTGTTTTCAACCAAAATTCAAATTTTAAAAGGGGGAGACTTGGTCTTGATTCGTTCCCTATATTTTGCACCCACTTCCCTCACTCTCCTAACCATCATTCCCGCTCTCCCTTGCACGAAATTCAGAGAGCATTTCAGAGTGTTAACCGTGAGGTTCATAGCTGAAAAGAGGAGAGAAAAATCGAGTGTAGAACAAGGTAGCAAGAACGCTCCATCTCCTCCGCGCCGAGTCGTCGTATTCTTTCGTTTTTCATTCAAACGAAATCAAGGCATGTTTATATTCTTCCTTGCTCTTCAATCAAGCCATAGCAATATTTTTAAACATCATATGATCATCAGTTTATGCCAAAAACCGAAATGCATCAAGAACTTTTTTAAAAAAAAAAGAATGCAGATTTCGGCCCTTCATTGTGCACTTCACGGTTTTCTCTTGTTTTGTGGTTTCAGGTGGATGGTTCGACTCCAGGCTCACTAGGCTACATCTAGACACCTACTAAGGTGTTTCAAGACCGTGATGGTCCATTTAAACAAGCCCCATGCATGACAGAAATCGAAAATGACAGCAGCTTTTCTTCCTTGCCATTTGAGTCTTCGAAAATTCTGTGTGTGCTGTCAAAGGAAAAGGATCTGATCTTGGCTGCCCCAAGGGCTTATAGCCATGGTTAGATCATTTCCCTAGCATGTCTAAGAGGTGACTAAGTCGCCTTTTTGGTGGCTTGGTCCATGGTGAATCGGTTTTTAATTTAGAACGCAAGAACAGCCCCCTCACCCCTTCGGTTATGCACCTTGGACAGCAAGTGTGTTTCAAGTTTTGTGGAATGGTGTGGATCTTGGTTGGCCTATGGCCCTTAGCCATGGTTCATACCCTACCACTGGATGTCTAGATCGTGCCATGGTCAATAAAATGGCCACTAGAACGAGACGAGACAGCAAGCGAAGCAAAACACCCCTCACGCGCGCAAAGGTGCTCTCAGGTGAACTCTTTGAGTTTTTGTTGGAATATTTCGAATCTCGGCTGGCCTAGGGCCCTTATCTATGGTTCAAATAATTCCTTGGGATGTTGGTAAGAGTCTCCGGTCGGTGGTTCATGCCCCAATGGCCGGTAGTCTCGAAAACAACACAAGACTCGCGATTGCACAGCTGCTGTATTTTGACAGCAACTTGCTGTGGCGGTTCCGTGGCTCGTTCGGGTTCTTTGTCGGCTTTTAGCCTATGGCCTTGGACTGGACAGTGCCTAAATGAGTTAGAAAGGTCATGTTTTTGACCGTTCGTGATTCGGATCATTTTTGAGGTCGTACGAGAATTTATGGTGCGATGTGCCAAATTGACTCTCGAAAGAGCGTTTCATGTTTTGGCCTCCATTCACCTAGATTTCGACCCTCATTATTTTAGGAGCATTAATTCATCATTTTTAGCGTATTTTAATCATGACTATACGTTGGTTCAGTGTTGGTTCGGGTTGGTTCGGAGTCATGATTAAATACGAAGTCGTCGAGCGTCATTGTCGCATTTTTGAACTTAAATTGCATAGTTGGTCAAGTAGAAGCTATTGCATATTTTTCATGGCATATTTAGGTTGCAGCGAGCTTGGGAACGATCCAATCCACGTGGTAAAATAGTACAGGATATTCCATTACGCCATTTAATTATATTACGTGCATAAGAATAGAAAATACTTATTTTTGAGATTTATGCAATATTGCTTGTGGTCAATTCACTATCATGGGAGCATTATTTTACCGGTCGCCAGTGACCGATCAGTTCAGTTTGGTACCCCTGGTAGCCAGTTATCGGTCAGTTCAGTTCAGTGCAGAGGCCACTTGCGTAGACCATAATCTCAACAGAAAAATTATTACACATTATTTCAGTACAGGGCTCCAAGGAGCAAACATTTTTACTATGATTTTCAGTCCAGTTATGCATGTATTATAATTGATCAGGACAAGTTATTTTCAGTATGCCTCATGACATGTTAATTTTACTCCCATGCAAAATTTACTATATTATTTACTCGTTACCTACGATATATGCATGCTGAGTCTTTAGGCTCACTAGACTTGATTGTTGTAGGTACTGATGAGGTTGGGGCCGAGGGCGGGGACCAGTGAGCCAGCTTGGGTCGTCAGTAGTGGCACCCGAGGACCTCAGTTCAGCATTTATTATTATTTGATGGCTCAAACATTTTAATTATCGTGGGATAAACTTTTTACTGTTATTTCAAAAATGTTAATTTCTTCCTCTGCCATTTTAAACATCAAACTTTTTGTATCAGTTCATTTATGATTGAGGCAATTTTTAATTATTTAAAAGAAAAATTTTAAATTTTCCGCAATTTTCCAAGGAAGGATTCCTAGGTCTTCACACTACTGTTCCAGAGAGATGAAATTTCGATCTTTCTATTTTCCTCTTTATTTTTATTTTCAGTAAATTTTCTTTATTTTTGTAAAGGGCAAGAAGCAAGATATTGACCAATCTCATCTGAAACATAATATGAGAGAAGTAAAAAAGCAATTTTTTGGATGGTATGTTATATAAGAGTTTTCTCAAAATGCTATGAATAGAATTCAGTTTTTTATTCAAATCTTTAATCGCTACATCGAGTGAGTTTATTATTTTGACTTAAAATTTGATAAGAGAGAAAAACTAGTACAATATTCAGGATAAGTTCAAGGACATTCCAACTATAAGAGAATGGACGGATGAAATATGATACCACAGCAATTGCCAAGCTCCCATGAGATACTGCCAGACCAAAGCAAGAATCATATATATATGGAACCTGCAGAGAAAATCTAGATTCTATTGGAAACAAATATGCAAATTTAAAACAGAAGTAAACATGAAAAATTAATGCATACATCCGGGGAGCCTATTCAAACCAGGAGTATTTGAAGGAATGTGTATTTCCCTTATTGCTTTCCCAACTAAATTCCACGCTTTCATAGAGTTGTCCTGTAATACATGAACTGATCAAATAATCTAGAGGGCTACCAAGATTTTCAACCTCAAGGCTTTCTGCTTGAGGCATTACTTGATAACAAAAGCCATTAACATGGATTTTTAATTTTTAATATCTGTTGAACTAACACTCCCTTAATAATAAAATTCATATTTATATCAATAAAACACTTCCTTCAATATTTATTACCTGGCTGCAGCTGTACAAGCAGAGTCCATCAAAAGCCCAAGCTAAACAAGTGACCTGATTGTTATTTTACAAGATAAATCATATGCCAAAAAAGGTGCTGAGAACTTACAATGTGGTCATGCGCAAAATAACAGCCAATTATTTCAAATTCATGGCTGGTCATATTCATGGTCCACACTTCAAATGATCCGGATCCTTTACCAATAGCCAGGAACAAATTTAGTGGTGTTTGCAGGGGGCAGTAAATGAAAGTATGGAGACAGGTGCTGAATCAACAGTAATAACCTAATTACACGAGCAATCACAAGTTCCAAAATAAGATATAATCAAAGTAGATGGTCTAAATTTTGAAAGGATAAGTAGCAGACTTTTAGCAGGATATGCTGACCTGCCTCAGCAAAGAAAATGAAGCATGAACAGTTTCAGATGACTTCAGCAGTTCCTTAATATTCACCTGCCAAATCTTCACTCTATAAACAAAAAGAAGAGGAAAGTCACAAAATTAAATGTTATAATCAAATAAAAGGTAAACCTTATATGTATGTGTGTGTATAATTCAGTAGTTCTAACCCATGTCAAGCAAATGTGCTAGACTTTTGGCTTCGAAAACAGAAAAAGGTTAATTAGTTACTCACCTCCCATTAGAACTTCCCGTCACTAAAAGAAGTTGAGGTTTTGAAATTTCAGAGCCATATAAAGCCCAGCAAATAGATGTGATGCATGTATCATGTGCCTTGAGAAATCCACCATTTGATGCTTTACATGGGAGTTCAGGGGTAATAATGTAATAACTCTCTGGTGCATCAATTCTCCAGAATGAAATTAGACCACATTTAAATCCAGTAGCAAGAATAGAGCAGCAGCCCGAGGAGTTATTAGGAATAGAAACCCAATCTTCAGATGTCCTCAGAATCGGTGACCATGCCACAGTAAGGGGTGTCACCATTGCATTGCGAGAAGCATATTGTTGTGCCGTTATTAGTTGAACATTGCATTATTTGATCTTCAGAGGTGTCCCTTCAGAAACAGATATGGGAATAATTTCCCATGTATTGTTTTCTTTTACATTGTCAAGTTTTTTTGCAGCAACCTAATAAAAATAACAACACATTCAATGTAATGGCATATATCAAATGCACAACTTTTCAAATTGAAAGCAGATCATGTAGCTGCATTGAAGCTGATTTAGTAAGTATGGAGGTTCATGTCATGGAATAAAATGATAAAACTAAATCAGATAGTGAATGCAGTGTGCAGTACATTAGTTTCATTCTATCTCCTTCGTTTTCTTTCCTTTCTTAAACTAGATACAGGTTGCTCATTAGGGCATTCAGATTCTGCATTATCTCGACTCCCTATCACCTGTATAAAGAAAAAAACCCAAGAATAGTTGGAATTCATATCATTAATTGTTATGTCATCAAGAATATTTCATCTAGAAAAGTATATGGGGATATTCAAGAAACGCTAATCAGCAAAAAGTTGAAAGATAGAACCAACTCACATCTAAACTTTCTGAAGATATAATTTGAGACTCTTCGAAATTGATCTTGGAAAGATAATTATACATCATCTCTGATATGTCCATAACCTAGAAAATTTCAGATTATAACTTTAGCAAATGTGTGAAAAACAAACATTAAATTTAGGAATCACAGATAACATACTAGATTCCAAATTCATGACATTTATTATGCATAAGCAACAAAACCGTAAATACAACAAACTTGAAGGGCTATGAAATTCTTTTTGAAAGAAATGTTGATTAGGTATTGCCTCTCCAAACATAAACAAAGCCTCCAGTACTAACACAACAAATTTACACATTAGCACAAATATGAATCTACTCATGGGCTCATAGCCAACACAGAAACAACAGTAAGAACATAATTAAGAGCATCTATAGACACAAGAATTGAAACAATTCCATTGCTAAAATTTTCACCATTTTTTTTGGTTCATGAAGATTATTAAAGTGAAGAGACAGCAAGCTCGAACCATAATTCTGGTCCTGCCACCACTACTTCCTGAAAGCTTCATTTATAAAATACTTAATACCTCAATCCATTCAGCCAAAAAATCACAGAAAGGAAAGCGGTAAAGTTTGACGCGTCCCCCAGTGGTGCAAACAGCAAGCAAACAACTGCACGATTCATAGCAAAATGTAGAATTAATTCAGGGAGGCAACTTGCGTTGCATACTCAAACAAAAACTTAGATAAGGGGTAATGGTATCAGTACCCAGCATTGCTAGCAAGACCTGCAGGAGACCAGGAAATTGACCTAACACATTGCCGTGTATCTCGCGACACATGCATTGGCAACAAGCACCCAGAGAGAAAATCTATCCCTGTGACAAAATGAAAACAAAATCAAATGCAGTGACCTGAGAAAATAAAAAGTACTTGAAACCTCAACTCAAAATTAATTTTCACTTGCACTGTAAAACCACAAACCTAGAAATCCAAATGGCATCCAAATTGTGTACATACATACATACAATGAGCTCATTCAAAACTATGAAATTCAATTTTTAATATGATTCTACGTACCTCCAGCATTTATGACACCAATGGAAACAGGCTTGTTTGGGAGAACAGAAATTACACCTCGACATCCAGCTCAAGAAGGTTTAGCAGGATTCTAACCAAGTGAACAACAAGCATATACCAGTGATTCGAAGGATAAATCAAACAGTATAAAATTAAATCCTAATTTGAAAAAACAAATAAAAAGTAAGGTAATATGAATTATATAGACCAACTACTATAAGATTCTCTATCAAATTCAAATCAGACCCTGTATCGAACTCCAACATAAAACAGCTTCCAGACCAGTTATGAAGATCAGGTAGATTAAAATGTAAGCATAAATTTGGCGTTTAAAATTCAATAACAATGCAAAAATCTTCGGCTAAAAAATAAGAATGCTATTCAGAAATATTATTACATTATATGCAATCAATTGATTTAGTAGTTGTCTTTCCTAAGTCATGGGATCAGATCCCATCAGGTGGATCACAGAATACTGGACTCAGAATCAGTGGTCATTGATTCTTGTTCATGTCAGTGCATGAATAATAATGTCATCTGCATAATCCTCACACTAACAGAATCACTTGACAGCCCAAAATTTTTGATCAACTAAAAACTCAGCTAGAACAGATTGAATGCAAGGATACTTCTGAACTTGAGCAATTTCAATGTTGAGACTCAAATGCTATACATCGTATCAGTAAAATTGCATCAAAGCAATTCAATACTAAAATCAGCAAACTTTGAAAAGTTAACAATTACCAGGATCGTAACGAGGCTACCAGAAGCGACCGCCACCAGATTCTCTTCGGACCAAGCAACAACGTTCGGATAACAAGGCGCTGATACGAGCACCGCTGCTTGGAAGCGGGAAGACATTGTTGAAGAGAATTGAAACAGAAAGCAAAGCGGCGTTTTATTATTTTGGAGTGAAGCGGATTCGATGCTTCGACCTAATTTGTGAAACAGCTCGAATAGTCCAAATCGAATTACACCATATAACCTACATATATTTGTATTTACTAGACTAGACTAGACTAGAAGACTAAAAAAAATCTTCTATTTTATATTATTAAAAAAATAAAAATATTTATTTTTATGTGGATTTAGGGATCTCTCCCTTAGAGAACAAAAACAATGGATATTGAGGAAGCAACAAGCATTGAAGAAATGAAGTTGAAACATTAGTCAATCTCACGCATTACCCAATTTAGGGGTGAGTAGAAACCAAAGCCAAATCAAATAGTTGGTTTGGTTTTTAGTCGATCGATTTATATTGGTTTTAAAATTAATCATATCGAAAAAATTTGTTTTGTTCAAAGTTTTGGTGAAAAATCCTAACCGAACCAATTTTATAAATATATAATATTTTTATTATATACATATTATTTTATTTTATGTCATATAATTGATATTATGAAAGTTTGATGATTGGTATTGGTGGCACATTTTATAAAGCTAAAAAAAATTTACCATTATCCCGTTCAATCTTCACAAGTATTTATTGATCTTCATGATGTTTTTGGAAAAGGTTAAAAACCTCGAGCAAGAAATCTTGGATGCGAGTGAATTTACTCTTACCAAATACCCAAGTTGGATAAACATAATAGATAAATGTCTTTTTTTCTTTAAAGTGTGATAATGAATGATATTGAAGCTATTTCTAAAAGTTGAACTATTGAAAACTTATATTTATCTATTTATAATAGCTAGTTTTGAAAATTTAAATTATGATTATAAAAAGTCAAAATATTTTATTTGAACAAAATTAAAATTTAAAATTGAACATCCAAAGGTTCGCGACGGTATTGAAAAAACGGTCGCTATATTAAGCGACAGAATTGAAAAAGCCGTCGCTATATTAAACGGTGATTTTTTTAAAAAAACCGCCGTTTAAGAAGCGACGGTTTGTAACCATAAAATGCATAAAAAAACTACTACGCAAAAATTAAAATTATGTAGTAAATTTTCGGGGAAAAAAAAATTAAAACCTGATTTGCGCGAAGATATGTAGCTCCACGTAACGCTGGAAGATCGTACCGACAAGCAAATCTACGAAATAAATACGAAAAAATGTTAGTACAAAATTAAAAAATCGAAACTTCGAAAAATTGATAGAGTTTAACTACTACTAGAGATAGACGAAAAATCGTTTAAGAAAATGTCTGCGAACCTCGGTATATATAGAATTATAGCGACGGTTTTTAATAAAACCATCGCTATATAGCAACGGTTCAACCAAAACCGTCGCGATAATAGCGACAGTTCTGGTAAAAATCGTCGCCAATCTAGATTGGCGCCGGTTGCATAACCGTCGCTATTATGACGATGATTTTTGATCGGCGACTGTTTTATTAAAACCGTCGCTATTATAGCGATGGTTTTCCTTAAACCGTCGCTATTATAGTAATAATAGCGACAGTTTTTAATAAAACCGTCGCTTGTCAAATTAAGAGAAAGTTTACTAAAACCGTCGCTACAAAATAACGACGGGTAAAAAACCCGTCGCACAAAATAACGACGGGTTTATCAAACAGTCGCAATATTAGCGACAGTTTATGAAAAACCGTCGCTATTCTAGCGACGGTTTTAATTTAACCGTCGCTTAATTTGATAAGCGACGGTTCAAGAAAAACCGTCGCTATGCTTTCCGTTTTTTTGTAGTGACAACCCATATCAAATATATAATATTAATTAGGAAATTGTAAGTATCATCCTCTTTATTTGTCTATTTTTTATTTTAGTCTTCTAAATTGTCAAATTTCCATCTTAGCATGTTATCTTAGTTTCTTTCTTCTTATTTTCTTTTTGCAATTTTAGTTTTTTTCTCACACGGTGTTAATGAAGTGTTGACGCAACGTTACATGACGATGACGTGTACATTGTCACATTAAAACTTAGAGACACAGCAAAAATATTTTTTGATCCTGAGCTGACTGATCCGATAAAAAAAATATTATCGTGGGTTCCAAAGAAAATTTATTTGATACCTAGCAGGGTGTTGGTCATCATGGTTTAAGATTTCGGAATTAGTTGGAGAATACTAATCACTAATCGATGTACTAGTTTTTGATTTAGAAAATGAAAACATAGCTTTCTTCTTTCTTCCTTGAACTTTCATTATAAAACCAACATGTCACGCCCCGAGACCGAGGCGTATGGTATATGATTTCTTCTCGGTTTGGAATTTCATATTCTCACCCCAACAATTTACCATTGCATAGTCTTGGCTAAACAATCCATTCTTAGAATGATGTCAAAATCCACCATTGAGAGTTGAATCGAGTCGGCATTGAACGCATGCATATTGTTACTGATTTTATAGTCTCGATGTAACTCGAAGGTTTCGATAGCCTTACTAGTAGGTGTTGCTATCCTAAAAGGTTTAACAAGCATTTTAGGTTTAACCCCTAATTTCTTAGTGAACCTCTTAGATATAAAATAATGTGTGTCACCACAATCAAACAACACATAAGCAGGTAAATTTTTTTATTAGAATAGTAACTTCTAAAAAAAAACTAGTGAAGTTCCCTCTAAGTTGCTAAATCTCGAGTTCGAGGTTACTCATGGTCTTAGATTGGGTCGCCATTTCTTGCTCAAAATTTGTCAAAATTATGTTCGAAAATGGTTGCAACATGCTCGAGATTTTAGAGAATTTATGCTTAAATCGGTGTGATCTTCTTTGTGCAAAATGGGAGGGTTACTTATATGTGAGGAAGAAAAGTTTTTAGTCACGATTCTATCCCTTAAATGCATCATTGATGAGCATAAATAGACCAAAAAGTAAGCTTGTTACCAAAAATAGAGGATGTCAAATCTGATGAGACTCTGATTACGCCTATAAATTAGATTTTAGGTCGTTGATTGATGGTTAATATACTACCTCGAAAATAATTGTCAAGGATATGAATGCACTGGTCCTTTGGCAAAATTTGACATCTTATCATGTTTTGTATATTAGGATCTCATTCAGATTATGATCATGCTGGCTCTAATATCATTTAAATGTCATGTCCTAAGACCTAGGTGTACAGACACATTCGTTTTTTAACAATCACATGGTAAGGTTTGGTTAAGTTTTGAGTCAATTCGGGTTAAAATCGAGGCGTAGGTTTAAGTTTTAAAACGAATTGAAAAATTTGTCGAGGAGCCTAAGTTTAAGTCCAAGAAATATTTATGGGTGTATTTTAAAGTGTTATGTTAAGTTTGTATGGATTTGGGTCGTCGTTTTAAGGTCTAAGAATTAATTGAGAATGTTAAAGTTTCAGGGGCAAAACAGTCATTTTACACTTGAAAAATGTTAGACGTCCTGGCAGTGCCCTGAATGCGTAATAAATGTTAAAATTTTTATTTCAAATGTTTATGGAATTTTATGATGAAACGTTAATGTTAAAAGACACGTTGCATGCTTGGTTTTAAATAAAAATAATTTATATATGCATTAATTTTTATAGGTGATGGAAATATGAAAGGTTGAAGGAGGTGAATTGATTGTGACTAATACGATGATACGATGATATGTAAGGCCAAGACTCAGTTGATGGGTGAGAGTGTCGCTGATGTTCCCATCGCCCGATACTGTGGTTTTACGTAAATGGATCCATCGACCTACAGCTAATATGAAAGTCACAATTGAGGATTTGAATTCGATAAAAAGTTAAACGTATACGTATATGATGAAAAAGAAAAGGTATATGATGAAAGAAAAATATTTAAGTTTATGCATGTTTATGAAAAGCTAGTTTCTTAAAAGTTTTTTTACTGTTACTTGTGAACGTATATGTATTACTTGCTATTACGATTAAGGTTTGCTGAGTCAATAGACTCCATAGGTGTGATTGATGCAAATGAGCATGATATTGATGGAGGACTTGATGGTTGAACTAGCTGGACTGAAGGTGCGCACAACCCGAGGACCGTCGCTAGTTTTCCACAATCACGTTTATGTTTTAAGTTTACTTTAAAGATTTTATGACCTTTATGATTTTGAGTGTTTTTGAGAGATTTAAGAGTTTATGCTTTGTTTAGAGAAAAATGTTAAATTTAGATTTGGTTGACGATTTACGATTTCATGTTTTGAATGCTTTCTTTTGGATTTTCAAATAATTAGTTGGTCAGTTTATTTTTAAATGGTGTCAAATATATTATATATATATGTATGTATGTATGTATGTATAGTTACATTTCGGCCGAATAGATGGAAAAAAAATTTCTAGTACATTTTAAAGAAAAACGAGTAGTGGACGATTCATGGGTAATAATTTGATGATACACTGAATAACCCTCCATCAAGTGGTTATCACTTATCGAGTAGAATAGCCAACGGTTAAGGTTGTATACCATTAGTCCTTTGACCCGGGACAACGTGGAGGCTCTATGTACTAACATACACTTTGATTTTGTTTACTGGCTCCATTAAGGATCATCAAATGGCGAGGTTGGATATAATTTCAAAATACGTAGGAGGCAATACATTTTATTCAGGATTCTTTGTTTGCCTACAGGTAAAGATATCATATTTGATCTGATTAGTTAATTGTAACGTCCGAAAAATTAGTCCACGTAAACCACATGCATGCAAAATTATTTTAATTGCTTAATTGTTTTATTTAATTTCTTTTAAATGCTAGCATAATGTTTATCATATGATTAAATGCATGATTTCATGATTAAATGCTAATATGACATGATTGCATGAAATTAAGGATTTTTACCCGAATATCGGTAGTTGGCCGGGGACGGAGGACCGGAGACGATTAAGGTGTGAAAGATTTAAAAGCTAATTTATTTTAGTCAAGAAAATATTTATTAAAAATATTTTAAGAATTATTGCTTTTTAAGTTCAAATTTAAATTAATTGGAGGGAACAAGGGATTTTATGTATTTCATAAGGGGATTTTTGAAAATATGTATTTTTAAATATTTTAATTTGAGGCCTAATGATTTTATTAATCTTAATGGGCCTAATTAATTAATTTAAAAGCTTGGCCTAATTGAGCCCATTAATTAGGTATGTAGAAAACCTTTTTAAATTCTTTTTAAAAGAATCCTACACACACCTAAATCCCAAAAACACACAAACTCCGAAACCCACACACACAATTCACGAAATTTGAAAGAAAGTAGAAGGGAACGGCCGAAACCTCAAGGGCTTTTGCAAGGGGGAAGTTTAGAATTTTTTTGTTCATCTGTTCTTTGATTTTATTCATCCTTCTTCCTTCCATCAACGATCACCCGACTCCCGGGTATCCCAAGGTGGGTTTTTGGAGGGGTTTTGACAAGAGAAAAGGGTTGAAAAAAAATAGAAATCGTCCTCCGTTCGTCACCGACTTCCACCTCTACGGTATTCATATTTCGAGCGTTTTAAACGCAAAGGGACGTTACTAAACTCTTTTGAAACATCATTCAAATCATAATATGCATGTTTTAATTGTTTATGCATGAAAAACACGTGGGTTCGATTAATTTACGGTAGAACGATTATTTTCAAACATTTGACGATTTTTACGATTGTTCCTTAACGTTATGATTCCTGACCGACAATTTGAGTTGGGAAAAATTCTAGCAAGCGGACTAGGTCAAGTTATAGTAAATGGACGAAGAGTCCAAGCATCGATCCCACAGAGAGTATTATTTAAGTACTAAGATGTTAAATTATTCGATTTAATCTAGGCAAACGGTAATAAGTGATTTGATGATCGATTAAACTAATTAAGTTAAACTAATTTATGCTAAATTAAAGACTAAAATCAAATTTGCAGAGAAGCTTGGAACTTGGGGATTTTCAAATTTAAATAAAATGACCGAGACACACAACAGTAACAAACTCAGAGTATTATCACGCACTGGAATTATTTAACTACAGATTATTCGCTGTCAGGATGCAATTCTCTAATTTAATTATAAATCTATCTCTAGAATTTATAATCCTATTTTCATTTAACAGTCCAATTATTTCTAATTGAATTTAATTAAACGAAAACGCATTTATCAACGATAGAATTACACCTGTCGCCTAAAATCGCACACTGAAGCCGAATACTATTTTTAGTCGGTTTAACCGTGTGTTGATTAATATTTTCGAAGCTAAATTCAATCTATTCCCCTTCGAGTCAATATCGAACGACAAACATGCAAATAATTAGCCAGATTAAAAGCACGAAAATTACGCAAACATAAATCAATAACATGAAATAATTTTATAAATCAAACAATCCAATGAATAACCAAAATCAATCGTTTGTCCCTATCGTGGTCCCGATCACAAGAAAACTACTCCATAAATTCAAAATTAAAATCAAATTTGAAATTCGAATTCATGACTGAAAATAAGAAGACGAAAGAGAAGAAAAAATCTCAGTGATGGTGCGCGGTTCCTGCGTGTAAAGTGCGCGGTTTCCTCTCGTCTCTCCCAAGCCGTCGCCGTCTTCAAAAGTATGCAAGTTCTTGCCTTTTTCTCTGAAAAGTCGGCTGCCCAAGGTTTTCGATCACCCCCCAAAAGTCCACTTCTATCTTTTATTTTTCTCTTTTATTCTTCCAAATCTTCGTGAAATCTGATCTCCAAATCATGTACACGGACCCCGTGTAAGCCTCCGGATTGGGGCCCGTGTAAGTTCGATTAATTTATTTTTTCGGGAGGCATCAGACACGGACCCCGTGTAGGGGTCCGGAGTCAGGTCCGTGTATTTGCGCAACTTTTCTTCTCAAGATTGATGCTGACACGGACCCCTACACGGGGTCCGTCTTCGGGTCCGGATCCGTACGGTTGCACTCTTCTTTGATGATAATTGACACGGACCCTTGGACGGGGTCCGTGTAAGGGTATGGAATTTGGCCTTTGTCTTGTTTTCCTATTTTTCCGGGTATTTCTGACGTGGCGTTGCGAGGCTTTACTTTGTTTTCATTTCTTTGGCTTTTATTATCTTTTGGTCAAACCTGCAAATAACCATAATGAGACGAAATAAGCGCGAAACTCGGAATAAAAACGCCAGATAAGCACGAATACGACAAAATAAAGACCCTAAAATGCTATATAATTCGTGCTTATCAACTCCCCCACACTTAACCTTTGTTCGTCCTCGAACAAATCAAACAAAAATAAAGATGAGAGATATATCAGATTCAGAAATCAAGTATCACAATCAAATTTTCTCAATTTGTCAAACTCATTCACCACCGGTCAAAAGATCACGCTTCGCATATCATGAGATTTGTTTTCGTCGCAATTTAAGATTCGAACATCTCCCAGTAAAGATCAACGGAATGAGATGTGTGTAGTGTGCAAGTCAGAACTCGTACTCATCACCAGCTACTTGGTTTCAGGATCACTTATTTTCATTTGTTATCGAGACGCCCCATATGCTTGACTTTCATACCCCTCTCTACTAAATGTTGAACGACGATGACTTGGTTAATAGGTCTTTTCCAGCTTATAACGTAAGGCCAATGTTCACGGTTACAATAGAAGGTATGGGAATAAAAAATGAGAGAAAATAAAAAATAATCCTGCAGCACATTCATTCAACTTTTTACTCGTCAACAATCACTGTATTTTCATCATCTTTTGAGCTCTATAGTCTCCTTTCTTTTTCATTGTCCTTCAACTTTTACCCACAGATTTTTCGGTTGTTTTTAATACTATACACTTTCCTCTTTTTTCTTTTCTACACCATTTTATTTTTATTTTATTTTTATTTTTTTTAATAAAGATTCATCGACTCCTTCACACATATTTCTTCAACCCATCAGAGTAATTCGAACATTTCAATGTGTACATGAGATTTATTTCTCTCAAATGTAGGTAGGAAAAAGTGTATAGGCTAAGATTCAGGTAGTTGATGTGGGACATTGAATAAATTACGAATGGGGGCTAATTGTGTGTCATTGACACACACCATTCGATTTTTCCAGGCTCAAAAAGGGTTACTAGAGACAATAAATGATGTATCGGTTAGGCTTGAAAGGCTCAAACGGTCCAAAGATCGCCTAAATCATCCCTAAATCATCATTGTTCGTATTTTCGCTTCGAGGGCTAATCAGACGAGTTCTAGGGATCGTTGTTCGATCTCTCTTTTTTTTTCTTTTTTTTTAGTTCACCAATTCACCATTAATGAGCAAAATTTTGACCACGTGCATGGAATGAAATGTTGATACAAAACTGGTTAATGTCTGACTCTCTCCTTGAAACTACGACTCCTCTCATTCAATTACTAGGCATGAAACTATCTCCCGGGTGATCCAAAATCTAACAAGTTAATCTGATTATCAAGTGAAACAAGAGTTCTTTGTCTAAAACCAGTCTCATCCTACGTGAAAAGTGTTGTTAAGTGTTGTGCAATGATGTGTAACAAAACTGACCCACCCCCACAGTTTGAAATCGACACTGCCCTCAGTGTAAAGCGATATAACATGAATAAGTAAGACAGTCAAAGCAACCACACTTCCTTGGATAAATGTCGAGTAGATGGTGACCATGGGGTAGAACGCATTAATTCCTGAAAAGAACGACATCGAATACACAAAGGAAACGTAAAAGGAATAGGAAAAGCACTCAAGCATTCAAATAAAATCCAAAAGATAGTCAGCATAAAGAACATGTCCTAAAACACCAATAACAATATAAGAAAGAAAAGCGCAAATCCAGAAAATCGAAAGAGTCCTCCACAAATCCTAAAATAGAAAAAAACTATCTACTCATCGTCTGATCCTATGTCAAAGTCCTCCATGCTGTCAAGTGCGGATCTGTTCCATGGTGTAGCAAAGATATCGTCGGAAGAAGACTGCGACTGGGTCTGGTGCTCGATGCGAGCCAATCTAGTGCGTATGTCGTCCATGCAATCAAACATGGACGAGAAGACCTGACGTGAACCTCTGGGGACCCGCTGTCGAGGGGGCATATCAGCTCGTGGTGCAGCTCGAGCATCCATCTGCGCTTCGTCCTCCACACGGTCATCCCAGGCTCGGTCATCGATGGCAGAGGGAGGTACCGGTGGGTCACGGGGATGTTCACTGAGATGTCGACTGTCTGGATTTCGGTACCACGCACCCTGTCGGAAGATAAAGTACATGCCCTGCATGGCCTGGGCGGTGAGCATCTGCGTAGATGTGGGAATGAGAGAAGTCTCACCAGTGAGATCGACACCATGGGCCGCCAAGATCCTGAAGATGATGATAGGGTAGGGGGCATAGGGTGTCCTATTCTTCGTGGGGTCGATGTGGGGGAGTGAACGCATATGGGAAATGATGATCGACGCCACCGGAATAGCAGGAATGTCACCCAATCCATTCAGCATCTTATCAATGATATAGAGATCCAAATGACGGACCTCATTGTTCCCGGGTTTTTGCGGAATAATATTCGCCCCCGTAAAGTAACAGATGAGCCGATCCAGCAGCGGGAGGGACGTCGGGAGAACAATCGATCAGGAGCCAGTGGGAGATGTGTGGTAACGGAGTCGGCGTCGAGCCTCAATGATCCTGAAGGTGAGGTCGGAAAAGAAGATATCCACCTGGTTGAAGGACACCGGCGGCCCTTCATTAGGGACACTCAAGATCGCGGCCAGGTAAACGCTGGTCACCTCGATAGGAACTCCCTTCACGAATTGCCATACCAGGTCGGGGAAATACGGTCCGACAATATCCAAAATAGGCCCCCATCCAAACTTATCGAACTCTGCCCGGAGTGGCACCTCATGGTCAATCTGTGGATGAATAGACCGCTCAACAATGACCGAGTTCCCGTGGAGCGCCGAATACCACTCAAAATTTTCGAGGCTAGTGAATCTAGAGGCATCAAATGAGGATGAGGAGGAGGAAGCGGCTCGGGCGCGCTTACTAGATTGCTTACGGGGAGGCATGATGATTCAAATGAATAGGTTCCAAACCCAACCAATCAAGCACGACAATCTAACAGGGGATGGCAATTAAACCGAACCAATTCAAGCTAAGCCCAACACACCGCAATAAAACAATACCCACAGCCAATCAATCCATAACCGAAACGCGCAACAACAAATTAACCCGAACAAATCACTAACACGAGCCAAATCCAAGAACAATGGATACCCAACAATCAACGCCCAGAATTGAAACACAAACACCAAACTGCGAATCGGAAATAATGTGCCAAAACTTACTTTGTACGGTGGGTTTCTGTGGTGAGTGGTCGTGACGGCGACGGAGATGGCAGCGAGGTGGCGATGGTCAGCTGGAGGCGGCGGGATGAAGGAGAAACGATTTGGGAGTTTAGGGATTTAAGAAAGGATGTCGCGATTTTTATTCAGATTCTGCCGAAAATTCGAAGGCACGGACCCCGTGTAGGGGTCCGGATGATTTCAAAAAAATGTAAAATTCTGAGAGGCTTGGACACGGACCCTGTGTTGGGGTCCGGGGTGTTTCTCGAAATTGAGATTTTAGGGAAAAATTGACACGGACCCCGTTCCGGGGTCCGGACACAGGTCTGTGTGCGCTCGGTAAATCAAGTGAAAAATCTTTTTTTTTCGGAACACTACGAACCAAGTAAACATTCGAAGCAGGAATGTACAATTCTATACATCACAAATAAAAATTGAAATTCAGTCGAGCACACAAGATGCAAGAATTGTACAGAAACTTCCCTGGCCAATTTGACATTCTGAATCCGCTTGTCCCAATAGAATCCCGACATTTGAGAAACCCCACTGTCAATGAATATACTACCTGCAGCACCATTAACTGAGATTAGTCACTAAAAATGCAGAAAACGAAACGAAAGAAAACTAAAATAAAAGAAGAAAGAAAATTAAAATAAACACTGGGTTGCCACCCAGCAAGCGCTAAATTTAGAGTCGATAGCCTGACTGTACTCCCTTGATTCAGTTTGGATCCTGCAGATCCACTGTGGTCGGCTCATCGGGTATGACACCACCATGATAAACCTTCAGCCTATGCCCATTCACTTTGAAAGCTCCAGTTGCTACACTAGTGATTTCCACTGTCGCATAAGGGAAAACCTGCGTGATTGTGTATGGCCCTGACCACCGTGAACGCAACTTACCTGGAATCAATTTAAGTCGATAATTATATAATAGGACCAGTTGTCCCACCACAAATTCTCGATGGACGATATTTTGATCATGCCAGCGTTTGGTTTTCTCCTTGTAGAGTTTGGCATTCTCATATGCATCCAACCTAAACTCGTCCAGTTCATTCAGCTGCAGCACTCTCTCGTCACCTGTGGTTTTAGCATCAAAATTTAAAAATTTAGTAGCCCAATAAGCCTAATGTTCAAGTTCAAGAGGGAGGTGACACGATTTCCCATACAACAATCTAAAAGGAGACATGCCAATGGGGGTTTTAAAAGCAGTGCGATAAGCCCAAAGTGCATCGTCGAGTTTGATAGACCATTCCTTCCTTGAAGTACCGACAACCTTCTCAAGAATGCGTTTAATTTCTCTGTTTGATACCTCGACTTGGCCACTAGTTTGAGGGTGATAAGGTGTTGCCACTTTATGTCGGACCCCATACTTAGCCAACAAACTATCAAATTGTCGATTACAAAAATGAGTACCCCCATCGCTAATAATGGCTCTAGGTGTGCCAAAACGTGAGAAAATATTTTTTTGAGAAATTGAACGACAACCCTGGAGTCATTAGTTTTGCATGCAATAGCCTCAACCCATTTAGAAACGTAGTCTACTGCCACCAAAATATACTTGTTCCCAAAAGAAACTGGGAACGGCCCCATGAAATCTATACCCCAGACATCGAAAATTTCACACACCAAAATATTAGTAAGAGGCAATTCATGTCTCCTAGATATATTACCTGTGCGCTGACAATTTGGGCATTTTGTGACATAATCATGCGCATCCTTAAATAGTGTAGGCCAATAAAAACAAGACTGGAGGACTTTGGACGCAGTTCTAGTTGCCCCAAAATGGCCTCCAGTCGGACCAGCATGACAATGAAATAAAATCTCACCTACCTCTTCCTGGGCAACACATCTGCGGATTATAGCGTCTGCACAAATTCTAAACAAATAAGGATCCTCCCACAAATAATATTTCAAGTCTGAGAAAAATTTCTTCTTTTGCTGATATGTAAAATGGGGAGGGGTGAACTTACTTGATAGATAATTAACAAAATCGGCATACCATGGTAAACTGTTGATTTCAAAGAGTTGTTCATCCGGGAAATCATCGCGAATAAAGTTATTACCTGGAATAGGATTCTCCAATCGTGAGAGATGGTCAGCAACTTGATTCTCTGTTCCCTTTCTATCGATTATCGTCAAGTCAAATTCCTGCAACAGAAGAATCCAGCGAATTAGCCTTGGCTTTTCATCTTTCTTAGCCATCAAATATTTCAAGGCTGAATGATCAGTGTGCACTACAACTTTGCTCCCTATCAAATATGATCTAAACTTCTCCAGAGCAAAAACCACAGCAAGAAGCTCCTTCTCTATAGTGGCAAAGTTCAGTTGGGCAGCTGACAGTGTCATACTAGCATAGTAGATGACATGAATGAATTTATCTCTCTTTTGCCCCAACACTGCCCCTAGAGCTGTGTCGCTTGCATCACACATCACCTAAAATGGCGACCCCCAGTCAGTTGCTATTATCACAGGTGATGTGATCAATTTCTCTTTCAAAACCTGAAATGCCTGCACACACTCATCAGAAAAATCATAACACACATCTTTTATCAGCAAAGTAGTCAGTGGCTTAGCAATGCCGGAAAAGATCTTTTATAAAGCGTCTATAGAACCCTGCATGTCCTAGAAAACTACGCACTCCACTGATGTTTGTTGGGGCTGGGAGTTTCTCTATCACTTCGATCTTAGCCTTATCAACTTCAATCCCCTTCTCAGAAATTTTGTGCCACAACACAATTCCCTCTCTCACCATGAAATGACATTTTTCCCAGTTCAAGACCAAATTCGACTCCTCACATCTCTCCAAGACTTTAGATAGATTAGACAAACACGTATCAAAGGAAGAGCCAAACACAGAAAAATCATCCATGAATATTTCAATGAAATCCTCAATCATGTCATGAAAAATTGCCATCATGCATCGTTGGAAAGTTTCCGGTGCGTTACATAGCCCGAATGGCATTCGTTTATATGCAAATGTCCCATAAGGACAAGTAAATGTGGTTTTCTCCTGATCTTCAGGGTCAATGGGAATCTGCATATAACCCGAATATCCATCGAAGAAACAGTAAAAAGGATGTCCAGCTAATCTTTCCAACATTTGATCAATAAATGGGAGGAGAAAATGGTCTTTACGGGTGGCGTCATTAAGTTTTCTATAATCAATGCAAACACGCCACCCTGTAACAGTTCTGGTAGGAATTAATTCATTATTTTCGTTCTTTACAACGGTGATCCCAACTTTTTCGGCACAACTTGTACTGGACTTACCCATCTACTATCAGAAATCGGGTAAATAATACCTGTGTCCAGTAGCTTTATCACCTCTTTCTTGACCACCTCTTGCATAGCTGGGTTCAAACGCCTTTGAGGTTGGGTAGATGTCTTGTGGTCAGCCTCCATCAGAATTTTGTGCATGCACATGGAGGAGCTGATTCCCTTTATGTCTGCAATGCTCCAGCCTATGGCCTTGACATTATCCCTCAAAACACGCAACAGCTTTTCCTCTTCCGTCCCTGTCAAAGTAGAAGAAACTATTACTGGCAATTTATCATTATCAAGTAAAAATAAATATTTTAAGTGCAAAGGAAGAGGTTTCATCTCTAGAATTGGGGCTTCTTCGATGGATGACTTCAAAGGTCGTGGGATATGCCCAAGCTCTCCAATCCTCGAGTTTACCATTTTTGAGATCGGTCTGCCTACTTCCAGATAATGCATGTATGCCTTAATATCCTCAACCTCCAACTCTCCTGGACATGAATCAATCAAACAAATCTCCAAAGGATCTTCACCTATCAATTCCTGCAACACACACTCAACAAACTCGTCAGTAGTATCAATTCTAAAACAATCCGATGTGTCATGAGGGTATTTGATAGATTGGAAAACATTAAACACTACACTTTCATCATTCAACCTCAACACCAACTCACCCTTGTGTACGTCAATCAGAGCTTTCCCAGTGGCTAAAAATGGTCTTCCTAAAATAAGAGGAATCTCACAATCCTCTTCCATATCTAACACAACAAAGTCCACTGGGAAAATAAACTTGTCATCTTTCACCAACACATCCTCTACAACTCCCCTAGGATATTTAATTGATCTATCAGCTAACTGTACAGAAATTGTAGTGGATTTCACTTCACCTATTCCTAGCTTCTCAAAACATGAATAAGACATTAAATTAATGCTTGCACCTAAGTCACATAACGCCTTGCTAAAGAATGAACTTCCAATAGTGCAGGGAATAGAGAAACTACCTGGATCCTTAAGCTTAGGGGGTAATTTATTTTGTAGAATCGCAGAGCATTCCTCTGAAAGCTTAACTGTCTCAAAATCAACTAATTTTCTCTTGTTTGATAAGATCTCCTTAAGAAATTTAGCATAGCATGGCATTTGAGCTAAAGCCTCTGCAAATGGGATATTTATGTGCAGCTTTTTGAAAATCTCAAGAAATTTTGAAAACTGAGTATCCAGTTGCAGTTGCTTTGCTCTTTGAGGGAAAGGGAGTGAATTAATATCAACATTGGACTTTGAGTTTAGAGACTTACCTTTTTCCCTTGTGTCCTCCGACTTTTGCTTGGATGATCCCTTCTCCTTCACATCGCTTTCAGTATCCCTTGTTTCCTGCTTTATGGGAGATGTTACTGTGACGGCATTGACACCTTTAGGATTCTTTTCCGTGTCACTAGGTAGTGAACCCGGAGCTCGTGTAGCCATCTGTGTCGCTAACTGTCCTAGTTGAGTCTCCACTCTTTGCATCATGGCATCATGGTTTTGCCATCTCATCTCATTCCCGGCGATGTATTTTGCGAGCATGTCCTCAAGATTTGACTTGCTATCCTGTGGCTTGAAATCGGGTGGCATAGACGGTCCCGCACCTTGCGGAGGTTTAAGTGTTTGCTGAGGAGGCTATTGCTGTGTAGGATGTTGTGGAGGATAAAAATGTAGTTGCTCAACAGAATTTTCTGACGGTCTCCACCCAAAATTCGGATGACTCCTCCAGCCCGGATTATATGAGAAACTGTATGGATTATACGGTTGACGACCCTGGTTTCCCACATAATTTACTGAGTCCCCTCCAAAGCACTGTATTCCCTCACAAGACATATTCGGCATGAATGGCATGTCACTAGATGATCCGCCAACTGTCTCACCGCTTCCTTGAATCTGATGCACTGGCTTGACTGGTAGTGATTTTTGTGCTTGTAGCTGTGCCATCTGATATGTCAACCCATCAAGTTTTGCTGTAATCGCTGTCAACGCATCCATCTCAAGGAATCCGACTTTCTTTTCCCTCTTGTTATCTTGCCAGCCCACATTGCTCTATGCCATATTAGATATGATTTCAAGTGCTGCTGTTGGAGTTTTCCTGTATAAACTTCCATTTGTTGCTGCATCAAGCATAGATCTCACAGAAGGATCTACCCCATAATAGAATGTCTCTACCTGCTGGCCTATCGAAAAACCATGCCTCGGGCACATTCTCAACATCTTCTTATACCTCGCCCATGCTGAATTCAGTGATTCCCCATCTCTCTGCCTAAATGATGTGATTTCGTTTCTCAACTGTGTAATCTTAGTTGGGGAAAAATACCTGTGCATGAAGACCTCAACTAGCCCTTCCCATGTAGTAATAGAACCAGCTGGAAGGTCTCGAAGCCACTCCATAGCTTCTCCTTGCAGAGAGAATGGAAATAGTCTGAGTCGAATGGCATCAGTACTCACCCCGTTGCACTTGATTGTATCACAGATCGACATAAAGTTCTCTAGATGTGCATTGGGATCTTCAGATGGTGATCCCCTGAATTTAACTTGCAGTTGAATAATTTGGATGATGGCGGGTTTAAGTTCAAAAGTATTTGCCTGAATTGTAGGGCGGATAATACTAGAACCATAACCTCTAAATGCTGGCCTATGAAGCTCCATTAGAGTGCATTCATCCTCTTCCCCGGCCATGTCCTCAAATTCTGGTTTTAGGTCTACTTCAGATTCTGCTTCAGTTTCAGACTCAAAAGCCAAGTTGTTGCTCCTTCTAGCTCTACGGATGCTGCGGAGGGTGCTTTCTATCTCAAGATCAAGTGGCACTAGATTTTTGACGTCTTGAGCATGGCTCATATAACACGAGTTAACCCCTGAAATAAAAAATTTAAGTGCACAATTTAAGCTCCAAAAGAGTGTAAAAATCTGAAACAAAATTAATTAAAATACTAAAGATTTAAAAATAAATGAAAAAAAATTAAAACTAAGAATAAAAGCTTAGTCTCAAACAAATAATTTATCCTAATATTAAATAAATTGTCCCCGGCAACGGCGCCAAAAACTTGACCGACAATTTGAGTTGGGAAAAATTCTAGCAAGCGGACTAGGTCAAGTTATAGTAAATGGACGAAGAGTCCAAGTATCGATCCCACATAGACTATTATTTAAGTACTAAGATTTTAAAGTATTCGATTTAATCTAGGCAAACGATAATAAGTGATTTGATGATCGATTAAACTAATTAAATTAAACTAATTTATGCTAAATTAAAGACTAAAATCAAATTTGCAGAGAAGCTTGGAACTTGGGGATTTTCAAATTTAAGTAAAATGACCGGGACACACAACGGTAACAAACTCAGATTATTATCACGCACTGGAATTATTTAACTACAGATTATATGCAATTCTCTAATTTAATTATAAATCTATTTCTAGAATTTATAATCCTATTTTCATTTAACAGTCCAATTATTTCTAATTGAATTTAATTAAACGAAAACGCATTTATGAACGATAGAATTACAGTTGTCGCCTAAAATCGCACACTGAAGCCGAATACTATTTCTAGTCGGTTTAACCGTGTGTTGAATAATATTTTCGAAGCTAAATTCAATCTATTCCCCTTCGAGTCTAGATCGAACGACAAACATGCAAATAATTGGCCAGATTAAAAGCACGAAAATTACGCAAACATAAATCAATAACATGAAATAATTTTTTAAATCAAACAATCCAACGAATAACCAAAATCAATCGTTTGTCCCTATCGTGGTCCCGATCACAAGAAAACTACTCCATAAATTCAAAATTAAAATCAAATTTGAAATTCGAATTCATGATTGAAAATAAGAAAACGAAAGAGAAGAGAAAATCTCAGTGATGGTGCGCGGTTCCTGCGTGTAAAGTGCGCGGTTTCCTCTCGTCTCTCCCAAGCCGTCGCCGTCTTCGAAAGTATGCAAGTTCTTGCCTTTTTCTCTGAAAAGTCGGACGCCCAAGGTTTTTTATCTCCCCCCAAAAGTCCACTTCTATCTTTTATTTTTCTCTTTTATTCTTCCAAATCTTCGCGAAATCTGATCTCCAAATCATGCCACGGACCCCGTGTAAGCATCCGGATTGGGGCCCGTGTAAGTTCGATTAATTTATTTTTCCGAGAGGCATCAGAAATAGGCCCCGTGTAGGGGTCCGAAGTCAGGTCTGTGTATTTGCGCAACTTTTCTTCTCAAGATTGATGCTGACACGGACCCCTACACGGGGTCCGTCTTTGGGTCCGGATCCGTACGGTTGCAATCTTCTTTGATGATAATTGACACGGACCCTTGGACGGGGTCCGTGTAAGGGTCTGGAATTTGGCCTTTGTCTTGTTTTCCTATTTTGCCGGGTATTTCTGACGTAGCGTTGCGAGGCTTGACTTTCTTTTCATTTCTTTGGATTTTATTATCTTTTGGTCAAACCTGAAAATAACCATAATGAGACGAAATAAGCGCGAAACACGGAATAAAAACGCCAGATAAGCACGAATACGACAAAATAAAGACCCTAAAATGCTATATAATTCGTGCTTATCAATTCCTATGGACTAAGCTGCCAACAAGGGATGTTTTATGGATCGAATAAACACGAATTATGTAGGAAACAATGGCTAGAATGTTGCATAATCCAAAGGAAGCGGGCCTAGGGTTTTCTAGAAAACATTCATAAACACACGTAAGAAGGGTCATGGGGAGTAGACTATTTCTGGCTTGGATGCTAAGGGGTTCGACTAGGGCTGGTTGGGGCTTGGCCAGGGTCATGTTCAAGGGCTAGGAAGGGTCCTAGGGTGGCTAGGGTTCGAGTTCTAGGCTGGTGGAAGGAGTCCACCCAAAGTGGGACTCCTCCCATATTCACGCACGGCTGCTGCACAAAGGGGGGGCTGCGGCTTGGTAGGGGCTGGACTTGTTGGTCTGGTAGGCACCTTAGGAGGGTCCAGGGAGGGGTAGGAAGGAAAAGGGCTCGGTGGTGGCTCGAGCAAGAGCCCCACGCGAAGGGATGTCCTTGCGCTTAGGAGTGCAGTGCGCGGCTGCTGGTGCAGCAAGCGGGTGGAGCTTCGTGCAGGGATTCAGGGGTTTGGGCTGGTCTGGGACGAGTCTGAGCAGGGTCTAGGCTCGGTGAGGGTTAGTACTGGTTGATGGTTCAGGGGCTGTAAGGTTCCTAAAGGGGTAAGTAGTCCTAGTGCACCAAGGAAACTCATGCACACACGCATGCAGTCCATGGTCACGTTTCAGGTGGGTTTGAGCGAGCTAGGGGCTGGTTCTAGAGGCTGTTCTTGGTTAGTAGGGTGCCCAGGTGGGTTGGCAAGGTGTCCCGAAGGATCATAATGCATGTTAAATGTTATATGATTTAAAATGATTATTTTGATGATAATAAGTATTTTTTTAGATTTATGATAAAGTTGTGCAATTTTTACTGTTTAAATTGATATTTTTGGAAAGTTATGCTATTTATGTTTTAAAAAGAAAAAGAAAAATATGTTGAGGGATGCGAATTGACTGTGATAAAAGATATGATTTATGATATATGATTTTGTGGGGATAACGTGAGGGAAAAAGGTCCCAGAGGGAACCCATTTACGGGAAAAAGCCTCCGAGGGAACCCATTTATGGGAGAAGGCCCCAGAGGGAACGTGTCTATGGGAAAAGGCCCCGAGGGAACCCCGACGATCGTATTTCCATGGTGGAGCCTAGTGCACACCCCCATGGGCCATGTGAAGCTAAGACTGCAGTCGACCAAAGGATAAAAGCTAGTCACTTTCAAGGATCAAACTTCACCCAAAATAATATATGATTGAAAGCTTATGATAAAAATGATTTTTATGATATATGATTTATGATGATGATTAAAGCTATTTTTAAATTATTTTTAAAAGATTTATTTATGTTTAAAGTTTATTTTTAAATTATTTTACTATTTATGATTTAATTATGCTCCAATGATTTTTAAATGGTTTATTTATGTCCAAAAGATTATTTTAAATAAAAATATGATTTTTAAATGCTTGTGAATATATATGTATTATTTGTTATCCATGTTTAGAACGTGTTGAGTCTTTAGACTCACTAGGTTTGTATGATGCAGGATTTAATTTGATGATTTTTTGAGACGTTGACGATTGAGTCGATCGACTGCAGCAGTACACACCCGAGGGCCTTTATGTTTCCGCACTAGCTTATTAGATTTATGTTCATGATTTTTATTAGAGATATTTTTATGCTTTAATTATTGGTAGTTGATCTTTTTTAAAGGTCAATTTAGGAAGTTTTGGTTAGGTGATGACTTAGGATTTATTTTATGCACTTGAGATTTAAATTGCTAAATTATTTTATTTAGTTTACTATTTAGAATTTATGATTTATGATATGTTAAATAGTTTTTATTTAGTGTTTTAGAATTTATGATTTAAGATTAGAAAAAAAAATCGAAGTCGTTAGTGCAAGGAGTCTCTGTCCAGAACAAGAAATGTGTTTAAGGAAATGTGTTTTCTTAGTTGCACTTACGATGTCACTATTATTACACAAAGATACATCACATCGTCAATGAATTAATATGCAACTCACGATGTAGATACGATCGGGATATATGAGTTGAAAGGACTGTACTATACACTAACAATAACTTAAGGTTATTACAGGCACTATCAGTGATACTGTAAGGTCCAAAAAATTAAGACGACGTAATCAAACTGCATGCAAGTCTAGGAAATATGAAAAATGAGTAATTAATTAACTTAATTGATAAATTAATTATGTGTCATGCATGATTATATTTTAAATAGTATTTTAGTGTCATTATGCATAAAACTGTATTTTAAGGATTGTTCAAGTTGCGATCGGAGAACGGAGACCGAGGGCTGAAAAACGTAAAATGTTTTTATTAAATAATTATTTTTAATTGTTTAAAATAGGGTTGATGGTTTTTCATATTTTTGAAAATAAGGGGTTTTAAGGTGATTTTATACGCCGGGACGTAAATTTTATCGGTGTTGGTTTTCAACAAAAATACGAACTTTTTGGCAACCCGGCTATTAAATTCACAAGCTTATTTTTACCAAAACTATTTTAATATTTTAATTAAATCTTAATTAAGACTAATGAGCCTAAATTGTTGGTTTATTAGGTCTAAAGCCTTGTTATGACATAATTAACTATATAATATAAGTTAAACACCCCAAAACCCCACATTAAGTGCACGCCACTTTTCAGAATTTTGTTCTCCCAAAACTCACTCATACACATGACAACACACACCACATATTGAAGAGGAAAAATCGAGAAAAACACAAGGAATTCAAGCCAAGGTTCTTGCTCCGTTCTTCGCCAATCGTCAACGAATAATCGTGCGTTTAAAACGCAAAGGCACGCCATATTCTCCTTTTACTCATCATCACACCATAGTAATTGTTTATGCATAATTTTTAAGGAAAGACATAGCACACAAGTTGGAATTTTCCTAACTACATCCCTTTGTGCCTAAACTTGTGTTTTTGATTTCCAAAATCACGTTTTATATGTGTTAAAGGGGCTGCCATGATTAGGGGATGTCTAGGGGTTGTTTTTACACGGTTTTTAGAGTCCAAAGATCACTCACAATCGTAGCAAACCAAGTAAGACACAAGCTGGTGCACGGCTGCTGTCATGTAGTCAAGGGATCGGTTTTTGTTCTTCATAGCTAGGCTTGGTTCCAGGGCTAGCCAAGGCCGTGGGGGGGTCAAGGGAAGAGTCCTAGCCATGGTAGGACTCAAGATAAGGGGCTTGGGAGGAGTCCTTCCCAACAAGGACTCCTACCCGAGAGCTGTCAAGGTAGGCGAGCAGTGTTCAGCACTTGCGCAGGGGTGTGGGGCTCGGCCTGGGGGTCGAAGGCTTGGCTAGAGTGCATCCTAAGGGTCCTAGGTGAGTGCACAACATGTTGGTTCAGGGGTTGGGCTCGCTGGTAGGGTCCTGGAAACTAGAACATAGAGTCCAAACACTATGATGGTTCTCGGCCATGCATGGGGTTAGGGTTGGGGCTTCGTTTTTTTTTTTTTGGTTGGGGAGGTTTATAAGGAATCCAAGGGTCCAGTAGGGTGCTCTAATGGGTTGATTAGAGTTTGGATCAACATGGTTCGAAGGCGGCTCGAGAAAATCGAAAGATGGCTCGGGGTCGAAGTTTATAGGTCATATTAGGGTTTTCTAAACTAAAATAAATTTCAAAACGGCTCACGGGGGTCGAGTCGTGGTTCACGAGGACTAAAATAATATAAAAAGACTAATTTTTGAATTTAAGAATTTTATATTAAAGTTTGGGATTTTTTTGGGAATTAAAACGCCTTCAAAACGTCTAACTATGAATTAATTAAAAAGCCTAGTTATTAAGCTAAATAAAATTATGAGAATTTTAATTTAAGCTTAAATAATTATTTGGAACATGTTAGAGTCAAATAAATCAAGAAAAAGTCAAAAACGAAAAATGTCACGTCTAGGGGTAAAACGGTCTTTTTACACCGGAAAATTAGTAAACGTCATGACAGTACTCTAATTGCTATTTTATGTTTTAATATGATTATTTCACATTTTTATGAACTTTTATATGATGAAATATGATTTTTAAATATTCATGAATTATTAAGGTTTAAATTGGACATTTAAAAGATATGTTGCATGTTTGGCTTCAAAATAAAATGTTATTATATGCATGTTTTTATTAAGTGATGGAAATACAACATGTTGAAGGACGTGAAGGGATTGTGACTAAATATGTGATATGTTGGAAATATCGTGAGGGTTATGGTCCCAGTGGGAGCCCGACGATCGTGTTTTCTCGGATACGGATACGAATACGAATACGAATATGTTAATACGTTGGTCAGGGTCCAATTGACCGGTGAGAGTGTCGCTGGTGTCCCCCGCCGCCCAGTACTGTGGTTTTCTCTAGATGGATCCATCGCCCAATACGATTAAGAATACGAGTCACAATCACGATCTGAATTCAACAAACACGAACATGAATATGGATATGGATATGGATATGGATATGAATATGAATATGAATATGAATATGATTATATGATTATGTTTATGAAAATGTTTAAGTTTAAAGTTTATGCATTATTATGGAAATGAAAGTTTTAGTACAAGTATTTTTCACTGTTGTATGTGAACTGTATTACGTATTACTTGTTATCAAGGATATGATGTGTTGAGTCTTTAGACTCACCAGGTGTGTATGATGCAGGTGATATTAATAATTATGATGTTGGAGGTCTTGATGGGTGACTTTGCTGGACTGTCGGTGCACATAACCCGAGGACCAGCGCTTCTATTTTCCGCATTTAAGTTTATGATTTTAAGTTAAAGATTTTTACGACGCTTTATTTACGCTTTTGAGAGATTTTTGAGAGGGTTAGTATGGGCTATACTTTTCAACATTAATTGTTTTTTAGATTTGGTAAAACGTTTTACGATTTCTTGTTTTAACAATTCCCTTTGGATTTTCAAATACTAGTTGGATGGTTTATTTTAAAATGGTGCAAAAGTATTTTATGTATATGTATAGGCCGAAAGTTTGAGAGTAAAAAAAAATTCTAGTACTTTTTACGAAAACGAATAAGCAGACGTTTCAGATACCTAGGAGATCATGGGATGATGTTACTAGATGTTATTACCATGATCTGATGGGTGCAATTAGACTTGAATTCTAAAATTCTTGATCAAGGGGTTGGTGAAAAGAATGAGACTGATTAGGGTAAGCCCGAAAAAGAATAAATGTTACTCTGAATCACATGAAGTTGTGACTCACGGCTAGCTATATCCTTGAATCATTGAGGGACATACAAGTATCGGATTTTTTGTTTCCATCAGCATAGTCAAGTTCAAGGAGTTGAATTTGGCAACTGTAGCTTGATGGAGATCAAACATATTGCTTATAAAGGATTTTATAAGGTAATTCCATCCGATGAAATATGTGCAAGTTAGCTCAACAGATAATTTTGTGAGAAGAGTGGAATTGCATGTTTTGATGAAGGAGTTCAAAAAACTAGCAGCTGTCGAAATTGATTAGGGAAATTTTTATTTCGAAAATTACAATTTTCATTATATGAATAAGATTTATATCATCGGTACATCGGCGCCGCCTGTTCGTCGATCTGAGTTATAACGAGTTCACAATTATTTATTTAGTAAATTTAAAATCTACTAATTAAATAATAATGTTAGTAGTTGTGACTACTGTATGCACATGATTCTCATGGAATATTTTTTAGGCGTCTAGAATTGATTAATTAATTCATTAACAATTAAATAAGAAATTTAATAATGGATATGTCTATATGTGTACACACATATGCGTATATGTATGTATAAATGTATTAAATACATTATCAAGATTTGACTTTGCATAATATAAAAAACATGATAATTCTAATTTATTAATGAAAATAAGAATTCTAATGGGATTTTGATTATGAATCCTAATATGAGCGGTATTCATGATGTGATCGGGAATCAAAACTTATAAATATTTCATTGATGGTCAATTAAAATACCACAAGTTTTACACAAAGATTTCGGCAAACAAAATTTTGTCCACCAAAACTTTTCCACGTCTCTTCCATAAAGAAATTTTCGGCCACCTTGAATTTTCACAAGAATAATTTTACGGCCACATCACCGCAGGATCTCTGAAATTCCGGCGGTTCATTATCGACGCAAAATTGTTTAAGATATCTAGTGCGATCTAAACAAGGAATCCAGTTTTCGACCACAGACCTGATTTGACGGTTGAAGAAGGAGGAAGATTCGTTCGTAAGGATTTACAAAAAGGACCAATTTCGCTAATTCTGGACTTGTTTCGTGTCCAACGTTAAATATGCAAATGTAAACAAATCTAAACACCCTATGAATATTTTAAATCATACCACGCCCAAAGAATATTTCAAACGTCGAAACTAATTTTTTTAAACTTATGATGCACTTTGGATGCGAGAAAATAGTACTCTAACAGTATATCCCAACGAGAGAGAGGTTTGTGTGATAATAAAAAAAAATTAGATATTATTAGGCCATAAACATAATAAAAATACACTTACATATATTAAGGAAGAGATTAATCATTAATGCATTTTAAATAATTCCTAATCTCTAAATTAAATTGTATTTGGATGATAATCAAATTTGTATTTTGTATTATAATACTTTTATCATGTTTGTGGTACGAAAACTTAAACTAGTGAGGCTCGAAAGAAATGCTAAAAAAAAGTTTCAATATCTTACTTCTGCAGCACCTCATTAGTTGGAGAGCCTCAAAACAAATTACTATTAAAACAAAAATTGAAGTGTGATTTCACCGAAGTGATTGCACATTATATGAATGTCACTTCATAAAGATCAGTTCCCTGAATTCATTTATGGATGTGGTTCATTTTTTTTTATGACATAATCAATATTCATCCATCCTAATTCAAATAGAACTCTTTCTTTCCATACATTGTAATTATCTCCTTTAAGTTCAGGGATATCACAATTTATATTAGATAAATTAAAAAGTTTTAATGCAAGAAATTTGGTAAACATGATTATTACTTAAAATTTTTTGAGGAAACGTCATGTTTTACCTACGTAAATTATGTATAAAAAATCTACTGACATAAAACTTACCCATGGGCTAAAGGTTTAATTCAATTAGATTTTATACAACTTCGCTCTGATATTAACTATTAGAATTTATAATAACATATACATAACTTAATTACATGAATATTGAATGCGAAAACATTGATCGAATAATTAACTCCAGCCATTGAATTGAAGAACGCTTTCTTGAATATTTTCTAATTGTTTGAGATATTAGTAGAAATTTGTAGATAGACTTAGTCATTTATTATTTCAGCAATTATTAATACCGAGGTAACGTAGATATAATTATCAACTTCGGTTATAGAATTGATGAAGTAAAAAAAATCGCTTTAAACTTCATTGGGAAAAAGGGCTTCAATTACATTTTCAAGTGTCATTATTTATACTTCAAAATATTTTTTGATGAAGTAATATGTTTCAAAATAACATTTCTAATTAATGAGTGCAAGTAACATTCTGAACCGCTTTAAAAAATTTTTCCTTCTTTCAAAAAATTGGTGAACTCATTTTCACTCTCTCTTCTTTCTCTTCAAGATCTGATCCCCATTTTCCCAACCCTAACCCCGTTGCTTCTCGCCACCGCCGGCCCCCTGGTTCGCTTGTGCCTCGCATGTGATCGATCCTTTGTTTGAAATTTATGTGCATATCATTTTTACTTTAATTATTAGTTTGGGGGGCTGGGGTAAGTTTCAGTTGGTTGGCATTTGTTAATATCTTTGTGATTTTATTTAAAAATGGATTATCCGTAGTAATGGAAAATGTTGATATCATAGTTATGAGTAAGTTTTTTGTGAGATATTTCACGGATTTTTATTCATAATGTGGATCAATATTGTCTATATTTACAATAAAAAGTAATATTTATGAAATAAAAAGTAATATTTTTTATGATGACAAAAATAAAATACTCGTCTCACAAAATTGATCTATGAGATCGTCTTACAAGAATTTTATTGGATAATTATTGGATTATTTTGGGTTAATATATTGGAACTTACTGTTTGACATACATCTAAAATGTGATTTGATTTTAAATTTTGTTTTAACTTTGACTTACGTTCACACTAACTGAAATTCCTTAGCTTTCAGGTTGATGACATGGAATATCTAAGCTTTTGTTTTCAAATATTTATTTGGAAATAATGCACCTGTCATGGACCGTGACAACAGGCTCACCCTATATGTTGGGTAGTAATCAACACGAATTTTATAGTGATTTTAAGGAAATATTTTGTTATATTTGTTTTATCTGACATTTTTGTGATAAATTTGTCCTGTTGTTATTGTTTTTAGATTTGATTAAAGTTGAAAAAAGCTTGGAAATGAAAAAAAAAGGTCAAACTAGATGATGTAGTCGACAATTAATGGGGTGGATGGTGGTTGATGGATGGCGGTTTGTGGCTATCATAAAACAGTCACAATACGCATTGAGGGAGCTCCTTCCCGCATTCCAATCATCTCATTCTTGAGTTCTCTCAACTCAAAACATTATTATTTAATTTCTTAGTTCTATAATATTTGTGAGGTGTTTTGTTCTCTTTATTAAGAGAGTGAGTTTTCTCTTTGGAGACACAGTGGGTAATTGTAAACCATAAAATATTATAGTGTAATTTTTTTCATCTTGGTAGTATTTACTTAATAATTTTTAGGGGTTTTCTTCTTAAATCTTGGTATCTAATTTTATTCTTTATTTTCATATTGATATCTTCCGTCGCATCTGGGACTAACAAGTGGTATCAACACTCTAAATATTATATTTGCCTGACTCACCTTTCTGGGGCATAAAATAGAGTTAAAAGAAAGTGTGAAGCTTCTACTTTAAAGTCTATCAGATTCATTTGATCAACTTATCATCAATTTAACAAAAAATATCCTCATAGACTTTTTAAACATCAACAATGTCTTAACTACGCTTCTCAGAGAAGAAAGTAGACGTAAGAATAAAGAAGATAAGTTAGTAACTTCAAAGTAGCCAGAAGCTTTACCGATAGAGGGAGATTTATAGACCGTGACTTCAGTGGGAGCCAAATGCGAGGTAGATCAAAGTCAATAAATAAGAAGAAAAATATTTACTGCTTTAAATGTGGCGGTAAAGGGCACTTCAAGAAAGAGTGTATGAGTATTGAGAAGGGTTCTCAAGGAAATGTAGGAAGAACTTCAGGCGGTGGTAAAATATTATTCAGTGAAGCAGCAACAGTTGCAGAACGCAGACAAAAATTTTGTAACACATAGATTATGGATTCAGGAGTGACGTGGCGCATGAAGTCTCGGAGAGAATTATTAGATCAGTATGAATCAGTCTTTGAACCAGTCTTAGAAGAATCTGTATTAATTAGAAATGATCGTGCCTTTGAATTCGCTGGGGTCGGTACTATCAAAATAAAAATATTTGATGTCACCATTCGCATTATAAAAGAGGTACAATATGTGAAGGGGATGACAAAAAATCTTTTTTCCATGGGGCAATTGGATGATATCATATGCAAAACCCGTATCGAAAATTGGATCCTGAAAATTGTGAAGGGCGCTCTTGTGGTTATGAAGGTGGAAAAAATTGCTGCAAATCTGTATGTGCTTTTGGGAGAAATATACAAAGAGGCGGAACTAGATATTGCATCGATTGGTTTAAGAGAAGAATTAACAGTGTTATGGCATAAAAAGCTCAGGCATATGTCTGAATGAGGGTTGAAATATTTTTCAGAATGGAAGCTGCTGTCGGGGCTTACAAAATTGTCTTTACCCTTTTTTGTGCATTGTGTTACCAGTAAACAACACAGATTAAATTTTGGCACTTCCATTGCCAACAACAAAAGCATATTGGAGCTGATTCATTCGGATGTTTTGGAAAGCACCGGTTGTATCCCTAGGAGGAGCGAGATACTTTGTCTCGTTCATGATGATTTCTCTAGGAGATGTAGGGTGTATCCAATAAAAAAATCAGATGTTTTCCAGATCTTTAAAGATTTAAATGTGTTGGTTGAACTTGATTCTGAAAATAAAATCAAGTTTTTGAGGACTGACAATATAGAAGAATATACAAATGACGAATTTGATACATTTTGTCAACATGGGGCATCAAAAGATAGTTCACGAAGGCTTACATACCTCAACAAAATGGAGTAGTGCAGCAGATGAACAGAACCTTGTTGGATAGTTAAAGATCCATTTTGAGGACTGCGGGTCTAGCCAAGTCATTTTGGATGGAAGCAGTCAAGACTACTTGTTATATTATCAATCGTTATTATTTAGTGGCGATTGATCTGAAGATTCCGATAAAGATGTGGACTGGGAAGACGACTGATTATTCTCATTTGCATATATTTGGAAGTCCTGTGTATGTTCTGTATAATGAGCAAGAAAGATCAAAATTGGATTCGAAATCCAAAAAATGTATCATCTTGGGTTATGCTGATGGAGTAAAAGGGTTTTCTTGTGTGATCCTACTGTCCACAAGCTTGTCATCAGCAGAAATGTTATCGTTGGGGAATATAAAGTAAAGGGAGTCAAAAGCATACTGAATTCATAAAATACTATAATTCATGTGAAAAATAAGACAGATAAAGATCAAATTTATTGTGAAGCAGTACAGAGCACGAGGAACAAGAGCATGTTGAGTCTGAGATTTCCGAAGTGAGGCAGTCAACTCGAGAGAGAAGACCACCAGGTTGGCTTTGAGATTATGTCGCTGAAAGAAATATTGAATATTATATATTGACAGAGGATGGTGATCCATCGAGTTTCCATGAGGTTTCGATTTGTAATAAATTTGAATGAAACGAATTTTTCATAACCGTAATGCGGGAAAAATTACAAAGCTTAAGCTCCTAACTGGTATTTATACTAAGCAAAGTTAAGCAAGTAAAATAGGAGGGAAACAGAAACGTGTTTACAAAAGCGTGTATTACAAAAGCCCAATTCTAATACTCCCCCTCAAGATGGAGAATATATATTTTGAATTCCCATCTTGACTAACAGTTCTCGAAGTCTTCCTGGAAGGAGGGATTTGGTGAAAATGTCAGCCAATTGCAAATGAGAAGCAATGTAGAAAACCTTGATAATACCGGCTTGTATTCTTTCACGTAGAACATGACAATCGATCTCGATGTGCTTTGTTCGTTCGTGAAAGACTGGATTTGAAGCAATGTGTATAGCCGATTGACTATCACTGAATAAAGCCACTGGACCAACAATATGGACATGCAAATCTTTCAACAAACATAGCATCCAGACCACTTCACAAGTACCATTAGCCATGGACCTATACTCTGCTTCAGCTGAAGATTTAGACACTGTATGTTGTTTCTTTGATTTTCAGGATATGATGGAATCTCCAAGAAGCACACAAAATCAAGAAATTGATCTGCGAGTGTCCGGGAAAGCTGCCCAATCAGAGTCTGTGAATAAACTCAACTTAAGAGTGGATGATGAACTATAGAACAATCCTTGACCAGCTGTTCCTTTGATATACTTGAGCACCGAATAAACTGCTTGTAGATGTTTATCTCGTGGAACGGACACAAATTGGCTAAGCTTGTTAACAGAATAGGCCAAATCAGACCGAGTGATTGTAAGATATAAGAGTTTTCCTACCAACTTGCGCTATAAAGATGAATCAGGAAGTAATTCACCATCATCATGTGTAAGTTTGAGATTAACATCCATAGGTGTTGTTCGTGGTTTGCACCCAAGAAGGCCGGTGTCAGTGAGCAGCTGCAAAGCATAGTGACATTGACATATGTAAATTCCACGCTTTGATCTCGCAACTTCAATTCCAAGGAAGTATTTTAGATCACCTAAGTCTTTCAACTTGAACTGGTCATTAAGAAGTATCTTTAAGGCCCTAGCTTCTGCCTCATCATTGGTGGCTATAACTACATCATCAACGTATACCAACAATGCTATGAATGCATCTTTATGAGTTCGGGTGAACAAAGAGTGATCATCATGTGATTTGACAAAACCAATACGAAGCAAAGTTGAGGAGAACTTGGTATACCATTGTCGCGATGCTTGTTTGAGGCCGTATAAGGACTTATGTAAATTGCATTCAACATGAGAAGGTAAGGACTCCCCCTTGATCTGATAACCCGGAGGTAAGGACATATATACCTCTTCAGAAAGATCACCATGCAAGAAGGCATTGATCACATCCAATTGCATGAGGTGCCAGCCATGTACAGCAGCTAAAGCAAACAAACTTCGAACGGTGACAAGCTTGGCAACAGGAGAAAATGTCTCAAAGTAGTCAATCCCTTCTTGTTGAGTATAGCCTTTGGCCACCAAGCGAGATTTATAACGTTCTAAAGTCCCATCAGCCAAGAAGTTTGCTTTATATACCCACTTACAACCCACAACACTCTTCCCAGGTGGCAAAGAAACAATGGTCCAAGTCCCATTGCGTTCCAAGGCTTGCAGTTCATCCAACATGGCTTGACGCCACTCCAGAGAAACAACAGCTTGAGAGTATGATTGAGGCTCAATGATAGTAGATATATTGTTGACAAATGCTCTATAAGAAGAAGATAATCTGTGGTCATGAAACACATTCTTCAATGGGTAGGCAGTAGAAGAAGGAATTGGAGAATTGATAGTGAAGCAATGATAATCTCGCAGGTTAGATGGTTGAAGTGAATGTCTACCAGAACGAGTGGATGGAAGATGTTCACCATGGGCAGAGGAGGGGATTGGTTCAAGCTGAGTTGGCAAGACATTATCACAAAAGAAGTCATTATTGGGCAGGCTTTGACTCTCAAAGGAAAAGACACTCTCATGGAAAATGACATAACGAGATATGTATGTCTCATTTGTTTCTAGATTGAGGAGTTTATATACTTTATAGCTAGAAGGATAACCAAGAAAAACTGATTTTATGGCCCGAGGAGAAAATTTGGTGCGTTGGCTCGACAGTGTGGAGCCATAACACAAACAACCAAAGGATTTGAGATGTGTGTAATTTGAGAGTTTATGATACAACAACTCAAATGGAGATTTGTCACTCAAACGTGGAGAAGGAGTTTTGTTTATTAGATAAGTTGCAGTATTGATGCAATCGGTCCAATAGGATAAAGATTGAAACATCAAGGCGCATGCAACATTCAGAAGGTGTTGGTGATTGCGTTCCACAACAGAATTTTTTTTGGGGACGTTCCACACAAGATTTATAGGAAATTATACCTTCTAATCTGAAGAACTCAGCAAAATTGAATTCATGGGCATTGTCTGATCTGACTGCCTTGATTTTGGTTCCAAATTGAGTGGAAACCAGCTTGCAAAAATCAGGAAAAATGGTTAGCACATCAGATTTTCTTTTCAGTAAATGAATCCAGGTAAATAGTGAATGATCATCAACAATAGTGAGGAAATACTTATATCCTTCGACACTTAATGGATAGAAGGGACCCCATGTATCAATGTGAACTAAATCAAAGGAAGCATCATGTATGGAATTACTTGAAAAGAATGGCAGTCTCTTTTGCTTGGACATATGACAAATGGAACAATCAAACAACTCATCATGTTTTATTGAATCAATACTTGAAATCTTTCCAATTACAGAGAGTCTAGTAGATAATGCCATAGTTTGTATTGAGTGAAGGAGACATTACAGACAGTTGGAGATAGACTTGATGGATCTAGAACATATAGGTTTCCAACTCGTTTACCTGTCCCAATCATCCTGCCCTTGGTAAGAACCTGAATGTGTCAAGAATCAGAAGAAAAAGACACAGAACAATGCATGTTTTTGGTTAATGCACTGATAGAGATAAGATTAAAATGGAAAGCAGGAACACACAACACATCCTCAAGTATGAAGTCAGGGGACAAATGAACTGATCCTATATGTGTTGCTGGTGTATTGGAACTGTCTAGAAGAGTGACTTTAGAGGAAACAGGTGTCGATGTGTGATACATGGATAATGAGCAACAAATGTGGTGAGAAGCACCAGTGTCTAACACCCAATGTGTATGAATGTTAGAGAGGTGATTGAGGCATGAATGAAATGTACCACTGAAACAAGAAACTGAAGCCTCACAATTCTCATGCTGCTGTGAATCTGAAGAAGAGCCACAGCCAATTTGAAGTTGAGAACTTAAGAATGCAATGAGCTGTTTACAATGTTCTGGACTCAATGCATCTCCAGCATGGTTCACAACCTTCTCAGGAAGACATGTTGCACCTCGAACTTGATTAACATGCATCTTAGTGTCAATCTGCTTAGTTTTGTGCCTCGGATGTTCCGGCAGATATCCATGTATCTTATAGCATTTATCCACAGTGTGACCTGGAATATGACAGTGAGAACACATAGGCCTATTATCACTTTTGTTACCTCGTTCGTCATTACCACCGAAAGTGCCTTTCACAAAAGCAATGTGAGGTGAATGAAAAGGCGTGGAGGTTTTATTCATGGGTGAACTGAACACATCAGTGTGAATGGAGCGTTGTCTCTCCTCTTGCATGACTAATGAGAAAATTTTCGAGATGATAGGCAATGGATCCATCATAAGAATTTGAGCTCGATTTTGAGCATAAGACTCATTCAACCCCATTAGGAATTGCATACTGTACTCCTGGTTGTGGTAGTTGATCCAATCCTTTGTAGCGCCACACTTACACACTGAAACTGGTTGAAATTCTTTCAGCTCATCCCAAAGTGTTCTCATGCGCGTGTAGTATGTACTAACATCCATAGAGCCTTGCCGCAATCCATTTAGCAATTTCTTTATTTGAAAGATGCGAGGATCATTACTCTGTTGAAAGCGATCTCGCAGATCGATCCAGGTCACATGCGCCATCGGGAAATACAGCAGAATATCAGCAATTTCACGATTAACAGAGTTCAAAATCCATGATATTACCATACTATTGCATCTCAACCAAGATCCGTACATAAGATCATCAGTAGGAGGTCGCGAGAAGCTACCTTCGACAAATCCAAGTTTATTTTTGTCTATCAAAGCCATTGACATAGCACGATTCCAGGTATTATAATTCGTACCTGTGAGAGCATGGGACACCAGATTCAATCCTGGATGATCACCATTGTGCAAATAGAACGGGCTGCTTGAATCTTCCACCGACACTCGAGCAGCAGCTTGATTATTCGAAGCTTGACCACCTTTGCCCATGGAAGAATTTGGTGCAGATTATTGCTCTGATACCATTTCAGATTTGTAATGAATTTGAATGAAACGAATTTTTCATAACCGTAATGCGGGAAAAATTACAAAGCTTAAGCTCCTAACTGGTATTTTATACTAAGCAAAGTTAAGCAAGTAAAATAGGAGGGAAACAGAAACGTGTTTACAAAAGCGTGTATTACAAAAGCCCAATTCTAATATGAGGCTACTCAAAGCTTGGCTGCATCTTTGTGGCCTTCACACAACCTATTAATGAATATATAATTCAGTCTTCGGAAAATTAATCGACAAAATATACCATCCGAGCAGATCCTATATACGGTTTCTAGCTTATACATATCATCAACCACAATGCATCTGCTCCTATGTATGTCGATACCATACTGAACCTCGCCATCTGATGACCCTCGTGGAGTCGATAAATGAGTCAAAGTCTAGCACTAGTACGTAGATCATCTATGTTGTCTCGGATCAAAATACTAATGATATAAAACCTTAACTGCAGACTAATCTACTCGATAAATAATAACCAATTGGAAAGTCGGATGGAAGGTTGTCCAGTGACTCATCATATGATCACACATCTGTATGATTGAATATCTCTATGCACATACCAATGAAACGTGACCTATAACATCACATATATGTCTCGAAATAGAGTGACCAATGTGTACCTTATTTTTTAATCAAAATTGGATAATGGTTTTTTTTTTTCCGACGAAATTAAGGTGTAAGACTTGTCATACAAAAGTACAAAACAAATGTTTTTTTTTGTTTGATTAAAGTTGAAAAAAGCTTGGAAATGGAAAAAAAAGGTCAAACTAGATGATGTAGTCGACAATTAATGGGGTGGATGGTGGTTGATGGATGGCGGTTTGTGGCTTTCATAAAACAGTCACAATACGCATTGAGGGAGCTCCTTCCCGCATTCCAATAATCTCATTCTTGAGTTCTTCTCTCAACTCAAAACATTATTATTTAATTTCTTAGTTCTATAATATTTGTGAGGTGTTTTGTTCTCTTTATTAAGAGAGTGGGTTTTCTCTTTGGAGACACAGTGGGTAATTGTAAACCATAAAATATTATAGTGTAATTTTTTTCATCTTGGTAGTTTTTACTTAATAATTTTTAGGAACTGTGAAGACCCATGAAAATCCTTGCTTGAAAATTTGCGAAAAATTAAAAATTTTCTTTTTTTTTTAATAATTAAAATGCCTCAATCATAAATAAACCGATAAACAAAGTTTGATATTCAAAATGACAGCGGAAGAAAATATTTGTTTGCAAAAATTAACATTTTAAGAATATTCAACAACTGATAAAAATGTTTGCTAAAAATGGTAAGTGCTGCAAATGAGGTCCTCGGGTGCCACTACTGCCGACCCAAGCTGGCTCACTGGTCCCCGCCCTCGGCCCCATGCTCATCAGTACCTACAACAATCAAGTCTAGTGAGCCTAAAGACTCAGCATGCATATATCGTAAATAACGAGTAAATAATATAGTAAAAATTTGCATGAGATGAAATATCATGTCATGAGCAATTATAATACGTGCATAACTGAACTGAAAAATCATAGTAAAAATGTTTGCTCCATGGAGCCCTGTACTGAAATAGCTTGTAATAATTTTCTGGTAAGATTATGGTCTATGCAAGTGGTCCCTGAACTGAACTGAACTGAACTGAGCTGACCGATATTGGGGACCGAACCGATACTGGTGATCGGATTTACGTCTGATCAGACTACTGCCACAGTACTGGGTGAAACAACTGAACTAACCGATAACTGGTGACCGGACCGATACTGGGGACCGGATTTAATACTGATAGTAAATTGACCACAAGCAATATCGCATAAATCTCAAAATGAATATTTTTGCACGTGATAGAATTAAATAACATCATTAAATATGAACAATTTCGATCTTCTTGCATTAAAATCATTTTAATTAAATTACTATAAATTATGCATGGCTTATACGCAGTCCAATTTACGGGACGTTACATGTTTGCTTGCTGTTTGCACCACTGGGGGACGCGTCAAACTTTACCGCTATCCCTTCTGTGATTTTTCGGCTGAATGGATTGAGGTATTAAGTATTTTATAAATGAAGCTTTCAGGAAGTAGTGGTGGCATGACCAGAATTATGGTTCGAGCTTGCTGTCTCTTCACTTTAATAATCTTCCTGAACCAAAAAAATGGTGAAAATTTTAGCAATGGAATTGTTTCAATTCTTGTGTCTATAGATGCTCTTAATTATGTTCTTACTGTTGGTTCTGTGTTGGCTATGAGCCCATGAGTAGATTCATATTTGTGCTAATGTGTAAATTTGTTGTGTTAGTACTGGAGGCTTTGTTTATGTTTGGAGAGGCAATACCTAATCAACATTTCTTTCAAAAAGAATTTCATAACCCTTCAAGTTTGTTGTATTTACGGTTTTGTTGCTTATGCATAATAAATGGCATGAATTTGGAATCTAGTAAGTTATCTGTGATTCCTAAATTTAATGTTTGTTTTTCACACATTTGCTAAAGTTATAATCTGAAATTTTCTAGGTTATGGATATATCAGAGATGATGTATAATTATCTTTCCAAGATCGATTTCGGAGAGTCTCAAATTATATCTTCAGAAAGTGTAGATGTGAGTTGGTTCTATCTTTCAACTTTTTGTTGATTAGCGTTTCTTGCATATCCCCATATACTTTTCTAGATGAAATATTCTTGATGACATAACAATTAATGATATGAATTCCAACTATTCTTGGGTTTTTTTCTTTATACAGGTGATAGGGAGTCGAGATAATGCAGAATCTGAATGCCCTAATGAGCAACCTGTATCTAGTTTAAGAAAGGAAAGAAAACGAAGGAGATAGAATGAAACTAATGTACTGCACACTGCATTCACTATCTGATTTAGTTTTATCATTTTATTCCATGACATGAACCTCCATACTTACTAAATCAGCTTCAATGCAGCTACATGATCTGCTTTCAATTTGAAAAGTTGTGCATTTGATATATGCCATTACATTGAATGTGTTGTTATTTTTATTAGGTTGCTGCAAAAAAACTTGACAATGTAAAAGAAAACAATACATGGGAAATTATTCCCATATCTGTTTCTGAAGGGACACCTCTGAAGATCAAATAATGCAATGTTCAACTAATAACGGCACAACAATATGCTTCTCGCAATGCAATGGTGACACCCCTTACTGTGGCATGGTCACCGATTCTGAGGACATCTGAAGATTGGGTTTCTATTCCTAATAACTCCTCGGGCTGCTGCTCTATTCTTGCTACTGGATTGAAATGTGGTCTAATTTCATTCTGGAGAATTGATGCACCAGAGAGTTATTCCATTATTACCCAAGAACTCCCATGTAAAGCATCAAATGGTGTCTTTCTCAAGGCACATGATACATGCATCACATCTATTTGCTGGGCTTTATATGGCTCTGAAATTTCAAAACCTCAACTTCTTTTAGCGACGGGAAGTTCTAATGGGAGGTGAGTAACTAATTAACCTTTTTCTCTTTTCGAAGCCAAAAGTCTAGCACATTTGCTTGACATGGGTTAGAACTACTGAATTATACACACACATACATATAAGTTTTACCTTTTATTTGATTATAACATTTAATTTTGTGACTTTCCTCTTTTTTTTGTTTATAGAGTGAAGATTTGGCAGGTGAATATTAAGGAACTGCTGAAGTCATCTGAAACTGTTCATGCTTCATTTTCTTTGCTGAGGGAGGTCAGCGTATCCTGCTAAAAGTCTGCTACTTATCCTTTCAATATTTAGACCAGCTACTTTGATTATATCTTATTTTGGAACTTGTGATTGCTCGTGTAATTAGGTTATTACTGTTGATTCAGCACCTGTCTCCATACTTTCATTTACTGCCCCCCTGCAATCACCACTAAATTTGTTCCTGGCTATTGGTAAAGGATCCGGATCATTTGAAGTGTGGACCATGAATATGACCAGCCATGAATTTGAAATAATTGGCTGTTATAGTGCGCATGACCACATTGTAAGTTCTCAACACCTTTTTTGGCATATGATTTATCTTGTAAAATAACAATCAGGTCACTGGTTTAGCTTGGGCTTTTGATGGACTCTGCTTGTACAGCTGCAACCAGGTAAATATAAATTTGAAGGAAGTTTTTTATTGATATAAATATGAATTTTAGTATTAAGGGAGTGTTAGTTCAACAGATATTAAAAATTAAAAAGTCCATGTTAATTGCTTTTGTTATCAAGTAATGCCTCAAGCAGAAAGCCTTGAGGTTGAAAATCTTGGTAGCCCTCCAGATTATTTGATCAGTTCATGTATTACAGTACAACTCTATGAAAGCGTGGAATTTAGTTGGGAAAGCACTAAGGGAAATACACATTCCTTCAAATACTCCTGGTTTGAATAGCTCCCCAGATGTATGCATTAATTTTTCATGTTTACTTCTGTTTTAAATTTGCATATTTGTTTCCAATAGACTCTAGATTTTCTCTGCAGGTTCCATATGTATATGATTCTTGCTTTGGTCTGGCAGTATCTCATGGGAGCTTGGCAATTGATGTGGTATCATATTCCATCTGTCCATTCTCTTATAGTTGGAATGTCCATGAACTTATCTTGAATATTGTACTAGTTTTTCTCTCTTATCAAATTTTAAGTCAAAATAATAAACTCACTCGATGTAGCGATTCAAGATTTGAAGATAAAACTGAATTCTATTCATAGCATTTTGAGAAAACTCCTAGATAACATACCATCCAAAAAATTGATGTTTTACTTCTCTCATATTATGTTTCAGATGAGATTGGTCAATATCTTGCTTCTTGCCCTTTACAAAAATAAAGAAAATTTACTGAAAATAAAAATAAAGAGGAAAATAGAAAGATCGAAATTTCATCTCTCCGGAACAGTAGTCATATAATAATACCTACGAAAAGGAGGTTAGTTGACTGAAATGACTCTAAGCAATGGAATCTCTTGATCCTTTTCTTGCACTTGGTCACCTTTTACCTTATGCTGAATAGATGTCATTGATACCCCTGTACTTAAATCTAGTTCTCAGAAGTTTGGTGTCTGTTAACTGCTGGCTCGAAGATTTGATTCTGATTTATTAAATCCCATGTACCAGGAAAGGTGAACTTTTAAAATTATATTTTCTGGTAACAAATTAAAGTTGAATGGAAGCAATAAGAACTAACCGTTCAAACAGTTACCTATGTTTGATTGACCAATAAATGTTATTGTAATTTTACAGAACTCAGAAAGCTGCTATCGAGTTCCTTTGGATTGGAGGGCAGCAATTGGACACTTCCTCCAATATATGTTTTGATATTGATTTCGGATCATTTCCTGGTTTCCCTGAGGTAGAATTAATTTGGTGGGAAAAAAACATATTACGGTCTCTGAGTCTGTGTGGGAGTTTCAGTGGGCTTCTGAACATTTGGGATATTGTGGCAGCCCTCGTGTCTTTCAAACAGTCGATACCAAACTATGTAGAGCATATTCTGCAGAAATGGTTGACATCTTATTTTGGATCCAATTTTGGCATTTATACTACGTTCTTGTCTACGGCATTTAAAATTTTGCCCACTCTTTCAACGCGTAAGTTGCACCTCATCAATGTAATCATCAGGCATGTTGTGCTTAAAAATGATGAGGTGAGCGAGAGTTGTAACACCCTCGACTTATTACTTAAAATGACAGCAGAATTTAAAATTTATTTGAAGGGAAGAAGGATTAAAAATTTCTTGACACAAACACATTTTCAATATATACAATCAAAAGTATATACATGATCCATAAAGTGTTGCACCAAAATACAAAATATCATTTTGATCATGTATAGCAAAATATCTTCTTCTTTCCATCTTCTATGCATATGACCCCGGCTCCAATCAACGTCCTGGTCTGTCACTCTTATTTGCATCACATGAAATAACTGGAATGAGTTATAAAACTCAGCAAGTGGAACTCTTACATAGCAATGAACATGAATCATACTCTGAATAACATGGCTTTGAAATCATTAAATACCATCTAACTCTTGAAACGTGAATAATATAGTAGAACATGAACAATAACGATGGTATTTCTCTTTTCTCTGTTGGATTGATCTCTAAATAGTATCTCTGTCTCTGTACCTATATCCCATCGATATAAATCGATTACTCTGTCGGGATATAAGCCTATGGTCGTTGATCAACTAATTGCATGCAATCTCTTGCTATCTATTTATCAATCCAATAAATCATTTGTGAACTCTCTCTTGGATATTAAAACAAACACTTTGAATACTCTTCTCTTTTGCATTCCCTTTTATATATAAAAGCCTCTCATATACAACAAAGTGTATCCATACATAATATGAATCAAGTGGAAGGGAATAGCATGTGAAAATCATTGAAATACAATACATATATTTCATGTGAGCACAAGGAATGAATTCCACTTACAACCCTTGGAGCACTTGATTTTCTAAACCTTGATGGAGATCCTACAACAATAAATCCAATAACTAACCATCAACACCCAAATAATAACATTATATGACCAAATAATCCCATACATCTATCACAACTATCATCCCCTAACTCCGCCATCTTCAATAACTCAAGAACCAGAAGAAAAACCACTTACCTTAGTCCCTCTTCCTTAGAAAGATGAAGTTCCAACTTCGGATTGAAGATTAATTGCTTGAATCAAAGGGACAAAAGAAAGAAATAAGAACCCTAGCCAAGAACCGATGGAGAAGAGAAAGGGAGAAGAAGGAAAATGAGAAACAAAACGGGTTTCATTCGATTTTATGCCTTAAAAACACCAAAAACACGCTTTTTACATTGCTGGCCGCCCGGGCGGACATCTTTTTCCACCCGGGCACGGAACTCTCGGCCAAAAATCATTTTTCTAAGACAAGGCCCGCCCGGGCGCGCACACTGCGCACATCCACTGCAAAGATCGCTTTCGAAACGCCTTTTTCCTTCATAATTTGGAAAAGTGGTAAACTAAAAAGTTGTAGATCTATGTCTTGGCTTGCATCTCCAATTCGATTCATGTCATTTGGAGGTTTGAGTAAAACGTTATGCTCATTCTCCCAACATGTGTCATTGTAGGAACGACGATACGCACGACACACTTCGGGGCACTTTTGGCTTATCTTCCACAATGATTTGAACAAATCTCAAAATAAGAAAGTTGTAGCCTTATGTATTATCTTACCACTCCAAATGGCCTCATACCAATTGGCTCAACATACGAATTATCATGAATTAACTTGTAACGCCGCTACAATAACACTACACATCATCTATAACCAACAATACTATAAATCATAAATCGAAATTCTTAGTATCCAAACTATACTTAAACTTGACCAAGTAGTCAATAAACGTCTGAAATCTTAAACCGTACCGATCACCAAGCTTGGATATTATCTCTCGATGCAAGTCTAACAACAACGGCTTCTGAATCATAGAACTCAAAGAGGAACTTGACTTACGGCTCAAAGCATCCGCTACAACATTCGCTTTCCCAGGGTGATAACTAATCGTCGCATCATAATCTTTGACAAGCTCTAACCATCGTCTCTGTCGCATATTGAGCTCTTTCTGAGAAAACAAATACTTTAAACTCTTGTGGTCCGTAAAAATTTCACACTTTTCGCCATATAAATAGTGTCTCCTGATTTTTAAGGCGAAAACCACAGCTGCCAGCTTCAGATCATGCGTAGGATAATTTTTCTCATAGTCCTTCAACTGACGAGAAGCATAGGCTATAACTTTTCCACGTTGCAGCAACACTGCACCAAGGCCCTTCTTCGACGCATCGGTATAAAAAACAAAGTCCTCTGAACCACTGGACAATGCAAGTACTGGAGCTGTCGTCAATCTATCTTTCAACTCTTGGAATCTACTTCGGCATTCATTGGACCATTCAAACTTCACAGTTTTCCTCGTAAAATTGGTTAACGGCAGGGCAATTTTGGAAAAATCTGAAATAAAACGACGATAATAACCTGCCAAACCAAGAAAACTATGTACCTCTGATACAGTGGTAGAGATAGGCCACTTCTGTATTACCTCAATTTTCACTGGATCAACAGCTATACCATCCTTCGAGACAACATGGCCCAAGAAAGAAATCTGATCCAACCAGAACTCACATTTCTTCAACTTAGCATACAACCTCTTCTCTCTCAACAACTGAAGAACAACTCTGAGGTGCTCTGCATGAAGTTCTCTGGTCTTGGAATGAATCAATATTTCATCGATTAAAACAATGACAAATCTATCCAAATACGTCTTGAACACCCGATTCATAAGATCTATGAAGACTGAAGGAGCAATGGTCAGACCGAACGACATAACAAGAAATTCATAATGACCATACCTGGTCCGAAACGCCGTCTGAGGGATATCAGACTCCCTAACTTTCAACTGGTAATAGCCAGATCGTAAATCAATCTTTGAAAACATTGTAGCCCCTTGCAGTTGGTCAAAAAGGTCATCTATCCGTGGCAACTGATATTTATTCTTAATCGTCACCTTATTGATTTCTCTGTAGTCAATACACAGCCGCAAAGACCCGTCTTTCTTTTTGACAAAAAGAACCGGAGCTCCCCATGGCGAAGAACTCGGCCGAATAAAACCTTTATCCAAAAGATCCTGCAATTGCGTCTTCAACTCTTTCATCTCTGTAGGGGCCATTCTGTACGGAGCCTTGGAAATAGGAACCGTACCCGGAACTAGATCAATCCCAAACTCTACATCTCTGTCCAGTGGTAAACCCGGCACATCATCCTCAAATACATCAGGGAACTCTCTCACCACATCAATATCACCAATATTCAACTTCACAATTCTATCCATATCAACAATCGAAGCCAAAAACCCATCACAACCTCTAAACAACAACTTCTTAGCCTCAAGACATGAAATAAAAGGAAAGACCAGCGAAGTACCTGCACTGGCGAGCATACCTTCCTTATTTTCATCATCTAAAAATTTTACCTTTTTGGCAACGCCATCAATCACTGCACGATAAGTTGATAGCCAATTCATGCCAAGTACAATATCAAACACAACCATCGGAATAACAATCAAATCGGCAAAAACCACTCGCTCATCAATTTGAACAGTACACGCATACACAATAGACGTCGGGCACAACACATCCCCAGAAGGTAATACAACATTAAACTGGAGGGGAAGAACAGAAGGAACTAGACCCAAAGATCTCAAAAATAGTTCAGACATAAAAGAATGAGTAGCACCTGTATCAATCAATGTCGTAGCTACTCTGCTTGAAATTAAAATAGTGCTAGAGATCACAGAAGAATCATGGTTTATACCTTCCTTCGTCATGGTGAAGATGCGACCCTGCACCTTCTCTTTACCCGAGCCTCTCGGACAGTCCTTGGCGATATGGCCTGCAGTACCACATCGGTAGCAAGTGTAAGTACCAAACCTGCATTTTCCCCTATGATACCTACTGCACTTGGGACACAATGGCTTCTCCGGATCAAATGGAACTGTCGGTGTTTTAAAACTCGGCTCTCACTTGCCTTTCCCTTTGAAATTGCCTTTACCTCTTTGGCTCGAACCTTGACCTCTTTGAGCAATAGCCTGCTGCCTCGCTTGCCTTTCTCTAGCAATATCTTTCTCATCTTGGTCGGCTAACAATGCTTTACCCACAATCTCTTTAAATGTCACCGCCTTAGACATATTGATGTCCGTCTTGATCTCTGCTCGAAGCCCTCTAATGAAATGAGCACCCTTGTCTTTGTCATTGGAGGCAATATATGGGGCAAACAGACAGCCCTCCTCAAACTTCAAAATGTACTCATCAACATTCATATTTCCTTGCCGAAGCTCTAAAAACTCAGTCACCTTCCGAGCTCGAAGTGCACCCAGAAAATACTTGTCGTAGAAAAGATCCGTGAAATCTTGCCACTTCAATGTCAGAACATCAACACCTACCTTGGTAGCTTTCCACCAAATAAGTGCAGCTTTGACTAGCATGAATACTGCACAATCAACTTCATACTTGAGATGATCAAAAATCGCCTCAAGAGCTTTAATCCACTCTACGGCCACCAATGGATCAGTTCTTTCATTCAAACTCAGGCGGATCCATCCTCTTAAAAGCAGTAAAGATCCCATCAGTCCCAACTGCTTGAACCACTTGGCCTCTCCCTTGACCTCTACCCTGTCCTGAACCTTGCAAACGGAGCAACTGTTGAATCTGCTCACTGTGAAACTTGGCTTGCTCTTTCAATAGCTTGCCGAACTCATCGACAACTCTCGATGAGGAACTATCCTCACTCTCTGAAGCTTTCCTCTTAGGAGTCATTAAATCCTACAATGTGCTCACATAATACATATCAATCGATATCAATAAATAGATGTAGAAAAAGACATATCCGGACTGTTGAAAGTAGACGAAGTCATATGAAATGGTCCAAAGAACGTTGCTCTGATACCACTTAATGTAACACCCTCGACTTATTTCTTAAAATGACAGCGGAATTTAAAATTTATTTGAAGGGAAGAAGGATTAAAAATTTCTTGACACAAACACATTTTCAATATATACAATCAAAAGTATATACATGATCCATAAAGTGTTGCACAAAAATACAAAATATCATTTTGATCATGTATAGCAAAATATCTTTTTCCTTCCATCTTCTATGCATATGACCCCGGCTCCAATCAACGTCTTGGTCCGTCACGCTTATTTGCATCACATGAAATAACTGGAATGAGTTATAAAACTCAGCAAGTGGAACTCTTACATAGCAATGAACATGAATCATACTTTGAATAACATGGCTTTGAAATCATTAAATTCCATCTAACTCTTGAAACGTGAATAATATAGTAGAACATGAAAAATAACGATGGTATTTCTCGTTTCTCTGTTGGATTGATCTCTAAATAGTATCTCTGTCTCTGTACCTATATCCCATCGATATAAATCGATTACTCTGTCGGGATATAAGCCTATGGTCGTTGATCAACTAATTGCATGCAATCCTTGACTATCTATTTATCAATCCAATAAATCATTTGAACTCTCTCTTGGACATTAAAACAAACACTTTGAATACTCTTCTCTTTTGCATTCTCTTTTATATAATTGAGACATATAAAATCCTCTCATATACAACAAAGTGTATCCATACATAATATGAATCAAGTGGAAGGGAATAGCATGTTAAAATCATTGAAATACAATACATATACTTCATGTGAGTACAAGGAATGAATTACACTTACAACCCTTGGAGCACTTGATTTTCTAAACCATGATGGAGATCCTACAACAATAAATCCAATAACTAACCATCAACACCCAAATAATAACATTATATGACCAAATAATCCCATACATTTATCACAACTATCATCCCCTAACTCCACCATCTTCAATAACTCAAGAACCAGAAGAAAAACAACTTACCTTAGTCCCTCTTCCTTAGAAAGATGAAGTTCCAACTTCGGATTGAAAATTAATTGCTTGAATCAAAGGGACAAAAGAAAGAAATAAGAACCCTAGCCAAGAACCGATGGAGAAGAGAAAGGGAGAAGAAGGAAAATGAGAAACAAATGGGTTTCATTCGATTTTATGCCTTAAAAACACCAAAAACACGCTTTTTACATTGCTGGCCTCCCGGGCGGGCATCTTTTTCTGCCCGGACATGGAACTCTCGGCCAAAAATTATTTTTCTCGGACAAGGCCCACCCGAGCGCACATGAATTCCCACCCGGGCGCGTACACTACGCACATCCACTGCAAAGATCGCTTCCGAAACGCCTTTTCCCTTCATAATTTGGAAAAGTGGTAAACTACAAAGTTGTAGATCTATGTCTTTGCTTGCATCTCCAATTAGATTCATGTCATTTGGAGGTCTGAGTAAAAAGTTACGCTCATTCTCCCAACATGTGTCATTGTAGGAACGACGATACGCACGACACACTTCGGGGCACTTTTGGTTTATCTTCCACAATGATTTGAACAAAACTCAAAATAAGAAAGTTGTAGCCTTATGTCTTATCTTACCACTCCAAATGGCCTCATACCAATTGGCTCAACATACGAATTATCATGAATTAATTTGTAACGTCGCTACAATAACACTACACATCATCTATAACCAACAATACTATAAATCATAAATCGAAATTCTTAACATCCAAACTATACTTAAACTTGACCAAGTAGTCAATAAACGTCTGAAATCTTAAACCGTACCGATCACCAAGCTTGGATATTAAAAGAGTAGAAAACACCAAGACTTGGAAAGATTCAGTAGTGACATAGAGGAATAGACAAATGTATGGAAGGAGTTGCAGTTGTGCTGTGAAAATGAACTACAGAGAAGACTTGTTGGTTTATATTTTTCTGCCATTTTAGATCTTCTGTCAGATGTGCCAACAAAATTTTGCGATGCTGGCTGTTGGCGTCCTGATAAATGGCCACAACTGGAGCACTATATCTCACTTCATGAGAAAATTGTCGAGGATGATTTAAAATTTCTTGCTGCCAAAGTTGGTACAATTAAGAAGAGGTAATTCATGATGTTCTTATCTTTGTTGAACTTCTTTTGGTTCATTCATGCACACATACATAGAATAGCATCTTAAGATACTGTATCAATCTATTAGCTGAAGGCTGGTTCCATTCTTGCTTTATTAACAGGAGAGAGAGTTTTGAATATGAAGAACATTGCAGTTTTTGTTCAACAATTGTGCCATTTGAATCAATAGAATACGTCATTTGTTCGAGAGTGAAGAATGGCAATGGAGTTGATCAAACCCATAAGCTACACCGGTGTTCTATATCTATGCAACTTTGCCATGCTAAATATTCCTAGTTTTGCATGTGTTGTCAAAGACGAGCTTCAAAGTTGGCACCTCTAATTTTTTTCACGATGCCTTTATACCCTTCCAATTTTAAATCTTTTTTCGAATCTTCAGCCTTCAAGAAATCTTTCTCACCATGTTGTCCCTTATGTGGGATACTTCTACAAAGATTACAGCCTGAATATTTACTCTCCCCATCTCCAGTATAACGAAATTCCTCTTTAAAAATTGTCAATGAAAAGTCCACCCTCTCGACTGAAATCCTCAGTCAGCAGCCCCTTACAATCTATGATTTATGACAGGCCTTGTAGAACCCGTAATTAGACAACGTATAAGCCATGCATAATTCTAGTATTTTAAATTAAATTGACTTCATTGCATGAGTATTTAAATGCTTTCTTCGAAGTTAATTATTTTATTTCAGTAGTTTAAATTTTATTCTTTCAGTTATTTCAGTTAGACCAGACTGGAGTTGGAGTTTAGAGATAAAATTTAAGATTCAGAAAATATTTCCAGGATTTATTTTATCTAGCAAGTAAGTTAATTTAAGTTATTTAGGAGGTTTGAGGATTTATTTAAGCTACTTGAGGTGAGTAGGAAATAAATTCATTTAAGTTCCAATAATTAAGGGATTAATTCACTACATTAATTAAAGGATTAGTGAGGCTTTTAAGGGTTATAAATTTACTAGTTAGAAAATAATTCCCCTCCATTTATTAGTGAATTTTTCGGCCACTCCTTAGTAGAACAAGAAATTATATGCCAACTCACCTTTGACCCATTCTTTGTCATTTTTTTTAGCATGATAACCTTTTTAATTATTGATCAACCTTAATTAGTTTATTAATAAGCAATATCCTAGTCTAATTATCATGGATAATATCGGCCATGGTCCCCCCAAAAAGACTTGATCAAACCAATTCAAAATTTGAATGAGAGGTAGACTTGGTCTTGATTTTTCCTATATTTTGCACCCATTCTCCTCACCCTCTTAACCACCATTCCCCCTCCCTCAGTCTCGAAATTCAGAGTGATTTTGGAGAGAAAAATCGTGGCTAGCACTAGAGGAAACTAGAGAGAAAAATCGAGAGCTAGTAAGGTAGGAAAGGAAGCGCTCCACCTCCTCCGCGCCGGATCGTCTCGTTCTTTTGTTTTCTTCAAAACGAAACCAGGCATGCATATATTTTTCCTTGACTCTTCAATCAAGTCATACTATCATTATTTTTATGTTTCATGATCATCCTTTCATGTAAAAACCGAAATTTTCAACTAGAACAAGAAATAATTTCTGCACCGATTTCGTTTCTATTATGCTTAACGTTGGGTATGCTTCTTTTCGATTTCAGGGATGGCTCGTTCCAGGGGCTCAAGGCTGCATGTAGACAGGTACTAGGACATGTTAGGATCATGAAAGAATGTTGGTTCCAGCCCCATACTCACTGGAATTCAGAAATGACATAACTTTCCCCGCGAGTGTCATATTGAGTTCGAAACATTCAGCTTGTTGTCAATGGGAGAAGTTCTGATCATGGCTGCCCAAAAGGCCTATAGCCATGGTTAGATCACTTCCCTAGCATGTCTAAGACGTGACTAAGTCGCTCTTTTTTGTGGCTTGGTCCATGGTGAATCGGTTTTCAATAAAACAACAAGAACAAGCCTAGCACACTTTCGGCCCTCCCCTTTTTCAACGTATGGTTCGGTTTTGGTGGAATGGTGTGGATCTTGGTTGGCCTATGGCCCTTAGCCACGGTTCATACCATACCCCAAGATGTCTAGATCGTGCCATGGTCAATAAAATGGCCACTGGAACGACACGAGACAGCAAACAAAGCAAAACACCCAACACGCATGCAAAGGTGCTCTCGGGTGAACGCTTTTCGATTGTTGCTGGAATATTTCGGATTGTGGCTGGCCTAGGGCCATTAGCCATGGTCCAAATAATTCCCTAGGATGTTTTTATGAGGTTCTGGTCGGTGGTTCGAGCCCCAATGGCCATTAGCCTCACAAACGACACAAGCAAACCAAGCGCAGCTGCTGGAAATTTCTGGACAGCAACCTGCTGCGGCGGTTCAGTGGCTCGTTCGAGTTCTCGGTCGGCTTTAAGCCTATGGATTTGTACTGGACAGTGCCTCATCGAGTTAGGAAGGTAATGTTTTTTACCGTTCGTGATTCGGTTCATTTTTGAGGTCGTACGAGAATTTACGGTGCGATGTGCCAAATTGACTCTCGAAAGAGCGTTTCTTGTTTTGGCCTCCATTTCACCTAGATTTCGACCCTCACCATTTTAGGAGCATAAATTCATAATTTTAAGCGTATTTTAATCATGACTATATGTTGGTTCAGTGTTGGTTCGGGTTGGTTCGGAGTCATGATTAAATACGAAGTCGTTAGACGTAATTGTCGCATTTTCAAACTTAATTGCATAGTTTGGTCAAGTAAAAGCTATTGCATATTTTTCATGACATATTTAGGTTGCAGCGAGCCTGGGAACGATCCAATCCAGTTGGTAATATAGTACTGATATTTCATTATGTCATTTAATTATATTACGTTCATAAAAATAGAAAATACTTATTTTTTAGATTTATGCGATATTGCTTGTGGTCAATTCACTATCATGGGAGCATTATTTTACCCGGTCGCAGTGACCGATCAGTTCAGTTTGGTACCACCCGGTCGGCAGTGACCGATCAGTTCAGTTTGGTACCCCCGGTAGCCAGTTACCGGTCAGTTCAGTTCAGTGCAGAGGCCACTTGCGTAGACCATAATCTCAACAGAAAAATTATTACAAATTATTTCAGTACAGGGCTCCAAGGAGCAAACATTTTTCACTATAATTTTTCAGTTCAAGTTATGCACGTATTATAATTGCTCATGATAAGTTATTTTCGCAGTATGCTCATGACATGATATTTTATCCCATACAAATTTTACTAGTATTTACTCGTTACCTACGATATATGCATGTTGAGTCTTTAGACTCACTAGACTTGATTGTTGTAGGTACTGATGAGGTCAGGGCCGAGGGCGGGGACCAGTGAGCCAGCTTGGGTCGGCAGTAGTGGCACCCGAGGACCTGATTTACATCATTTGCCATTTTATGCAAACATTTTTATCAGTTTTTGAATACTTTAACTTGTTATTTTGGCAAACAATATTTTCTTCCGCTGCTATATTTTTAAACATTAAACTTTATTTATCGGTCTATTTTATGAATGAGGCAATTAAAGTTCTTTAAAAAGAAAAATTTTAATTTTTTGCAAATTTTCAAGCAAGGATTTTCTAGGCCTTCACAGTTGGTATCAGAGCCTATGTTCTTGTAAAGGGTTACACTACTACTGACCACGAGAAGCTCACGAAGCCTCGTCTTCGGTCTGTAAATTTTACATTTCAGCATTTTATTTACAGCATGAATTATTTCAACAGCATGTTTCCATGAAATGTTTTACGTTCAGATCCTTTCATTATTTCAGTATTTATTTAAAATAAGTTATGGAATTATGCATGTTAGTTACGTAAGGATTATATATGGAACATTATGCCCCCTAGACGCCAGGTTGGACGCCCGAGAGGTGGTGGCGAGCACCGTCGTGAGGACGGTGATGATCAAAGACAAGAGAGGCAGGGACCTCCACCCCCTCCTCCAGCTCCACCTCCACCTGACATGAACGCCCAGATGCTAGCTGGGATGATGCAGTTCTTCGCACAGTTTGCGGGGAACAATGCCGTTGCCGCTGCCAGGCTGACAGGGCCCGAGGCTGTCTATGAGAGATTTATGAAGATGCATCCAAAGGAATTTTCTGGGACGTCTGACCCCATGATGGCCGAGGGATGGATCAAATCCCTCGAGATTATCTTCGAGTTTATGGAACTTGGAGATACAGAAAGAGTCCGATGTGCCACCTATCTGTTCAATGGAGATGCCCGCTTATGGTGGGAGGGAGCATCGGTAGCCCTGAACGTGGCTACACTAAGTTGGAAGCGCTTCACGGAGGTGTTCTATTCCAAATATTTTGCTGAGGAAGTTCGCACTAGGTTGACCACTGAGTTCATGAGTCTGAGACAGGGGGATCTAACTGTTACGGAGTTCATCCAATGGTTCGAAAGGGGTTGTCACTTTGTGCCCCTGATCGCGAATGATGCTGAAACCAAGTTGATGCATTTCCTGGTGGGTCTACGGCCGATCTTGCGCCGGGATGTTAGGGTGTCTGACCCTGCTACTTATGAGATCGCTGTCTCCAAAGCCCTAGCCGCAGAGCAGGATCAGCGTGATATCGAAAGGGATCGCCAGGGCAAGCGCCCAGCCCAGGTACCGCAACGCCCTCCTCCTCATCAGCATCAGCAGCAGAACAAGAGGCCTTTTCACGGGCCGCCTAAAAACAGAGGTCAACAGCAGCATCAGTGGGGACGCCCAGCCCCGAGGACTTTTGAGCACCCAGTCTGTCCCAGGTGCTCACGCCGCCATCCTGGAGCATGTATGTCTGGCTCAGGAAAGTGTTTTAAGTGTGGCAGTCTAGACCACATGTTGCTGCAGTGCCCTCAGAGGAATCTGCCTACTCAAGGCAGAGTTTTTGCTCTCCATGCCATGGAAACAAACCCGGAGACTATGTTGTTGACATGTACTTTTAAGCTTTAAGTTATTATTTTAATTTCCGTGTTTTGGGAATCGGGATTAAGATTTTTGAACTTAGAACAGCGATAGGATTGCATGCTCTACTCAGTATTATTTTGGGGATTTAAGTTAGAAGAACTCTGGCCTTTGCATGTCTATAAGTTTAGTTCTAGCAGCTACCAATGTTATCCGAGATATAGATCTTGAGTTGCACGGTAATCTTGTTTATGCGGATCTGATCGTGCTACCGACGCCAGAATTTGACATCATCCTAGGGATGGACTGGCTATTGAGGAACAGAGTGTTGATAGACTTTCAGCGGAGATCTGTTCTAGTCCGACCGCCTGGGATGGAGCAGTTCTTATTTGAGCCGGACAGGTACTTTCCTTTACCGCGCATTATTCCTTATGTTCAGGCTAGGAAGCTCATGCATAGAGGGTGACGGGCGTTTTTAGCAACCTTTTATCAGTCCCCGAGGCATCCAGCCAGTCAGCCTCAAATGTTCCGATTGTCAGAGATTTCTTAGACATTTTTCCCGAAGACGTCTATGGTATGCCACCCGAGAGAGAGGTGGAGTTTTCCATTGAGCTTATGCCGGGTACGACTCCGATATCCAAAGCACCGTACCGACTAGCACCGACAGAGATGGCAGAGCTTAAGAAGCAGATTCAGGAACTACTCGACAAGGAGTTCATTCGCCCGAGTTTTTCACCTTGGGGCGCGCCAGTCTTATTTGTTAAGAAGAAGGATGGCTCTATGAGGCTTTGCATTGACTACCGGGAGTTGAACAGGGTTACAGTGAAGAACAAATACCCACTTCCGAGGATTGAGGATCTGTTTGAACAGTTGCAGGGAGCTTCGATTTTCTCCAAGATAGATCTGCGTTCCGGTTATCACCAGTTGAGGATAAGAGATGCTGATGTTTCCAAGACTGCTTTCAGGACTCGTTATGGTCACTACGAGTTCCTTGTGATGCCGTTCGGTCTGACGAATGCGCCAGCAATCTTCATGGATCTCATGAATCGCGTATTTCAGCCGTATCTCGATCAGTTTGTGATAGTGTTCATAGACGACATTCTCGTCTACTCCAAGAATCAGGAGGATCACAGCAGGCATCTGACCACGGTGTTGCAGACCTTGCAGAAGAATAAGTTGTTCGCGAAGTTCAGCAAATGCGAATTCTGGTTAGAGAAGGTGGCATTCTTAGGCCACATTGTTTCTGGCAGTGGTATTGAGGTCGACCCAGCAAAAGTTGTAGCAGTCAGAGATTGGGTTGTGCCGCAGAATGCATCAGAGATCCGCAGTTTTCTTGGGCTAGCAGGATACTATCGGAAATTTATTAAGGGATTCTCCTCCATTGCCGTTCCACTCACATCATTGACCAAGAAGAATGTGAAATTTGTATGGAGCGAGGAGTGTCAGAAGAGCTTCGATACTTTGAAGCAAGCTCTTACCTCAGCACCAGTTTTGGCCATGCCGTCAGGGCCCGGCGAGTTTGTCCTTTATACCGATGCTTCGAAGCTCGGTTTAGGTGCAGTTTTGATGCAGCATGGGAAAGTGATAGCTTACGGTTCTCAACAGTTGAAAATCCACGAGAAGAATTACCCTACCCATGATCTAGAGTTGGCTGCCGTAGTTTTTGCCTTGAAGATTTGGAGGCATTATTTATATGGAGAGAAGTGCCAGATCTTTACCGACCACAAGAGCCTCAAGTATTTCTTTACGCAAAAGGAGCTGAACATGCGTCAGAGGCGTTGGTTGGAGCTTCTGAAAGATCATGACCATGACATTAGCTACCACCCGGGTAAAGCTAATGTAGTTGCAGATGCATTGAGCAGAAAAGTCGCAGTGATGGCTCATTTGACGATTCAGAGACCTCTTCAGCTTGAGATGCAGAGGTTTGATCTTGAGACATATCCTCAAGGTAGAGTTCCTCGTCTATCTACCTTGACCATTCAGTCTTCCTTTCTGGACCGTATTCGCAGTGGTCAGTCAGCAGATGAGCAATTGGCACAGTGGAAGAAGAGAGATGAAGCCAAGGGTAGTGTCTTGTATTCAGTCAGCGACGGTATAGTGCGATTCAGAGACAGGATGTGGGTTCCTAGCAGTGATACTATCCGAGTAGATATTCTATCAGAGGTACACATGTCCCCGTACTCCATTCACCCTGGGAGTACGAAGATGTACAAAGATCTGCAGTTGTTGTATTGGTGGCCAGGGATGAAGAAGGATATCAGACGATTTGTATCCGAGTGTCTGACTTGCCAGTTAGTGAAGGTGGAGCATCAGAGACCAGCAGGTTTGCTTAAGCCTCTTCCTATTCTCGAGTGGAAGTGGGAGAATGTTACCATGGACTTTGTGACCGGATTGCCGAAGACAGTCAGAGGATCAAATGCCATCTGGGAGATTGTAGATCGACTTACCAAATCAGCGCACTTCTTGCCTATTAAGACGAATTTCACCATGGTTCAGTATGCAGAGTTATATATCCGGGAGGTAGTCCGACTTCATGATATTCAAGTTTCTATCGTATCGGACAGAGATCACAAATTCACTTCCTCTTTTTGGAAGAGTTTGCATTCGACTATGGGTACGAAGTTGCTGTTTAGCACAGCTTTCCACCCACAGACAGATGGTCAGTCAGAGCGAGTCATTCAGATCTTAGAGGATCTTCTCCATGCTTGCGTCATTGATTTTTCAGGGAGTTGGGAGACGAACTTGCCATTAGTAGAGTTCACATATAACAACAGCTTCCAGTCGTCTATTGGTATGGCACCGTATGAAGCACTATATGGCCGTAAGTGTAGATCTCTTGTTCATTGGGATGAAGTAGGAGAGAGAGCAGAATTGGGTCCAGAGATTATTCAACAGGCTACCGATGTGGTAGTCAAGATCCGCGATAGGATGATGACTGCTCAGAGTCGACAGAAAAGCTATGCAAATCAGAGAAGGAGAGACCTAGAATTTGCTGTTGGCGACCATGTCTTGGTGAAGATAGCACCTATGAAAGGTGTCATGCGATTTGGGATGAAAGGGAAGCTCAGTCCGAGATTCGTTGGACCCTTTGAAATCCTTGACAGAGTTGGGACGCTAGCTTATCGTGTTGCTCGTCCGCCGAATCTGGCCGGAGTACACAATGTGTTCCACGTCTCCATGCTGAGAAAGTACATGGAGAATCCTTCGCATGTGCTGAACTTTGAGCCATTGCAGCTTACTCCGAACCTGTCTTATGAGGAGAGACCAGTGCAGATCTTAGACAGACAGGAGAAAAAACTTCGGAACAAGTTGGTTAAGCGAGTCAAAGTCAAATGGCTCAACCATTCAAAGGAGGAAGCTACGTGGGAGTCTGAGCCAGAGATGAGGAGTCAGTACCCCGAGTTATTCGGTTAGTTCTAATTTCGAGGACGAAATTTCTTTTAAGGGGGGAGACTTGTAGAACCCGTAATTAGACAACGTATAAGCCATGCATAATTCTAGTATTTTAAATTAAATTGACTTCATTGCATGAGTATTTAAATGCTTTCTTCGAAGTTAATTATTTTATTTCAGTAGTTTAAATTTTATTCTTTCAGTTATTTCAGTAAGGTCGGACTGGAGTTGGAGTTTAGAGATAAAATTTAAGATTCAGAAAATATTTCCAGGATTTATTTTAGCTAGCAAGTAAGTTAATTTAAGTTATTTAGGAGGTTTGAGGATTTATTTAAGCTACTTGAGGTGAGTAGAAAATAAATTCATTTAAGTTCCAATAATTAAGGGATTAATTCACTAAATCAATTAAAGGATTAGTGAGGCTTTTAAGGGTTATAAATTTATTAGTTAGAAAATAATTCCCCTCCATTTATTACTGAATTTTTCGGCCACTCCTTAGTAGAATAAGCAATTATATGCCAACTCACCTTTGACCCATTCTTTGTCATTTTTTTTAGCATGATAACCTTTTTAATTATTGATAAACCTTAATTAGTTTATTAATAAGAAATATCCTAGTCTAATTATCATGGATAATATCGGCCATGGTCCCCCCAAAAAGACTTGATCAAACCAATTCAAAATTTGAATGAGAGGTAGACTTGGTCTTGATTTTTCCTATATTTTGCACCCATTCTCCTCACCCTCTTAACCACCATTCCCCCTCCCTTAGTCTCGAAATTCAGAGTGATTTTGGAGAGAAAAATCGTGGCTAGCACTAGAGGAAACTAGAGAGAAAAATCGAGAGCTAGTAAGGTAGGAAAGGAAGCGCTCCACCTCCTCCGCGCCGGATCGTCTCGTTCTTTAGTTTTCTTTCAAAACAAAACCAGACATGCATATATTTTTCCTTGACTCTTCAATCAAGTCATACTATCATTATTTTTATGTTTCATGATCATCCTTTCATGTAAAAACCGAAATTTTCAACAAGAACAAGAAATAATTTCTGCACCGATTTCGTTTCTGTTATGCTTCACGTTGGGTATGCTTCTTTTCGATTTTAGGGATGGCTTGTTCCAGGGGCTCGAGGCTGCATGTAGACAGGTACTAGGACATGTTAGGATCATGAAAGAACGTTGGTTCTAGCCCCACACTCACTGGAATTCAGAAATGACATCACTTTCCCCGCGAGTGTCATATTGAGTTCGAAAAATTCAGCTTGTTGTCAAAGGGAGAAGTTCTGATCATCGCTGCCCAAAAGGCCTATAGCCATGGTTAGATCACTTCCCTAGCATGTCTAAGACGTTGGTGGCTTGGTCCATGGTGAATTGTTTTTCAAATAAAACAACAAGAACAAGCCTAGCACACTTTCGGCCCTCCCCTTTTTCAACGTATGGTTCGGTTTTGGTGGAATGGTGTGGATCTTGGTTGGCCTATGGCCCTTAGCCACGGTTCATACCATACCCCAAGATGTCTAGATTGTACCATGGTCAATAAAATGGTCACTGGAACGACACGAGACAGCAAACAAAGCAAAACACCCCACACGCATGCAAAGGTGCACTCGGGTGAACTCTTTTCGATTGTTGCTGGAATATTTCGAATTGTGGCTGGCCTAGGGCCCTTCGCCATGGTTCAAATCATTCCCTAGGATGTTGTTATGAGGTTTTTGTCGGTGGTTCGAGCCCCATAGGCAATTAGCCACGCAAATGACACAAGCAAAACAAGTGCAGCTGCTGGAAATTTCTGGACAGCAACTTGCTGCGGCGGTTCAGTGGCTCGTTCGAGTTCATGGTCGGCTTTTAGCCTATGGCCTTGGACTGGACAGTGCCTCATCAAGTTAGGAAGGTCATGTTTTTGAACGTTTGTGATTCGATTCATTTTTGAGGTCGTACGAGAATTTACGGTGCGATGTGCCAAATTGACTCTCGAAAGAGCGTTTCTTGTTTTGGCCTCCATTTCACCTAGATTTCGACCCTCACCATTTTAGGAGCATAAATTCATAAATTTAAGCGTATTTTAATCATGACTATACGTTGGTTCAGTGTTGGTTTGGGTTGGTTCGGAGTCATGATTAAATACGAAGTCGTTATATGTAATTGTCGCATTTTAAAACTTAATTGCATAGTTTGGTCAAGTAAAAGCTATTGCATATTTTTCATGACATATTTAGGTTGCAGCGAGCCTGGGAACGATCCAATCCAGTTGGTAAAATAGTACAGAATATTTCATTATGCCATTTAATTATATTACGTGCATAAAAATAGAAAATACTTATTTTTGAGATTTATGCGATATTGCTTATGGTCAATTCACTATCATGGGAGCATTATTTTATCCGGTCGCCAGTGACCGATCAGTTCAGTTTGGTATCACCCGGTCGCCAGTGACCGATCAGTTCAGTTTGGTACCTCCGGTAGCCAGTTACCGGTCAGTTCAGTTCAGTGCAGAGGCCACTTGCGTAGATCATAATCTCAACAGAAAAATTATTACAAATTATTTCAGTACAGGGCTCCAAGGAGCAAACATTTTTCACTATGATTTTTCAGTTCAAGTTATGCACGTATTATAATTGCTCATGATAAGTTATTTTCACAGTATGCCTCATGACATGATATTTTATCCCATGCGAATTTTACTAGTATTTACTCGTTACCTACGATATATGCATGTTGAGTCTTTAGACTCACTAGACTTGATTGTTGTAGGTACTGATGAGGTCAGGGTGGGCGGGGACCAGTGAACCAGCTTGGGTCGGCAGTAGTGGCACCCGAGGACCTCATTTACAGCACTTGCAATTTTATGCAAACATTTTTATCAGTTGTTGAATACTTTAACTTGTTATTTAGGCAAACAATATTTTCTTCCGCTGCTATATTTTTAAACATTAAACTTTATTTATCGGTCTATTTTATGAATGAGGCAATTTAAGTTCTTTAAAAAGAAAAATTTTAATTTTTTGCAAATTTTCAAGCAAGGATTTTCTAGGCCTTCACAGGCCTCTATCTCCGTCAGCAGGTATGTGTTTCCAATTTTTCCTTCTGCGGTGCTTCTGTGAAAATCCACTGATATGTCCTATACATAATAACTACCATGGAAGGATGTTTATTCTATTAATTGGTAGGTAAAATATGGTTGGATATTTGAATTTCCTAGTATTTTGTATTTGTTAGAGTAGGTGTCCAGCGAGCCAACTTGTGGCTTGGTCTAATGTAAAACGATCTTTATTTTAATAATATTTTACGGTTTTGTACAATTATGACATTTACTTTATCTGTTTACCCATGTAAGCTGCATAGATAAAGTCCTTTGGTGCTTGTGTGCAAGTGACTTAAGTAAAAATGCTTCTACAAAACTTTGAAAGAAAATGCTATATTGCTTGAAAACTAGGTAGTTTACAATAAGAGCTTCACCCTATTTATATTAATCCTATTTATACTAGTAGCTTTCTACAATGAAAGCGATACGTATCAACTCTCTAGGAGGTTCTAAGATCTACACTATTCTAGTTAATTCCATTCTATACTATTCTAAATGATTATTCAATGCACAAAAGATTTCACAGAAAACTCTTAATTGTTGAAATATGGAGAATGTTTTAGAAGTGCTTGAACCTCTACAGAGCACCTATTTAGAAGTTTTTGGAATGCACAAGAAGGTTCCGCTTCGTGATATTCCGCAACATCAATGAGTTCTAATAAAAATCTATTTATGAAATTTTGGTTCATCACTTTGCAAATAAAAATGCTAAAAAATCATTTTTTTATAGTTAATTGTATAGAATGTCATTATTGTAAAGCTTAGTTTATGTGTTTAGTTAAAAAAATTATCTTTATAGTATTGATTTTATATTGAAAATTGTGACATTGAAACAAAAAATATTGATCTTACATTGAAAATTGTTAAGTTGAACCAAAAATTTACTAACATTAAAAAGAATGCTGCTATGATGTCGAAAAAATTAATATATTCAGCGTCCCATCAGCAATTTAACCAAAATAACTGAACGTTTTTTTATGATTTTTTTCAAAAAAAAATATTTTTAAGACTTGATTCATTAATGATTTGCAACATTATTAGTTCAGGAAAAGGTAGACAAAAATTTGACAAAAGTTGAAATCATTCATGAATCCACGAAATGAAATCTTCATATCAATATATGATGGGGTAAAAGTCAAAAAAAAAAATTTGTTTTATACTTTTGTATGACAAGTCTTACACCTTAATTTCGTCGGAAAAAAAAAAAACTATTATCCAATTTTGATTAAAAAATAAGGTATACATTGGTCACTCTATTTCGAGACATATATGTGATGTTATAGGTCACGTTTCATTGGTATGTGCATAGAGATATTCAATCATACAGATGTGTGATCATATGATGAGTCACTGGACAACCTTCCATCGGACTTTCCAATTGGTTATTATTTATCGAGTAGATTAGTCTGCAGTTAAGGTTTTATATCATTAGTATTTTGATCCGAGACAACATAGATGATCTACGTACTAGTGCTAGATTTTGACTCATTTATCGACTCCACGAGGGTCATCAGATGGCGAGGTTCAGTATGGTATCGACATACATAGGAGCAAATGCATTGTGGTTGATGATATGTATAAGCTAGAAACCGTATATAGGATCTGCTCGGATGGTATATTTTGTCGATTAATTTTCCGAAGACTGAGTTATATATTCATTAATAGGTTGTGTGAAGGCCACAAAAATTTATAAATACTACAGCCCAAGAGCTCGAAATTTTGGGCACATCCAATAAGTTTGAACCCATTCAATGACTTGATGACAACCTATAATGACAAATCTCAAAAATTAAGCCATGTCTGTATTCATATTGTAACACCCAATTGATGGCTACATTATAGCGTTAAATAAGCTGCTTAAAAGCCTTAAAACGTTCACTAAGGCATCCTCTCAACTTCTCTATTCACAACTATAAGTAAGATCCAAACTATAAGTAAGAGATCAAACAAAGATAAAAGAACACCGAAAACCTCACAAAAATTCAAGAAGAAAAACTGCCAAATTCGAGGCTTTCAGCAGCAGATTTCGTGGCATTATTCTGTCCATTTTCGAGTAAAATTTCTTGTAGAAACCAAATACTATATTTGAACTACAATCTAGCAACTCATATTCACGTTTGGAATCAAGAAAGACCAAAGTAATTGGGCTTATGTATTAAAAAAGTATATACACGTATGATATTCTATGTTCCATTTTTGAACAATTTCGTTTGAGCATGATTTATTCGTTTATGTCTTGTCTAAGCTTTATATGTTCCAAACATTGATATAATTCAATAAAAATTTGGAAAGCTATTATAAGATATGACCGCTATATGGTAGGATTATAACTGTTATATGACCTCTATATGATGAGATTATAATCATTGTATGGCCTCGTCACTTGAGTATTAACATATAGGGGACATACATTAGTAAAATCGTGGAAATTAGATGAAATTTCAATGCTTCATGTTCATGATATGATTATGATACATTATGTCTTCCGTTAAGAAATGTTACGTTTAGAAAAAATATATGTATTTGTTATATATATCCGAACAATCCCCACTTGCTGAGTGTTTCCCAATTAAGTCACCATTACCTCTCTCCCTATACAATACCAACAAACAAGTTGATGGACAAATCATGAGAGGTCTGGAGCTGGTGAAGAAGCCACTTTCCAAGAAAGATTATTTTCATATTTCAATTGTCATTTTTCGTTTTAAGTTTTACTCTTCAGCACTTATTTGATTTCTTTCATGTTGTAAAGACAATGACGGATTATTTTATAAATTGGTTTGGTTATATATTTTATTACGAGCATGTTATTTTAAAATTATGTGATTGTTAAAAAACGAATGTGTCTGTACACTTAGGTCTCAGGACATGACATTTAAATGATATTAGAGCCAGCATGATCATAATTTTACTGAGATCCTAATATACAAAACGTGATAAGATGTCAAATTTTGCCAAAGGACCAGTGCATTCATATCCTTGACAATTATTTTCCAGGTAGTAAATTAACCATCAATCAACGACCTAAAATCTAATTTATAGGCGTAATCAGAGTCTCATCAGATTTGACATCCTCTTTTTTTGGTAACAAGCTTACTTTTTGGTCTATTTATGCTCATCAATGATGCATTTAAGGGATAAAATCGTGACTAAAAACTTTTCTTCCTCACATATAAGTAACCCTCCCATTTTGCACAAAGAAGATCACACCGATTTAAGCATAAATTCTCTAAAATCTCGAGCATGTTGCAACCATTTTCGAACATAATTTTGACAAAGTTTGAGCAAGAAATGGCGACCCAATCTAAGACCATGAGTAACCTCGAACTCGAGATTTAGCAACTTAGAGGGACCTTCACTAGTTTTTTTAGAAGTTACTATTCTAATAAAAAAATTTACCTGCTTATGTGTTGTTTGATTGTGGTGACACACATTCAAGAAAAACCGTCGCTATAATAGCGACGGTTTTTCATAAACTGTCGGTAATATTGCGACTGTTTGATAAACCCGTCGTTATTTTGTACGACGGGTTTTTTACTCGTGGCATTATGCGACGGTCTTGTATTCTACCCGTCGTTATTTTGTAGCGACGGTTTTAGGAAACCGTCTCTTAATTTGACAAGCGACGGTTTTATTAAAAACTGTCGCTATTATAGCGACAGTTTAAGGAAAACCATCGCTATAATAGCGACGGTTTTGCAAAAACCGTCGCCATAATAGCGACGGTTTTTGCCAAAACTGTCGCTATTATCGCGACAGTTTTGGTTGAACCGTTGCTATATAGCGAAAATGTTAGTACAAAATTAAAAAATCGAAACTTCGAAAAATTGATAGAGTTTAACTACTACTAGAGATAGACGAAAAATCGTTTAAGATCTTCCAGCGTTACGTGGAGCTGCATATCTTCGCGCAAATCAGGTTTTAAATTTTTTTTCCCCCAAAATTTACTACATAATTTTAATTTTTGCGTAGTAGTTTTTTTTATGCATTTTATGGTTACAAATCGTCGCTTCTTAAATGGCGGTTTTTTTTAAAAAATCGCCGTTTAATATAGCGACGGCTTTTTCAATTCCGTCGCTTAATATAGCGACGGCTTTTTCAATACCATCGCGAACCTTTGGATGTTCAATTTTAAATTTTAATTTTGTTCAAATAAAATATTTTGACTTTTTATAATCATAATTTAAATTTTCAAAACTAGCTATTATAAATAGATAAATATAAGTTTTCAATAGTTCAAATTTTAGAAATAGCTACAATATCATCCATTATCACACTTTAAAGAAAGAAAGAAAGACATTTATCTTGTGAGGCACGGGGCCGAAGAGGGCGGGGGGTGATCACCGGTGCCATCAGTTGCACGGACAATGAGCGGCTCCTGGCAGGCTTCTAGGTGGAGGAAACATGAATGAACCGATCCCACACGGGAATGAGAGGGATTCTGAGACTGTTCAATGTAATGGACTGTACAGTTGAAGAGGGAATAAAAGATTTGATTGGTACTACTCATATCACGAAGGTGCATCTTCTTTTCGGTAGCTCATCACATAAGAACTCCAAAGTTAAGCGTGCTTGACTTGAGGCAATTTTGGGATGGGTGACCTCCTGAGAAGTTTCTTAGGGTGCGTGTGAGTGAGGACATAAGCATGCTGGAAAGACTCGTCTTGGTACAGTGAGGACAGTCGTCAAATCTGGGGCGTTACAGTTGGTATCAGAGCCGACCTCTCCTAGTACGATGTGGTTCGGGGACGAACCAAGCGGAAGCTGGTGGGCATGTGAAACTCGGGGCCGAAGAGGGCGGGAGGTGATCGCCGGTGCCATCAGTTGCACGGACAATGAGCGGCTCCTGGCAGGCTTCTTGGTGGAGGGAACATGAATGAACCGATCCCACACGGGAACGAGAGGGATTCTGAGACTGTTCAATGTAATGGACTGTACAGTTGAAGAGGCCTTAAAGATTTGATTGGTAATACTCATATCACGAAGATGCATCTTCTTTTCGGTAGCTCATCACATAAGAACTCCAAAGTTAAGCGTGCTTGACTTGGGGCAATTTTGGGATGGGTGACCTCCTAGGAAGTTTCCTAGGGTGCGTGTGAGTGAGGACATAAGCACGCTGGAAAAACTCATCTTGGTACAGTGAGGATAGTCGTCAAATCTGGGACGTTGCATATCTTTTATGTTTATCCAACTTGGGTATTTGGTAAGAGTAAATTCACTCGCATCCAAGATTTCTTGCTCAAGGTTTTTAACCTTTTCCAAAAACATCATGAAGATCAATAAATACTTGTGAAGATTGAACGGGATATTGGTTAATTTTTTTTTAGCTTTATAAAATGTGCCACCAATACCAATCATCAAACTTTCATAATATCAATTATATGACATAAAATAAAATAATATGTATATAATTAAAAATATTATATATTTATAAAGTTTGTTCGGTTAGGATTTTTCACCAAAACTTTGAACAAAACAAATTTTTTCGATATGATTAATTTTAAAACCAATATAAATCGATCGACTAAAAACCAAACCAACTATTTGATTTGGCTTTGGTTTCTACTCACCCCTAAATTGGGTAATGCATGAGATTGACTAATGTTTCAACTTCATTTCTTCAATGCTTGTTGCTTCCTCAATATCCATTGTTTTTTCCCTCTAAGCGAGAAATCCCTAAATCCACATAAAAATAAATATTTTTATTTTTTCTAATAATATAAAATAGAAGATTTTTTTTAGTCTTCTAGTCTAGTCTAGCAAATACAAATATATGTAGGTTATATGGTGTAATTCGATTTGGACTATTCGAGCTGTTTCACAAATTAAGTCGAAGCATCGAATCCGCTTCACTCCAAAATAATAAAACGCCGCTCTGCTTTCTGTTCAATTCTCTTCAACAATGTCTTCCCGCTTCCAAGCAGCGGTGCTCGTATCAGCGCCTTGTTATCCGAACGCTGTTGCTTGGTCCGAAGAGAATCTGGTGGCGGTCGCTTCTGGTAGCCTCGTTACGATCCTGGTAATTGTTAACTTTACAAAGTTTGCTGATTTTAGTATTGAATTGCTTTGATGCAATTTTACTGGTACGATGTATAGCATTTGAGTCTCAACATTGAAATTGCTCAAGTTCAGAAGTATCCTGGCATTCAATCTGTTCTAGCTGAGTTTTTAGTTGATCAAGAATTTTGGGCTGTCAAGTGATTATGTTAGTGTGAGGATTATGCAGATGACATTATTAACCATGCACTGACATGAACAAGAATCAATGACCACTGATTCTGAGTCCAGTATTCTGTGATCCACCTGATGGGATCTGATCCCATGACTTAGGAAAGACAACTAATAAATCAATTGATTGCATATAATGTAATAATATTTCTGAATAGCATGCTTATTTTTTAGCCGAAGATTTTTGCATTGTTATTGAATTTTAAACGCCAAATTTATGCTTACATTTTAATCTACCTGATCTTCATAACTGGTCTGGAAGCTGTTTTATGTTGGAGTTCAATACAGGGTCTGAATTGAATTTGATAGAGAATCTTATAGTAGTTGGTCTATATAATTCATATTACCTTACTTTTTATTTGTTTTTTCAAATTAGGATTTAATTTTATACTGTTTGATTTAGCCTTCGAATCACTGGTGTATTCTTGTTGTTCACTTGGTTAGAATCCTGCTAAACCTTCTGGAGCTGGATGTCGAGGTGTAATTTCTGTTCTCCCAAGCAAGACTTTATCCATTGGTGTCATAAATGCTGGAGGTACGTAGAATCATATTAAAAATAAATTTCATAGTTTTGAATGAGCTCATTGTATGTATGTATGTATGTACAAAATTTGGATGCCATTTGGATTTCTGGGTTTGTGGTTTTACAGTGCAAATGAAAATTAATTTTGAGTTGAGGTTTCAAGTACTTTTTATTTTCTCAGGTCACTTCATTTGATTTTGTTTTCATTTTGTCACAGGGATAGATTTTCTCTCTGGGTGCTTGTTGCCAATGCATGTGTCGCAGGATACACGGCCATGTGTTAGGTCTATTTCCTGGTCTCCTGTAGGTCTTGCTAGCAATGCTGGGTACTGATACCATTACCCCTGATCGAAGTTTTGTTTGAGTATGCAACGCAAGTTGCCTCCCTGAATTAATTCTACATTTTGCTATGAATCGTGCAGTTGTTTGCTTGCTGTTTGCACCACTGGGGTACGCGTCAAACTTTACCGCTTTCCCTTCTGTGATTTTTCGGCTGAATGAATTGAGGTATTAATTATTTTATAAATGAAGCTTTCAGGAAGTAGTTGTGGCAGGACCAGAATTATGGTTCGAGCTTGCTGTCTCTTCACTCTAATAATCTTCCTTAACCAAAAAAAATGGTTAAAATTTTAGCAATGGAATTGTTACAATTCTTGTGTCTATAGATGCTCTTAATTATGTTCTTACTGTTGGTTCTGTGTTGGCTATGAGCCCATGAGTTGATTCATATTTGTGCTAATGTGTAAATTTGTTGTGTTAGTACTGGAGGCTTTGTTTATGTTTGGAGAGGCAATACCTAATCAACATTTCTTTCAAAAAGAATTTCATAGCCCTTCAAGTTTGTTGTATTTACGGTTTTGTTGCTTATGCATAATAAATGTCATGAATTTGGAATCTAGTATGTTATCCGTGATTCCTAAATTTAATATTTGTTTTTCACACATTTGCTAAAGTTATACCCGAAATTTTCTAGGTTATGTACATATCAGAGATGATGTATAATTATCTTTCCAAAATCAATTTCGGAGAGTCTCAAATTATATCTTCAGAAAGTTTAGATGTGAGTTGGTTCTATCATTCAACTTTTTGCTGATTAGCGTTTCTTGCATATCCCCATATACCTTTCTAGATGAAATATTCTTGATGACATAACAATTAATGATATGAATTCCAACTATTCTTGGGGTTTTTTCTTTATACAGGTGATAGGGAGTCGAGATAATGCAGAATCTGAATGCCCTAATGAGCCACCTGTATCTAGTTTAAGAAAGGAAAGAAAACGAAGGAGACAGAATGAAACTAATGTACTGCACACTGCATTCACTATCTGATTTAGTTTTATCATTTTATTCCATGACATGAACCTCCATACTTACTAAATCAGCTTCAATGCAGCTACATGATCTGCTTTCAATTTGAAAAGTTGTGCATTTGATATATGCCATTACATTAAATGTGTAGCTATTTTTATTAGGTTGCTGCAAAAAAAATTGACAATGTAAAAGAAAACAATACATGGGAAATTATTCCCATATCTGTTTCTGAAGGGACACCTCTGAAGATCAAAGAATGCAATGTTCAACTAATAACGGCACAACAATATGCTTCTCGCAATGCAATGTTGTCACCCTTTATTGTGGCTTGGTCACCGATTCTGAGGACATCTGAAGATTGGGTTTCTATTCCTCATAACTCCTCGGGCTGCTGCTCTATTCTTGCTACTGGATTGAAATGTGGTCTGATTTCATTCTGGAGAATTGATGCACCAGAGAGTTATTCTATTATTACCCCAGAACTCCCATGTAAAGAATCAAATGGTGGCTTTCTCAAGGCACATGATACATGCATCAAATCTATTTTTTGGGCTTTATATGGCTCTGAAATTTCAAAACCTCAACTTCTTTTAGCGACGAGAAGTTCTAATGGGAGGTGAGTAACTAATTAACCTTTTTCTGTTTTCGAAGCCAAAAGTCTAGCACATTTGCTTGACATGGGTTAGAACTACTGAATTATACAAACACATACATATAAGGTTTACCTTTTATTTGATTATAACATTTAATTTTGTGACTTTCCTCTTTTTTTTGTTTATAGAGTGAAGATTTGGCAGGTGAATATTAAGGAACTGCTGAAGTCATCTGAAACTGTTCATGCTTCATTTTCTTTGCTGAGGGAGGTCAGCATATCCTGCTAAAAGTCTGGTACTTATCCTTTCAAAATTTAGACCAGCTACTTTATTATATCTTATTTTGGAACTTGTGATTGCTCGTGTAATTAGGTTATTACTGTTGATTCAGCACCTGTCTCCATACTTTCATTTACTACCCCGTGCAAACACCACTAAATTTGTTCCTGGCTATTGGTAAAGGATCCGGATCATTTGATGTGTGGACCATGAATATGACCAGCCATGAATTTGAAATAATTGGCTGTTATAGTGCGCATGACCACATTGTAAGTTCTCAACACGTTTTTTGGCATATGGAATGGCATATGATTTATCTTGTAAAATAACAATCAGGTCACTGGTTTAGCTTGGGCTTTTGATGGAATCTGCTTGTACAGCTGCAGCCAGGTAATAAATATTGAAGGAAGTGTTTTGTTGATATAAATATGAATTTTAGTATTAAGGGAGTGTTAGTTCAACAGATATTAAAAATTAAAAAGTCCATGTTAATTGCTTTTGTTATCAAGTAATGCCTCAAGCAGAAAGCCTTGAGGTTGAAAATCTTGGTAGCCCTCCAGATTATTTGATCAGTTCATGTATTACAGTACAACTCTATGAAAGCGTGGAATTTAGTTGGGAAAGCACTAAGGGAAATACACATTCCTTCAAATACTCCTGGTTTGAATAGCTCCCCAGATGTATGCATTAATTTTTCATGTTTACTTCTGTTTTAAATTTGCATATTTGTTTCCAATAGACTCTAGATTTTCTCTGCAGGTTCCATATGTATATGATTCTTGCTTTGGTCTGGCAGTATCTCATGGGAGCTTGGCAATTGATGTGGTATCATATTCCATCTGTCCATTCTCTTATAGTTGGAATGTCCATGAACTTATCCTGAGTATCGTACTAGTTTTTCTCTCTTATCAAATTTTAAGTCAAAATAATAAACTCACTCGATGTAGCGATTCAAGATTTGAAGAAAAAACTGAATTCTATTCATAGCATTTTGAGAAAACTCTTAGATAACATATCATCCAAAAAATTGATTTTTTACTTCTCTCATATTATGTTTCAGATGAGATTGGTCAATATCTTGCTTCTTGCCCTTTACAAAAATAAAGAAAATTTACTGAAAATAAAAATAAAGAGGAAAATAGAAAGATCGAAATTTCATCTCTCCGGAACAGTAGTCATATAATAATACCTAGGAAAAGGAGCTTAGTTGACTGAAATGACTCTAAGCAATGGAATCTCTTGATCCTTTTCTTGCACTTGGTCACCTTTTACCTTATGCTGAATAGATGTCATTGATACCCCTGTACTTAAATCTAGTTCTAAGAAGTTTGGTGTCTGTTATTTGCAGGCTCGAAGATTTGATTCTGATTTATTAAATCCCATGTACCAGGAAAGGTGAACTTTTAAAATTATATTTTCTGGTAACAAATTATGAAATAGCAACTGCCATGTGGATAGATGCTTGCAACAAACAAGCACCCACAATTCTTTAAAAGAAAATTTTGATGATTTAGTCAAAAGCTGAATGGAAGCAATAAGAACTAACCTTTCAAACAGTTACCTATGTTTGATTGACCAATAAATGTTATTGTAATTTACAGAACTCAAAAAGATGCTATCGAGTTCCTTTGGATTGGAGGGCAGCAATTGGACACTTCCTCCAATATATGTTTTGATATTGATTTCGGATCATTTCCTGGTTTCCCTGAGGTAGAATTAATTTGGTGGGAAAAAAACATATTATGGTCTCTGAGTATGTGTGGGAGTTTCAGTGGGCTTCTGAACATTTGGAATATTGTGGCAGTCCTCGTGTCTTTCAAACAGTCGATACCAAACTATGTAGAGCATATTCTGCAGAAATGGTTGACATCTTATTTTGGATCCAATTTTGGCATTTGTACTACGTTCTTGTCTACGGCATTTAAAATTTTGCCCACTCTTTCAACCTGTAAGTTGCACCTCAGTCAATTTAATCATCAGGCATGTTGTGCTTAAAAATGATGAGGTGAGCGAGAGTAGAAAACACCAAGACTTGGAAAGATTCAGTAGTGCCATAGAGGAATAGACAAATGTATGGAAGGAGTTGCAGTTGTGCTGTGAAAATGAACTACGGAAAAGACTTGTTGGTTTATATTTTTCTGCCATTTTAGATCTTCTGTCAGATGTGCCAACAAATTTTTGCGATGTTGGCTGTTGGCGTCCTGATGAATGGCCACAACTGGAGCACTATATCTCACTTCATGAGAAAATTGTCGAGGATGATTTAAAAATGCTAAAAAATCAATTTTTTATAGTTAATTGTAATAGAATGTCATTATTGTAAAGCTTAGTTTATGTGTTTAGTTAAGAAAATTATCTTTATCGTATTGATTTTATATTGAAAATTGTGACAATGAAACAAAAAATATTGATCTTACATTGAAAATTGTTGAGTTGAACCAAAAATTTACTAACATTAAAAAGAATGCTGCTATGATGTCGAAAAAGTTAATATATTCAGCGTCGCATCAGCAATTTAACCAAAATAACCGAACACTGATAGTTAGTGTACAATGACCAAAATTTAACCTGTTAATAAACTAAAATTCAAAATAAACAATATTGGCTGATTAAAAAAGTTATTTTCCATAAATTTAAACACCAACACCTACTTAGAGATGACAATTTTTCCCACGGATTTGGAGACCCACGGGGAAAACTCGAAACGCGTATCTGGGCGGGGAATCCCTGTACCCACGCCGTGTTGCCCCGTTAATATTATTGAAATGGGAACCGAACCCGAACCCGAAAAAACGAAGATCGTGACAGGTATAGGGGTAGGGATGTAATTCGAAGACTAGGATGGAGATAACAAACCCAACTCCACCCAATTGTCATCCCTCCACTGTAAAGGCCCGTATTTCGTATTCATAATTTTTGCGGAATTATTAAAATTTTCTAAATAAATAAATAACTTGCCTCATTTATAAAATAAACATGTAAATAATTTAAACTTTTAAAATAACAGCGGAAGTCAACATTGTATTTCAAACAACAATTTAAAAATAATCCAACATATTAAAATCGAGTTTGAACGATAAAAGGTGCATAAACTAAAACATGAGGTCCTCGGGTTTACTACTGTTGCCCCAAGATAACTCACTGGTCTCTGCCCGCAGTCTCGACCTCATCAATACCTACAACAATCAAGTCTACTGATTCTAAAAACTCAACATGTATATATATCGTGAATAACAAATAAATATATCATAAAATCGCATGCAACGTAAAAATATGGTATCGTAAAGCACATGGTGAAAATCGTGTCATGAATAATTATAACTACGTGCATATCTGAAAATCATACGTAAAAGCTTTGCTCAATAGAGCTCTGTCATATCATATCATATCATAATTTTCTGGTAGATATAATGTTTCTAAGCAAGTGGCCCATAACATAACGTGAGCGCCTGATCAGACTAAACCACAGTATACTGGGCGGTAGAGATCACCACAGCCCTTGGACTAGATGTCCGTACCCATACGTAATCGTAAACCGGTCGTAAGTCACCGGGTGGAGAGGTCCTCAGTTGCGCCTACCGACTTCCAAACCCATAAGCATAGGATGGCCACAAGACATATCGCATATATCTCAAAAATAAACATTTTATATTTTTATGCACGTAATATAATTAAAACCTTCTTTTTACCGGATGAGTTGGATCGCTCCCAGGCTTGCTGCAACCTAATTCTAATATGTGACACATGCAAATATTCACATCTTGACCAAAACTTAACAATAGAACCAAAAACGAGACGATTAGGATCAACAACTTGATTTTTAATCATGGCTTCGTATTAACCCGGACAACCATTAAACTGTTGGGACATCGTATTCTCGCACCCAAGACGCAGCGGAAGTTTAAAAATTTTTGCTTGGGAGTCGTGTGTTCAAAAAATCCATAGGGTGTTTAGAATAATACCTTTGCGTTCTTAACGCTGAACTCCAAACTATTCCGGTGTTTAAGCGGAGATAGCCCTTTTTGTAAATTCCTACAAACGGCTCTTCAAATTCGATCGCCTAATTAGGTCCATGATCAAAGACTGTTTTCCTCGTTTGATTTGCACTAGAAAATCAAAACGATTTGTGCGTTGAGACTGCAACTTACGAATTTCCAAAATCCGGATATGAATCGGGAGGTAGTGGAAGAAAATCACATGGCCCAAATTTTCCCAAATCCTACATTGAAAAATATGGCCGAGAGTTTGGTCTATCAAGGATGGGAAGATCTTGATAATTGATTCTTAATCAAATATTATGGATTCTTAATCCATAATTAAGCAAATCCAATTTGCTTTTGACCAAATTTTCTTTCCAAAACTCCATGAGGTGGACGTGACTTTCTTGTCAAGGAAGGGAGATATTTTTCTTTATTTTGTGTGCCAAAACTTTCATTAACAATTAATGAACCCTAATGGTGTATTTATAAAGTAAGACTCTTAATCTAATTAGGAGTCCCTCTCCGACAAAGACTCTATCAATTTCATTATATTTAAATTCTCATATTATTAATATATAATGTATTTATTAACTTTTAATAATACATTATATAATAATATCACATACACATATTTTATATCACCATATAAAATATATACATGTATATGTATATTAAATTAAATAACCATCATTTAATTTATAAACAAACTCTTTAGTTAATTTAATTCTAGACTCCTCTAGAATATTTATGGAATTTATTCATGTTAGTAGTCACCACTACTAGCACAATCATTTAATTAGTAAATTCCAAATTCATTAAAAAAAATGATTCCGAACTCATTATAACAACGATCGACGATCCGAAAGCGCCGATGTACCAAGGCTACAAATCTTGTTCATATAATGAAAATGAAAATTTCGAAGGTCAAAATTTTCATTTACCAAATTTGGAACTTACCATATATGGTAGTTACCATATATGGTAGTTACCATATTTGGCAGCTGTCAGTTTTAGTGAACTCCTTCACAAAACAGGCAGTTCCACTCTCCTTCCTTATTTAGCAATCATGCTAACTTCCACATCTTCCATCCTATGAAAACAGCTCATAAACTCCTTTATAATCTTCCTATTTGATCCCCATCAAACTATAGTCGCCAAATTCCAACTCCTTGAAATTTGACTATCTCAACGGGAACACATAATCCGATACTTGTGTGACCCTCAATGGTTCAGGGATACAGCTAACCGTGGGTTCACATCTCCATGTGATTCAGAATAACATTTATTCATATTCGGGTTTACCCTAGTTAACCCCATTCTTTTCATCAACTCCTTGATCAAGAATGTCAGAAATCATTTCTGATTGCACCCATCGGATCATGGAGCGTCTAGTAGCATCACCCCATGATCCCCTAGGTATCACTGATAGTGCGTGCAAGAACCTTTAGTCATGGTTAACGTACAGTACGGTCCCTTCAACACATATATCCCGATCGAATCTGCAACCATTGGTGAATCGAGAGTTGCACATGAATTCGATAACGATGCGATTTATCTTTGAGTATTAATAGTGGCATGATATGTGCAACTAGGAAAACTCCTTTCCCTAAAGCACATTTCTTGTTCTGGCCAAAGAGTCCTTGCACTATTAACTCACGCCTCGAGACCGGGGTTAGTCGACACCGGCGTTATCTCGCAATCACATAATTGCAAAACAACTAGCCTCGTAGTACAACATATACCAAACCAGTTTATTATCATAAATTTCCCAAAAGTTCAACGTCTTTACAACTCAGAAAGAAATAGAAACATGCGGAAGCGTAAATACGTAATACTGAAATCATAAGACTGAATAATCAATCGGTCACGAATTAGACTGCTTCTTCACCATCCCCAAAAGTATTCTTGCTCCTCATCCTCAATTTGATTCTCATTCTTATCTGGGTGGGAAAGTAAGGGGTGAGTATTTTGGGGTAAATACTCAGTAAATGGGGCCAATCGGGCATGAAAAATATCGAGGTTATACATATAAACAAATTATCACAATTTCAATATTTATCATGTCAAATCAAATACAAAAAACGGATACAGCACTGAAATCATCTCATTTTCTATGGTTTTTAACTGATCAGTCCCCTATATGTTACTTCTCTAAGGGGCGAGGCCAAAGGAACGGTTATTATAACCCACCGCATCAGGGCCTAAACAAAGATTTCAAAGTTCGGAATTTCCTTTACCATTTCTAAATCGAATCATTACAGTGCTTTACAAATACTCAACATGCTTTCAATAAACGAAAATTCCAAAAGGGTTACATACGAAGCAGAACGAATATATCATGCCGATATAATTTTCAAAGTCATAGCTATTTTCGAAATATATTATGCCAATTGAAATAGTAGCAAAAACCCACTTACAGTATTCTGACTGCTCAAGGAAACGTAAACGTGAACGGTGATATTGCGGCAGAGCTTTGTTACTAGAGGGCGGAGAGCTTCGAGAATACGGTGCTGCTAGAGAGGATTTCGAGAATTTGGATGTGCAAGTTTCGAATGAAGAGCCTTCCTTTTTATAGGAACGAATAATCTTCTACAAGGTAAGCTCTGAAGTCGCTCCACGAATGACGCTGCGTTGATGGCTCCACGAATGACGCTAATGGCTTAATCAATGGGTGATTGCACTAACCTCTCCCGGATGAATGTTGCCACTTTTTGGCTCAAGGAGCTCACTCGAGATTTATGCTGAAATAGAGTGATTTTGGCTGTATGAGTTCCTCCACAATTGGTGCACTTCCATAGTGCATGGTCTTCACATTCTCCCCTCCTTAATGTAAGTTTCGTCCTCGAAACTTGGATTATCTTGTCCATCGAAAAGTTAAGGGTAATGGTTTCTCATTTTCTCTTCGAGTTCACAAGTGGCTTCTCTTTCGGTGTGATTGGACCATTGTACTTTTACGTATGGAATCGTTCGTCGTCTTAGCACTTGGTCTTTGGCATCCACAATTCTGATCGGGACTTCCTTATAAGTAAGGCCTTCATTCAAGTCTCCCTCGATTAAGAGTGGTTCAGCTTCGAGGATGTGGCTTGGATCCGAAACATATCTTCTTAGTTGTGACACATGGAAAACATTATGGATTCTAGACATACTCGGTGGGAGTGCCAATCTGTATGCAAGTGTCCCCACTTTCCCTAGAATTTCAAAAGGTCCAACATATCTAGGGTTCAGTTTCCCGGGTTTGTTGAATCGAACCACACCTTTCATTGGTGATACTTTCAAGTATGCTTTATCTCCCGCTATGAATTCCACTGGTCTTCTTTTCAAATCAGCCCAACTTTTCTGTCGGTCTTTTGCCACTTTAAGTCTCTCCTTGATTATAGCGATTTTATCCATTGTTTCTTGGATCAATTCGGGTCCAGTGATGGCCTTTTCTCCTACTTCATCCCAATATAGTGGTGACCGACATTTTCGCCCATACAGAGCTTCATACGGCGCCATTCCGATGCTGCTGTGAAAACTGTTATTGTAAGCAAACTCAATCAAAGGCAAATGTTCACTCCAATTACCGCTAAAGTCTAGGGCACATGCTCTCAGCATGTCTTCTAAAGTTTGAATTGTCCTCTCTGTTTGACCATCGGTCTGAGGGTGGTAGGCCGTACTGAGGGTGACCTTAGTTCCCATGGCTTGTTGAAAACTCTTCCAAAAACGAGATACAAACCTCGGGTCTCTGTCTGACAAGATGCTGGCTGGAACCCCATGTAATCGTACGATGTTATTCATGTACAATGTGGCTAGCTTGTCCAAATTATAGTTCATGCGGACTCGTAAAAAATGCGCAGATTTTGTGAGTCTATCTACGATTACCCAGATGCCATCATGGCTTTGTATAGACTTTGGTAACCCAACCACAAAGTCAATGGAGATATGTTCCCATTTCCATTCTGGAATTTCTAGAGGTTGAAGAAGTCCTCCAGGTCTTTGGTGCTCTGCTTTGACCTGTTGGCACACAAGACATTTGGAAACAAATATCGCAACATCCTTTTTCATTCCACTTCACCAGAAATTCTTCTTTAGGTCTATGTACATCTTGGTACTGCCAGGATGGACTGAAAATTTCGACTTATGTGCTTCTGACATTACTTCTTGTCGAAGGTTATCTATGTCTGGTACGCACAATCGTCCTTTCATCCAAAGGACTCCTTTGTCGTCGATCTGAGTATCTTGAGACTTTGCTTCCTTAGCTTGTTCCTTAAGTTTTACTAGAATTGGGTCTCGATCCTGGTTCAACTTGACGATTTCTCGCAGACATGGTTGAGCGGAGAGTGCAGCTAAGGTAACCTTACTCATTATCCTCCGACTCAAAGCATCAGCTACTTTGTTTGCCTTACCTGGATGGTAGCTTATAGTCAAGTCGTAATCCTTCAACATCTCAATCCATCGTCTTTGCCTCATATTTAATTCTTTTTGGGTGAACAAGTATTTGAGGCTCTGGTGGTCTGTGAAGATTTCGCACTTGGAGCCATAGAGATAATGTCTCCATATCTTCAAAGCAAAGACGACTGATGTCAGTTCGAGGTCGTGAGTGGGATAATTTCGTTCATGCGGCTTCAACTGCCTTGATGCATAGGCAATCACTCTTCCTTCTTGCATGAGTACACATCCCAACCCTTACTTTGATGCGTCACTGTAGATGGTGAAATCCTTATCTTCAGTGGACAAGACTAACACTGGTGTAGACGCGAGCTTTTCTTTCAATGTCTGAAAACTTTTCTCGCAGTTGTCATCCCAAATGAATTTAGAATTCTTTTGAGTAAGCCTTGTTAATGGTACGACTATGGAAGAGAATCCTTCAACGAATTTTCTGTAATAGCCTGCCAATCCAAGAAAGCTTCTAATGTCTGTGGCGTTTCTCGGTTTCGGCCAATCTAGAATTAACTCCACTTTCTTTGGATCCACTGATACTCCAGCTTCCGATATCACATGCCCTAAAAAGGACACACTGTTTAGACAAAATTCGCATTTCTTGAACTTGGCATAGATTTCTTTCTCCCTTAAAGTTTGTAGAGTGAGGCGGAGATGCTTTTCGTGATCTTCTTTGCTAGGAGAGTAGACAAGGATGTCATCAATGAATACCACTATTAACCGATCTAGGAACGGCTTGAATACTCTGTTCATTAGGTCCATAAAGGCTGCTGGTGCGTTTGTCAAACCAAAAGGTATCACTGTGAATTCGTAGTGTCCATACCTTGTCCGAAAGGCCGTCTTTGGGATGTCTTCAGCCCTGACCTTCAATTGGTGGTAGCCCGTTCTCAAATCCAATTTGGAAAATACTGTGGCTCCCTTAAGCTGATCAAACGGGTCATCTATTCTCGGAAGAGGGTACTTATTTTTTATAGTGATCTTATTCAATTCCCTATAGTCAATGCACAGTCTCATGCTCCCATCTTTCTTCTTGACAAAAAGTACTGGAGCTCCCCATGGAGACGCACTTGGTCGAATATGCTTTTTGTCTAGAAATTCTTGAAGTTGCTCCTTTAGCTCCTTAAGTTCAGCTGGTGCCATTCTGTACGGTGCCTTGGAGATGGGTGCCGCTTCGGGCACTAAATTGATTTCGAACCCAATTTCTCGATCCGGGACTGTCCCTGGTAGTTCCTCTGGAAAGACGTCTGGGAAATCTCGCACGATAGGGATGTCCCCCGGTTTAAGTTCAATCTCTTCCTTTACTACGTTAACCGTTGCTAGATAGATATCTGCTCCAGATTTCATGGCTTTCCATGCTTGGGATGCGGAAAGAAGTGACTTCCGTTCCTTGGATTTGCCATGATACACGACCTCTTTTTGGTTCGGGGTTCGGAGCCTAACACTCTTTCCCTTGCAATCTACCATCGCATTGTTTCTTGCTAACCAATCCATTCCTAAGATGATATCGAACTCCACCATGTTCAGTTGTATCAATTCTGATTGGAATAGGTTCTCATTGATACAGATTTTACACTTTCGGTGCACTCTATGTGTTTCGACTGTCTTACTAGTAGGAGTCGCTACTCTAAATGGTTCAACTATTAATTCAGGCGTAAGCCCTAGTTTCTTAGTGAATCTCTTAGATATAAATGAATGAGTATCACCACTATCAAATAACACATAAGCTGGCATTTCATTGACAAAAATGGTACCTGCCACGACATCGTTTGCATCATCTGCTTCTTCTTGGGTTATTGCAAACACACGAGCGTTGGGCTTATTCTCTCTTGGCTTGTTGGGGTTAACATCAGCATTAGGCTTGGTACTTCTCTTCAATGGCTCGGGGCAATTAGCAATTCGATGCCCTAATTTCCCACAATTGAAACATGCTCACGTCTGTCGGTGGCATTCTACAGAATGACGATTATTACATTTGGGGCACATCTTTGGTTCTTGGTAAGTTGGGTGGGACGAAGCACCTTTGAAGGATCCACTGGACTGATTCTGTCTCTTGAATGGTGGCTTCCCCTGAGATGACTGTCCAGTAAGAGGTCGCTTATTCTTGTTCTCGTTCTCCCGACGCTTGATATCCGTCTCAGCTCTTATCGTTTCTCCCATTAAATCAGCAAAGCTTGTAGGTTGGTAAACTGCTAATGATGACTGGATACGGCTGATCAAACCCTTCTTGTATCTGTGCATCTTTAGAACTTCATCTGCCATGATTGTCAGGGCATAAGTTCCAAGGTCATTGAATTGGGAGGTGTAATCTATCACTGACATGTCTAGAGTTTGCGAGAAGTTCTCAAACTCGCTCAGTTTCTGAAGTCTGACTTCTGCTGGGAAATACTGTTTGAGAAAGACGTCTCTGAATTGTTGCCAAGTGATTGCTCCGGCGGCTGTCAGGGTAGGTGAGACGGTTTCCCACCACTTGCTTGCCTTATTTTCCAGGAATGGCACTATCACCTCTACTTTAAGTGCCTCAGGTATCTCTAGCAGTCGCAGTTGGGTTTCCACGCTTTTCAACCAACTCTGGCTACTCTCAAGGTCGGCGTCTCTCTTGAACACTGGGCAACGGTTCTTACGAAGGGACTCATAATGATACTTGATCCCATTCTGTGCCGGTGGTGGTTGTGGCTACTGATTACCGTTACCATTGGGGTTTCCCAAACCCTGGATAGTTGTTGCCACTATGGTGGCTATAGCCATTAAATCTACTTGGCTCAGGCCCACTCTGGGAGGTGGATTGCCGTCAGCATTCGGATCTTCATCATTGTTGTTGCGGTTGTTAACGTTTGCGTATCGCGGGTTGTGATTGTTTCGGGGAGGTCTTCCGGCCATCTCCTACAAGCGTACAAGTTTCTAAGATATTTGTTGCAAAAACTGATAGAATTCATTGAATAATTTATGCGAAAATAAATTGACGCCAACAAGTAATCGAAATAACAACTTTTATTGATTTCTCAAATAAGCATAAACAACTGAATGGGAATTTACTTGAATGGAAAATAGCAACAACGGAAATAAACTAAAAATGGTTCACTAAAATATTCTAATCTGCTATCTCTCCATTCCCCACGGCTACGTCAGGTGGGGCTTCTTCCTCCTCGGGATCCTCCTCCGGCACATCCGGGTCTAAAAACTCTGCGAGCTGCATCTGCAGGCCTTGATTCTCCGATTCTAATTCAGCAATCTGTTCCCTATGAGTCAGAATCTTCCCTATCGTGTTGTCCAACTCATTCTTTGCACGCGCGTAGTTTGCTTGATCCTTCTGGATGAGTGCCTTCTCCCTTGCCTTCCTTTCGTCTATCTCCTTTGATAGCCTTTGGTTATTTTCTGACAATTGCATGACCACCTTCCAGGACTCTACCATTCTCTCCTTATCTCTTACCCGTGTGTGACGAGCTTCAGCCAATTCTACGGTACGTCGGTCCAATTCATCCATAGCTTGTTTGGTTTGGCCCCTCGTCAGTTGTAATGACTCTCACAGTTCGTCGTTATCTTCATTAACGAGTTGGAACATCTCATATACCTGATCGATCCTCTTTTCTGCTGCCAATAGCTTGGTAGTCAGATCCTCCACTTGCTTCCTCCTCTCCAGATTGCTAGCTCTCAGCCTCCTAACCGTCCTATCGTGGCGTGCTAGAGCCAAATCATCTAAACGTATAAGAGACTGAGCGCGCGTGCGAGGTCGGGGACTGTCTAGCTGAAACGTCTCTCTATGAGTAATCGAAGCTACACTCTTACGGGCAGTTAAACGTATGCGAGCCATTTCCTGGAAAAAAAAGAAATGCTCAGAATATCAAAAATAGGGCAGAATAAAATATCGGAGTCATATATAGTCAAATAAAGGAAAATAAATAAAACTTTTCGAAAATTTCCAAAAATGGAAAGTTTCGAGATAGACATATGGATTCGAAGCATATGTCGAGAGGATTCCAGAACAGTTGACGGAATCGAATTCGGAGTTTCCTACGAAAAATTATAGGAGTTACGAAACTTTCCTAAAACGGCAAAATCGAGGTTTCGGAGGCCTAAACGAAGGAATTTCGCGATTTTGCGCTGTAGCTCCTGATTAGGGTGGGGAGTCTTGATCGTTGGGCCGTTTCGGAGGGGATAGCATTGGCCGATTTATAAAATTCCACCGAAGAAATTTTTTTTTTTTTGACAATTTCCTTCCCCAACCGGATTATGAACCTGGCGGCTCTGATACCACTTAAATGTCACGCTCCGAGACCGGGGTTAGTCAACACTGGCGTTATCTCGCAATCACATAATTGCAAAACAACTAGCCTCGTAGTACAACATATACCAAACCAGTTTATTATCATAAATTTCCCAAAAGTTCAACGTCTTTACAACTCAGAAAGAAATAGAAACATGCGGAAGCATAAATACGTAATACTGAAATCATAAGACTGAATAATCAATCGGTCACGAATTAGACTGCTTCTTCACCATCCCCAAAAGTATTCTTGCTCCTCATCCTCAATTTGATTCTCATTCTTATCTGGGCGGGAAAGTAAGGGGTGAGTATTTTGGGGAAAATACTCAGTAAATGGGGCCAATCCGGCATGAAAAATATCGAGGTTATACATATAAACGAATTATCACAATTTCAATATTTAGCATGTCGAATCAAATACAAAAAACGGCTACAGCACTGAAATCATCTCATTTTCTATGGTTTTTAACTGATCAGTCCCCTATATGTTACTCCTCTAAGGGGCGAGGCCAAAGGAACGGTTATTATAACCCACCGCATCAGGGCCTAAACAAAGATTTCAAAGTTCGGAATTTCCTTTACCATTTCTAAATCGAATCATTACAGTGCTTTACAAATACTCAACATGCTTTCAATAAACGAAAATTCCAAAAGGGTTACATACGAAGCAGAACGAATATATCATGCCGATATAATTTTCAAAGTCATAGCTATTTTCGAAATATATTATGCCAATTGAAATAATAGCAAAAACCCACTTACAGTATTCTGACTGCTCAAGGAAATGTAAACGTGAACGGTGAGATTGCGGCAGAGCTTTGTTACTAGAGGGCGAAGAGCTTCGAGAATACGGTGCTGCTAGAGAGGATTTCGAGAATTTGGATGTGCAAGTTTCGAATGAGGAGCCTTCCTTTTTATAGGCACGAATAATCTTCTACAAGGTAAGCTCTGAAGTCGCTCCACGAATGACGCTGCGTTGATGGCTCCACGAATGACGTTGATGGCTTAATCAATGGGTGATTGCACTAACCTCTCCCGGATGAATGTGGCCACTTTTTGGTTCAAGGTGCTCACTCGAGATTTATGCTGAAATGGAGTGATTTTGGCTGTATGAGTTCCTCCACAATTGGTGCACTTCCATAGTGCATGGTCTTCACATAACTCATCAGAACACATAGGATCTCTTCCCTCGTAGGCGAACGGTGAATCCCCGACTACAATGCATTTGCTCCTACGTATTTCGAAACTACACCCAACCTCGCCACCTGATGACCCTCGATGGAGTCGGTAAACGGATCAAAGTGCATGCTAGTACGTATAGCCTCTACATTGTCCCGGGTCAAAGGAATAATGGTGTACAACCATAACTGCGGACTATTCCACTCGATAAGTGGGAACCACTTGGATAGTCCGAGGGAGGGTTGTTCAGTGCATCATCATATGATCACCCATCTGTGTGAATGGACATCTCCATGTCCTTGCCAAAGAAACATGGCGTTTAAACCACAGATTCTAGTCTCAATCTCGAGCGACCTTTATCCTTGTTTTTGGTAGCTGATTCGACTAGGAACCTGTTTAGAATATACGGTACACTTCCTAATGAGTTTCATAATCTTACGTTGAGTCGCAGACCTCATGGTACCTATTGTATATTCAAGGACTTTATCTATGCAGCGTGCATGGGTATACAGATAAAGTATAATGACATAATCGAATGAAATCGTAAAATATTATTAAAATAAAGATTGTTTACATTAGAGTCAATAAAGCCCAAGCCACAAATTGGCTTGCCGGGCACCTACTCTTACATAAACCGACGTTTAACCATGATTAAAAATACCCCTAATATACTGAAAAACATGCATAAGAATTGCAAAACACGAAAATAGGTGAACGGAATCCAAAAACATAAAACACTCTTTCGAGAGTCATTTTGGCACCTTTCACCGTAAATTCTCGTATGACCTTTAAACTTGACCACATCACAAACGGCCAAAAACATGACCTTCCTAACTCATTGAGGTACTGTCCAGTCCAAGGCCATGGGCTAAAAACCAACCAAGAACCCAAACATGACCTCTGAAACGAAACGGAACTTGCTGTCAAAAAAACAAAAATTGCAGCAATAGCTGTTGTGCGTATTTGGTGTACAAATCTGAAACAAATGGCCATTGGCTTGAACCACCGACCAAAGACTCTTACCAACATCCTAAGGCATGGCTTGGACCATGTTTAAGGGCTAAAAGCCAACCACAACCCAAGCAAACACCTAAGACAATTACAGTACCAAACCGAGAATGCAACTTTCTGTGTAGTGTGATGTATTGACATGGTTTACTGTCTTGGGTCGTTCCAATGGCCATTTGATTGACCATGGCTCGATCTAGACATGATAGAGTGTTGTGTGAACCATGGATATGGGCTAGAGACCAGCCACAGCCCATCCCAACACCTCAAAACCGAAGTCACTCACACAAAAATTTGATTTTGAAAAACTGAAGAGCACTTGTCATGTTTCTGTAAAAATCTGAGGGATCCATGAAGCAAGATTTGAAAATATGATTTGGTCATATCCTAGACATGATAAGGAAGGGTTCTAACCATGGCTATTGTCCCTAGGACAGCCAAGATTTGAACACACCCTTTACCATCCAATGACAGAAAACGTGTACAAAATCTGTACCCATGGAATTGTTGCTGTCATCTCTCGGTTTATGCGTGTATGGGCTTGAACCATTGAACTAAAAACACCCTAACACATTCTAATTCATGCCTCGTAGCAGCCATGTGAGCCTGGAACCGAGCAACATCCTGAAATCAATAAAACTCAGCAAACCCGTGAGCCACAAAGATGAAGCCAAAAAAAATCTGTACCGAAACTTGTGCGTAGTTGCTGTCAAAATTTCGTTTTTACCTCATGAACCCTGAACATATAATGCTTAAAAATATTTATAGAACTTGATTGAAGAGCAAAGAAACAACATATACATGCCAGGAATTTGTTTTGACAAAAACAAATCAATATGACGAACACGAGCGGCGGAATCGGTGTTGGATTTCCTTTCTTATTTCTGTGTTGTTTTCACGATTTCAACAGCTGGTTCTTTCTGATATTTCGAATGTAAGGGTGGGGGAAGGCTAGGTAGGGAAGGTGAATGATATAAGAGGTGTTAAATAAGTCTTGAATTGCATTTAGTTGAGAGTTACAAGCTAGGGGCGGATCTAGGATTTTTACTCTGTGGGGGCCGCTTCAAAATACAGACAAAATATTAAAAGAAGAAAGACAAAAATTCCATCAGTCATATTCAACTAAACATAAATAGTACGTTTTTAACAAGAAAATTCCTAACTAAAAGGAATTCGACGTTCCTTAAAATTTTCAAAGTCTTCAATAATAGTATCTATACAAATATTTTTAGCAATTTCTCTTTCAATAAATATCATCAATACATCCGAGAGAAAAGCATCCTCCATTTTGCTTCGAAGCCTAGTTTTGACGATATTCATAGCTGAGAATGACCGTTCTGTAGTAGCGGTAGAAACTGGAAGAGTCAGCACAAGCACAATCACTCTAAAAACAAGGTCATATGTAGCAGCTTTTTTATTCTCCACCAACCATTGACACAACTCGGAAATGGTTGAAAGACTTTTGTAGTGTGACCCTTTGACTACATTATGCTCATAGTGCTTCAACTGCATCTCTAACCGTTCTTTTTCTTCACTAGTAAAATCTTGTGGATAAAACTTTTCCACCAGTTTGCATATATTCATATATCTCAATGAATCACTTGCATTTTGAGGATTTAAAGCAGAACTAAGCATGAGTAACTCCATCGCATTTTCACAAAAACGAACATTAATTTCTTGCAGTTGTGAATCTATAGTGGCATAAAAAAAGTTTACCCTGTAATGATGCTCAATGGTGAAATTGCCTTGATGACGACGGGCTTGACCTCGCCTATCAACATACTGAGCACTAAAATCAGGAACATCAATATTACGAGCCACACAAAAAGACTTCACTTTTTCAAGCAAATCATCCCATTTGTCATCCCTTAGCTCTTGAATTAATGTTTTTGTAGATGAAACTAGTTCCATTGCATTCAAAATATCTTAAGACTTACTTTGCAATGTCTGACAAATCACATCTGTGATCTCCATAATCTCATTCATTAGATGCAATATGAATACAAAATCAAATGAATTCATTTCATCATAAACAGACTTTGCTTCTGCTCTTTGGGAAGGAAGTCCATCTTCCATAACTTTGAGCAATACAGTACATGCTGCACTAAACATCTTGATCAAGTTCGATAATGATCTAAAATGAGAACTCCAACGCGTATCAGCTGCTCGTTGTAAATTACATATCTGATTAAGTCCACGCCCTGTCTCGAGTTCATTAATAGAAATCAAATAAGCAATGTCATCTGCGTGAGCTTCTTTCAATTCATCATTACGCTTGCACGAAGCACCAACCATATTAATTATGAAAGTTAATTTATCAAAAAACTGATGAATGGGAGTTACATTTTTTGCTGCCGCAACAAGAGCCAACTGCAATCGATGGGCAAAGCAATGAACATAATAAGCACTCTTACAATCTTTCAGAATCAAAGCTTGCAATTCATTGAACTCACCTCTCATATTGCTAGCACCATCGTAACCTTGACCTCTAATATTTTGGACATCCAAATTGTAATGACTCAAATAAGAATTTATAGCATTCTTTAATTTCAAAGCTGTCGTATCTGACACATGAACAAGCCCAAAAAAACGTTCTTGTATGCATCCATTTTTGTCCACGAACCTCAACACTATAGACATTTGTTCTCTTTTTGACTCATCACGGGCTTCATCGATGACTATGCAATACTTGTTGTCTGCAATTTCTTCACGAATTAAATTTTTCACTCTCACTGAGAACATGTGAAGTATTTGCTTTTGAATATCATCACATGTATACTTGTCATTTTTCGGAGCTTTATGTATTGCATCTGAAAGCTCATCGTTATACAAGGCCACCACATCGAGAAATTCAAGAAAGTTTCCACGATTAGATGAATTAGAGCTCTCATCATGACTGTTAGGATCGGTTAGAAAGAAAATCGATGAGCTACAATAGCTCGGTTCTTCAAATATTGAACACCGATGAATTAAATCGAGTTTGATATGAAATCAAGCGGAAAACACTCGAAATAATCCTTCGTAAAAACCGATTAAATATTTTGTAAACCATTTAAGATATATGCAAGTTGAATGAGTAAAAAGGTTTTCGGTTGAAGCATTTTATCAAACACTTGGTATGCAATAATTTGGTATTTGAAGAACACATAAAATGCTTCAACAATGCTTCTTTAAAACTATGGAAATGATAAATAAATGCAATAAACAAATAGACACGAATTTGTTTATGGATGTTCGGAGATTTCAAACACTCGAGTAAATATGTTAGCAACATAATAACAAGTTTTGTTAACATCAAAATCAAGATTGCGAACATGAAATGTTCCAACAATCTCCCCCTTTTTGATGATCACAAAACTTGGATAAACAATCAACACAACTAATATATTTCTCCCCCTTTTTGTGTGAATCAAATATTCATATTTCAATACATTTTTAAAAAAAAATTTCTCCCCCTCAATATTAAAAAATAATCTACTCATTAAAGCTATAATGAGTTCTCCCCCTATATTTTTGAAATTTTGAAAAATGTAAAAGAAGAGGGATAACTAACCAATTTTCTCCATGGCTCATTTTCTGCTGCAGCACATATGCTCTATCTTCCACGAATAAACTGTATTTTCTCGGGCATAATTAGGCTGCAAATTTTATACCGCTGCAAACCTCTACGAGTCTAGTTTGCAACGCAAAAAGCGGTTCGTCATTTGGACACTCGAGCAAGGAGATATGCCATTTTTCCCAAGGTCGCTGCAAGCTGCGCGAAAATTCAGTTTTGCATATATATGTGTAAAAAATCTGAAATTTTCTATTTTAAACATCAAAATCAGTTTCAATGTTCTTTCAAGAACAACCCGCTCTGATACCACTTGATAGGATCGGTTAGAAAGAAAATCGATGAGCTACAATAGCTCGGTTCTTCAAATATTGAACACCGATGAATTAAATCGAGTTTGATATGAAATCAAGCGGAAAACACTCGAAATAATCCTTCGTAAAAACCGATTAAATATTTTGTAAACCATTTAAGATATATGCAAGTTGAATGAGTAAAAAGGTTTTCGGTTGAAGCATTTTATCAAACACTTGGTATGCAATAATTTGGTATTTGAAGAACACATAAAATGCTTCAACAATACTTCTTTAAAACTATGGAAATGATAAATAAATGCAATAAACAAATAGACACGAATTTGTTTATGGATGTTCGGAGATTTCAAACACTCGAGTAAATATGTTAGCAACATAATAACAAGTTTTGTTAACATCAAAATCAAGATTGCGAACATGAAATGTTCCTACAATCTCCCCCTTTTTGATGATCACAAAACTTGGATAAACAATCAACTCAACTAATATATTTCTCCCCCTTTTTGTGTGAATCAAATATTCATATTTCAATACATTTTTAAAAAAAAATTTCTCCCCCTCAATATTAAAAAATAATCTACTCATTAAAGCTATAATGAGTTCTCCCCCTATATTTTTGAAATTTTGAAAAATGTAAAAGAAGAGGGATAACTAACCAATTTTCTCCATGGCTCATTTTCTGCTGCAGCACATATGCTCTATCTTCCACGAATAAACTGTATTTTCTCGAGCATAATTAGGCTGCAAATTTTATACCGCTGCAAACCTCTACGAGTCTAGTTTGCAACGCAAAAAGCGGTTCGTCATTTGGACACTCGAGCAAGGAGATATGCCATTTTTCCCAAGGTCGCTGCAAGCTGCGCGAAAATTCAGTTTTGCATATATATGTGTAAAAAATCTGAAATTTTCTATTTTAAACATCAAAATCAGTTTCAATGTTCTTTCAAGAACAACCCGCTCTGATACCACTTGTTAGGATCGGTTAGAAAGAAAATCGATGAGCTACAATAGCTCGGTTCTTCAAATATTGAACACCGATGAATTAAATCGAGTTTGATATGAAATCAAGCGGAAAACACTCGAAATAATCCTTCGTAAAAACCGATTAAATATTTTGTAAACCATTTAAGATATATGCAAGTTGAATGAGTAAAAAGGTTTTCGGTTGAAGCATTTTATCAAACACTTGGTATGCAATAATTTGGTATTTGAAGAACACATAAAATGCTTCAACAATGCTTCTTTAAAACTATGGAAATGATAAATAAATGCAATAAACAAATAGACACGAATTTGTTTATGGATGTTCGGAGATTTCAAACACTCGAGTAAATATGTTAGCAACATAATAACAAGTTTTGTTAACATCAAAATCAAGATTGCGAACATGAAATGTTCCAACAATGACCTCTGAAAGGAACGCCCTGAAGTGCAAGCAACCGAACTACATGTATACCAACTTTCAATCGAAGGCGATTCCTTGCAACTGCTTCTGAGCTAATTTTGTTGAAAAATCTTGGTATATGTTGAGGTTGTTTCATTAAATCCTCACATGCTTTTTCAGCCATACGATGAGGTGAAGATACATTATCTTTCACAATATAACATTGGAAAGAACATGTTTTTCTACTTCGAGCCTTCTTCCAATTATCAAATCCAACAACAGTAAATGCAGTTTGCTTAAGACATCCTGATGGCTTTTTAAAGATAAAGCAAGGAAAACAGAAAGCTTTATCTTTTACTGGAGAATACTCCAACCAAGGAAAAAGCTCATACCAGGATGATTGAAACCTGCGGGGATGAAGATTGTTTTTATTTAGTGGATATTCCGAAAGTATAGGCTGATATGCTTTCAGATTTAGATAAGCCCGACGAATTTCTTCTTGCTCGTTGGGAGAGTATTCCCATATTTGTCGACGTAATCCTGGATCACGCTATAAGAAGTTAAGATCAACCCCTGCACTTTCAACCTTTCTTAACTTTTGAGAATGAACCTCTGGTGGAAGATTATCATCTGATGGTATAGATGAGGCTGTAGAAATGGGAGGATCTAGTTGATTAGATCTCTTCCTCTGAAAGAATTTATCAATTGTAACAGATTTTCTCATTTATGAATAAAATCACACCTGACACAATAAATAAAATATAGTCATTTAAATATACTAACACCATAAATAAAATATCTGCAATAATACATTATCAATACTCACTGCTCAACTTCAAAATCTCAACAAAATATAATAAACAAAGTGTATAAAAAAATATAAACAAACAAACCTCAAGACATCATAATTCGATTTGGTAAAACCAAGGTTATTAGATTAGGTGTTTGGTAAATAAAGTTCCTGCACAACTATATATTACTATTTAAATCCATACAATACAACATCCTACATATTGAGAAGCTAGCTCACCGAAGCATTCTATCCAAACCTCAATGTTAGGCGATTATTAAGTTTAAAATTATATTGTTATAATTTGAACTCGAATGCTGATTGCTGACACAAGGCAAAGTAAGTCCCTGTAAATTCAGAGAGTAACGATTAGTCACTAAGTAGAGGAAAACTAAATGGTTTCGGCAAAATCCATGACCAAACGATGTAAAACAATTAAACAGGATTAAGATTTCTAAGTTCCAAACAGTTGCAATCAATCATTGATGATAATGATAATGATAACTACGAGACCCAACATTCAAGAAATTCCAAAATGCAACTCAAAAACTCGAATGCTGATTGCTGAAATTGACGAGTAGCAATTCAGTTCATAGGATCATCAAACCAACATTAATAAATTATATTTCATGAACACAAAAACTTTAACATTCCCAAATTCACTTGTTAATTGTTATCCTTTCTAAAATATTTGCCAACATATACATCAAGTTTCGAAAATAATACAACAAATCAAAAAATTAATTGTGCTTACCTTAAAACAGTAGAAATTAGAGGAAAATATGAGATGAGTAAATTTTCTTCATAAACCCTACTTTTATGTGATAAAGAAGACGGCGCTCGACTGAGTCTCTTTTTTTTTTCATCAGTTTTAATGATATATAAGCTTTTACAAAGAGATTCTCAATTCATTGATGGGCCTAATCCATTTCTTTAGTATTTTAATTTAAAGCCCACTAAACATTTGATTAGTATTAAGATTAGGGGGGCCAACATAATTAATATAAACTAAAAAATTTTAAAGCCCACTAAACAATTAATATAAACTAAAAAAATTAAAAATTTAGGGGGGCCGTGGCCCACATAGGCCCTTACATGAATCCGCCTCTGGTTACAAGTGAGAATTTGAATGAGAATTGAATTGTTTCTTCACCTTGTTGTAGCTGCTATTATTCTTTTATTCCAGCTACTAACTCACGAATCTAAGCCGCTATTTTCTGATATTTTTCAAGGGTGAGAGTGTGGGTTTGCTAGACAATGAAGGTGAGTGTTAAAAGGTGTCATTATATGCATTAAGGTAGGAGTTACAAGTGTAGGCTTTGAATGCAATTTGAAATGATTCTCATTCCTCTTGCTAGCCGATACATTTTCTCCTTCTTGTTGTCTATTCACGTTTATTTGCTAGCAATATGGGCTGAGGAGCTTCAAGAAGAATTATGGTGCATGTATTACCCATAACTATGGAGGTTAAAAGTGAGAAATGATTAAACTATGAAAACCATTTAGTGGTGACTTGAATGGTGTTTATTACATTTTTTTTGAATTGTCTTGACCGAGAATCATTACTCATTTGCATGGTATATTTTTATTTAAACTTTGCATTTTAATTGTTTAAGATTTTAAATACTCATTATACATTTTAGTGAATTTACACCTTAATTTAAAATGAACTCTTGGATGGCATTGCATGGTTTACAATTTAAGTATTTAAATGCTATATTTAATTTCATGAATATATTATACTTAGATTAATTCATCCCCCATTTGTTTACATATTTTAATTTAAGCTTTAATTAAATATTGAACCTAATAGAATTTATTTACTAACTTGACTCCAATTAATTTAATAAATCCTAAAACATTCTTTTTCTATAAATTAAATTATTCCTTAACTTAATTTAAATTTAGGAATATTTTTCTTATTATTAATCTTATTTCTAATCTCCAAACTCCGGTCCGGCCTCGCGTATTTATCCTGAAAAGATAAAACTAAACATCTATTTTTTTAAAATAAATAATCATGATTTAAAATTATTTAAAACGACTTAAACACTTCATATATTTAATTAAAAATTCATTCTTAATTTAAATAGTAACAATTATGCATGGCTTATACGTAATTTGATTTTCGGGTTCTACTACACACTTTGTCACACAAAACCCCTTGTGACACCTCTACTGCCACGTGTTGTGATTTGTGACTATATACTTTAATGTCTTTACGAATCTATCAAAAGGAATCAACTTTTTCACAAAACCCCTTGTGACACCTCCACTGCCACGTTTTGTGTTTGTGACTGTATAATTTAATGTTTATCCGAATCTATCAAAGAATCAACTTTTTCATCTTTAAACGACTTTTTCACATATTCCAACTTTCATTCGTGTAAGCACACAAAATCTCCACACGCGTGCAAAAGTATCCCAATGATTTAACTTTATCTTTACACTTAAACTAGCCGACATACACATGGTGTTTATTTAATATAATATATAAATAATTTATCTCATAAGTCATATGTATACTATATACTGATAATATATTTTTTCCAAATATTTACTTTCTTTATGATTTTTTTCTAAAAATTTTTTTTAAGACTTGATTCATTAATGATTTGCAACATTATTAGTTCAGGAAAAGGTAGAAAAAAATTTGACAAAAGTTGAAATCATTCATAAATCCACGGAAAGAAATCTTCATATCAATATATGATGGGGTAAAAGTCAAAAAAAAAAAACTTTGTTTTGTACTTTTGTATGACAAGTCTTACACCTTAATTTCGTCGGGAAAAAAAAACGATTATCCAATTTTGATTAAAAAATAAGGTATACATTGGTCACTCTATTTCGTGACATATATGTGATGTTATAGGTCACGTTTCATTGGTATGTGCATAGAGATATTCAATCATACAGATGTGTGATCATATGATGAGTCACTGGACAACCTTCCATCCGACTTTCCAATTTGTTATTATTTATCGAGTAGATTAGTCTGCAGTTAAGGTTTTATATCATTAGTATTTTGATCCGAGACAACATAGATGATCTACGTACTAGTGCTAGACTTTGACTCATTTATCGACTCCACGAGGGTCATTAGATGGCGAGGTTCAGTATGGTATCGACATACATAGGAGCAGATGCATTGTGGTTGATGATATGTATAAGCTAGAAACCGTATATAGGATCTGCTCGGATGGTATATTTTGTCGATTAATTTTCCGAAGACTGAATTATATATTCATTAATAGGTTGTGTGAAGGCCACAAAAATTTATAAATACTACAGCCCAAGAACTCGAGATTTTGGGCACATCCAATAAGTTTGAACCCATTCAATGACTTGATGACAACCTATAATGACAAATCTCAAAAATTAAGCCATGTCCGTATTCATATTGTAACACCCAATTGATGGCTACATTATAGCATTAAATAAGCTGCTTAAAAGCCTTAAAACGTTCACTAAGGCATCCGCTCAACTTCTCTCTTCCCAACTATAAGTAAGATCCAAACTATAAGTAAGAGATCAAACAAAGATAAAAGAACACCGAAAACCTCACAAAAATTCAAGAAGAAAAACTGCCAAATTCGAGGCTTTCAGCAGCAGATTTCGTGGCATTATTTTGTCCATTTTCGAGTAAAATTTCTAGTAGCAACCAAATACTATATTTGAACTACAATCTAGCAACTCATATTCACGTTTGGAATCAAGAAAGACCAAAGTAATCGGGCTTATGTATTAAAAAAGTATAATCACGTATGATATTCTATACACGTATGATATTCTATGTTCCATTTTTGAACAATTTCGTTTGAGCATGATTTATTCGTTTATGTCTTGTCTAAGCTTTATATGTTCCAAACATTGATATAATTCAATAAAAATTTGGAAAGCTATTATAAGATATGACCGCTATATGGTAGGATTATAACTGTTATATGACCTCTATATGATGAGATTATAATCATTGTATGGCCTCGTCACTTGAGTATTAACATATAGGTGACATATATTAGTAAAATCGTGGAAATTAGATGAAATTTCAATGCTTCATGTTCAGGATATGATGACGATACGTTATGTCTTCCGTTAAGAAATGTTACGTTTAGAAAAAATATATGTATTTGTTATATATATCCGAACAATCCCACTTGCTGAGTGTTTCACAATTAAGTCACCCTTACCTCTCTCCCTATACAATACCAACAAACAAGTTGATGGACAAATCATGAGACGTCTGGAGCTGGTGAAGAAGCCACTTCCAAGAAAGATTATTTTCATATTTCAATTGTCATTTTACGTTTTAAGTTTTACTCTTCTGCACTATTTGATTTCTTTCATGTTGTAAAGACAATGACAGATTATTTTATAAACTGGTTTGGTTATATATTGTATTAATAACATGTTATTTTAAAATTATGTGATTGTTAAAAAACGAATGTGTCTGTACACCTAGGTCTCAGGACATGACATTTAAATGATATTAGAGCCAGCATGATCATAATCTGACTGAGATCCTAATATACAAAACGTGATAAGATGTCAAATTTTGCCAAAGGACCAGTGCTTTCATATCCTTGACAATTATTTTCGAGGTAGTATATGAACCATCAATCAACGACCTAAAATCTAATTTATAGGCGTAATAAGAGTCTCATCAGATTTGACATCCTCTATTTTTGGTAACAAGCTTACTTTTTGGTCTATTTATGCTCATCAATGATGCATTTAAGGGATAGAATCGTGACTAAAAACTTTTCTTCCTCACATATAAGTAACCCTCCCATTTTGCACAAAGAAGATCACACCGATTTAAGCATAAATTCTCTAAAATCTCGAGCATGTTGCAACCATTTTCGAACATAATTTTGACAAAGTTTGAGCAAGAAATGGCGACCCAATCTAAGACCATGAGTAACCTCGAACTCGAGATTTAGCAACTTAGAGGGACCTTCACTAGTTTTTTTTAGAAGTTACTATTCTAATAAAAAAATTTACCTGCTTATGTGTTGTTTGATTGTGGTGACACACATTCTTTTATATCTAAGAGGTTCACTAAGAAATTAGGGGTTAAACCTAAAATGCTTGTTAAACCTTTTAGGATAGCAACACCTACTAGTAAGGCTATCGAAACCTTCGAGTTACATCGAGACTATAAAATCAGTAACAATATTCATACGTTCAATGCCGACCCGATTCAACTCTCAATGGTGGATTTTGACATCATTCTGAGAATGGATTGTTTAGCCAAGACTCATGCAATGGTAAATTGTTGGGGTTAGAATGTCAAATTCAAAACCGAGAAGAAATCATATACCATACGCCTTGGTCTCGGGGCGTGACATGTTGGTTTTATAATGAAAGTTCAAGGAAGAAAGAAGAAAGCTATGTTTTCATTTTCTAAATCAAAAACTAGTACATCGATTAGTGAGTAGTATTCTCCAACTAGAATAGCGACGGTTCAAGAAACACTGTCGCTATAATAGCGACGTTTTTTCATAAACTGTCGCTAATATTGCGACTGTTTGATAAACCCGTCGTTATTTTGTGCGACGGGTTTTTTACCCGTCGCATTATGCGACGGTCTTGTATTCTACCCGTCGTTATTTTGTAGCGACGGTTTTAGATAACTGTCTCTTAATTTGACAAGCGACGGTTTTATTAAAAACTATAGCTATTATAGCGACGGTTTAAGGAAAACCATCGCTATAATAGCGACGGTTTTAATAAAACAGTCGCCGATCTAGATCGGCGACGGTTTTTGCAAAACTGTCGCCATAGTAGCGACGGTTATGCAACAACCGTCGCCGATCTAGATCGGCGACGGTTTTTACCAAAACTGTCGCTATTATCGCGACGTTTTGGTTGAACCGTTGCTATATAGCGACGGTTTTATTAAAAACTGTCGCTATAATTCTATATATACCGAGGTTCGCAGACATTTTTCGTCTATCTCTAGTAGTAGTTAAACTCTATCAATTTTTCGAAGTTTCGATTTTTTAATTTTGTACTAACATTTTTTCGTATTTATTTCGTAGATTTGCTCGTCGGTACGATCTTCCAGCATTACGTGGAGCTGCATATCTTCGCGCAAATCAGGTTTTAATTTTTTTTCCCCGAAAATTTACTACATAATTTTAATTTTTGCGTAGTAGTTTTTTTTATGCATTTTATGGTTACAAACCGTCGCTTCTTAAACAGCGGTTTTTTTAAAAAAATCACCGTTTAATATAGCGACGGCTTTTTCAATTCCGTCGCTTAATATAGTGACGGCTTTTTCAATACCGTCGCGAACCTTTGGATGTTCAATTTTAAATTTTAATTTTGTTCAAATAAAATATTTTGACTTTTTATAATCATAATTTAAATTTTCAAAACTAGCTATTATAAATAGATAAATATAAGTTTTCAATAGTTCAACTTTTAGAAATAGCTTCAATATCATCCATTATCACACTTTAAAGAAAGAAAGACATTTATCTTTTATGTTTATCTAACTTGGGTATTTGGTATGAGTAAATTCACTCGCATCCAAGATTTCTTGCTCGAGGTGTTTAACCTTTTCCAAAAGCATCATGAAGATCAATAAATACTTGTGAAGTTTGAACGGGATAATGGTCAATTTTTTTATAGCTTTATAAAATGTGCCACCAATACCAATCATCAAACTTTCATAATATCAATTATATGACAAAAAATAAAATAATATGTATATAATTAAAAATATTATATATTTATAAAATTGGTTCGGTTAGGACTTTTCACCAAAACTTTGAATAAAACAAATTTTTTCGATATGATTAGTTTTAAAAAAAATATAAATCGATCGACTAAAAACCAAACCAACTATTTGATTTGGCTTTGGTTTCTACTCACCCCTAAATTGGGTAATGCATGAGATTGACTAATGTTTCAACTTCATTTCTTCAATGCTTGTTGCTTCCTCAATATCCATTGTTTTTGACTTCTAAGCGAGAAATTCCTAAATCCACATAAAAATAAATATTTTTATTTTTTTTAATAATATAAAATAGAAGATTTTTTTTAGTCTTCTAGTCTAGTCTAGGAAATACAAATACATGTAGGTTATATGGTGTAATTCGATTTGAACTATTCGAGCTGTTTCACAAATTAGGTCGAAGCATCGAATCCGCTTCACTCCAAAATAATAAAACGCCGCTCTACTTTCTGTTTCAATTCTCTTCAACAATGTCTTCCCGCTTCCAAGCAGCGGTGCTCGTATCAGCGCCTTGTTATCCAAACGCTGTTGCTTGGTCCGAAGAGAATCTGGTGGCGGTCGCTTCTGGTAGCCTCGTTACGATCCTGGTAATTGTTAACTTTTCAAAGTTTGATGATTTTAGTATTGAATTGCTTTGATGCAATTTTACTGATACGATGTATAGCATTTGAGTCTCAACATTGAAATTTCTCAACTTCAGAAGTACCATGGCATTCAATCTGTTCTAGCTGAGTTTTTAGTTGATCAAGAATTTTGGGCTGTCAAGTTATTCTGTTAGTGTGAGGATTATGCAGATGACATTATTAACCATGCACTGACATGAACAAGAATCAATGACCACTGATTTTGAGTCCAGTATTCTGTGATCCACCTGAAGGGATCTGATCCCATGACTTAGGAAAGACAACTACTAAATCAATTGATTGCATATAATGTAATAATATTTCTGAATAACATGCTTATTTTTTAGCAGAAGATTTTTGCATTGTTATTGAATTTTAAACGCCAAATTTATGCTTACATTTTAATCTACCTGATCTTCATAACTGGTCTGGATGAAGTCTCAACCGATTTTAAGCCTAAAAATACCCAAAACACGTTTTTACACTTTGCCTGGCGCCCGGGCGGTCATAGATTACCGCTCGGCCAAACACAAAAAAAAACAAAACCAGTGGCGCCCGGGCGGTCATTTCTTAGCGCTCGGGCGCCACTCTGCGCACAGCCACCTCAAAGATCACTTCTGAAACGCCTCTTACCTTCATAATTTGGAAAAGTGATACACATGAAAGTTGTAGCTCTATGTCTTGGCTTTCATCTCCAATTGGCCTCATTTCATTTGAAGGTCTGAGTAAAAAGTTATGCTAAATCTCCCAACATGTGTCAGTGTACGGACAACGAAACGCACGATACACTTCGGGGCGCTTTTGGCTTGTCTTCCACAATGATTTGAACAAAACTCAAAACATTAAAGTTATAGCCTTATATCATATATTTCTAATGAAAGTGGCCTCACATCATTTGGATCAATATAAAAAACATTATGCTAAAAACCACTGCCATATTTTTCATACCGTTTCTGCACTTCTATTACCTATTTGGCTCAAGATAAACTTTCTATTCTACCCATCCATTCTCTGTTTCATTCTATATCATTCATTACCATTCATACCATAACTTCAAGCCATAAACCATCACCATTACATCACATATCCCAAACGATCATCATAATGAACCATAAAAGGAATAATGAACAACTTAATCATAATCATAAACTTACATCATAAACATATGAATGTCTGGGCGTTACAATACTTCTGAACTTGAGCAATTTCAATGTTGAGACTCAAATGCTATACATAGTATCAGTAAAATTGCATCAAAGAAATTCAATACTAAAATCAGCAAACTTTGAAAAGTTAACAATTACCAGGATCGTAACGAGGCTACCAGAAGCGACCGTAACCAAATATCCTAACATACACCTAACACATTGGTCAAGGCTCTCGATCATCCTTCATGCATTTAATATCAAATATTAACATCAATTTAATTAAACAATTTAAATAATTGATAAATCATATATCTAATAATTTATCACTAACCACCACAATTATTAAAAATTTAATAAATTAAATAAACCCCTTTATTTAATTTCCAATTAAATCAATAATAATTGATTTCTTGTAAAAATTCATTTTTACCATAAATAAATAAAATCATATTTTAATTATTTATTTTACAAGAAAATTATTAATTTTTCAAAAATTAATTTTCCAAAATAAAAATTGAACCAATTTTCAAAAATATCAATTTTACCCAAAAGTTTGAAAAATCAGAAAATCGCACCCTAGGCCCAAACAATTCAAGCCCATTATTCAGCGCGCTTCTCGAGACGCTCCCGGGCAGCCGCCCGCCCACTGCCCGAACTGTTTCGGGCAGCGGCAGCGCCCTGTGCGCGCAAAACGGGCACAGGCGCGCGCGGCGCGCGCAGGCAGGACGCCTGCGCTAGCGCGGGGCGCACAGGCGTCCGGCTCCTGCGCTACGCACTGAGCGCAGGCGTCCGACGGACGCCTGCGCGCACGCTGCGCGCTGCCGTGCGCGGCCCTGCGCGCACGGACTGCCCGGAACAATTCCGGGCAGATTTAATTTTTTTTTTTGAAATAAAATAATTTTCATGGTGCTAAATTTTCTGAAAAATTTTCTTGTGTGGTTAGAAATAAATTATTCAATATCAAAACCATACGATTTAGAAAAACCTGGCTCTGATACCACTGTTGGATCTCGGTTTTCTACACGCCCAAACGCAGCGGAAGTTTTAAAAATTTTAGATCTTGACATTCAAGATGTGTTTGGGCGCTCGTATGATTTAAAACCAAAAAAATTCATAGGATGTTTAGAAATTATACCTTTGTGAATTAAATCACTTGGACACCAACCGATCCGGTATTACAGATCTGGCTCTTGATGATTCCCTACGAACTTTCTTCAAAGAAATCCTCCTATCAAGTCCACGACTAGATAGTATGTTCCTCTTCCAATTTGCACTAGAAAATATGGAAGATATTTGCGTAGGAGAAAAATTAATTGAGAGATGGCTCAACCTTGGAAAGCAAAACAAGGTGGCCGAATTTTTCCAATATTTGGATGGAGGCACACGTTTGTTTTTGGGTGGTGGGTTCTAGGGTTTGACTTTCAATGTATTATTTATAATTAATTAAACCCTAATTACATAATTAACATTAATGAGCTTGATTTAATTAATTGGACTAGTCCAACTAGTTTAATTAATTTAATCATAGCCCATTAAAACTTTAATTATTTATTATGTTGGACTTGTACTCCTACAAGCCCATTAAACATATTACCCACCATATTTAATTTATTAATTAATCAACTTAACTCTTGAGCTTAATAAATTAAATACATTATAAATTCAACATTTGAATTTATTATTTAAATTATAAATTCAACTCTTTGAATTTTTATCACCTCCAAAATTTAATATTTAATAAACCCAACATTTGAGTTTAATAAATTAAATTCCCAAATTTTATAAATTCAACTCCTTGAATTTATTCTCTCAAAATTCAATTATCATAAATTCAACTCCTTGAATTTACTATATAATATAAATTCAACTTTTGAATTTATTCTCTCAACGGGAACAAATAATCCAGTACTTGTGTGACCCTCAATGGTTCAGGGATACAGCTAGCCGTGGGTTCACAACTCTTTGTGATTCAGGACATAATCCTTTATTCGGGCTTACCCTATTTAGCCCCATTCTTTCTATCAACACCTTGATCAAGAATGTCAGAACTCATTTCTGATTGCACCCATCGGATCATGGTAAGAGCGTCTAGTAGCATCGCCCCATGATCCCCTAGGTATCACTGATAGTGCCTGCAAGAACCAGTCGATTATGATTAACGTACACTACGGTCCCTTCATCTCATATATCCCGATCGAATCTGCAACCATTGGTTCATCGAGGGTTGCATATTAATTCGATAACTATGTGATAACTATAATAGTGGCATCGCGTGTACTATTTGAGAACTCCTTCTCCAACGTACATCTCATACTCTGGCCAGAGATTCCATGCACTATTATTTCATTAGATCACACAGGATATCCACACCCGTAGGTGAGCGGTGAATCCCCGACTACAATGCACTGGCTCCTATATGTGTCGCAACTATACCCAACCTCGCCACCTGATGGCTCTCCTAGAGCCAGTAAACGAGTCAAAGCACACCCCTAGCATATAGAGCCTCAATGTTGTCCCGGGTCGTAAGGACTAACGGTGTACAATCATAACCACGGACTTATCCTCTCGATGAATGATAACCACTTGGAAAGTCCGAGGGAGGGTTGTTCGGTATAATCATCATATGACTACCCATCTGTATCTTTGGACATCTCTATGCCCTTACCAAGAAACGCAGTACACAACATCACAGATGCTAGTCTCGAGCTCAAGCGACCTTTATCCATGTTTTAGGCGGCTGAATCGACTAGGAACGAATTTAGAATATGCAGTGTTTACAAATGAGTTTCAACATCGAATTACGATTCATTTGTATTAAAGCATAATCAAGGACTTTATCTATGCTGCTTGCATGGGTATACAAATAAAGTATTACGAAACCATTAAAAGATAAATTATATTAAAATAAAGACTGTTTATTTCACTTGAGTCAATAAATTCCCTAGCCAACCGTTGGCTTGCAGGGCATCTACTCTAACATAGCCATGGTTCATACAAGACTCCATCTTGTCTAGATCGAGCCATGGTCGATCAAATGGCCCTTGGAACGAGACAAGACAGTAAAACATGTCAACATAAAATACTACACTGCAAGGGGGTATTCTCGGCTGATTTGTTGTGGTGGTTCTAGGTGTTTGCTTGGGTTATGGTTGGCTTTTAGCCCTTAGCCATGGTCCAAGACATGCCTTAGGATGTTTGTAAGAGTCCTTGGGTGGTGGTTCAAGCCCATAGTCATAAAATTCAGGAATTACACTTCAAAAGACACAAACTGTTACTACTGAAATTTGACAGCAGCTATGGTTTCGGTTTTTAGGGTGGTTTGAGTTCTTGGCTGGCCTTCAGCCCACGGCCTTGGACTGGACAATATCTCAATGAGTTAGAAAGGTCATGTTTTTGTCCGTTCGTGATTTGGCCGAGTTTAGAGGTCATACGAGAATTAACGGTGAAAGGTGCCAAAATGTTATCGAAATAGCGTTTTATGTTTTTGGATTCCTTTCACCTATTTTTGTGTTTTCCAGTTCTTATGCATATTTTTCAGTATGTTTAGGGTATTTTTAATAATGGTTAAACGTCGGTTTAATGTTTGTTCGGGTTGATACGAAGCCATGATAAAAAATCAAGTTGTTGGTCCTAATTGTCTCGTTCTTGGTTTAGTTGTCAAGTTTAATTCAAGATATTATTATATGCATGTGTCACATATTAGAACTAAGTCGCAGAAAGCCTGGGAGTGATCCAACTCATCCAGTAAAAATAAGTTTATAATTATATTACGTGCATAAAATATAAAATATTTATTTTTGAGATATATGCTATATGTCTTGTGGCCACCTTATGCTTATGGGTTTGGAAGTCGGTAGGCGCAACCGAGGACCTCTCCACCCGGTGACTTACGACCGATTTACGATTATGTATGGGTACGGACATCCAATCCAAGGGCTGTGATTGATTTCTACTGCCCAGTATACTGTGGTTTAGTATGATCAGGCGCTCACGTTATGTTATGGGCCACTAGCTTAGAAACAGTATCTCTACAGAAAATTATGATATGTTATGACAGAGCTCTATGGAGCAAAGCTTTTACGTATGATTTTCAGATATGCACGTAGTTATAATTATTCATGATACGATTTTCACCGTACGCCTTACGATATTTTATTTTTAAGTTGCATGCGATTTTACGATATATTTATTTGTTATTCACGATATATACATGTTGAGTCTTTAGACTCACTAGACTTGATTGTTGTAGGTATTGATGATGCCGAGACCGCGGGCGGGGACCAGTGAGCGATCTTGGGACAGCAGTAGTAAACCCGAGGAACTCATGTTTTAGTTTATGCACTTTTTATGTTAAACTCAGTTTTTAATACGTTGGATTATTTTTAAAATTGTTGTTTGAAAACAATATTTACTTCCGCTGTTATTTTAAAGTTAAACTTTAATTACATGTTTATTTTATAAATATGGCAAGTTAATTATTTATTTAGAAAAATTTAAATAATTCCGCAAAATTATGAATACGAAATACGAGCCTTTACACCGCTACTATCACTATCAATCCATTCATTCAATCATATAAAACTTCTTTCAAGCATTTTATCGAACACATTAGAGGCATCATTTAAAGTTTAACTCCTTTCCTTCAAAAATGCATATAATTGCACTACCATATATACATAATTACATATAAATATCATGAATGGAATTTGAAAGGAGTTAACATCATAAAATCATCAAAACACATACATATAGGATCATGTGATGCATTCTAAAAATAATCCCACTTACTACACTTGGAGCAATTGGTTTCTTAAACCTTGACGATGATCCTACAACTATAAACCCAACAACTAATCATCAACATCCAAATAATAACCTTGAATCATCATTTAATCCAATATATCAATCACAACTACCAATCCCCAACTTCACCATCTACAAAAACTCAAGAACAAGAAGCAAAACACCTTACCTTAGCTCCTTTCACTAAAAAGGTGAAGTTCCAACTCCGGATTGAAGATTAATTACTTGATATAAAGAGAGGATAAGAAGAAGATGAAGAACCCTAGCTTGGAATCGATGGAGAAGAGAAAAGAAGAGAAGAAAAGTGAAGAAAAATGAAGTCTCAACTGATTTTAAGCCTAAAAATACCCAAAACACATTTTTACACTTTTCCTGGCGCCCGGGCAGTCATATATTACCGCCCTAGCGCGGAACTCTCGGCCAAACACAAAAAAAAAAACAGAACCAGTGGCGCTCCGGCGGTCATTTCTTACCGCTCGGGCGCCACTCTGCGCACAGCCACCTCAGAGATCGCTTCCGAAACGCCTCTTACCTTCATAATTTGGAAAATTGATACACATGAAAGTTGTAGCTCTATTCTTGGCTTTCATCTCCAATTGGCCTCATGTCATTTGAAGGTCTGAGCAAAACGTTATGCTCAATCTCCCAACATGTGTCAGTGTACGGACGACGAAACGCACGATACACTTCGGGGCGCTTTTGGCTTGTCTTCCACAATGATTTGAACAAAACTCCAAACATGAAAGTTATAGCCTTATATCATATATTTCTAATGAAAGTGGCCTCACATCATTTGGATCAATATAAAAAACATTATGCTAAAAACCACAACTACTGCCACATTTTTCATACAGTTTCTGCACTTCCATTACCTATTTGGCTCAAGATAAACTTTCTATTCTACCCATCCATTCTCTGTTTCATTCTATATCATTCATTACCATTCATATCATAACTTGAAGCCATAAACCATCACTATTACATCACATATCCCAAACGATCATCATAATAAACCATAAAAGGAATAATGAACCTTAATCATAATCATAAACTTACATCATAAACTTACATCATAAACATATGAATGTCTGGGCGTTACAATACTTCTGAACTTGAGCAATTTCAATGTTGAGACTCAAATGCTGTACATCGTATCAGTAAAATTGCATCAAAGCAATTCAATACTAAAATCAGCAAACTTTGAAAAGTTAACAATTACCAGGATCGTAACGAGGCTACCAGAAGCGACCGCCACCTGATTCTCTTCGGACCAAGCAACAGCGTTCGGATAACAGGGCGCTGATACGAGCACCGCTGCTTGGAAGCGGGAAGACATTGTTGAAGAGAATTGAAACAGAAAGCAGAGCGGCGTTTTATTATTTTGGAGTGAAGCGGATTCGATGCTTCGACCTAATTTGTGAAACAGCTCAAATAGTCCAAATCGAATTACACCATATAACCTACATATATTTGTATTTCCTAGACTAGAGTAGAAGACTAAAAAAAATCTTCTATTTTATATTATTAAAAAAATTAAAAATATTTATTTTTATGTGGATTTAGGGATTTCTCGCTTAGAGAACAAAAACAATGGATATTGAGGAAGCAACAAGCATTGAAGAAATGAAGTTGAAACATTAGTCAATCTCATGCATTACCCAATTTAGGGGTGAGTAGAAACCAAAGCCAAATCAAATAGTTGGTTTGGTTTTTAGTCGATCGATTTATATTTGTTTTAAAATTAATCATATCGAAAAAATTGGTTTTGTTCAAAGTTTTGGCGAAAAATCCTAACCGAACCAAATTTATAAATATATAATATTTTTAATTATATATATATTATTTTATTTTATGTCATATAATTGATATTATGAAAGTTTGATGATTGGTATTGGTGGCACATTTTATAAAGCTAAAAAAAATTGACCATTATCCCGTTCAATCTTCACAAGTATTTATTGATCTTCATGATGTTTTTGGAAAAGGTTAAAAACCTCGAGCAAAAAATCTTGGATGCGAGTGAATTTACTCTTACCAAATACCCAAGTTGGATAAACATAAAAGATAAATGTCTTTCTTTCTTTAAAGTGTGATAATGGATGATATTGAAGCTATTTCTAAAAGTTGAACTATTGAAAACTTATATTTATCTATTTATAATAGCTAGTTTTGAAAATTTAAATTATGATTATAAAAAGTCAAAATATTTTATTTGAACAAAATTAAAATTTAAAATTGAACATCCAAAGGTTCGCGACGGTATTGAAAAAGCCGTCGCTATATTAAACGGTGATTTTTTTAAAAAAAACCGCCGTTTAAGAAGCGACGGTTTGTAACCATAAAATGCATAAAAAAAACTACTACGCAAAAATTAAAATTATGTAGTAAATTTTCGGGGAAAAAAAAAATAAAAACCTGATTTGCGCGAAGATATGCAGCTCCACGTAACGCTGGAAGATCGTACCGACGAGCAAATCTACGAAATAAATACGAAAAAATGTTAGTACAAAATTAAAAAATCGAAACTTCGAAAAATTGATAGAGTTTAACTACTACTAGAGATAGACGAAAAATGTCTGCGAGCCTCGGTATTTATAGAATTATAGCGACGGTTTTTAATAAAACCGTCGCTATATAGCAACGGTTCAACAAAAACCGTCGCGATAATAGCGACAGTTTTGGTAAAAACCGTCGCCGATAGGAATTCAGCAAACGGAGGCTTTCAAGCCAGAGTCTTCCCACTTCAAATCCCAGAAGCCAGAGAGGAGATCGGCGACGGTTTGCCAAAACCGTCGCCGATCTAGGTCGACGACCGTTTTAATAAAACCGTCGCTTGTCAAATTAAGAGACGGTTTCCTAAAACCGTCGCTACAAAATAACGACAGGTAGAATACAAGACCGTCGCATAATGCGACAGGTAAAAACCTGTCGCACAAAATAACGACGGGTTTATAAAACAGTCGCAATATTAGCGATAGTTTATGAAAACCCGTCGCTATTATAGCGACGGTTTTTCTTGAACCCTCGCTATTCTAGCGACGGTTTTAATTTAACCGTCGCTTAATTTGATAAAACCGTCGCTCTATAACGACGGTTCAAGAAAAACCGTCGCTATAATAGCGACGGTTTTAGGTTTTAATAAAACCGTCGCTATGCTTTCCGCTTTTTTGTAGTGACAACCCATATCAAATATATAATATTAATTAGGAAATTGTAATTATGATCCTATTTATTTGTCTATTTTTTTATTTTAGTCTTCTAAATTGTCAAATTTTCATCTTAGCATGTTATCTTAGTTTCTTTCTTCTTATTTTCTTTTTGCAATTTTAGTTTTTTTCTCACACGGTGTTAATGAAGTGTTGACGCAACGTTACATGGCGATGACGTGTACATTGTCACATTAAAACTTAGAGACACAGCAAAAATATTTTTTGTTCCTGAGTTGACTGATCCGATAAAAAAAATATTATCGTGGGTTCCAAAGAAAATTTCTTTGATACCTAGCAGGATGTTGGTCATCATGGTTTAAGATCTCGGAATAAGTTGGAGAATACTACTCACTAATCGATGTACTAGTTTTTGATTTAGAAAATGAAAACATAGCTTTCTTATTTCTTCCTTGAACTTTCATTATAAAACCAACATGTCACGCCTCGAGACCGAGGCGTATGGTATATGATTTCTTCTCGGTTTGGAATTTGACATTCTCAACCCAACAATTTACCATTGCATGAGTCTTGGCTAAACAATCCATTCTCAGAATGATGTCAAAATCCACCATTGAGAGTTGAATCGAGTCGGCATTGAACGTATGCATATTGTTACTGATTTTATAGTCCCGATGTAACTCGAAGGTTTCGATAGCCTTACTAGTAGGTGTTGCTATCCTAAAAGGTTTAACAAGCATTTTAGGTTTAACCCCTAATTTCTTAGTGAACCTCTTAGATATAAAAGAATGTGTGTCACCACAATCAAACAACACATAAGCAGGTAAATTTTTTTATTAGAATAGTAACTTCTAAAAAAACCTAGTGAAGGTCCCTCTAAGTTGCTAAATCTCGAGTTCGAGGTTACTCATGGTCTTAGATTGGGTCGCCATTTCTTGCTCAAACTTTGTCAAAATTATGTTCGAAAATGGTTGCAACATGCTCGAGATTTTAGAGAATTTATGCTTAAAGCGGTGTGATCTTCTTTGTGCAAAATGGGAGGGTTACTTAGATGTGAGGAATAAAAGTTTTTAGTCACGATTCTATCCCTTAAATGCATCATTGAAGAGCATAAATAGACCAAAAAGTAAGCTTGTTACCAAAAATAGAGGATGTCAAATCTGATGAGACTCTGATTACGCCTATAAATTAGATTTTGGGTCGTTGATTGATGGTTAATATACTACCTCAAAAATAATTGTCAAGGATATGAATGCACTGGTCCTTTGGCAAAATTTGACATCTTATCACGTTTTGTACATTAGGATCTCAATCAGATTATGATCATGCTGGCTCTAATATCATTTAAATGTCATGTCCTGAGACCTAGGTGTACAGACACATTCGTTTTTTAACAATCACATAATTTTAAAATAACATGCTCGTAATACAATATATAACCAAACCAGTTTATAAAATAATCCGTCATTGTCTTTACAACATGAAAGAAATCAAATAGTGCAGAAGAGTAAAACTTAAAACGTAAATTGACAATTGAAATATGAAAATAATCTTTCTTGGAAAGTGGCTTCTTCACCAGCTCCAGACGTCTCATGATTTGTCCATCAACTTGTTTGTTGGTATTGTATAGGGAGAGAGGTAAGGGTGACTTAATTGGGAAACACTCAGCAAGTGGGGATTGTTCGGATATATAACAAATACATATATTTTTTATAAACGTAACATTTCTTAACGGAAGACATAACGTATCATAATCATATCCTGAACATGAAGCATTGAAATTTCATCTAATTTCCACGATTTTACTAATATATGTCCCCTATATGTTAATACTCAAGTGACGAGGCCATACAATGATTATAATCTCATCATATAGAGGTCATATAACAGTTATAATCCTACCATATAGCGGTCATATCTTATAATAGCTTTCCAAATTTTTATTGAATTATATCAATGTTTGGAACATATAAAGCTTAGACAAGACATAAACGAATAAATCATGCTCAAACGAAATTGTTCAAAAATGGAACATAGAATATCATACGTGTATAGAATATCATTCGTGTATATAATTTTTTAATACATAAGCCCGATTACTTTGGTCTTTCTTGATTCCAAACGTGAATATGAGTTGCTAGATTGTAGTTCAAATATAGTATTTGGTTGCTACTAGAAATTTTACTCGAAAATGGACAGAATAATGCCACGAATCTGCTGCTGAAAGCCTCGAATTTTGCAGTTTTTCTTCTTGAATTTTTGTGAGGTTTTCGGTGTTCTTTTATCTTGGTTTGATCTCTTACTTATAGTTTGGATCTTACTTATAGTTGGGAAGACAGAAGTTGAGCGGATGCCTTAGTGAACGTTTTAAGGTTTTTAAGCAGCTTATTTAATGCTATAATGTAGCAATAAATTGGGTGTTACAATATGAATACGGACATGGCTTAATTTTTGAGATTTGTCATTATAGGTTGTCATCAAGTCATTGAATGGGTTCAAACTTATTGAATGTGCCCAAAATTTCGAGTTCTTGGGCTGTACTATTTATAAATTTTTGTGGCCTTCACACAACCTATTAATGAATATATAATTCAGTCTTCGGAAAATTAATCGAAAAAATATATCATCCGAGCATATCCTATATACGGTTTCTAGCTTATACATATCATCAACCACAATGCATCTGCTCCTATGTATGTCGATACCATACTGAACCTCGCCATCTGATGACCCTCGTGGAGTCGATAAATGAGTCAAAGTCTAGCACTAGTACATAGATCATCTATGTTGTCTCGGATCAAAATACTAATGATATAAAACCTTAACTGCAGACTAATCTACTCGATAAATAATAACCAATTGGAAAGTCGGATGGAAGGTTGTCCAGTGACTCATCATATGATCACACATCTGTATGATTGAATATCTCTATGCACATACCAATGAAACGTGACCTATAACATCACATATATGTCTCGAAATAGAGTGACCAATGTATACCTTAATTTTTAATCAAAATTGGATAATCGTTTTTTTTTCCGACGAAATTAAGGTGTAAGACTTGTCATACAAAAGTACAAAAAAAATATTTTTTTTTACTTTTACCCCCATCATATATTGATATGAAGATTTCATTCCGTGGATTCATGAATGATTTCAACTTTTGTCAAATTTTTGTCTACCTTTTCCTGAACTAATAATGTTGCAAATCATTAATGAATCAAGTCTTAAAAATATTTTTTTTAGAAAAATATCATAAAGAAACTAAATATTTGGAAAAAAAAATATATTATCAGTATATAGTACACATATGATTTATGAGCTAAATTATTTATATATTATATTAAATAAACACCATGTGTATGTCGGCTAGTTTAAGTGTAAAGATAAAGTTAAATCATTGGGATACTTTTGCACGCGTGTGGAGATTTTGTGTGCTTACACTAATGAATCAGTTGGAATATGTGAAAAAGTCGTTTAAAGATGAAAAAGTTGATTCTTTGATAGATTCGGATAAACATTAAATTATACAGTCACAAACACAAAACGTGGCAGTGGAGGTGTCACAAGGGGTTTTGTGAAAAAGTTGATTCCTTTGATAGATTCATAAAAACATTAAAGTATATAGTCACAAATCACAACACGTGGCAGTAGAGGTGTCACAAGGGGTTTTGTGTGACAAAGTGTGTAGTAGGTGGAGGGATGACAATGGGGTGGAGTTGGGTTTGTTATCTCCATCCTAGTCTTCGAATTACATCCCTACCCCTACACCTGTCACGATCTTCGTTTTTTCGGGTTCGGGTTCGGTTCCCATTTCAAAAATATTAATGGGGCAACACGGCGTGGGTACAGGGATTCCCCGCCCCGATCCCCGTTTCGAGTTTTCCCCGTGGGTCTCCAAATCCGTGGGAAAAATTGTCATCTCTAAGTAGGTGTTGGTGTTTAAATTTATGGAAAATAACTTTTTTATTCAGCTAATATTGTTTATTTTGAATTTTAGTTTATTAACAGCTTAAATTTTGGTCATTGTACACTAGCTATCAGTGTTCGGTTATTTTGGTTAAATTGCTGTTGCGGCGCTGAATATATTAACTTTTTCGACATCATAGCAGCATTTTTTTTAATGTTAGTAAATTTTTGTTTCAACTTAACAATTTTCAATGTAAGATCAATATTTTTTGTTTCAAAGTCAAAATTTTCAATTTAAAATCAATACTATAAAGATAATTTTCTTAACTAAACACATAAAATAAGCTTTACAATAATGACATTCTATTACAATTAACTATAAAAAAATTGATTTTTTAGCATTTTTATTTGCAAAGTGATCAACCAATATTTCATAAATAGATTTTTATTAGAACTCATTGATGTTGCGGAATATCACGAACCGGAACCTTCTTGTGCATTCCAAAAACTTCTAAATAGGTGCTCTGTAGAGGTTCAAACACTTCTAAAACATTCTCCATATTTCATCAATTAAGAGTTTTCTGTGAAATCTTTTGTGCATACAATAATCATTTAGAATAGTATAGAATGGAATTAACTAGAATAGTGTAGATCTTAGTACCTCCTAGAGAGTTCATATGTATCGCTTTCATTGTAGAAAGCTACTAGTATAAATAGGATGAATATAAATAGGGTGAAGCTCTTATTGTAAACTACCAAGTTTTCAAGCAATATAGCATTTTCTTTCAAAGTTTTCTAGAAGCATTTTTACTTAAGTCACTTGCACACAAGCACCAAAGGACTTTATCTATGCAGCTTACATGGGTAAACAGATAAAGTAAATGTCATAATTGTACAAAACCGTAAAATATTATTAAAATAAAGATTGTTTTACATTAGAGCCAATAAAAACCCAAGCCACAAGTTGGCTCGCTAAACACCTACTCTAACAAATACAAAATACTAGGAAATTCAAATATCCGACCCTATTTTTCCTACCAATTAATAGAATAAACATCCTTCCATGGTAGTTATTATGTATAGGACATATCAGTGGATTTTCACAGAAGCACCGCAGAAGGAAAAATTGGAAACACAGACCTGCTGACGGAGATAGAGGCCTGTCATAAATCATAGATTGTAAGGGGCTGCTGACTGAGGATTTCAGTCGAGAGGGCGGACTTTTCATTGACAATTCTTAAAGAGGAATTTCGTTATACTGGAGATGGGGAGAGTAAATATTCAGGCTGTAATCTTTGTAGAAGTATCCCACATAAGGGACAACATGGTGAGAAAGATTTCTTGAAGGCTGAAGATTCGAAAAAAGATTTAAAATTGGAAGGGTATAAAGGCATCGTGAAAAAAATTAGAGGTGCCAACTTTGAAGCTCGTCTTTGACAATACATGCAAAACCATGAATATTTAGCAGGGCAAAGTTGCATAGATACGGAACATCGGTGTAGCTTATGGGTTTGATCAACTCCATTGCCATTCTTCACTCCTGAACAAATGACGTATTCTATTGATTCAAATGGCACAATTGCTGAACAAAAACTGCAATGTTCTTCATATTCAAAACTCTCTCTTCTGTTAATAAAGCAAGAATGGAACCAGCCTTCAGCTAATAGATTGATACAGTATCTTAAGATGCTATTCTATGTATGTGTGCATGAATGAACCAAAAGAAGTTCAACAAAGATAAGAACATCATGAATTACCTCTTCTTAATTTTACCAACTTTGGTAGCAAGAAATTTTAAATAATCCTCGACAATTTTCTCATGAAGTGAGATATAGTGCTCCAGTTGTGGCCATTCATCAGGACGCCAACAGCCAACATCGCAAAAATTTGTTGGCACATCTGACAGAAGATCTAAAATGGCAGAAAAATATAAACCAACGAGCCTTCTCCGTAGTTCATTTTCACAGCACACTGCAACTCCTTCCATACATTTGTCTGTTCCTCTATGGCACTACTGAATCTTTCCAAGTCTTGGTGTTTTCTACTCTCGCTCACCTCATCAATTTTAAGCACAACATGCCTGATGATTACATTGACAAGGTGCAACTTACGGGTTGAAAGAGTGGGAAAAGTTTTAAATGTCGTAGACAAGAACGTAGTACAAATGCCAAAATTGGATCCAAAATAAGATGTCAACCATTTCTGCATAATATGCTCTACATAGTTTGGTATCGACTGTTTGAAAGACACGAGGGCTGCCACAATATCCCAAATGTTCAGAAGCCCACTGAAACTCCCACACAGACTCAGAGACCATAATATGTTTTTTTCCCACAAAATTAATTCTACCTCAGGGAAACCAGTAAATGATCCGAAATCAATATCAAAACATATATTGGAGGAAGTGTCCAATTGATGCCCTCCAATCAAAAGGAACTCGATAGCAGCTTTCCGAGTTCTGTAAAATTACAATAACATTTATTGGTCAATCAAACATAGGTAACTGTTTGAACGGTTAGTTCTTATTGCTTCCATTCAGCTTTTGACTAAATCATCAAAATTTTCTTTTAAAGAAATGTGGGTGCTTGTTTGTTGCAAGCATCTATCCACATGGCAGTTGCTATTTCATAATTTGTTACCAGAAAATATAATTTTAAAAGTTCACCTTTCCTGGTACATGGGATTTAATAAATCAGAATCAAATCTTCGAGCCTGCAAATAACAGACACCAAACTTCTTAGAACTAGATTTAAGTACAGGGGTATCAATGACATCTATTCAGCATAAGGTATAAGGTGACCAAGTGCAAGAAAAGGATCAAGAGATTCCATTGCTTAGAGTCATTTCAGTCAACTAAGCTCCTTTTCCTAGGTATTATTATATGACTATTGTTCCGGAGAGATTGAATTTCGATCTTTCTATTTTCCTCTTTATTTTTATTTTCAGTAAATTTTCTTTATTTTTGTCAAGGGCAAGAAGCAAGATATTGACCAATCTCATCTGAAACATAATTTGAGAGAAGTAAAAAAATCAATTTTTTGGATGGTATGTTATCTAAGAGTTTTCTCAAATTGCTATGAATAGAATTCAGTTTTTTCTTCAAATCTTGAATCGCTACATCGAGGGAGTTTATTATTTTCACTTAAAATTTGATAAGAGAGAAAAACTAGTACAATATTCAGGATAAGTTCATGGACATTCCAACTATAAGAGAATGGGCGGATGGAATATGATACCACAACAATTGCCAAGCTCCCATGAGATACTGCCAGACCAAAGCAAGAATCATATACATATGGAACCTGCAGAGAAAATCTAGAGTCTACTGGAAACAAATATGCAAATTTAAAACAGAAGTAAACGTGAAAAATTAATGCATACATCCGGGGAGCTATTCAAACCAAGAGTATTTGAAGGAATGTGTATTTTCCTTAGTTCTTTCCCAACTAAATTCCACGCTTTCATAGAGTTGTCCTGTAATACATGAACTGATCAAATAATCTGGAGGGCTACCAAGCATTTTCAACCTCAAGGCTTTCTGCTTGAGGTATTACTTGATAACAAAAGCAGTTAACATGGATTTTTTAATTTTTAATATCTGTTGAATTAACACTCCCTTAATACTAAAATTCATATTTATATCAATAAAACACTTCCTTCAATATTTATTACCTGGCTGCAGCTGTACAAGCAGAGTCCATCAAAAGCCCAAGCGAAACCAGTGACCTGATTGTTATTTTACAAGATAAATCATATGCCATTCCATATGCCAAAAAAGGTGTTGAGAACTTACAATGTGGTCATGCGCACTATAACAGCCAATTATTTCAAATTCATGGCTGTTTATATTCATGGTCCACACTTCAAATGATCCGGATCCTTTACCAATAGCCAGGAACAAATTTAGTTTTGTTTGCAGGGGGGCAGCAAATGAAAGTATGGAGACAGGTGCTGAATCAACAGTAATAACCTAATTACACGAGCAATCACAAGTTCCAAAATAAGATATAATCAAAGTAGCCGGTCTAAATTTTGAAAGGATAAGTAGCAGACTTTTAGCAGGATATGCTGACCTACCTCAGCAAAGAAAATGAAGCATGAACAGTTTCAGATGACTTCAGCAGTTACTTAATATTCACCTGCCAAATCTTCACTCTATGAACAAAAAGAAGAGGAAAGTCACAAAATTAAATGTTATAATCAAATAAAAGGTAAACCTTATATGTATGTGTGTGTATAATTCAGTAGTTCAAACCCATGTCAAGCAAATGTGCTAGACTTTTGGCTTCGAAAACAGAAAAAGGTTAATTATTTACTCACCTCCCATTAGAACTTCCCGTCGCTAAAAGAAGTTGAGGTTTTGAAATTTCAGAGCCATATAAAGCCCAGCAAATAGATGTGATGCATGCATCATGTGCCTTGAGAAAGACACCATTTGGATGCTTTACATGGGAGTTCAGGGGTAATAATGGAATAACTCTCTGGTGCATCAATTCTCCACAATGAAATTAGATCACATTTCAATCCAGTAGCAAGAATAGAGCAGCAGCTCGAGGAGTTATGAGGAATAGAAACCCAATCTTCAGATGTCCTCAGAATCGGTGACCAAGCCACAATAAGGGGTGTCAACATTGCATTGCGAGAAGCATATTGTTGTGCCGTTATTAGTTGAACATTGCATTCTTTGATCTTCAGAGGTGTCCCTTCAGAAACAGATATGGGAATAATTTCCCATGTATTGTTTTCTTTTACATTGTCAAGTTTTTTTGCAGCAACCTAATAAAAATAGCAACACATTCAATGTAATGGCATATATCAAATGCACAACTTTTCAAATTGAAAGCAGATCATGTAGCTGCATTGAAGCTGATTTAGTAAGTATGGAGGTTCATGTCATGGAATAAAATGATAAAACTAAATCAGATCGTGAATGCAGTGTGCAGTACATTAGTTTCATTCTGTCTCCTTCGTTTTCTTTCCTTTCTTAAACTAGATACAGGTGGCTCATTAGGGCATTCAGATTCTGCATTATCTCGACTCCCTATCACCTGTATAAAGAAAAAACCCCAAGAATAGTTGGAATTCATATAATTAATTGTTATGTCATCAAGAATAGTTCATCTAGAAAAGTATATGGGGATATGCAAGAAATGCTAATCAGCAAAAAGTTGAAAGATAGAACCAACTCACATCTAAACTTCCTGAAGATATAATTTGAGACTCTCCGAAATTGATCTTGGAAAGATAATTATACATCATCTCTGATATGTCCATAACCTAGAAAATTTCAGATTATAACTTTAGCAAATGTGTGAAAAACAAACATTAAATTTAGGAATCACAGATAACTTACTAGATTCCAAATTCATGACATTTATTATGCATAAGCAACAAAACCGTAAATACTATGAAATTCTTTTTGAAAGAAATGTTGATTAGGTATTGCCTCTCCAAACATAAACAAAGCCTCCAGTACTAACACAACAAATTTATACATTAGCACAAATATGAATCTACTCATGGGCTCATAGCCAACACAAAACCAACAGTAAGAACATAATTAAGAGCATCTATAGACACAAGAATGGAAACAATTCCATTGCTAAAATTTTCGCCATTTTTTTTGGTTCATGAAGATTATTAAAGTGAAGAGACAGCAAGCTCGAACCATAATTCTGGTCCTGCCACCACTACTCCCTGAAAGCTTCATTTATAAAATACTTATTACCTCAATCCATTCAGCCGAAAAATCACAGAAGGGAAAGTGGTAAAGTTTGACGCGTCCCCCAGTGGTGCAAATAGCAAGCAAACAACTGCAAGATTCATAGCAAAATGTAGAATTAATTCAGGGAGGCAACTTGCGTTGCATACTCAAACAAAAACTTCGATCAGGGGTAATGGTATCAGTACCCAACATTGCTAGCAAGACCTGCAGGAGACTAGGAAATTGACCTAACACATGGCCGTGTATCCCGCGACACATGCATTGGCAACAAGCACCGAGAGAGAAAATCTATCCCTGTGACAAAATGAAAACAAAATCAAATGCAGTGACCTGAGAAAATAAAAAGTACTTGAAACCTCAACTCAAAATTAATTTTCATTTGCACTGTAAAACCACAAACCCAGAAATCCAAATGGCATCCAAATTGTGTACATACATACATACAATGAGCTCATTCAAAACTATGAAATTAATTTTTTAATATGATTCTGCGTACCTCCAGCATTTATGACACCAATGGAAAAAAGCTTGCTTGGGAAAACAGAAATTACACCTCGACATCCAGCTCCAGAAGGTTTAGCAGGATTCTAACCAAGTGAACAACAAGCATATACCAGTGATTCGAAGGCTAAATCAAACAGTATAAAATTAAATCCTAATTTGAAAAATCAAATAAAAAGTAAGGTAATATGAATTATATAGACCAACTACTATAAGATTCTCTATCAAATTCAAATCAGACCCTGTATTGAACTCCAACTTAAAACAGCTTCCAGACCAGTTATGAAGATCAGGTAGATTAAAATGTAAGCATAAATTTAGTGTTTAAAATTCAATAAAAATGCAAAAATCTTCGGCTAAAAAATAAGCATGCTATTCAGAAATTTTATTACATTATATGCAATCAATTGATTTAGTAGTTGTCTTTCCTAAGTCATGGGATCAGATCCCATCAGGTGGATCACAGAATACTGGACTCAGAATCAGTGGTCATTGATTCTTTTTCATGTCAGTGCATGGTTAATAATGTCATCTGCATAATCCTCACACTAACAGAATCACTTGACAGCCCAAAATTCTTGATCAACTAAAAACTCAGCTAGAACAGATTGAATGCCAGGATACTTCGACCTAATTTGTGAAACAGCTCGAATAGTCCAAATCGAATTACACCATATAACCTACATATATTTGTATTTCCTAGACTAGACTTGAAGTCTAACAGCCCGAAAATCCTTGCTTGAAAATTTGCGGAAAAATTTAAAATTTTCTTTTAAAGTAGGTAAATTTGCCTCATTCATAAAATAGATCGATAAATAAAGTTTGATGTTCAAAATAGCAGCGGAAGTAAATATTTGTTTGCAAAATAACAATTTAAGAATATCCAACAACTGAAAAAAATATTTGCATAAAATGGCAAGTGCTGTAAATGAGGCCCTCGGGTGCCACTACTGCCGACCCAAGCTGGCTCACTGGTCCCCGCCCTCGGCCCCAGCCTCATCAGTACCTACAACAATCAAGTCTAGTGAGTATAAAGACTCAACATGCATATATCGTAGGTAACGAGTAAATAATATAGTAAAATTTTTTTTTTTGCATGGGATAAAATATCATGTCATGAGGCATACTGTGAAAATAACTTATCATGAGCAATTATAATACATGCATAACTGAACTGAAAATCATAGTGAAAATGTTTGCTCCTTGGAGCCCTGTACTGAAATAATTTGTAATAATTTTTTTTTCTGTTGAGATTATGATCTACGCAAGTGGCCTCTGCACTGAACTGAACTGACCGGTAACTGGCTACCGGGGGGGTACCAAACAGGACTGACCGGTCAATGGCGACCGGGTGGTACCAAACTGAACTGATCGGTCACTGGCAACCGGGTAAAATAATGCTCCCATGATAGTCAATTGACCACAAGCAATATCGCATAAATCTCAAAAATAAGTATTTTCTATTTTTATGCACGTAATATAATTAAATGAAATAATGAAATATCCTGTATTATTTTACCACATGGATTGGATCGCTCCTAGGCTCGCTGCAACCTAAATATGCTATGAAAAATATGCAATAGATTTTCTTGGGTAAACTATGTAATTAAATCCGATAACTGAGACAGTTGCGCCTAACGACTATGTATTTAATCATGACTCCGAACCAACCTAAACCAACACTGAACCAACATATAGTCATGATTAAAATACGCTTAAAATGATGAATTAATGCTCCTAAAATGGTGAGGGTCGAAATCTAGGTGAATGGAGGCCAAAACATGAAACGCTCTTTCGAGAGTCAATTTGGCACATCGCACCGTAAATTTTTCTCGTACGACCTCAAAAATGATCTGAATCACAAATGGCCAAAAGAATGACCTTCCTAACTTGAGGCATTGTCCAGTCCAAGGCTATAGGCTAAAAAGCCAACCGAGCACTCGAAACACGCCTGAGAACAACAGCACCACTTGCTGTCAAATTACAGCAGCTGTGCAATCGCATATCTTGCGTCGTTTTCGAAACTACCGGCCATTGGGGCTTGAACCACCGACCAGAGACTCTTACCAACATCCCAAGGAATGATTTGAACCATGGATAAGGGCCCTAGGCCAGCCACAATTCGCACCATTCCAGCAACAACTCGAAAGATTCACTCGATAGCACCTTTGCATGCGCGTGGGGTGTTTTGCTTTGTTTGCTGTCTCGTGTCGTTCCAGTGGCCATTTTATTGACCATGGCACGATCTAAACATCCAGTGGTAGGGTATGAACCGTGGCTAAGGGCCATAGACCAACCAAGATCCACACCATTCCACCATTTTCGAAATACACATGCTGTAAAATGGGGAGGGCCGAAAGCTGCTGGGCTGTTCTTGAGTATTTTTGTGAAAACCGATTCACCATGGACCAAGCCACCAAAAGAAAAACTTAGTCACGTCTTAGACATGCTAGAGAAGTGATCTAACCATGGCTATAGGCCCCTAGGGCAGCCATGATCATATCCATTCCCTTTGACAGCACAACAGCATTTTTCGAAACTCAAATGGCCAAGATTGAAGAGTTGCTGTCAAATTCGAATTTTATCATGCATGGGGCTGGTTTGAATAAACCAACATGGTCTTAATGCATCCTAGTACATGTCTAGATGTAGCCTAGTGAGCCTGGAGTCGAACCATCCACCTGAAACAACAAAACAAGAGAACCCGTGAAACTGCATCATGAAGGCCGAAATCTGTAGGTTTTGTTTTCTGAAAATTCTTGGTAGATTTTGGTTTTTGCCATAGAAATGATGATCATGTAATGAAAATAAATGATAATAGGACTTGATTGAAGAGTCAAGGACGAACATATGCATGCCTGGTTTCGTTTTGAACGAAAAACGAATGAATAAGACGATACGGCGCGGAGGAGGTGGAGCACTATCTTTTCTACCCTTCTTCTTACACGATTTTTCTCTACTATCTCCCACTGAATTCTCACGTTTTTTTTTACACTCTGAAATACTCTCTAATTCGGTGATGGGGGAGGGGAAAGGATGGTTAAGAGAGTGAGGGAAATGGTTGCAAGATATAGGGAACAAATCAATACCAAGTCTCCACCTTTTGAAATTTTGAATTTTGGTTTGATATCAAATGATTTGTTGGTGTTTGTCGGGGTGAGGTGGCCGATTATTTACAAGCTAGTCTAGGTTAGAATAAGGTTGATTATTGATTAAATGGTGCTCCCAAAAATAAAAGAATTATCCTACTAATTAAATGCAAAGAAAGGGTCAAAGGTGGTGAGTTGGCAAGGAATGTTCTAGCACTAAAGGGGTGGCCGAAATCTTGGAATAGAATTGAGGGGAAATGTTGATTACTGATCGAGCAAAAATTGCACTGTTGAATCCGCAATAAAATATTATTTTGTATGCTCAAAATTAATCGCAAGTGCACGATGTCAAGTAATAGAATAGTGTACGTGAGCACGAGTATCGTTCCGCTGAAGACTGTGTTTAACAATTATTATTCCAGTTATTAAAACTTTAGCAACGAAATTTGAGTGATTGTTTTATAACTAATAAAATTTAATAAAACTAAATAAACAAGTTCAAGAATTTAATGATAAAATATGAATGCTAGATCAATTGATTAAATTTCAATGAGAAATGAATTTGTTGGGAATTCTGGTTCACCTACCCCTTGTTAATTAATTAATTCGTTCGATCGTGTTTGTATGCTTCCAACAGGATTTCCCATTCAATTGAACACACTCTCTCGAGCTATGCCAAAATAATTCTACTCAATGAAGTAATTAAATTTCTTTAATTATTTATCAAGAGTGAATCGCATTTCGATTTATGAAATCTACTAATTTTCGACCCTAAGGACTATAACTATCGGCACGTATCCATTTCATATGTCTATGCAAATTGTAGATCCGCGGGTTATACTACTCGATACTATCACTAGAGTTTAGCTACTCGAGCTATGCAAATTGTAGGATCCCCTTAAATCCCAACAAATATTAAAGTTTAGCTACTAGAATTCATAGTAAAAATAAACTCAACAATGTTTAAATAAAAGAAACTAGATTAGAAATACTAGACGAGACGAAATCCGCGAAGAACGATGCCCGGAAAATCACGAATCTTCAATTCCAAGCGCCAAATTGCTCTCCAAGACTTGTGTTTGCTGCAATATGTCTGAATAATCCTCCAAAGTCGTCCAATCCCCTTACCATATCATTCTCCTTCAGAAGATAAGGAATGGAATCGCGCATGATATTTTTCCAAAAATAGGTGGCGCTCGGGCGGTAGAAAAGTACCGCTCGAGAGCCACACCTTCTGTAATTCGGCTTGGCACATGCAGCATTCGTGCTCGGGCGGTAGAAATATACCTCTCGAGCGCCGACTCTTCTGTAACTTTGGTCCTCGAATGCAACTTCTCTCGCCCGGGCAGTATAAAAGTACCGCCCGAGCGCCAATCTTTTTGTCCGATTCTTCTGTTATTCATCTTTCGCGCCCGGGCGGTAGAAAATTACCGCTCGGGCGCCGCTTATTTTGTCCTTCTTTTTCTTGGCTTTCACAATTCGCTCTGATTTCCGTGTTCCGACCATTTTTTCTGCAACTTCATCACACACAAGTGAGACATGATAATATGCAAATGATTACTCTAAAATGAACAAAATGTAAATGAAATGCATGCATGCACTATGCAAACACAACTAAACTAATGCAATAAAGCGCGTAAAAACCACACCTATCAACCCCCTCATACTAACCTTTTTCTTGCCCTCAAGCAAAATAGGTTACAAACCACAACCAAAATACAAAACAAACACAAAATGAAAGAATTAAAATAACGAAACTGATGGTGAAGTAGCAAATGGACATCTCCTGCCTCAGCGGGTTTGTGAACCACGTCCAATTAGTCAAATCACAACATTCATCACTACCCCTTTTAAAGCACCTTATAGCATTTTGATTTGACCAGAAAGTGTGGTCGTGTGTGTGCTGTGGGTCTCACTAGCTCGTGCTTCAGACAGTTTTATTTGTAAATCATGCTAGTCACCAAATCAACAGTTCAATGCAAGTTTCCCTATCCTGAGTTCTGTTTCTAGTTGTGACCAACAAGTGAACACAAAGCGGCAAAATTTCAAGATTGTATAATAGGAATTAGGGAGTTAATATCATGAGGTTTCAAACGGCTCAAAAAGATGGGAAGTACACTGATCATTTTCATTATGCACTTGTCAGAATTTTTTCTGACATTCCTCAACGCCTTACATCTCCATTTTTTTAGCCTCGGGATAGGATTTCATCACTTTTTTCGGCTCCCCCACACCTTACATCCCCTTTTGTTTGTCACAACAATATCTTTTTTTTAGTGCATAATTTTCTCAAGTGTACTCCCTAGGTTTTGAGTATATGGAACGTTTGTTTATTTGGCTTAGGTGTAACTCTTGAGGTATTATGCACAATTGGGACGAAGGTTATTCCGGTGGACTCAAGTGATCTACTCTATTTCATGTCACTGGTCGGTCACGACTGTCAACAAAAATTCACTCAAGTTTGACTTGCATCTCATGGTTTTCCAGTTTCTTCCACAGATTCTTAAACTCGACTGTCGTTTACACTACTAATAACACCCACTATGTGCGCATATGGAAAATTTCAATTCACTGGGGTATTCATAACGAGTGATAAGACTTAGTAAAATGCAGTTCGTTTAACCCAAAATCATCACTGGCTACCAATTTACTAATGTCACCATCAACTGACTAGATGACCCCCTCATACTAAGGGTGTGCAATGTCCCCATTGCACCAAACATACGGAAACACAAAAACAAACATAGAGATGCAGAACAAAGATGACAATGCAAAATAAATGACCGATCGAGCAATAGTACGAAAACACAAATAATGTAGTAGAAAAAAAATGGGAAAGAGAAGGGGAAACAGTAAACTCCCCTGATCAAGGCTCATCCTCATCATGCTCCGACGGTTACACTCCTGCGGCATCCCCCTGCTGAAAATAATCATATTGGAACTGGAATGGGGGAGGAGGTAGCGGAGTCGGTGGAATGGTCCCTGGGTCAACGCCCCCGTGCACAAGCAAAGAGCGCATCATGGATTCAAGGTGAGATAAATGGTCTGTGACGTAAGAGTTGAACTGACTCTGATGCGCTTGGAAGGCGAGATTTTCATCCATCTTATCATTCTGAGTTCGTTTGTGGGGTTGTGGTGGGAGGCGGCGTGGGGCAGCAGTGCTTGATCCACAAGCTTCCTCTTCCTGATCGGGGAAGTCGACCCGTCGTTTTGCCCTCTTCCGCCGTTCATCATCCATACAGATCGGCTTAATCGGTTGAAGCCACTCCTCGTCGTCCCGGAAATTTACCCCTGCCCTTGCACACAATTTGGAAATGATGGTCGGAAAGAAAAAACCAATGTGGCTGTTGTGAGCACTCAACATGATCTGAGATGCTATAAGTTTGCCCACATTTACGTTGTATCCTTGTGTCAAAGCAAAGAGTAGCACCGCCCTTTCCTTTTGTACCTCGCTCTTATGCGAGATTGGCCATTCTTCGGACTACAAACAAATACCACATGGCCACTTCAGTTTTCAAGTACTTCTCATCAAAACAGCTTGGCGGTCCGCCCACCGGTTTCCACATCGCGCCCGGATAACATAGAGTCTCAATAATCAAAGGGTAGTTGGGTTCAATCACCAACGCCTGGTAGTTGGAGTCGTCAACCTCCGCTGTTTCCAAAAGAGCATTAATCGTAGCTGAATCAAACGGCACAAGCGTCCCTCTAACAAATGCCCTACCATTAGTTCGCTCACAAGCATTCGCATAAAATTCACGAACTATCGACACCACTGCCGCTTGAGGTTGCTCGCTAAATTTTCCTCATCCCTTTCGATTTAAGTTCACAATGGGCCCTAAATACCTATACTCATATTGGCGACGAAATCCCCTTTCGGGGATGGGGTTTCTATTAATCTTGGCATGATCAAATCTATCCCGAGCTGCCGCGCTTACAAAGCGATGTCTATCAAAAGTTGAAGATGAAGAAGAAGAGCCGGGGTTACCTCTTTGTTTCTTTGGTGCCATGGGTTGATAGGGATGGTGGATTGGAGTTGTAGAGGGAAAAATCGCCTGATTTGCAAGGAGGAGTGCGCCCACGGTACCCAAGTCTTGATCTTTGGAGAATTATCCTGCAAGAAATTGAGAAGAGAATGTAAGGGAGTTAGGGATTTGAGAGAAATTTAGGGAATTTTCGTGCTGAATGAAGAAAGGGGAAAGGGTTTTCGCGTTTATAAAGCAGTCGCGCTCAAGCGGTAGAAAACTACCGCTCGAGCGTGAACCTCTCTGGAATTTTTTTTCCAGAGGTAAGCGCTCGCGCTCGGGCGGTAGAAAACTACCGCTCGAGCGCCAACCTCTCGGGAATAATTATCCCGAGGTAAGCGTCCGTGCTCGAGCGGTATAAAATTACCGCTCGAGCGCCAATCTTACTACCAAATTTTTTCTTTTTTTTGATATACATAAAAATAACTGAAATAAAAAGACACTTGAATGAAATACAAGATTAGGGAAAAAATTAGTTCTCAATTTATAGTCGAGAGCTTGACTGTCGGTCCGTCTCAATTCGGCATGTCTTGGAACCTGGTGATTCCAAGTTGTGGCACAATTGTGCCACCCATGTAGTGCTTCAGGCGCTGGGCATTGACCGTAAATGTCCCATCCTTCCCATCTTTCAATTCTACAGCTCCCGATGGATAAGCCTTCGAGATCACGAATGGACCGGACCATTGCGACTTCAATTTTCCAGGAAACAGTCGTAACCGGGAGTTGTAGAGCAGAACATTTTGTTCTTCTTTGAATTATCTCTCGATTATTCGCTTGTCATGAGCCTTCTTTGTCTTTTCTTTGTATGACAGTGCTAGATCATAGGTCTGATTTCGGAATTCTTCCAATTGATCCAATTGAAGCAAACGCTGTTCACCTGCATCGGTAAAATTAAAGTTCAGTGCTTTTGTGGCTCAGTATGCGCGATGCTCTTACTCTACAGGTAGATGACAAGCTTTACCAAACAAAAGCCTATACGGTGTTGTGCCTATAGGTGTTTTAAAAGCAGTCCTATATGCCCAAAGAGCGTCATCTAACCTCACCGACCAATCTTTCCTACTGACACCTACCACTTTCTCCAAAATTCGCTTTATCTCTCGGTTCGACACTTCCACTTGACCACTTGTCTGGGGGTGATAGGGGGTGGAGATCTTATGTGTGACACCATATTTGCTCAAAAGTTTTTCAAATAGTTTGTTGCAAAAGTGAGTGCCACCATCACTAATGATTGCTCGTGGTGTTCCAAATCGGTTAAAAATGTTATTCTTTAAAAATTTTAGGACCACTTGAGCATCATTAGTGGCGTACGCTTCCGCCTCTACCTACTTAGACACATAATCTACCGCAACCAAGATGTATTTTTTCGTGAAAGAACTGGAAAACGGTCCCATGAAGTTAATCCCCCACACATCAAAAACCACACACTCAATGATATTATTTAAAGGCATTTCATGACGGTTAGAGATGTTACCTGACCGCTGGCATTTATCGCAGGCTAGCACATAAGAACGAGCATCTTTAAAAAGATTTGGCCAATAAAAACCACATTCAAGTACCTTAGATGCCGTCCTCGTTGGTCCAAAGTTACCACCTACCTCACGGTCATGGCAATGATTTAGAATTTGACCGAACTCTTCCTCCGCAACACACCGTCTTATCATGGAATCTGCACAAATTTTAAACAAAAACGGTTCCTCCCAAAAATAGTGTTTCACGTCAGAAAAGAATTTCTTTCGTTGGTGAAACGATAGGTTTGGTGTAGGTGTGCCTACGACAAGAAAGTTAGCGAAATTTGCATACTAAAGACAATTTCTCACCTCAAATAGTTGCTCATCAGGGAACCAATCATTGATAGCATGATCGACAGAATCATCACAAATAAATTCTAATCTAGACAAGTGATCTGCTACCACATTCTCAACACCTTTCTTGTCTTTGATTTCTAAGTCAAACTCTTGCAATAATAAAATACACCGAAGTAAGCGTGGCTTCGCATCTTTTTTAGCAAGTAAGTATTTAAGGGCAGAATGATCAGTGAATACAATTACTTTGGACAAAACAAGGTATGAATGAAATTTGTCAAGTGCAAATACTACCGCAAGTAATTCCTTTTCAGTTGTTGCATAATTCAATTGAGCCTCATCTAAGATCTTACTTGCATAGTAAATTGTATGAAATACCTTGTTTTGCCGCTGGCCAAGTACGGCCCCCACTGCAGTGTCACTGGCGTCGCACATGATCTCGAAAGGTAGATCCCAATCCGGTGCTACCAAGACAGGAGCCGTCACCAAGCGCTCCTTCAAGTTCTCGTATGCCTGTAAACAGTCAGAATTGAAATCAAATGGCACATCTTTCATAAGTAAGGAAGATAGAGGTTTGGCAATTTTTGAAAAATCTTTATAAAACGCTGATAAAAATCGGCGTGGCCAAGAAAACTTCTAACTCCCTTTATGGACGCCGGAGGTGGTAAGTTCTTGATAACTTCAACTTTCGCCTTATCCACCTCTATTCCGTGCTCCGAAATCTTGTGCCCTAAGACAATTCCCTCTTGTACCATGAAATGGCACTTTTCCCAATTTAGCACCAAATTCGTCTCCTCACATCTCAACAACACCACCTTCAAGTTCTGCAAACAGTCATCAAAAGAAGGGCCGAAAATAGAGAAGTCATCCATAAAAATTTCAAGAAAAGTTTCTATCATATCATGGAATATAGCGGTCATGCAACGTTGAAATGTGGCAGGGGCATTACAAAGACCAAACGGCATGCGGCGAAAAGCGAAAGTTCCATAAGGACAAGTGAAAGTGGTTTTCCTCTTGGTCCTCAGGTGCGATGGTGATTTGATTATACCCCGAATACCCGTCTAGAAAACAATAAAACTCATGACCCGCTAACTCTCAAGCATTTGATCAATAAAAGGAAGGGGAAAGTGGTCTTTTCGGGTGGCATCATTCAATTTCCTATAATCAATGCACACATGCCATCCCGTAACAGTCCTGGTGGGTATTAGTTCATTATTATCATTCGTAATCACAGTAATCCCACCCTTTTTTGGCACACACTGAACTAGACTTACCCATGCACTATCAGATATATGATATATAATACCTGCATCGAGAAGCTTAATTGTTTCAGCCTTTACTACCTCTTGCATCTTTGGATTCAATCTTCAATGAGGTTGCACAAGAGGTGAGTACTTGTCTTCCATCAAGATCTTTTGCATACAGACTGATGGGTTGATCCCTTTGATATCTGCCACCTTCCACGTAAATGCACCCTTGTGCGCTTTCAGAACCTCCAACAGTTTGTCTTCCATCACATATGTCAAAGCAGCAGAAATAATGACAGGTAAGTGTTATTCTCTCCTAAGTATACGTACTTGAGGTGTGGAGGAAACGGCTTTAGCTCAAGTGTTGGTGGGTCCTCGATGCTTGACTTTGGCGGTGTCATATCTCTTCGCTCCCCTAGATCCTCCAGTTTCATCCTCATCGGCCTTCTCCATGGATGGTTGGAATTGAAGTGTGCCACGATTTCAGCTTTTTCTTCGTCCAATTCCTCTTCTTTCAATTCGGTTGTGAGAGTGGCTTCCAATGGGTCTTTCATGGCGTCCTGCACAAAATTGCACACAAGTGAATCCACAGCATCAATTCTAAAACAGTCATCATTGTGCAATGTGTGCTTAAGAGCATTAAAGACGTTAAAAGTAATTTCTTCCTCGCCCACTCTCAATCTCAACTTCCCTTCTTGAACATCAATCAGGGCCTTGCCAGTCGCAAGGAATGGTCTCCCAAGAATCAGAGGCATCTCTATGTCTTCCTCCATGTCAAGTACCACAAAGTCCGCAGGGAAAATAAATTTGTCCACTTTCACTAGTACATCCTCAATCACTCCGCGGGGGTACTTGACAGATCCGTCAGCTAGTTGTAGAGACATCCTCGTTGGCTTAGGTTCTCCCAACCCGAGTTTCCTAAAAACAGAAAAAGGCATCAAGTTAATACTTGCACCGAGATCACATAACGCTTTATGAAAAACAACATCACCAATCATGCAAGGAATAGAAAAACTCCCTGGGTCTTTAAGTTTTGGTGGGATTTTGTTTTGCACTAAAGCAGATCAGTTTTCAGTCAGATTTACCGTCATGTGATCCTCCAAATTTCTCTTGTTTGCTAAGATGTCCTTCAGAAATTTTGCATAACTAGGCATTTGCATCAAAGCATCGGTAAAAGGAATATTGATATGCAATTTTTTAAACACTTCAAGAAACTTACCGAATTGGGCATCTAGTTTTGCTTTTTTCAATGCTGCAGGGAAGGGTGGAGGAATAACAATTTTAGGATGTGCAGTGGGTGCTGGTGTAGAGTTAGAAAACTTACCTTTGGATGTTTCAGCATGCTCATCCAATGTTGGAGTTTTCTCTTTTTCTCTTGACTCTAACACTTTCCCACTCTTCAACTCAATGGCCTTCACTTGCTCTTTTGGATTTGTCTCTGTGTTACTTGGCAAGGTGCCCGGCTCTCTACTTGCTATCATCTTGGCCAAGTGTCCAATCTGATTCTCTAGCCCTTTTATCGATGCATCTTGGTTTTGAAGCCTAGTTTCAGTGGATGAAATAAACTTAGACATCATTTGCACCAGGTTGGACTTTTCTTCTCTAGGAGGATCAGATCTGTACATCGGTAGTTTTCCATATGGTTGTCCTCCCTGTGGTCGATTCTGATTGTTTTGACCACCCCATGAGAAGTTGGGATGTTGCCTCCATCCAGGATTGTATGTATTCGAATATGGTTCATTCCTCGGACAGTTTTGGACTCCCACTTGATTTACCGGTACTTCATTTGGCACATAGAAAGGGTTGTCATCTAGACAGTCTTTCACATAGTGTTCTCCTCCACACTTTTCACAGAATATCTCTTGAAGACGCATAGCTGTGCCACCCATGTTCAAGCCGTCCAGTTTCCTGTTCAACACATCAAGTTGTGCAGTAATAGGAGAAATATCAGTTACCTGGTGGACTCCTGCACTTCTCCGCTGGTTGTTCCTGTCAGATTGAGGGTGATAACTGCTAGCAGCCATCTCCTCTAACAACTCATATCCTTCTTCTGCAGTCTTTCTCAACAAATTGCCACAAGCAGCAGCATCTATCATAGTACGGTTATGAGTAAGCAAACCGTAATAAAATGTTTGAACAACTAACCCAAGTGGTAATTCGTGATGTGGGCATCTTCGTAGTAGATCCTTGAAGCGCTCCCATGCCTCATATAAAGATTCTTGATCGAATTGAGCAAATGTTGTAATGTCTGGCCGCAGCTTCTTGGTCTTTGATGGAGGGAAGTATTTGATGAGAAACGCTTTCGCCATATCCTCCCATGTAGTGATCGAACCTACAGGCAAATAGTTTAACCATGCTTTAGCTTTATCACGTAACGAGAAAGGAAATAAACGCAACCTAACAGCATCATCAGAAACGCCATTAAATTTAAAAGTGTCGCATATTTCAAGAAAATCTGCGATGTGCGTGTATGGGTCATCTACTGCAGTTCCTCCAAATTGGACTGTGTTCTGAATCATCTGGATTATAGCTGGCTTGATTTCAAAGTGATTTGCCCGCACAATGGGCCTCACAATGCTAGGGCGTGCACCATCCAAAGAAGGCTGGGCATACTCTAGCATTGGTATGCGGCGCGGCATCTCAATATGCCTCTCTTGATGGTGCTCTTCCTCATGCTCTTACTCGTGCCTCTCCATCAATTCCTTCAGTCTTTGCTGTTGTCGTCACCTGCGTAAGGTTCTTTCAATTTCAGGATCGAACTCAAGCTCCACGTCAAGTGACTTTGGCATGCACTAGACAAGATACCTGGAATAATATATGGAGTGTTAGCTCAAGAAAAGTAAAATAATGCTAAAGAAGATAACTAAAAATAAAATTGTAGATTAACAATCCCCGACAACGGCGCCAAAAACTTGATCGAGCAAAACTTGAACTGTTGAATCCGCAAAAAAATATTATTTGTATGCTCAAAATTAATCGCAAGTGCACGATGTCAAGTAATAGAATAGTGTACGTGAGTACGAGTATCGTTCCGCTGAAGACTGTGTTTAACAATTATTATTCCAGTTTTTAAAACTTTAGCAACGAAATTTGAGTGATTGTTTTATAACTAATAAAATTTAATAAAACTAAATAAACAAGTTCAAGAATTTAATGATAAAATATGAATGCTAGATCAATTGATTAAATTTCAATGATAAATGAATTTGTTGGGAATTCTGGTTCACCTACCCCTTGTTAATTAATTAATTCGTTCGATCGTGTTTGTCTGCTTCCGACAGGATTTCCCATTCAATTGAACACACTCTCTCGAGCTATGCCAAACTAATTCTACTCAATGAAGTAATTAAATGTCTTTAATTATTTATTAAGAGTGAATCGCATTTCGATTTATGAAATCCCCTAATTTTCGACCCTATGGACTATAACTATCGGCACGTATCCAATTTCATATGTCTATGCAAATTGTAGATCCGCGGGTTATACTACTCGATCCTATCACTAGTTATTCTCTCGAACTCACTCGTGATATGAAAACGTCGTTAAAGTTAGCTACGCTCTAACAACACGGTAAAACTGTAATAAAATCAAGAATAACGCAACAATCGAATTATAAATTAACTAAAACAAAGTTTGGGGTAGGATCCCCTTAAATCCCAACAAATATTAAAGTTTAGCTACTAGAATTCATAGTAAAAATAAACGCAACAATGTTTAAATAAAAGAAACTAGATTAGAAATACTAGACGAGACGAAATCCACGAAGAACGATGCCCGGAAAATCACGAATCTTCAATTCCAAGCGCCAAATTGCTCTCCAAGACTTGTGTTTGCTGCAATATGTCTGAATAATCCTCCAAAGTCGTCCAATCCCCTTACCATATCATTCTACTTCAGAAGATAAGGAATGGAATCGCGCATGATATTTTTCCAAAAATATGTGGCGGTCGGGCGGTAGAAAAGTACCGCTCGAGCGCCACACCTTCTGTAATTCGGCTTGGCACATGCGACATTCGCGCTCGGGCGGTAGAAATATACCGCTCGAGCGCCGACTCTTCTGTAACTTTGGTCCTCGAATGCAACTTCTCGCGCCCGGGCGGTATAAAAGTACCACCCGAGCGCCAATCTTTCTGTCCGATTCTTCAGTTATTCATCATTCGCGCCCGGGCGGTAGAAAATTACCGCTCAGGCGCCGCTTATTCTGTCCTTCACAATTCGCTCCGATTTCCGTGTTCCGACCATTTTTCCTGCAATTTCATCACACACAAGTGAGACATGATAATATGCAAATGATTACTCTAAAATGAACAAAATGTAAATGAAATGCATGCATGCACTATGCAAACACAACTAATCTAATGCAATAAAGCGCGTAAAAACCACACCTATCAACTACCTAGTAAATTTATACCCTTTAAAAGCATTACATATCCTTTAAATAATTTAGTGACTTAACCCTTACTTATTGGAACTTAAATGAATTTATTTCCTACTCACCTCAAGTAACTTAAATAATTCCCTAAACCTCCTTATTAACTTAAATTAACTTACTAGCTAGCTAAATTAAATTCTGGAAAAATTTTCTGAATCTTAAATTTTATCTCTAAACTCCAACTCTAGTCCGGCCTTACTGAAATAACTGAAAGAATAAAATTTAAACTAATGAAATAAAATAATTAACTTCTAAGAAAGCATTTAAATACTCATGCAATGAAGTCAATTTGATTTAAAATACTAGAATTATGCATGGCTTATACGTAGTCTAATTACGGGTTCTACAACTCTCCCCCCTTAAAAGAAATTTCGTCCTCGAAATTAAAACTCACCGAATAACTCGGGGTACTGACTCCTCATCTCTGGCTCAGACTCCCACGTAGCTTCCTCCTCTGAATGGTTGAGCCATTTGACTTTGACTCGCTTAACCAACTTGTTCCGAAGTTTCTTCTCCTGCCGGTCTAGGATCTGCACTGGTCTCTCTTCATAAGACAAGTTCGGAGTAAGCTGCAACGGCTCAAAGTTCAGCACATACGAAGGATTCGCCATGTACTTTCTCAGCATGGAGAGTGGAACACATTGTGTACTCCGGCCAGATTCGGCGGAAGAGCAACACGATAAGCTAGCGTTCCAACTCTGTCAAGGATCTCAAAGGGTCCAATGAATCTCGGACTGAGCTTCCCTTTCTTCCCAAATCGCATAACACCTTACATAGGTGCTATCTTCACAAAGACATGGTCGCCAACAGCAAACTCTAGTTCTCTCCTTCTCTGATCTGCATAGCTTTTCTGTCGACTCTGAGCTGTAGTGACCCGTTCCAGAATCACCTACTAATCAGAACTTAAGCATGCAAAATCAACATCTAAAATGAATCAGGTAAACAGCGGAAAAACAGTAATACAACCCAATCGAATCTGTAAGTACAAAATACTTAAACAACCAGATCGAACTAAATTCTAAGAACAAATACCAATAACTACAGGTCAAGCTCTGCCAGCTCCCTGTCCACTCCCTCCTGGGCCGTCCAACCTGAGACCTGCCCCATCGAATAGGGTGTCCAAAACAGAGATAAACCGAGGACGTGAGCATAAAACGCTCAGCACCGAAAGCATGAGTATACAAGACTATAATATGCATGTATGCGAAATGTACTGGATACCAGGATCTGGGTATAACGAAATACTGCTCAGGCAAATGACGTCAAGGTATGTAGCACTCTGCGCCGTCGCACCAGGAGGTGGCTCCCATACCAAAATAAACCTGTGGATATACCGGTGACCTGACCACCGTCGGCCAACGGGGTCCAACCATCCACAATAAACGAGGGCTGAGCACCCTCTCAACAGGCTATCTCAAAGATAATCAGGCCCAATATGATTATGCAAATGCCGAATAATAAACCATGCATCATATGACAGATAATAATGCAACATATAAACATGCAACACATAGTAAAGCATACTCAATCCTGCTATCTCGGATAGTACTTTCGTACCTCAAACCAGTAGATCCTAGCAATCAGCCCTAGAATCAAGCCTGCGCCCGTAGTCAGCCCACTGATGCCGCTAGCTCCCAACTAGAGCACAGCTCCGCTACAAAACCAGTAGCTCCCTGCTAGTGCCCGAACCTCGGGAAAAGACTAGAAATCTATCAGAAACGACTAAAACGCTCTGGAATGCTCGGAATTGGTGAGGAAATAGTGAAGCCTCGCGCCTCTATTTATAGACAATGATCGGACGATCCGAACCACTTCGGACGATCCGATCCGGTACATACTTTGGACGATCCGATCCACTTCGGACGATCCGAATCCCTGCATGTCTTCCACGTGTCCAGCCACCTGCATGTCTTACACTTGTCCAGCCACCTGTCTCGGACGGTCCGAACGTTGATCGGACGATCCGAACTCTGACCGGTCCTTCCGATCCCTGATCGGACGATCCGAACTCTGATCGGACGATCCGAACCATGATCGGTCCTTCCGATCCCACCGAAATATAATTAATCCAATAATTAACTCAAATTAGGCATCGGGATACTACATTCTCCCCCTCTAAAAAGGATTTCGTCCGCGAAATCGAGTCTGAAGAATGACAATTCTGAACAACAATACATTCAACTTAAGAATGAATTACAACTGAAAGTACAATCATAACTGAAAATACTACAACTAGAACAACTCTGGATGCTCTGACCGCATGCGACTCTCTAGTTCCCAAGTAGCTTCTTCAGTACCTCGTCGCTGCCACTGCACTAAGACAAGAGGAATAGTCTTATTCCGCAGTACCTTATCCTTCCGGTCTAAGATCGAAACCGGTCTTTCCACAAAAGACAAATCCTGATTCAGCTGAACTTCTGTCGGATGCAAAACATGAGACTCATCCGCTACGTATCGTCTCAACAAGGACACATGAAACACATTGTGAACACTAGACAGATACGGTGGCAAAGCTAATCTGTAGGCCAAATCTCCCACGCATTCTAAGATCTCAAAAGGGCTAATGAATCTCGGAGATAGCTTACCCTTGAGTCCAAACCTCAGAATCCTCCGAAAAGGTGATACCTTGAGAAACACTTTCTCGCCTGCATCAAAATGAAGAGGTCCGCGCTTGGTGTTCGCATAACTCGCTTGTCGATCCTGAGCAGTCTTAATCCGCTGCTTGATCACAAGAACTTTGTCCATGGCCGGCTGAATCAATTCTGGACCCTCGACCTGCCGTTCTCCGACTTCCTCCCAGAACAGAGGAGTACGACAACGTCGACCATACAACGCTTCAAACGGAGACATACCAATACTCCTATGAAAACTGTTGTTGTATGCAAACTCTATCAGTGGCAGATGATCCTGCCAAGCTGGCCCGAAATCCATCACACAAGATCTCAACATATCCTCAAGGGTACGAATAGTCCTCTCTGACTGGCCGTCAGTCTCCGGGTGATATGCAGTACTCAAACTCAAGGTAGTACCCAAAGCTTGCTGAAAGCTGCCCCAAAATCTAGATGTAAATCGAGGATCTCTGTCACTAACGATACTCACAGGCACACCATGAAACCGTACAATCTCCTGAATGTACAACCGTGCCATCCGATCGAAAGTGAAATCTCTGTTATACGGAAGAAAATGGGCAGACTTAGTAAGCCGATCTACTACCACCCAGATAGCATCTCTATTCCCCACAGACATAGGCAAGTGAGTCACGAAGTCCATCGTGATATGCTCCCACTTCCACTCCGGAATAGGAAGATTCTGCAATAACCCTCCAGGTCGTCGATACTCAGCCTTCACCTGCTGACAGACTAGGCACTTGGAGACATACTGATAAACATTACGTTTCATACCTTTCCACCAAAATCGAGTCCTCAAATCCTTATACATCTTGTTGCTCCCCGGATGAACACTCAACTTGCTACGATGAGCCTGGGACAAAATCTCCTCCCTCAAAGTGTCATCTTCCGGTACAACAACACGACCAGATAAACACAAAAGACCCTCGGACTGATAGTGGAATCCAGAAGTATTATCTCCATCAGCCAACCGAGCTAATCTCTGAACCTTAGAATCAGACATCTGAGCATCTCTAATCCGAGAATACAGAACTGGCTCAGACAAAATAGTAGCTACACGGATACTGTCGGTTCCCTTCCGATGCTTACAATTGAATCCCATCGAACAGAAATCCTGAATAATCCCAGATACAGCACAAGTCTGAAGAGCAGACAATCTCACCTTGCGACTAAGAGCATCGGCTGTGAGATTCGCAGAGCCTGGATGATACTTGATCTCACAATCATAATCCTTGAGTAGATCCATCCAACGACGCTGACGCATGTTCAACTCAGCCTGAGTGAATAGATACTTCAAACTCTTATGATCAGTGAAAATCTCAAATCGCTCACCATACAGATAATGGCGCCAGATTTTCAAAGCAAAAATGATCGCTGCTAATTCCAGATCATGAACAGGATAGTTTTCCTCATGAGGCTTCAACTGCCTCGACGCATAAGCAATCACATGCTCATTCTGCATCAGAACACACCCTAGTCCCTGCAAAGAGGCATCGGTGTAAACACTGAAACCACCAGATCCAGACGGTAAAGCCAAAACAGGCGCAGATGTCAAACGTCTGCGAAGTTCCAAGAAGCTCTCTTCGCCCTCTGATGTCCACTCAAATGAAACATCTTTCCGAGTGAGCTGAGTGAGTGGTTTAGCAATCTGAGAGAAGTTGGTAATGAAACGGCGATAATACCCAGCCAATCCCAGAAAACTGCGGATCTCGGCTACTGTCGTCGGACGCGACCAGTTCAATACCGCTTCCACCTTGCTCGGGTCAACTGAAACTCCCTCGCTAGAAATGACATGACCAAGGAATACAACCCTGTCAATCCAAAACTCACATTTACTCAACTTCGCATAAAGCTGATTCTCGCGAAGTGTCTGTAAAATAATCCTTAAGTGTTGTGCATGTTCTTGCTGATCATGCGAATAGATTAAGATATCATCTATAAACACCACAACAAACTTATCCAAGAAATCCCGAAACACCCGATTCATCAGATCCATAAAAACTGCTGGTGCATTCGTCACCCCAAAAGGCATAACCAGAAACTCATAATGCCCATACCGGGTCCTGAATGCAGTCTTCGATATATCTCCCTGATGAACTCGAAGCTGATGATAACCAGACCTTAAATCGATCTTGGAAAACACAGAGGTACCTTGCAGTTGATCAAATAAATCATCAATCCGTGGCAACGGATACTTATTCTTTATCGTAGCACGATTCAACTGCCGATAATCTATGCAGAGCCGCATAGAACCATCCTTCTTTTTGACAAAAAGAACTGGTGCTCCCCACGGGGACACACTGGGTCGAATATACCCCTTGTCAAGAAGATCCTGCAACTGCTGTTTCAATTCTTGCATCTCCGATGGAGCTAGACGATAAGGAGCTCTAGAGATTGGTGCCGAGCCTGGCACTAAATCAATGCCGAAATCTACTTCCCGAACAGGAGGAAAACCAGGAATCTCCTCGGGAAAAACATCCGGAAAATCGCAAACCACTGGAATGTCACTGACACCAACACTACCTGCGGACGAATCAATAGCATAGATAAGGTAGCCTTCCCCGCCCGACTCTAAAGCACGACAGGCTTTCAGAGCAGAAACCACAGGCATCGGGGGTCGCGCTCCCTCTCCATAGAAAAACCAACTGTCGCCCTCAACTGGACGAAACTGCACAAACTTCTGATAACAGTCCACAGTAGCTCTAAACATAGTCAGCACACCTATTCCCAGAATGCAATCAAAATCCTCCATCGCAAGAATCATCAAATTAGCAGTTAAAATATTACCCTCAAACTCTAGAGGACAACCCAAAACTAGACGCTTAGCTAGCGCCGAATGACCCATAGGTGTGGAAACAGATACCACAACACCCAAAGAAGTGAAAGGTAACGCATGACGCTTAGCAAATCTCGCAGATATGAATGAATGCGATGCACCAGTATCAATGAGAACGTAAGCAGGTAATCCACATAATAAAAACATACCTGCGATAACTCTCTCGTTCTCCTCAGCAGCCTGATCCTGGTTAAGAGCAAAGACCTGCCCTTGAGTACGCGGTCGGAGGTTAGAACCCTGAGTAGACTGTCCCTGCTGTGGCCTCTGATGAACTGAAGCCTGAGAACCAAATCCTGATCCTCCGCCAGTCTGTGGACAATCTCTCTTCATGTGGCCCATCTCACCGCACTTGTAACAAGCACCCGCAACCTTGCGACAACGCTCCGTCGGATGATCCTTCCCGCAATTCTGACACGGGCCCTTCTTCTTCCCAAAATGATGAACTCCTCCAGATACAGAGGAAGAAGAAGTAGATCCAGCCTTCTTAAACGAATGGGCGCGGGGACCCAAAGAACTAGTAGGACGAGCAGACTGCATGGCTCGACCTCTCAGCAAGCTGCCCTCAGCTTGGCGACAACGGTTTACAAGGCCCTCATATGATGTCGGATCATCGCAGACAACCACCCGATCATAAATCTCCTGATTGAGGCCCTGAAGAAAATGATTATACTTGGCCGTAGCATTGTCACTGACATGAGGAACATATGGAAGCAACTCAAAGAACTTCTGCTGATACTCATCAACAGACAAGCTTCCCTGCTTCAGATTGATCAACTCAATCGCCTTGGTCTGCAGAAGAGCTGGCGGAAAGTAAAGCAGCATGAAAGCGGCTCGGAAATCGGCCCAAAGAACTCGACCCTGACGCTGAACTATCGGTGCAGAGGTAGATCTCCACCACTTACGCGCACCACCCTCCAGCAAGAAATCGAGGGTATCCATCTGCTGCTCCGTCGAGCACTGAAAAGTCTTGAAACAGCTCTCCATCCTCTCGAGCCAGTTCTCCGCAACATCCGGAGTCTCACCGCCCGAAAGAGGTTTCGGCCCCATCTGCAAGAACCGATGCATACTAAAACTCCTATGCTCATCACGACGGTGCTGACGACGTTCTCGATGCTCTCGGCGACGCTCCCGATCGTCGCGGTCTCCCCAGCGTCCCACGCTGCCATGACTACTAGCATCGTCGTCATAACCAGACATCTCTAGCTACAAAAGTTACGAGAGATTAAACCCAAAAGAACAGTTCCAAATCCCAAAATCTTAATGCATGCTCTGATACCATAAATGTAGTGACCCGTTCCAGAATCACCTACTAATCAGAACTTAAGCATGCAAAATCAACATCTAAAATGAATCAGGTAAACAGCGAAAAAACAGTAATACAACCCAATCGAATCTGTAAGTACAAAATACTTAAACAACCAGATCGAACTAAATTCTAAGAACAAATACCAATAACTACAGGTCAAGCTCTGCCAGCTCCCTGTCCACTCCCTCCTGGGCCGTCCAACCTGAGACCTGCCCCATCGAATAGGGTGTCCAAAACAGAGATAAACCGAGGACGTGAGCATAAAACGCTCAGCACCGAAAGCATGAGTATACAAGACCATAATATGCATGTATGCGAAATGTACTGGATACCAGGATCTGGGTATAACGAAATACTGCTCAGGCAAATGACGTCAAGGTATGTAGCACTCTGCGCCGTCGCACCAGGAGGTGGCTCCCATACCAAAATAAACCTGTGGATATACCGGTGACCTGACCACCGTCGGCCAACGGGGTCCAACCATCCACAATAAACGAGGGCTGAGCACCCTCTCAACAGGCTATCTCAAAGATAATCAGGCCCAATATGATTATGCAAATGCCGCATAATAAACCATGCATCATATGACAGATAATAATGCAACATATAAACATGCAACACATAGTAAAGCATACTCAATCCTGCTATCTCGGATAGTACTTTCGTACCTCAAACCAGTAGATCCTAGCAATCAGCCCTAGAATCAAGCCTGCGCCCGTAGTCAGCCCACTGATGCCGCTAGCTCCCAACTAGAGCACAGCTCCGCTACAAAACCAGTAGCTCCCTGCTAGTGCCCGAACCTCGGGAAAAGACTAGAAATCTATCAGAAACGACTAAAACGCTCTGGAATGCTCGGAATTGGTGAGGAAATAGTGAAGCCTCGCGCCTCTATTTATAGACAATGATCGGACGATCCGAACCACTTCGGACGATCCGATCCGGTACATACTTCGGACGATCCGATCCACTTCGGACGATCCGAATCCCTGCATGTCTTCCACGTGTCCAGCCACCTGCATGTCTTACACGTGTCCAGCCACCTGTCTCGGACGGTCCGAACGTTGATCGGACGATCCGAACTCTGACCGGTCCTTCCGATCCCTGATCGGACGATCCGAACTCTGATCGGACGATCCGAACCATGATCGGTCCTTCCGATCCCACCGAAATATAATTAATCTAATAATTAACTCAAATTAGGCATCGGGATACTACATGAGCAGTCCTCATCCTATCGCGGATCTTGATTACTACATCGACAGCCTGCCGAATAATCTCTGGAACCAATTCTGCTCTCTCTCCTACTTCATCCCAATGAACAGGAGATCTACACTTACGGCCATACAGTGCTTCATATGGAGCCATAACAATAGATGACTGGAAGCTTTTGTTATAGGTGAACTCCACCAATGGCAAGTTCAACTCCCAACTCCCTGAGAAATCAATGACGCAAGCACGAAGAAGATCCTCCAAAATCTGAATAAATCGCTCTGACTGTCCATCTATCTGCGGATGGAAAGCTGTGCTAAACAGCAACTTCGTACCCATGGTCGAATGCAAACTCTTCCGAAAAGAGGAAGTGAATCTGGGATCTCGGTCAGATACGATAGAAACTGGAATACCATGAAGTCGGACTATCTCCCGGATATACAACTCTGCATACTGAATCATGGTGAAAGTCATCTTAATGGACAAGAAGTGCGCTGATTTGGTAAGACGATCTACAATCACCCAGATGGCATTTGATCCTCTGACTGTCTTCGGCAATCCGGTCACAAAGTCCATGGTAACATTCTCCCACTTCCACTCGGGAATGGGAAGAGGCTTGAGCAAACCTGCTGGTCTCTGATGCTCCGCCTTCACTTACTGGCAAGTCAGACACTCGGATACATATCGTCTGATATCTTTCTTCATCCCAGGCCACCAATACAATAGCTGCAGATCTTTGTACATCTTCGTACTTCCAGGGTGAATGGAGTACGGGGACATGTGGGCCTCTGATAGAATATCTGCTCGGATAGTATCACTGTTAGGAACCCACATCCTGTCTTGGTATCGCACTATACCGTCGCTGGCTGAATACAAGACACTGCCATTGGCTTCATCTCTCTGCTTCCACTTGGCCAACTTCTCATCTGCTGCCTGACCACTGCGAATACAGTCCATAAGAGAGGACTGAATCGTCAAGGTAGATAGACGGGGAACTCTACCTTGAGGATATGACTCTAGATCAAACCTCTGCATCTCAAGCTGAAGAGGTCTCTGAATCGTCAAATGAGCCATCACTGCCACTTTTTTGCTCAATGTATCCCAGGTGGTAGCTAATGTAACAGTCGTAGTCTTTCACAAGCTGCAACCAACGCCTCTGACGCATGTTCAGCTCCTTCTGCGTAAAGAAATACTTGAGGCTCTTGTGGTCGGTAAAGATCTGGCACTTCTCTCCATACAAATAATGCCTCCAAATCTTCAAGGCAAAAACTACTGCGGCCAACTCTAGGTCGTGGGTGGTTTAGTTCTTCTCGTGGATTTTCAGCTGTCGAGAAGCATACGCTATCACTCTCCCATGCTGCATCAAAACTGCACCTAAACCGAGCTTCGAAGCATTGGTATACAGGACAAACTCGTCGGGCCCCGACGGCATGGCCAAAACTGGTGCTGAGATAAGAGCTTGCTTCAAAGTATCGAAGCTCTTCTGACACTCCTCGCTCCATACAAATTTCACATTCTTCTTGGTCAACGAGGTGAGTGGAACGGCAATGGAGGAGAATCCCTGAATGAAATTCCTGTAATATCCTGCTAGCCCAAGAAAACTGCGGATCTCAGATGCATTCTATGGCACAACCCAATCTCTGACTGCAGCAACTTTTGCTGGGTCTACCTCAATACCACTGCTAGAAACAATGTGGCCTAAGAACGCCACATTCTCTAACCAGAATTAGCATTGGCTGAACTTCGCGAACAACTTATGCTTCTGCAAGGTCTGCAATACTGTGGTCAAATGTCTGCTGTGATCCTCTTGACACTTGGAGTAGACGAGAATGTCGTCTATGAACACTATCACAAACTGGTCAAGATACGACTGAAATACGCGATTCATGAGATCCATGAAGATCGCTGGCGCATTCGTCAGACCGAACGGCATCACAAGGAACTCATAGTGGCCATAACGAGTCCTAAAAGCAGTCTTGGAGACATCAGCATCTCTCACCCTCAACTGGTGATAACCGGAACGCAGATCAATCTTTGAGAAAATCGAAGCTCCCTGCAACTGGTCAAACAGATCCTCAATCCTCGGAAGTGGGTATTTGTTCTTCACTGTAACCCTGTTCAACTCTCGGTAGTCAATACAAAGCCTCATCGAGCCATCCTTCTTCTTAACAAACAATACTAGCGCGCCCCAAGGTGAAAAACTCGGGCGAATGAACTCCTTGTCGAGTAGTTCCTGAATTTGCTTCTTAAGCTCTGCCATCTCTGTCGGTGCTAGTCGGTACGGCGCTTTGGATATCGGAGTCGTACCTGGCATAAGTTCAATGGAAAACTCCACTTCTCTCTCGGGTGGCATACCAGAGACGTCTTCGAGAAAAACGTCTAAGAAATCTCTTACAATTGGAACATCTGAGGCTGACTGGCTGGGTTCCTCAGGGACAGATAAAAAGGTTGCTAGAAACGCCCGACATCCTCTATGCATGAGCTTCCTAGCCTGAACATAAGGAATAAGCGCGGTAAAGGAAAATACCTGTCCTGCTCAAATAAGAACTGCTCCATCCCAGGCGGTCGGACTAGAACAGATCTCCGTTGGAAGTCTATCAACACTCTGTTCCTCGATAGCCAGTCCATCCCCAGGATGATGTCAAATTTTGGCATCGATAGCACGATCAGATCCGCATAAACAAGATTACCGTGCAGCTCAAGATCTATATCTCGGATAATATTGGTAGCTGCCATCTCCTCGCCTGACGGCAACACTACTGAAAAGGCTATGTCTAGCCCAATGGTCTTGATCTTGAGAAAGTTCACGAAGACCTCCGAAATAAACGAGTGAGTGGCCCCTGAATCTATCAAGGCCTTGGTAGCGGAATCAGATATAAAAATTCTCCCTAAAAGATCGGAACTCTAAGTTGAACCCAATAGCTAAAAGAACTAAACTTATAGACATGCAAAGGTCAAAGTTCTTCTAACTTAAATCCCCAAAATAATACTGAGTAGAGCATGCAATCCTATCGCGATTCTAAGTTCAAATCTTAATCCCGATTCCCAAAACACGAAAATTCAAATAATAACTTAAAGCTTAAAAGTACCTGTCAACAACATAGTCTCCGGGTTTGTTTCCGTGGCATGGAGAGCAAAAACTCTGCCTTGGGTAGGCAGATGCAACATGTGGTCTGGACTGCCATACTTAAAACACTTTCCTGAGCCAGACATAAATGCTCCAGGATGGCGGCGTGAGCACCTGGGACAGACTGGGTGCTCATAAGTCTTCGGGGCTGGGCGTCCCCGCTGCTGCTGCTGCTGGCCTCTGTTTCTAGGCGGCCCGTGAAAAAAAGACCTCTTGTTCTGTTGCTGATGCTGATGAGGAGGAGGGCGGTGTGGTATCTGGACTGGGCGCTTGCCCTGGCGATCCCTCTCGATATCCCGCAGATCCTGCTCTATGGCTAGAGCTTTGGAGACAGCGATCTCATAAGTAGCAGGGTCAGACACCCTAACATCCCGGCACAAGATCGGCCGTAGAACCACCAGGAAATGCATCAACTTGGCTTTAGCATCATTCGCGATCAGGGGCACAAAGTGACAACCCCTCTCGAACCTACGGATGAACTCCGTAACAGTTAGATCCCCCTGTCTCAGACTCATGAACTCAGTGGTCAACCTGGTGCGAACTTCCTCAGCAAAATATTTGGAATAGAACACCTCCGTGAAGCGCTCCCAACTCAGCGTAGCCACGTTCAGGGCTACCGATGCTCCCTCCCACCATAAGCGGGCATCTCCTCCGAGCAAGTATGTAGCACAGCGTACTCTGTCTGCATCTCCCAGCTCCATAAACTCGAAAATGACCTCGAGGGATTTGAGCCATCCCTCGGCAATCATGGGGTCAGACGTCCCAGAAAACTCCTTTGGATGCATCTTCATAAATCTATCATAGACAGCCTTGGGCCATGTCGGCATAGCTGCCACCGCGGCATGGTTCCCCGCAAACTGTGCGAAGAACTATGTCATCCCAGCTAGCATCTGGGCATTCATATCAGGCGGAGGGGGTGGAGGTAAGTCTTCCTCCCGCCTACGATCCTCACCATCCTTATGACGGCGCTCCTCGCCACCTCTCGGGCGTCCAACTTAGCGTCTAGGGGGCATACTGTTCCATACATAACCCATACGTTACTAACATCCATAATTCCATAACTTATTTTACATAAATTCTAAAATAATGAAAGGATCTGAACGTAAAACATTTCGTGGAATCATGCTGTTGAAATAATTCATGCTGTAAATAAAATGATGAAATGTAAAACTTACAGACCGAAGGCATGACTTCGTGAGCTTCTCGTGGTCAGTAGTAGTGTAACCCTTTACAAGAACATAGGCTCTGATACCAGCTTTAACAGCCCGAAAATCCTTGCTTCAAAATTTGCGGAAAAATTTAAAATTTTCTTTTAAATTAGGTAAATTTGCCTCATTCATAAAATAGATCGATAAATAAAGTTTGATGTTCAAAATAGCAGCGGAAGTAAATATTTGTTTGCAAAATAACAATTTAAGAATATCCAACAACTGATAAAAATATTTGCATAAAATGGCAAGTGCTGTAAATGAGGTCCTCGGGTGCCACTACTGCCGACCCAAGCTGGCTCACTGGTCCCCGCCCTCGGCCCCAGCCTCATCAGTACCTACAACAATCAAGTCTAGTGAGTTTAAAGACTCAACATGCATATATCATAGGTACGAGTAAATAATATAGTAAAATTTTTTTTTTGCATGGGATAAAATATCATGTCATGAGGCATACTGTGAAAATAACTTATCATGAGCAATTATAATACGTGCATAAATGAATAGAAAATCATAGTGAAAATGTTTGCTCCTTGGAGCCCTGTACTGAAATAATTTGTAATAATTTTTTTTTCTGTTGAGATTATGGTCTACGCAAGTGGCCTCTACACTGAACTGAACTGACCGGGGGGTACCAAACTGAACTGACTGGTCACTGGCGACCGGTTGGTACCAAACTGAACTGATCAGTCACTGGCGGCCGGGTAAAATAATGCTCTCATGATAGTGAATTGACCACAAGCAATATCGCATAAATCTCAAAAATAAGTATTTTCTATTTTTATGTACGTAATATAATTAAATGACATAATGAAATATCCTGTATTATTTTACCACATGGATTGGATCGCTCCCAGGCTCGCTGCAACCTAAATATGCTATGAAAAATATGCAATAGATTTTCTTGGGCAAACTATGCAATTAAATCCGATAACTGAGACAATTGCGCCTAACGACTACGTATTTAATCATGACTCCAAACCAACCCGAACCAACACTGACCCAACGTATAGTCATGATTAAAATACGCTTAAAATGATGAATTAATGCTCCTAAATGGTGAGGGTCGAAATCTAGGTGAATGGAGGCCAAAACATGAAACGGTCTTTCGAGAGTCAATTTTGCACATCGCACCGTAAATTCTCGTACGACTTCAAAAATGATCCGAATCACAAACGGACAAAAGCATGACCTTCTTAACTCGATGAGGCATTGTCCAGTGCAAGGCTATAGGTTAAAAAGCCAACCGAGCACTCGAAACACGACTGAGAACAACAGCACCACTTGCTGTCAAATTACAGCAGCTGTGCAATCGCATATCTTGTGTCGTTTTCGAAACTACCGGCCATTGGGGCTTGAACCACCGACCAGAGACTCTTACCAAAATCCCAACGAATGATTTGAACCATGGCTAAGGGCCCTAGGCCAGCCACAATTCACACCATTCCAGCAACAACTCGAAAGATTCACCCGGGAGCACCTTTGCATGCGCGTGGGGTATTTTGCTTTGTTTGCTGTCTCGTGTCGTTCCAGTTGCAATTTTATTAACCATGGCACGATCTAGACATCCAGTGGTAGGGTATGAACCGTGGCTAAGTGCCATAGGCCAACCAAGATCCACACCATTCCACCATTTTCGAAATACACATGCTGTAAAATGGGGAGGGCCGAAAGGTGCTGGGCTGTTCTTGAGTATTTTTGTGAAAACCGATTCACCATGGACCAAGCCACCAAAAGGGCGACTTAGTAACGTCTTAGACATGCTATGGAAGTGATCTAACCATGGCTATAGGCCCCTAGGGTCGCCATGATCAGATCCATTCCCTTTGACAGCACAACAGCATTTTTAGAAACTCAAATGGCCAAGATTGAAGAGTTGCTGTCAAATTCGAATTTTATCATGCATGGGGCTGGTTTGAATGGACCAACATGGTCTTAATGCATCCTAGTACATGTCTAGATGTAGCGTAATGAGCCTGGAGTCGAACCATCCACCAGAAACAACAAAACAAGAGAACCCGTGAAACTGCATCATGAAGGCCGAAATCTGTAGGTTTTGTTTTCTTAAAATTCTTGGTAGATTTCGATTTTTGCCATAGAAATGATGATCATGTAATGAAAATAAATGATAATAGGACTTGATTGAAGAGTCAAGGAAGAACATATGCATGCCTGGTTTCGTTTTGAACGAAAAACGAATGAATAAGACGATACGGCGCGGAGGAGGTGGAGCACTATCTTTTCTACCCTTCTTCTTACTCGATTTTTCTCTCCTATCTCCCACTGAATTCTCACGTTTTTTTTACGCTCTGAAATACTCTCTAATTCGGTGATGGGGGAGGGGAAAGGATGGTTAAGAGAGTGAGGGAAATGGTTGCAAGATATAGGGAACAAATCAAGACCAAGTCTCCACCTTTTGAAATTTTGAATTTTGGTTTGATATCAAATGATTTGTTGGTGTTTGTTGGGGTGAGGTGGCCGATTATTTACAAGCTAGTCTAGGTTAGAATAAGGTTGATTATTAATTAAATGGTGCTCCCAAAAATAAAAGAATTATCCTACTAATTAAATGCAAAGAAAGGGTCAAAGGTGGTGAGTTGGCAAGGAATGTTCTAGCAATAAAGGGGTGGCCGAAATCTTGGAATAGAATTGAGGGGAAATGTTGATTACCTAGTAAATTTATACCCTTTAAAAGCCTTACCTATCCTTTAAATAATTTTGTGACTTAACCCTTACTTATTGGAACTTAAATGAATTTATTTCCTACTCACCTCAAGTAACTTAAATAATTCCCTAAACCTCCTTATTAACTTAAATTAACTTACTAGCTAGCTAAATTAAATTCTGGAAATATTTTCTGAATCTTAAATTTTATCTCTAAACTCCAACTCCAGTCCGGCCTTACTGAAATAACTGAAAGAATAAAATTTAAACTACTGAAATAAAATAATTAACTTCTAAGAAAGCATTTAAATACTCATGCAATGAAGTCAATTTAATTTAAAATACTAGAATTATGCATGACTTATACGTATTCTAATTACGGGTTCTACAAGAAGAATAAAAACAATCTACTATTTTATATTATTAAAAAAATAAAAATATTTAGTTTTATGTGGATTTAGGGATTTCTCGCTTAGAGGGTAAAAACAATGGATATTGAGGAAGCAACAAGAATTGAAGAAATGAAGTTGAAACATTAGTCAATCTCATGCATTACCCAATTTAGGGGTGAGTAGAAACCAAAGCCAAATCAAATAGTTGGTTTGGTTTTTAGTCGATCGATTTATATTGGTTTTAAAATTAATCATATCGAAAAAATTGGTTTTGTTCAAAGTTTTGGTGAAAAGTCCTAACCGAACCAATTTTATAAATATATAATATTTTTAATTATATACATATTATTTTATTTTTTGTCATATAATTGATATTATGAAAGTTTGATGATTGATATTGGTGGCACATTTTATAAAGCTAAAAAAAATTGACCATTATCCCGTTCAATCTTCACAAGTATTTATTGATCTTCATGATGTTTTTGGAAAAGGTTAAAAACCTCGAGCAAGAAATCTTGGATGCGAGTGAATTTACTCTTACCAAATACCAAAGTTGGATAAACATAAAAGATAAATGTCTTTCTTTCTTTAAAGTGTGATAATGGATGATATTGAAGCTATTTCTAAAAGTTGAACTATTGAAAACTTATAGTTATCTATTTATAATAGCTAGTTTTGAAAATTTAAATTATGATTATAAAAAGTCAAAATATTTTATTTGAACAAAATTAAAATTTAAAATTGAACATCCAAAGGTTCGCGACGGTATTGAAAAAGCCGTCATTATATTAAATGGTGATTTTTTTTAAAAAAACCGATGTTTAAGAAGCGACGGTTTGTAAACACAAAATGCATAAAAAAACTACTACGCAAAAATTAAAATTATGTAGTTAATTTTCAGTGAAAAAAAATTAAAACCTGATTTGCGCGAAGAAATGCAGCTCCACGTAACGCTGGAAGATCGTACCGACGAGCAAATCTACGAAATAAATACGAAAAAATGTTAGTACAAAATTAAATAATTGAAACTTCGAAAAATTGATAGAGTTTAACTACTAATAGAGATAGACGAAAAATGTCTACGAACCTCGGTATATATAGAATTATAGCGACGGTTTTTAATAAAACCGTCGCTATATAGCAACGGTTCAACCAAAACTGTCGCGATAATAGCGACAGTTTTGGTAAAAACCGTCGCAAATCTAGATCGGCGACGGTTGTTGCATAACCGTCGCTACTATGGCGACGGTTTTGCAAAAATCGTCGCCGATCTAGATCGGCGACTGTTTTATTAAAACCGTCGCTATTATAGCGATGGTTTTCCTTAAACCGTCGCTATAATAGCGACAGTTTTTAATAAAACCGTCGCTTGTCAAATTAAGAGACGGTTTCCTAAAACCGTCGCTACAAAATAACGACGGGTAGAATACAAGACCGTCGCATAATGCGACGGGTAAAAAACCCATCGCACAAAATAACGACGGGTTTATCAAACAGTCGCAATATTAGCGACAGTTTATGAAAAACCGTCGCTATTATAGCGACGGTTTTTCTTGAACAGACGGTTTTAATTTAACCGTCGCTTAATTTGATAAGCGACGGTTTTAATAAAACCGTCGCTATTATATATAATATTAATTAGGAAATTGTAATTATGATCCTATTTATTTGTCTATTTTTTATGTTAGTCTTCTAAATTGTCAAATTCCCATCTTAGCATGTTATCTTAGTTTCTTTCTTCTTATTTTCTTTTTGCAATTTTAGTTTTTTTCTAACACGGTGTTAATGAAGTGTTGACGCAACGTTACATGACGATGACGTGTACATCGTCACATTAAACCTTAGAGACACAACAAAAATATTTTTTGATCCTCAGCTGACTGATCCGATAAAAAAAATATTATCGTGGGTTCCAAAGAAAATTTCTATGATACCTAGCAGGATGTTGGTCATCATGGTTTAAGATCTCAGAATTAGTTGGAGAATACTACTCACTAATCGATGTACTAGTTTTTTATTTAGAAAATGAAAACATAGCTTTCTTCTTTCTTCCTTGAACTTTCATTATAAAACCACCATGTCACGCCCCGAGACCGAGGCGTATGGTATATGGTTTCTTCTCGGTTTGGAATTTGACATTCTCACCCCAACAATTTACCATTGCATGAGTCTTGGCTAAACAATCCATTCTCAGAATGATGTCAAAATCCACCATTGAGAGTTGAATCGAGTCGGCATTGAACGTATGCATATTGTTACTGATTTTATAGTCTCGATGTTACTCGAAGGTTTCGATAGCCTTACTAGTAGGTGTTGCTATCCTAAAAGGTTTAACAAGCATTTTAGGTTTAACCCCTAATTTCTTAATGAACCTCTTAGATATAAAAGAATGTGTCACCACAATCAAACAACACATAAGCAGGTAATTTTTTTTATAAAATAGTAACTTCTAAAAAAAACTAGTGAAGGTCCCTCTAAGTTGCTAAATCTCAAGTTCGAGGTTACTCATGGTCTTAGATTGGGTCGCCATTTCTTGCTCAAACTTTGTCAAAATTATGTTCGAAAATGGTTGCAACATGCTCGAGATTTTAGAGAATTTATGATTAAATCGGTGTGATCTTCTCTGTGCAAAATGGGAGGGTTACTTATATGTGAGGAAGAAAAGTTTTTAGTCACGATTCTATCCCTTAAATGCATCATTGATGAGCATATATAGACCAAAAAGTAAGCTTGTTACCAAAAATAGAGGATGTCAAATCTGATGAGACTCTGATTACGCCTATGAATTAGATTTTAGGTCGTTGATTGATGGTTAATATACTACCTCAAATATAATTGTCAAGGATATGAATGCACTGGTCCTTTGGCAAAATTTGACATCTTATCACGTTTTGTATGTTAGGATCTCAGTCAGATTATGATCATGCTGGCTCTAATATCATTTAAATGTCATGTCCTGAGACCTAGGTGTACAGACACATTCGTTTTTTAACAATCACATAATTTTAAAAGAACATGCTCATAATACATTATATAACCAAACCAGTTTATAAAATAATCCGTCATTGTCTTTACAACATGAAAGAAATCAAATAGTGCAGAAGAGTAAAACTTAAAACGTAAATTGACAATTGAAATATGAAAATAATCTTTCTTGGAAAGCGGCTTCTTCACCAGCTCCAGACGTCTCATGATTTGTCCATCAACTTGTTTGTTGGTATTGTATAGGGAGAGAGGTAAGGGTGACTTAATTGGGAAACACTCAGCAAGTGGGGATTGTTTGGATATATATAACAAATACATATATTTTTTCTAAAAGTTACATTTCTTAACGGGAGACATAACGTATCATAATCATATCCTGAACATGAAGCATTGAAATTTCATCTAATTTCCACGATTTTACTAATATATGTCCCCTATATGTTAATACTCAAGTGACGACGCCATACAATGATTATAATCTCATCATATAGAGGTCATATAACAGTTATAATCCTACCATATAGCGGTCATATCTTATAATAGCTTTCCAAATTTTTATTGAATTATATCAATGTTTGGAACATATAAAGCTTAGACAAGACATAAACGAATAAATCATGCTCAAACGAAATTGTTCAAAAATGGAACATAGAATATCATACGTGTATAGAATATCATATGTGTATATACTTTTTTAATACATAAGCCCGGTTACTTTGGTCTTTCTTGATTCTAAACGTGAATATGAGTTGCTAGATTGTAGTTCAAATATAGTATTTGGTTGCTACTAGAAATTTTACTCGAAAATGGACAGAATAATGTCACGAAATCTGCTGCTGAAAGCCTCGAATTTGGCAGTTTTTCTTCTTGAATTTTTGTGAGGTTTTCGTTGTTCTTTTATCTTGGTTTGATCTCTTACTTATAGTTTGGATCTTACTTATAGTTGGGAACAGAGAAATTTAACGGATGCCTTAGTGAACGTTTTAAGGCTTTTAAGCAACTTATTTAATGCTATAATGTAGCCATCAATTGGGTGTTACAATATGAATACGGACATGGCTTAATTTTTGAGATTTGTCATTATAGGTTGTCATCAAGTCATTGAATGGATTCAAACTTATTGGATGTGCACAATATTTCGAGTTCTTGGGCTGTAGTATTTATAAATTTTTGTGGCCTTCACACAACCTATTAATGAATATATAATTCAGTCTTCGAAAAATTAATCGACAAAATATACCATCCGAGCAGATCCTATATACGGTTTCTAGCTTATACATATCATCAACCACAATGCATCTGCTCCGATGTATGTCGATACCATACTGAACCTCGCCATCTGATGACCCTCGTGGAGTCGATAAATGAGTCAAAGTCTAGGACTAGTATGTAGATCATCTGTGTTGTCTCGGATCAAAATACTAATGATATAAAACCTTAACTGCAGATTAATCTACTCGATAAATAATAACCAATTGGAAAGTCGGATGGAAGGTTGTCCAGTGACTCATCATATGATCACACATCTGTATGATTGAATATCTCTACGCACATACCAACGAAACCTGACCTATAACATCACATATATGTCTCGAAATAGAGTGACCAATGTATACCTTATTTTTTAATCAAAATTGGATAATCTTTTTTATTCCGACGAAATTAAGGTGTAAGACTTGTCATACAAAAGTACAAAACAAATGTTTTTTTTTTTTACTTTTTCCCCATCATATATTGATATGAAGATTTCATTCCGTGGATTCTTGAATGATTTCAACTTTTGTCAAATTTTTGTCTACCTTTTCCTGAACTAATAATGTTGCAAATCATTAATGAATCAAGTCTTAAAAATATTTTTTTAGAAAAAAATCATCAAGAAACTAAATATTTGGAAAAAAAAATATATTATCAATCTATAGTATACATATGATTTATGAGCTAAATTATTTATATATTATATTAAATAAACACCATGTGTATGTCGGCTAGTTTAAGTGTAAAGATAAAGTTAAATCATTGGGATACTTTTGTACGCGTGTGGAGATTTTGTGTGCTTACACGAATGAATCAGTTGGAATATGAGAAAAAGTCGTTTAAAGATGAAAAAGTTGATTCTTTGATAGATTCGGATAAACATTAAATTATACAGTCACAAACACCAAACGTGGTAGTGGAGGTGTCACAAGGGGTTTTGTGAAAAAGTTGATTCCTTTTGATAGATTCGTAAAAACATTAAAGTATATAGTCACAAATCACAACACGTGGCAGTAGAGGTGTCACAAGGGGTTTTGTGTGACAAAGTGTATAGTAGGTGGAGGGATGACAATGGGGTGGAGTAGGGTTTGTTATCTCCATCCTAGTCTTCGAATTACATCCCTACCCCTATACCTGTCACTATCTTCGTTTTTTCGGGTTCGGGTTCGGTTCCAATTTCAAAAATATTAATGCGGCAACACGGCGTGGGTATAGGGATTTCCCGCCCCGATCCCCGTTTCGAGTATTCCCCTTGGGTCTCCAAATCCGTGGGAAAAATTATCATCTCTAAGTAGGTGTTGGTGTTTAAATTTATGGAAAATAACTTTTTTAATCAGCCAATATTGTTTATTTTGAATTTTAGTTTATTAACAGGTTAAATTTTGGTCATTGTACACTAACTATCAGTGTTCGGTTATTTTGGTTAAATTGCTGATGCGACGCTGAATATATAAACTTTTTCGACATCATAGCAGCATTCTTTTTAATGTTAGTAAATTTTTGTTTGAACTTAACAATTTTCAATGTAAGATCAATATTTTTTGTTTCAATGTCACAATTTTCAATATAAAATTAATACTATAAAGATAATTTTCTTAACTAAACACATAAACTAAGCTTTATAATAATGACATTCTATTACAATTAACTATAAAAAATTGATTTTTTAGCATTTTTATTTGCAAAGTGATCAACCAATATTTCATAAATATATTTTTATTAGAACTCATTGATGTTGCGGAATATCACGAACCGGAACCTTCTTGTGCATTCCAAAAACTTCTAAATAGGTGCTCTGTAGAGGTTCAAGCACTTCTAAAACATTCTCCATATTTCATCAATTAAGAGTTTTCTGTGAAATATTTTGTGCATAGAATAATCATTTAGAATAGTATAGAATGGAATTAAATAGAATAGTGTAGATCTTAGAACCTCCTAGAGAGTTGATATGTATCGCTTTCATTGTAAAAAGCTACTAGTATAAATAGGATTAATATAAATAGGGTGAAGCTCTTATTGTAAACTACCAAGTTTTCAAGCAATATAGCATTTTCTTTCAAAGTTTTCTAGAAGCATTTTTACTTAAGTCACTTGCACACAAGCACCAAAGGACTTTATTTATGCAGCTTACATGGGTAAACAGATAAAGTAAATGTCATAATTGTACAAAACCGTAAAATATTATTAAAATAAAGATCGTTTTACATTAGAGCCAATAAAAAACCAAGCCACAAGTTGGCTCGCTCGACACCTACTATAACAAATACAAAATACTAGGAAATTCAAATATCCAACCATATTTTTCCTACCAATTAATAGAATAAACATCCTTCCATGGTAGTTATTATGTATAGGACATATCAGTGGATTTTCACAGAAGCACCACAGAAGGAAAAATTGGAAACACAGACCTGCTGACGGAGATAGAGGCCTGTCATAAATCATAGATTGTAAGGGGCTGCTGACTGAGGATTTCAGTCGAGAGGGCGGACTTTTCAATGACAATTTTTAAAGAGGAATTTCGTTATACTGGAGATGAGGAGAGTAAATATTCAGGCTGTAATCTTTGTAGAAGTATCCCACATAAGGGAAAAAAAATATTCAGGCTTTAAAATTGGAAGGGTATAAAGGCATCGTGAAAAAAATTAGAGGTGCCAACTTTGAAGCTCGTCTTTGACAACACATGCAAAACCAGGAATATTTAGCAGGGCAAAGTTGCATAGATACAGAACACCGGTGTAGCTTATGGGTTTGATCAACTCCATTGCCATTCTTCACTCCCGAACAAATGGCGTATTCTATTGATTCAAATGGCACATTTGCTGAACAAAAATTGCAATGTTCTTCATATTCAAAACTCTCTCTCCTGTTAATAAAGCAAGAATGGAACCAGCCTTCAACTAATAGATTGATACAGTATCTTAAGATGCTATTCTATGTATGTGTGCATGAATGAACCAAAAGAAGTTCAATAAAGATAAGAACATCATGAATTACCTCTTCTTAATTTTACCAACTTTGGCAGCAAGAAATTTTAAATCATCCTCGACACTTTTCTCATGAATTGAGATATAGTGCTCCAGTTGTGGCCATTCAATAGGACGCCAACAGCCAACATCGCAAAAATTTGTTGGCACATCTGACAGAAGATCTAAAATGGCAGAAAAATATAAACCAACAAGTCTTCTCTGTATTTCATTTTCACAGCACAACTGCAACTCCTTCCATACATTTGTCTGTTCCTCTATGGCAATACTGAATCTTTCCAAGTCTTGGTGTTTTCTACTCTAGCTCACCTCATCATTTTTAAGCACAACATGCCTGATGATTACATTGATGAGGTGCAACTTACGGGTTGAAAGAGTGGGCAAAATTTTAAATGCCGTAGACAAGAACGTAGTACAAATGCCAAAATTGGATCCAAAATAAGATGTCAACCATTTCTGCAGAATATGCTCTACATAGTTTGGTATCGACTGTTTGAAAGACACGAGGGCTGCCACAATATCCCAAATGTTCAGAAGCCCACTGAAACTCCCACACAGACTCAAAGACCATAATATGTTTTTTCCCCACCAAATTAATTCTACCTCAGGGAAACAAGGAAATGATCTGAAATCAATATCAAAACATATATTGGAGGAAGTGTCCATTTGATGCCCTCCAATCCAAAGGAACTCGATAGCAGCTTTCTGATTTCTGTAAAATTACAATAACATTTATTGGTCAATCAAACATAGGTAACTGTTTGGACAGTTAGTTCTTATTGCTTCTGTTCAGCTTTTGACTAAATCATTAAAATTTTCTTTTAAAGAAATGTGGGTGCTTGTTTGTTGCAAGCATCTATCCACATGGCAGTTGATATTTCATAATTTGTTACCAGAAAATATAATTTTAAAAGTTCACCTTTCCTGGTACATGGGATTTAATAAATCAGAATCAAATCTTCGAGCCTGCAAATAACAGACACCAAACTTCTTAGAACTAGATTTAAGTACAGGGGTATCAATGACATCTATTCAGCATAAGGTAAAAGGTGACCAAGTGCAAGAAAATGATCAAGAGATTCCATTGCTTAGAGTCATGTTAGTCAACTAAGCTCCTTTTCCTAGGTATTATTATATGACTACTGTTCCGGAGAGATAAAATTTTGATCTTTCTATTTTCCTCTTTATTTTTATTTTCAGTAAATTTTCTTTATTTTTGTAAAGGGCAAGAAACAAGATATTGACCAATCTCACCTGAAACATAATATGAGAAGTAAAAAATCAATTTTTTGGATGGTATGCTATCTAAGAGTTTTCTCAAAATGCTATGAATAGAATTCAGTTTTTTCTTCAAATCTTGAATCGCTACATCGAGTGAGTTTATTATTTTGACTTAATTTGATAAGAGAGAAAAACTAGTACAATATTCAGGATAAGTTCATGGACATTCCAACTATAAGAGAATGGACGGATGGAATATGATACCACAGCAATTGCCAAGCTCCCATGAGATACTGCCAGACCAAAGCAAGAATCATATACATATGGAACCTGCAGAGAAAATCTAGAGTCTACTAGAAACAAATATGCAAATTTAAAACAGAAGTAAACATGAAAAATTAATGCATACATCCGGGGAGCTATTCAAACCAGGAGTATTTGAAGGGATGTGTATTTCCCTTAGTGCTTTCCCAACTAAATTCCACGCTTTTATAGAGTTGTCCAGTATTACATGAACTTGATCAAATAATCTGGAGGGCTACCAAGTTTTTCAACCTCAAGGCTTTCTGCTTGAGGCATTACTTGATAACAAAAGCAATTAACATGGATTTTTTAATTTTTAATATCTGTTGAACTAAGACTCCCTTAATATTAAAATTCATATTAATATCAATAAGACACTTCTTCAATATTTATTACCTGGCTGCAGCTGTACAAGCAGAGTCCATCAAAAGCCCAAGCTAAACCAGTGACCTGATTGTTATTTTACAAGATAAATCATATGCCATTCCATATGCCAAAAAAGGTGTTGAGAACTTACAATGTGGTCATGCGCACTACAACAGCCAATTATTTCAAATTCATGGCTGCTCATATTCATGGTCCACACTTCAAATGATCCGGATCCTTTACCAATAGCCAGGAACAAATTTAGTGGTGTTTGCAGGGGGGCAGCAAATGAAAGTATGGAGACAGGTGCTGAATCAACAGTAATAACCTAATTACACGAGCAATCACAAGTTCCAAAATAAGATATAATCAAAGTAGTTGGTCTAAATATTGAAAGGATAAGTAGCAGACTTTTAGCAGGTTATGCTGACCTCCCTCAGCAAAGAAAATGAAGCATGAACAGTTTCAGATGACTTCAGCAGTTCCTTAATATACACCTGCCAAATATTCACTCTATAAACAAAAAGAAGAGGAAAGTCACAAAATTAAATGTTATAATCAAATAAAAGGTAAACCTTATATGTATGTGTGTGTATAATTCAGTAGTTCTAACCCATGTCAAGCAAATGTGCTAGAATTTTGGCTTCGAAAACAGAAAAAGGTTAATTAGTTACTCACCTCCCATTAGAACTTCCCATCGCTAAAAGAAGTTGAGGTTTTGAAATTTCAGAGCCATATAAATCCCAGCAAATAGATGTGATGCATGTATCATGTGCCTTGAGAAAGCCACCATTTGATGCTTTACATGGGAGTTCAGGGGTAATAATGGAATAACTCTCTGGTGCATCAATTCTCCAGAATGAAATTAGACCACATTTCAATCCATTAGCAAGAATAGAGCAGCAGCCCGAGGAGTTATGAGGAATAGAAACCCAATCTTCAGATGTCCTCAAAATCGGTGACCAAGCCACAATAAGGGGTGTCAGCATTGCATTGCGAGAAGCATATTGTTGTGTCGTTATTAGTTGAACATTGCATTCTTTGATCTTCAGAGGTGTCCCTTCAGAAACAGATATGGGAATAATTTCCCATGTATTGTTTTCTTTTACATTGTCAAGTTTTTTTGCAGCAACCTAATAAAAATAGCAACACATTCAATGTAATGGCATATATCAAATGCACAACTTTTCAAATTGAAAGCAGATCATGTAGCTGCATTGAAGCTGATTTAGTAAGTAAGGAGGTTCATGTCATGGAATAAAATGATAAAACTAAATCAGATAGTGAATGCAGTGAGACGTACATTAGTTTCATTCTATCTCCTTCGTTTTCTTTCCTTTCTTAAACTAGATACAGGTGGCTCATTAGGGCATTCAGATCCTGCATTATCTCGACTCCCTATCACCTGTATAAAGAAAAAACCCCAAGAATAGTTGGAATTCATATCATTAATTGTTATGTCATCAAGAATATTTCATCTAGAAAAGTATATGGGGATATGCAAGAAACGCTAATCAGCAAAAAGTTGAAAGATAGAACCAACTCACATCTAAACTTTCTGAAGATATAATTGGAGACTCTCCGAAATTGATCTCGAAAAGATAATTATACGTCATCTCTGATATGTCCATAACCTAGAAAATTTCAGACTATAACTTTAGCAAATGTGTGAAAAACAAACATTAAATTTAGGAATCACAGATAACTTACTAGATTCCAAATTCATGACATTTATTATGCATAAGCAACAAAACCATAAATACAACAAACTTGAAGGGCTATGAAATTCTTTTTGAAAGAAATGTTGATTAGGTATTCCCTCTCCAAACATAAACAAAGCCTCCAGTACTAACACAACAAATTTACACATTAGCACAAATATGAATCTAGTCATGGGCTCATAGCCAACATAGAACCAACAGTAAGAACATATTTAAGAGCATCTATAGACACAAGAATTGAAACAATTTCCATTGCTAAAATTTTCACAATTTTTTTTGGTTCAGGAAGATTATTAAAGTGAAGAGACAGCAAGCTCGAACCATAATTCTGGTCCTGCCACCACTACTTCCTGAAAGCTTCATTTATAAAATACTTAATACCTCAATCCATTCAGCCGAAAAATCATAGAAGGGAAAGCGGTAAAGTTTGACGCGTCCCCCAGTGGTGCAAACAGCAAGCAAACAACTGCACGATTCATAGCAAAATGTAGAATTAATTCAGGGAGGCAACTTGCGTTGCATACTCAAACAAAAACTTCGATCAGGGGTAATGGTATCAGTACCCAGCATTGCTAGCAAGACCTGCATGAGACCAGGAAATTGACCTAACACATGGCTGTGTATCCCGCGACACATGCATTGGCAACAAGCACCCAGAGAGAAAATCTATCCCTGTGACAAAATGAAAACAAAATCAAATGCAGTGACCTGAGAAAATAAAAAGTACTTGAAACCTCTACTCAAAATTAATTTTAATTTGCACTCTAAAACCACAAACCCAGAAATCCAAATGGCATCCAAATTGTGTACATACATACATACAATGAGCTCATTCAAAACTATGAAATTCATTTTTTAATATGATTCTACGTACCTCCAACATTTATGACACCAATGGAAAAAGGCTTGCTTGGGAGAACAGAAATTCCACCTCGACATCCAGCTCCAGAAGGTTTAGCAGGATTCTAACCAAGTCAACAACAAGCATATACCAGTGATTCGAAGGCTAAATCAAACAGTATAAAATTAAATCCTAATTTGAAAAAACAAATAAAAAGTAAGGTAATATGAATTATATAGACCAACTACTATAAGATTCTCTATCAAATTCAAATCAGACCCTATATTGAACTCCAACATAAAACAGCTTCCAAGCCAGTTATGAAGATCAGGTAGATTAAAATGTAAGCATAAATTTGGCGTTTAAAATTCAATAACAATGCAAAAATCTTCGGCTAAAATTAAGCATGCTATTCAGAAATATTATTACATTATATGCAATCAATTGATTTAGTAGTTGTCTTTCCTAAGTCATGGGATCAGATCCCATCAGGTGGATCACATAATACTGGACTCAGAATCAGTGGTCATTGATTCTTGTTCATGTCAGTGCATGGTTAATAATGTCATCTGCATAATCCTCACACTAACAGAATCACTTGACAGCCCAAAATTCTTGATCAACTAAAAACTCAGCTAGAACAGATTGAATGCCAGGATACTTCTGAAGTTGAGAAATTTCAATGTTGAGACTCAAATGCTATACATCGTATCAGTAAAATTGCATCAAATCAATTCAATACTAAAATCAGCAAACTTTGAAAAGTTAACAATTACCAGGATCGTAACGAGGCTACCAGAAGCGACCGCCACCAGATTCTCTTCGGACCAAGCAACAGCGTTCGGATAACAAGGCGCTTATACGAGCACCGCTGCTTGGAAGCGGGAAGACATTGTTGAAGAGAATTGAAACAGAAAGCAGAGCGGCGTTTTATTATTTTGGAGTGAAGCGGATTCGATGCTTCGACCTAATTTGTGAAACAGCTCGAATAGTCCAAATCGAATTACACCATATAACCTACATATATTTGTATTTCCTAGACTAGACTAGAAGACTTAAAAAAATCTTCTATTTTATATTATTAAAAAAAATATTTATTTTTGTGTGGATTTAGGGATTTCTCGCTTAGAGGGCAAAAACAATGAATATTGAGGAAGCAACAAGCATTGAAGAAATGAAGTTGAAATATTAGTCAATCTCATGCATTACCCAATTTAGGGGTGAGTAGAAACCAAAGCCAAATCAAATAGTTGGTTTGGTTTTTAGTCGATCGATTTATATTTGTTTTAAAATTAATCATATCGAAAAAATTGGTTTTATTCAAAGTTTTGGTGAAAAGTCCTAACCGAACCAATTTTATAAATATATAATATTTTTAATTATATACATATTATTTTATTTTTTGTCATATAATTGATATTATGAAAGTTTGATGATTGGTATTGGTGGCACGTTTTATAAAGCTAAAAAAAATTTGACCATTATCCCGTTCAATCTTCACAAGTATTTATTGATCTTCATGATGTTTTTGGAAAAGGTTAAAAACCTCGAGCAACAAATCTTGGATGCGAGTGAATTTACTCTTACCAAATACCCAAGTTGGATAAACATAAAAGATAAATGTCTTTCTTTCTTTAAAGTGTGATAATGGATGATATTGAAGCTATTTCTAAAAGTTGAACTATTGAAAACTTATATTTATCTATTTATAATAGCTAGTTTTGAAAATTTAAATTATGATTATAAAAAGTCAAAATATTTTATTTGAACAAAATTAAAATTTAAAATTGAACATCCAAAGGTTCGCGATGGTATTGAAAAAGCCGTCTCTATATTAAGCGATGGAATTTAAAAAGCCGTCGCTTTATTAAACGGCGATTTTTTTAAAAAAACCGCCGTTTAAGAAGCGACGTTTTGAAACCATAAAATGCATAAAAAAACTACTACGCAAAAATTAAAATTATGTAGTAAATTTTTGGGGGAAAAAAAATTAAAACCTGATTTGCGCGAAGATATGCAGCTCCACGTAATGCTGGAAGATCGTACCGACGAGCAAATCTACGAAATAAATACGAAAAAATGTTAGTACAAAATTAAAAAATCGAAACTTCGAAAAATTGATAGAGTTTAACTACTACTAGAGATAGACGAAAATATCTGCGAACCTCGGTATATATAGAATTGTAGCGACGATTTTTTATAAAACCGTCGCTATATAGCCACGGTTCAACCAAAACCGTCGCGATAATAGCGACAGTTTTGGTAAAAACCGTCGCCGATCTAGATTGGCGACGGTTGTTGCATAACCGTCGCTACTATGGCGACTGTTTTATTAAAACCGTCGCTATTATAGCGGTGGTTTTCCTTAAACCGTCGCTATAATAGCTATAGTTTTTAATAAAACCGTTGCTTGTCAAATTAAGAGACAGTTTCCTAAAACCGTCGCTACAAAATAACGACGGGTCGAATACAAGACCGTCGCATAATGCGACGGGTAAAAAACCCGTCGCACAAAATAACGACGAGTTTATCAAACAGTCGCAATATTAGCGACAGTTTATGAAAAATCGTCGCTATTATAGCGACGGTTTTTCTTGATCCTTCGCTATTCTAGCGACGGTTTTAATTTAACCGTCGCTTAATTTGATAAGCGACGGTTTTATTTAAAACCGTCGCTATATAGCGACGGTTCAAGAAAAACCGTCGCTATAATAGCGACGGTTTTATTTAATTGTAATTATGATCCTATTTATTTGTCTGTTTTTTATGTTAGTCTTCTAATTTGTCAAATTTCCATCTTAGCATGTTATCTTAGTTTCTTTCTGTAAAGGCCCGTATTTCGTATTTATTTATTTTTTTTTGCGGAATTATTAAAAATTTTCTAATTAAATAATTAACTCGCCTCATTTATAAAATAAACATGTAAATAATTTAAACCTTAAAAATAACAGCAGAAGTCAACATTGTTTTTTAACAACAACTAAAAATAATTCAACATATTAAAATAGTGTTTGAATGATAAAAGATGCATAAGCTAAAACATGAGGTCCTCGGATTTACTACTGTTGTCCCAAAATCGCTCACTGGTCTCCGTCCGCGGTCTCGACCTCATCAATACCTACAACAATCAAGTCTAGTGAGTTTAAAGACTCAACATGTATATATCGGGAATAACAAGTAAATATATCATAAAATCGCATGCAACTTAAAAATAAAGTATCGTAAAACGTACGGTGAAAATCGTATCATGAATAATTATAACTACGTGCATATCTAAAAATCATACGTAAAAGCTTTGCTCAATATATCTCTGTCATATCATATCATAATTTTCTGGTAGAGATAATGTTTCTAAGCAAGTGGTCCATGACATAACGTAAGCGCCTGATCAGACTAAACCACAATATACTGGGCGGTAGAGATCAATCACAGCCCTTGGACTGCATGTCCGTACCCATACATAATCATAAACCGTTCGTAAGTCACCGGGTGGAGAGGTCCTCAGTTGCGCCTACCGACTTCCAAACCCATAAACGTAAGGTGGCCACAAGACATATAGCATATATCTCAAAAATAAACATTTTATATTTTTATGCACGTAATATAATTATACTCTTATTTTACCGGATGAGTTGGATCGCTCCCAGGCTCGCTGCGACTTAATTCTAATATGTGACCATACAAATAATTTTAACTTGACAAAAACTTAACAACTAAACTAAAAAAAACGAGACGATTAGGACCAACAACTTGATTTTTAACCATGGCTTCGTACCAACCCGAACCAACATTAAACCAACGTTTAGCCATGATTAAAGATACCCCAAACATACTGAAAAACATGCATAAGAATTGCAAAACACGAAAATAGGTGAAAGGAATCCAAAAACATAAAACACTCTTTCGAGAGTCATTTTGGCACCTTTCACCGTAAATTCTCGTACGACTTCTAAACTCAACCAAATCACGAACGGCCAAAAACATGACTTTCATAACTCATTAAGGTAGTGTCCAGTCCAAGGCTATGGGCTAAAAGCCAACCAAGAACTCAAACAAGCAACAAAACCGAAACTGAAAGTTGCTGTCAAATTACAGCAGTAGCAGCTTGTGTGTTTGTGGTGTAAACTCTGAAATGTAATGATCATTGGCCTGAACCAACGACCACAAATTCTTACCAACATCCTAAGACATGGCTTGGACCATGGCTAAGGCTAAAAGCCAACCACAACCCAAGCAAACACCTAGGACAATCACAGCATACCAACCGAGAACTCAATTCTGTGCAGTGGGATGTCTTGCATTGTTTTGACGTCATAGATCATTCCAGTGGCTATATGAACAACCATGTCTTGATCTAGACATGATGGAGTGTTGTATAAACCATGGCTACGGCTAGGAGCCAACCACAATTCATCCAACATCTCCAAAAACCGAAAGTTACTCACATCAAGAAAAATCAGATTTTTGAAAACCGAAGTGCACTTGTCATGTTTCTGTAAAATTCTGAGGGGTATATGAAACAAGCTTTGAAAAGATGATTTGGTCACGTCCTAGACATGATAAGGAAGGGTTCTAACCGTGGCTACAGTCCCTAGGACAACAAAGATTCGAACACCCCTTTAAACAATCCAATGACAGAAACTGTGAACTCAAAATTCTGTGCTCATAAAATGTTGCTGTCCTATCTTTGTTTGTGCGTGTATGGATGTAAACCAATGGACCAATAACACCCTAACGCACTCTAAAACATTCCTAGAAGCAGCCATGGAAGCCTGGAACCGAGCAACTCCCTGTAAACAACACAAGCATCCAACCCGTGAAGCACCAAAGACAAAAGCCGAGAAGCTGTACTTATTTTTCAAGAATGTTGCTGTCAAAATTCGTTTTGTCCCTTGATTTATGAACATATACTGATTTAAAATAGCTAATATAACTTGATTGCAGAGCAAAGGAATAATATATACATGCCTGGAATTTATTTTGACAAAAACAAATCAATACGACGAATACGAGCGGCGGAGTCGGAGTGGAATTTCTCTTTTTGTTTTCTGCTGCCAATCTCGATTTTTAGCTGCTGTTCTCTTCTGATATTTTCGAGTAAATGGAAGAATAAAGGCTAGGTAATGAAGATGAATGATATTAGATTTGTTAAATGAGTCATGAATTGCATTGAGGTAGGGTTACAAGTGAAGAAGTTGAATAGAATTTGAATTGTTTCTCCTTCTCCTAGCTGCCGTTGATTTATTCCTCATTCTTAGCTGTATCATCACGTTGGTTTGCTTGGATATTTAGTTGAGGAAAAATTGTGTTTGACTTATTCATAATTGGTGACTTAAAATGGGAAATGAATATACTATAAAGCCATTTAGGAATGGGTTGCATAGAGATTACCACACATCTGAAATGGGAAGGTTGGACCGAAAGGTATAACATTGATAAAATCTTGTATTTTAAATTCTTAAGGTTTTAAATATCCAATATACATTTTAGTGAATTAACACATTAATTTAGATTAAACTCTTGCATGACCTTGCATGGATTCAAATTTAAGTATTTAAATACTATGTTTAATTTGTTGAATATATATTATACCTAGATTAATTCATCCTCATTTGTTTACATATTTTAATTTAAGCTTTAATTATATATTGACCCTAAAAGAACTTATTTAACAACTTAGCTTTAATTAATTTAATAAATCCTAGAACATTCTTTTTCTTTAAATTAAATTACTCCTTGACTTAAATTAATTTAGGAATATTTTTCTTATTATTAATCTTATCTCTAATCTCCAAACTCCGTTCCGACCTCGCGTATTTATCATGAAAATATAAACTAAACATCTAATTTTAAAATAAATAATCATGACTTAAAAATTATTAAAATGAATTAACACTTCATATATATAAAAAGTCATTTTTAATTTAAATAATAGCAATTATGCATGGATTATATGTAATCTGATTTTCGGGTTCTACACTTTCTTCTTATTTTCTTTTTGCAATTTTAGTTTTTTTCTCACACGGTGTTAATGAAGTGTTGACGCAACGTTACATGACGATGACGTGTACATTGTCACATTAAAACTTAGAGACACAGCAAAAAAATTTTTTGATCCTGAGCTGACTGATCCGATAAAAAAAATATTATCGTGGGTTACAAAGAAAATTTCTTTGAGACCTAGCAGGATGTTGGTCATCATGGTTTAAGATCTCGGAATTAGATGGAGAATACTACTCACTAATCGATGTACTAGTTTTTGATTTAGAAAATGAAAACATAGCTTTCTTCTTTCTTCCTTGAACTTTCATTATAAAACCAACATGTCACGCCCCGAGACCGAGGCGTATGGTATATGATTTCTTCTCGGTTTGGAATTTGACATTCTCACCCCAAAAATTTACCATTGCATGAGTCTTGGCTAAACAATCCATTCTCAGAATGATGTCAAAATCCACCATTGAGAGTTAAATCGAGTCGGCATTGAACGGATGCATATTGTTACTGATTTTACAGTCTCGATGTAACTCGAAGGTTTCGATAGCCTTACTAGTAGGTGTTGCTATCCTAAAAGGTTTAACAAGCATTTTAGGTTTAACCCCAAATTTCTTAGTGAACCTCTTAGATATAAAAGAATGTGTGTCACCACAATCAAACAACACATAAGCAGGTAAATTTTTTTATTAGAATAGTAACTTCTAAAAAAAACAATTGAAGGTCCCTCTAAGTTGCTAAATCTCGAGTTCGAGGTTACTCATGGTCGTAGATTGGGTCGACATTTCTTGCTCAAACTTTGTCAAAATTATGTTCGAAAATGGTTGCAACATGCTCGAGATTTTAGAGAATTTATGCTTAAATCGATATCTTCTTTGTGCAAAATGGGAGGGTTACTTATATGTGAGGAAGAAAAGTTTTTAGTCACGATTGTATTCCTTTTATGCATCATTGATGAGCATAAATAGACCAAAAAGTAAGCTTGTTACCAAAAATAGAGGATGTCAAATCTGATGAGACTCTGATTACGCCTATAAATTAGATTTTAGGTCGTTTATTGATGGTTAATATACTACCTCGAAAATAATTGTCAAGGATATGAATGCACTGGTCCTTTGGCAAAATTTGACATCTTATCACATTTTGTATATTAGGATCTCAGTCAGATTATGATCATGCTGGCTCTAATATCATTTAAATGTCATGTCCTGAGACCTAGGTGTACAGACACATTCGTTTTTTAACAATCACATAATTTTAAAATAACATGCTCGTAATACAATATATAACCAAACCAGTTTATAAAATAATTCGTCATTGTCTTTACAACATGAAAGAAATCAAATAGTGCAGAAGAGTAAAACTTAAAACGTAAAATGACAATTGAAATATGAAAATAATCTTTCTTGGAAAGTGGCTTCTTCACCAGCTCCAGACGTCTCATGATTTGTCCATCAACTTGTTTGTTGGTATTGTATAGGGAGAGAGGTAAGGGTGACTTAATTGGGAAACACTCAGCAAGTGGGGATTGTTCGGATATATATAACAAATACATATATTTTTTCTAAACGTAACATTTCTTAACGGAAGACATAACGTATCATAATCATATCCTGAACATGAAGCATTGAAATTTCATCTAATTTCCACGATTTTACTAATATATGTCCCCTATATGTTAATAATCAAGTGACGACGCCATACAATGATTATAATATCATCATATAGAGATCATATAAAATTTATAATCCTACCATATAGCGGTCATATCTTATAATAGCTTTCCAAATTTTTATTGAATTATATCAACGTTTGGAACATATAAAGCTTAGACAAGACATAAACGAATAAATCATGCTCAAACGAAATTGTTCAAAAATGGAACATAGAATATCATACGTGTATAGAATATCATACGTGTATATACTTTTTTAATACATAAGCCCGATTACTTTGGTCTTTCTTGATTCCAAACGTGAATATGAGTTGCTAGATTGTAGTTCAAATATAGTATTTGGTTGCTACTAGAAATTTTACTCGAAAATGGACAGAATAATGCCATGAAATCTGCTGCTGAAAGCCTCGAATTTGGCAGTTTTTCTTCTTGAATTTTTGTGAGGTTTCGGTGTTCTTTTATCTTGGTTTGATCTCTTACTTATAGTTTGGATCTTACTTATAGTTGGGAAGAGAGAAGTTGAGCGGATGCCTTAGTGAACGTTTTAAGGCTTTTAAGCAGCTTATTTAATGCTATAATGTAGCCATCAATTGGGTGTTACAATATGAATACGGACATGGCTTAATTTTTTAGATTTGTCATTATAGGTTGTCATCAAGTCATTGAATGGGTTCAAACTTATTGGATGTGCCAAAAATTTCGAGTTCTTGGGCTGTAGTATTTATAAATTTTTGTGGCCTTCACACAACCTATTAATGAATATATAATTCAGTCTTCGGAAAATTAATCGACAAAATATACCATCCGAGCAGATCCTATATACGGTTTCTAGCTTATACATATCATCAACCACAATGCATCTGCTCCTATGTATGTCGATACCATACCGAACCTCGACATCTGATGACCCTCGTGGAGTCGATAAAATGAGTCAAAGTCTAGCACTAGTACGTAGATCATCTATGTTGTCTTGGATCAAAATATTAATGATATAAAACCTTAACTGCAGACTAATCTACTCGATAAATAATAACCAATTGGAAAGTCGGATGGAAGGTTGTCCAGTGACTCATCATATGATCACACATCTGTATGATTGAATATCTCTATGCACATACCAACGAAACGTGACCTATAACATCACATATATGTCTCGAAATAGAGTGACCAATGTATACCTTATGTTTTAATCAAAATTGGATAATCGTTTTTTTTTTACGACGAAATTAAGGTGTAAGACTTGTCATACAAAAGTACAAAATAAATGTTTTTTTTTTACTCTTACCCCATAATATACTGATATGAAGATTTTATTCCGTGGATTCATGAATGATTTCAACTTTTGTCAAATTTTTGTCTACCTTTTCCTGAACTAATAATGTTGCAAATCATTAATGAATCAAGTCTTAAAAATATTTTTTTAGAAAAAAATCATAAAGAAACTAAATATTTGGAAAAAAAATATATTATCTGTATATAGTATACATATGATTTATGAGCTAAATTATTTATATATTATATTAAATAAACACCATGTGTATGTCGGCTAGTTTAAGTGTAAAGATAAAGTTAAATCATTGGGATACTTTTGCACGCGTGTGGAGATTTTGTGTGCTTACACGAATGAATCAGTTGGAATATGTGAAAAAGTCGTTTAAAGATGAAAAAGTTGATTCTTTGATATATTCGGATAAACATTAAATTATACAGTCACAAACACAAAACGTGGCAGTGGAGGTGTCACAAGGAGTTTTGTGAAAAAGTTGATTCCTTTTGATAGATTCGTAAAAACATTAAAGTATATAGTCACAAATCACAACACGTGGCAGTAGAGGTGTCACAAGGGGTTTTGTGTGACAAAGTGTGTAGTAGAACCCGAAAATCAAATTACGTATAAGCCATGCATAATTGTTACTATTTAAATTAAGAATGAATTTTAAATTAAATATATGAAGTGTTTAAGTCGTTTTATATAATTTTAAATCATGATTATTTATTTTAAAAAAGTTGATGTTTAGTTTTATCTTTTCAGGAAAAATACGCGAGGCCGGACCGGAGTTTGGAGATTAGAAATAAGATTAATAATAAGAAAAATATTCCTAAATTTAAATTAAGTCAAGGAATAATTTAATTTATAGAAAAAGAATGTTTTAGGATTTATTAAATTAATTGGAGTTAAGTTAGTAAATAAATTCTATTAGGTTCAATATTTAATTAAAGCTTAAATTAAAATATGTAAACAAATGGGGGATGAATTAATCTAAGTATAATATATTCATGAAATTAAATATAGCATTTAAATACTTTAATTGTAAACCATGCAATGCCATGCAAGAGTTCATTTTAAATTAAGGTGTAAATTCACTAAAATGTATAATGGGTATTTAAAATCTTAAACAATTAAAATGCAAAGTTTAAATAAAAATATACCATGCAAATGAGTAATGATTCTCGGTCAAGACAATTGAAAAAAAAAATGTAATAAACACCATTCAAGTCACCACTAAATGGTTTTCATAGTGTAATCATTTCTCACTTTTAACCTCCATAGTTATGGGTAATACATGCACCATAATTCTTCTTGACGCTCCTCACACTACAAAAAAAGGACTATATAGCGACAGTTTCATTCAAACCGTCGCTCTTTTAGCGACGGTTTTAATAACTCCGTCGCAATTTAGCGACGGTTATGAATAAACCGTCGCTTATTTAAATAAGCGACGGTTTATTCACCAACGGTCGCTAACATAGCGACGGTTCAATGTCAACCGTCGCTATTTTAGCGACTGTTTTTCATAACCCGTCGTTAATATTGCAACGATTTAATAAACACGTCGTTAGTTTGTGCGACGGGTTTTTTACCCGTCGCCATCGAACAAAATGGCGACGGGTTTGTTGAACAGTCGCAATATTATAACGACGGTTTTAATCACACCGACGCTATATAATAACGACGGTTTTTAGTAAACTGTCGCATAATTAAATAAGCAACGGTTTTTAATAAAACCGTCGCTATTATAACGACCGTTTGTTTGTACCCGTCGTTATAATAGCGACGGGGTGGACGAAAACCGTCGCCAATAGCGACGGTTCTGCACAAACCGTCGCCGATCTAGATCGGCGACGATTTCTGTCGCAACCGTCGTTAATATAACGATGGTTTTGGTAACACGGTCGCTATATAGCGACGGTTTTATTACAAACCCTCCCTATATAGCGACGGTTGTTCCAAAAACCGTCGCTATGTTTCTATACATACCGACCTTCCCGAAAATTTTCTTGAACAATTTCGGCTATAAGTAGTTGTTAAACTCTATCAATTTTTCGAGGTTTCGATTTTTTTATTTTGTACTAACATTTTTTCGTATTTATTTCGTAGATTTGCTCGTCCGTGCGATCTTCCAACGCTACGTGGAGCTGCATATCTTCGCAAAAATCAGGTTTTAAATCTTTTTCCCTTTCCAATTATGATTTTTCGAGTTTCGGATCATATTTCCTAAATTTGTTGCAATTAAAATTCCAGTGTAAGTTAAATCCCCCTGCTCCATCTTCTTTTCTCTGCGTTTACTCTCTGTGTCATTGTTATTAGATGTTATTAGAGGCATATGCATATTGTAAAGCATAGCCATAAGACGCTGGGCGGCACGAGCAAATTTACAGAAAAATTTGATGGTTACCGTCGTTTCTTGAACGGCGGTTTTTTTTAAAAACCACCGATTAATATAGTGACGGTTTTGAAAAAGACGTCGCTTAATATAGCGGCGGTTTTTTTAATACCGTCGCATCATATAGCGACAGGCTTTAAAATATCCGTCGCTTATATTAGCGACGGTAGATAGTAAAACCGTCACTAATATAGAGACGGTATTCTTCAAAAAGCCGTCGCTAAAAAGCGACGGTAGTTGAGTAATCGTCGTTTTTAGAAGACGACGGAGGCTCTGGTGACGGATTGCCAAACCGTCGTTAAAACCGTCGCTATTCCTAATTAGCGACGGTTTTAGCGACGGTATGACTGATCAGCCCATATTGCTAGCAAATAAATGTGAATAGACAACAAGAAGGAGAAAATGTATCGGCTAGCAAGAGGAATGAGAATCATTTCAAATTGCATTCAAAGCCTACACTTGTAACTCCCACCTTAATGCATATAATGACACCTTTTAACACTCACCTTCATTGTCTAGCAAACCCACACTCTAACCCTTGAAAAATATCAGAAAATAGCAGCTTAGATTCGTGAGTTAGTAGCTGGAATAAAAGAATAATAGCGGCTACAGCAAGGTGAAGAAACAATTCAATTCCCATTCAAATTCTCACTTGTAACTCTCAACTAAATGCAATTCAAGACTTATTTAACACCTCTTATATCATTCACCTTCCCTACCTAGCCTTCCCCCACCCTTACATTCGAAATATCAGAAAGAACCAGCTATTGAAATCGTGAAAACAGCACAGAAATAAGAAAGGAAATCCAACACCGATTCCGCCGCTCGTGTTCGTCGTATTGATTTGTTTTTGTCAAAACAAATTCCAGGCGTGTATATGTTGTTTCTTTGCTCTTCAATCAAGTCCTATAAATATTTTTAAGCATTATATGTTAAGGGTTCATGAGGTAAAAACGAAATTTTGACAGCAACTACACACAAGTTTCGGTACAGATTTTTTTTGGCTTCATCAGTGTGGCTCACGGGTTTGCTGAGTTTTATTGATTTCAGGATGTTGCTCGGTTCCAGGCTCACATGGCTGCTACAAGGCATGAATTAGAATGTGTTAGGGTGTTTTTAGTTCAATGGTTCAAGCCCATACATGCATAAACCGAGAGATGAAAGCAACAATTCCATGGGTATAGATTTTGTACACGTTATCTGTCATTGGATGGTAAAGGGTGTGTTCGAATCTTGGCTGTCCTAGGGACAATAGCCATGGTTAGAACCCTTCCTTATCATGTCTAGGATGTGACCAAATCATCTTTTCAAAGCTTGCTTCATGGATCCCTCAGATTTTTACAGAAACATGACACGTGCTCTTCAGTTTTTCAAAATCTGATTTTTGTGTGAGTGACTTTGGTTTTGAGGTGTTGGGATGGGCTGTGGCTGGCCTCTAGCCCATAGCCATGGTTCACACAACACTCTATCATGTCTAGATCGATCCATGGTCAATCAAATGGCCTTTGGAACGACCCAAGACAGTAAACCATGTCAATACATCACACTACACAGAAAGTTGCATTCTCGGTTTGGTACTGCAATTGTCTTAGGTGTTTGCTTGGGTTGTGGTTGGATTTAGCCCTTAAACATGGTCCAAGCCATGCCTTAGGATGTTGGTAAGAGTCTTTGGTCGGTGGTTCAAGCCAACGGCCATTTGTTTCAGATTTGTACACCAAATACGCACAGTAGCTACTGCTGAAATTTTTGTTTTTTTGACAGCAAGTTCCGTTTCTTTTTAGAGGTCATGTTTGGGTTCTTGATTGGCTTTTAGCCCATGGCCTTGGACTGGACAGTACCACAATGAGTTAGGAAGGTCATGTTTTTGGCCGTTTGTGATTTGGTCGAGTTTAGAGGTCATACGAGAATTTACGGGGAAAGGTGCCAAAATGACTCTCGAAAGAGTGTTTTATGTTTTTGGATTCCGTTCACCTATTTTCGTGTTTTGCATTTCTTATGCATGTTTTTCAGTATATTAGGGGTATTTTTAATCATGGTTAAACTCCGGTTTAATGGTTGTTCGTGTTAATACCAAGCCATGATTAAAAATCAAGTTGTTGATCCTAATCGTCTCATTTTTGGTTCTATTGTTAAGTTTTGGTCAAGATGTGAATATTTGCATGTGTCACATATTAGAATTAGGTTGCAGCAATCCTGGGAGCGATCCAACTCATCCGGTAAAAATAAGGTTTTAATTATATTACGTGCATAAAAATATAAAATGTTTATTTTTGAGATATATGCGATATGTCTTGTGGCCATCTTATGCTTATGGGTTTGGAAGTCGGTAGGCGCAACCGAGGACCTCTCCACCCGGTGACTTACGACCGGTTTACAATTACGTATGGGTACGGACATCTAGTCCAAGGGCTGTGGTGATCTCTACCGCCCAGTATACTGTGGTTTAGTCTGATCAGGCGCTCACGTTATGTTATGGGCCACTTGCTTAGAAACATTATATCTACCAGAAAATTATGATATGATATGATAGATCTCTATTGAGCAAAGCTTTTACGTATGATTTTCAGATATGCACGTAGTTATAATTATTCATGACACGATTTTCACCATGTGCTTTACGATACCATATTTTTACGTTGCATGCGATTTTATGATATATTTATTTGTTATTCACGATATATACATGTTGAGTCTTTAGACTCACTAGACTTGATTGTTGTAGGTATTGATGAGGTCGAGACTGCGGGCAGAGACAAGTGAGTTATATTGGGGCACCAGTAGTAAACCCGAGGACCTCATGTTTTAGTTTATGCACCTTTTATCGTTCAAACTCGATTTTAATATGTTGGATTATTTTTAAATTGTTGTTTGAAATACAATGTTGACTTCCGCTGTTATTTTAAAAGTTTAAATTATTTACATGTTTATTTTATAAATGAGGCAAGTTATTTATTTATTTAGAAAATTTTAATAATTCCGCAAAAATTATGAATACGAAATACGGGCCTTTACAGTGGAGGGATGACAATGGGGTGGAGTTGGGTTTGTTATCTCCATCCTAGGCTTCGAATTACATCCCTACCCCTATACCTGTCACGATCTTCGGTTTTCCGGGTTCGGTTCCCATTTCAATATTATTAATGGGGCAACACGGCGTGGGTACAGGGATTCCCCGCCCCGATCCCCGTTTCAAGTTTTCCACGTGGGTTTCCAAATCCGTGGGAAAAATTGTCATCTCTAAGTAGGTGTTGGTGTTTAAATTTATGGAAAATAACTTTTTTAATCAGCCAATATTGTTTATTTTGAATTTTAGTTTATTAAAAGGTTAAATTTTGGTCATTGTACACTAACTATCAGTGTTCGGTTATTTTGGTTAAATTGCTGATGCGACGCTGAATATATTAAATTTTTCGACATCATAGCAGCATTTTTTTTTAATGTTAGTAAATTTTTGGTTCAACTTAACAATTTTCAATGTAAGATCAATATTTTTTGTTTCAATGTCACAATTTTCAATATAAAATCAATACGATAAAGATAATTTTCTTAACTAAACACATAATCTAAGCTTTACAATAATGACATTCTATTACAATTAACAATAAAAAAAATTGATTTTTTAGCATTTTTAAATCATCCTCGACAATTTTCTCATGAAGTGAGATGTGCTCCAGTTGTGGCCATTCATCAGGACGCCAACAGCCAACATCGCAAAAATTTGTTGGCACATCGAACAGAAGATCTAAAATGGCAGAAAAATATAAACCAAAAAGTCTTCTCCATAGTTCATTTTCACAGCACAACTGCAACTCCTTCCATACATTTGTCTGTTCCTCTATGGCACTACTGAATCTTTCCAAGTCTTGGTGTTTTCTACTCTCGCTCACCTCATCATTTTTAAGCACAACATGCCTGATGATTACATTGATGAGGTGCAACTTACGGGTTGAAAGAGTGGGCAAAATTTTAAATGCCGTAGACAAGAACGTAGTACAAATGCCAAAATTGGATCCAAAATAAGATATCAACCATTTCTGCAGAATATGCTCTACATAGTTTGGTATCGACTGTTTGAAAGACACGAGGGCTGCCACAATATCCCAAATGTTCAGAAGCCCACTGAAACTCCCACATAGACTCAGAGACCATAATATGTTTTTTTCCAACCAAATTAATTCTACCCCAGGGAAACCAGGAAATGATCCGAAATCAATATCAAAACATATATTCGAGGAAGTGTCCAATTGCTGCCCTCCAATCCAAAGGAACTCGATAGCAGCTTTCTGAGTTCTGTAAAATTACAATAACATTTATTGGTCAATCAAACATAGGTAATTGTTTGAACGGTTAGTTCTTATTGCTTCCATTCAGCTTTTGACTAAATCATCAAAATTTTCTTTTAAAGAAATGTGGGTGCTTGTTTGTTGCAAGCATCTATCCACATGGCAGTTGCTATTTCATAATTTGTTACCAGAAAATATTAATTTAAAAGTTCACCTTTCCTGGTACATGGGATTTAATAAATCAGAATCAAATCTTCGAGCCTGCAAATAACAGACACCAAACTTCTTAGAACTAGATTTAAGTACAGGGGTATCAATGACATCTATTCAGCATAAGGTAAAAGGTGACCAAGTGCAAGAAAAAGATCAAGAGATTCCATTGCTTAGAGTCATTTCAGTCAACTAAGCTCCTTTTCCTAGGTACTATTATATGACTACTGTTCCGGAGAGATGAAATTTCGATCTTTCTATTTTCCTCTTTATTTTTATTTTCAGTAAATTTTCTTTATTTTTGTAAAGGGCAAGAAGAAAGATATTGATCAATCTCATCTGAAACATAATATGAGAGAAGTAAAAAATCAATTTTTTGGATGGTATGTTATCTAAGAGTTTTCTCAAAATGCTATGAATAGAATTCAGTTTTTTCTTCAAATCTTGAATCGCTACATCGAGTGAGTTTATTATTTTGACTTAAAATTTGATAAGAGAGAAAAACTAGTACAATATTCAGGTTGAGTACACGGACATCCGTGTAGGTACGCAAAAGAAATGTTCGGAAAGAAGACGGGACACGGACCCCGTGCTAGGGCCCGTCAAGGGGTCCGTGTAGGCTCGGACAGTTGACACTTGTGAGGAATCAAAGACACGGACCCCGTGCCATGGTCTGTGTGGGGGTCCGTATACGGACGCAAATTTGGCTACTCGAAGGAAGTAAAGGCACGGACCCCGTGTCAGGGTCCATCAAAGGGTCCGTGTGACTTCGAATTTTCTGCACCTGCGAGAAATTTCTTACACAATGCCTATTCTCCCAATAGACACATGATGGATCAAGATTCAACACTTTGAGACCCTCCTAGGACACCATAGTTATGAGCTAAACTCGTATATACGTCCCAAAATAACGAAGCCCGTCTTAACACAATACAATCTCATAAACACGGAAATTGACAACAAGCGTTTCTTACGACTTCTAACAAATTCAAGTGCCTATCGACACAAACCGGCACCCCAAATACCAACCTAACAACATGATATACATACCTAGAAGTAGCAACGATCACCCGTCGATTCCCAACGAAGCCTGCAACAATAAAACTTCAAGAACACATCAATAACATAATTTTCTGGAAATCACAGCTTGAGCAGTCTCACGAAAAACGTCATAACTCACTCATTTTTCATCTAAAAACTCGAATTTATATCAAATCGAAGGTATCGAAAAGTTCTACATTTTTCGCGTTGAAGGTTTTCCCAAAATCTTGCCCGAAAATTCGCAGTTTTAAACAGAACAGTAAAAACGTAAATTTCATATCTAAAAAGGGCATCAAAACCGATTTAAACATGATTGCTCAAACTTCTACACAACATACACATGGTTTTACGCATAAATAACAACGCACACATAATATGACATGATCGATACAGGAACGAAAGGATATACGTGCCTTATTGATATTAAACGTTACCGAACCGGCGATATCGAAGCGGAACCGGTGCGAGGCTTGATCCGGGACGACCGTGGCGCTACAATCCTTGAAGAATTCACACAAGATCTCTGGAATAATAATAGGGGAGTGGGGCGGCTGCTGTTCTATTGAATAACCCTAGTATTTCTTTTTGAAGAAAAAGATGAAAAGAATCGTGTAGTGTGTGTTATGGGTTTTAGTGTGTGTAAAAACATGTAAGTGTGTGTGAGTGCATAAAACGTGCATGTGGTTTTAAATTTCTGTGTAATTAGTGCTAATTAACTAGTAAAAATACTAATAAAAAGGCTAACCCACCTAGCTTAAAATAAACTCTACAATTAAAATAACACACACCAAAAATGCTAATTTTAAAGTTTTAAACTCTTAAAATTACTAACTAAATGATTTAGGCTTAAAAATGCTAAAACTAAACAAATCATTTAAAGTGCCCCATCCTCAACTTAAAAATAAAATACCACATTTTTAAATTGCCAAAATCGTCACCGGTCTTTTCCTCAATCCCGCCTCGAATTATCGCCTGAAACATGAAACTCGAAAAAAACATTTTATCGTACATCACAATAAACATGACTAATTTAAAATAACGCATTTTCATAAATTATGCATGGCTAAGAAAAAATCATTTTAAATTAAATAACTGATTCAACAATTAAATAATGTATGGGTTTTACGTGTACTGAATTTTGGGCTCTACAGTTTCGATAGCCTTACTAGTAGGTGTTGCTATCCTAAAAGGTTTAACAAGCATTTTAGGTTTAACCCCTAATTTTTTAGTGAACCTCTTAGATATAAAAGAATGTGTGTCACCACAATCAAACAACACATAAGCAGGTAAATTTTTTTATTAGAATAGTAACTTCTAAAAAAAACTAGTGAAGGTCCCTCTAAGTTGCTAAATGTCGAGTTCGAGGTTACTCATGGTCTTAGATTGGGTCGCCATTTCTTGCTCAAACTTTGTCAAAATTATTTTCGAAAATGGTTGCAACATGCTTGAGATTTTAGAGAATTTATGCTTAAATCGGTGTGATCTTCTTTGTGAAAAATGGGAGGGTTACTTATATGTGAGGAAGAAAAGTTTTTGGTCACGATTCTATCCCTTAAATGCATCATTGATGAGCATAAATAGACCAAAAAGTAAGCTTGTTACCAAAAATAGAGGATTTCAAATCTGATGAGACTCTGATTACGCCTATAAATTAGATTTTAGGTCGTTGATTGATGGTTATTATACTACCTCGAAAATAATTGTCAAGGATATGAATGCACTGGTCCTTTGGCCAAATTTGACATCTTATCACGTTTTGTAAATTAGGATCTCAGTCAGATTATGATCATGCTGGCTCTAATATCATTTAAATGTCATGTCCTGAGAACTAGGTGTACAGACACATTCGTTTTTTAACAATCACATAACTTTAAAATAATATGCTCGTAATACAATACATAACCAAACCAGTTTATAAAATAATCCGTCATTGTCTTTACAACATGAAAGAAATCAAATAGTGCAGAAGAGTAAAACTTAAAATGTAAAATGACAATTGAAATATGAAAATAATCTTTCTTGGAAAGTGGCTTCTTCACCAGCTCCAGACGTCTCATGATTTGTCCATCAACTTGTTTTTTGGTATTGTATAGGGAGAGAGGTAAGGGTGACTTAATTGGGAAACACTCAGCAAGTGGGGATTGTTCAGATATATATAACAAATACATATATTTTTTCTAAACGTAACATTTCTTAACGGAAGACATAACGTATCATAATCATATCCTGAACATGAAGCATTGAAATTTCATCTAATTTCCACGATTTTACTAATATATGTCCCTTATATGTTAATACTCAAGTGACGAGGCCATACAATGATTATAATCTCATCATATAGAGGTCATATAACAGTTATAATCCTACCATATAGCGGTCATATCTTATAATAGCTTTCCAAATTTTTATTGAATTATATCAATGTTTGGAACATATAAAGCTTAGACAAGACATAAACGAATAAATCATGCTCAAACGGAATTGTTCAAAAATGGAACATAGAGTATCATACGTGTGTAGAATATCATACGTGTATATACTTTTTTAATACATAAGCCCGATTACTTTGGTCTTTCTTGATTCCAAACGTGAATATGAGTTGCTAGATTGTAGTTCAAATATAGTATTTGGTTGCTACAAGAAATTTTACTCGAAAATGGACAGAATAATGCCACGAAATCTGCTGCTGAAAACCTCGAATTTGGCAGTCTTTCTTCTTGAATTTTTGTGAGGTTTTTGGTGTTCTTTTATCTTGGTTTGATCTCTTACTTATAGTTTGGATCTTACTTATAGTTGGGAAGAGAGAAGTTGAGCGGATGCCTTAGTGAACGTTTTAAGGCTTTTAAGCAACTTATTTAATGCTATAATGTAGCCATCAATTGGGTGTTACAATATGAATACGGACATGGCTTAATTTTTGAGATTTGTCATTATAGGTTGTCATCAAGTCATTGAATGGGTTCAAACTTATTGGATGTGCCCAAAATTTTGAGTTCTTGGGCTGTAGTATTTATAAATTTTGGTGGCCTTCACACAACCTATTAATGAATATATAATTCAGTCTTCGGAAAATTAATCGACAAAATATACCATCCGAGCAGATCCTATATACGGTTTCTAGCTTATACATATCATCAACCACAATGCATCTGCTCCTATGTATGTCGATACCGTACTGAACCTCGCCATCTGATGACCCTCGTGGAGTCGATAAATGAGTCAAAGTCTAGCACTAGTACGTAGATCATCTATGTTGTCTCGGATCAAAATACTAATGATATAAAACCTTAACTGCAAACTAATCTACTCGATAAATAATAACCAATTGGAAAGTCGGATGGAAGGTTGTCCAGTGACTCATCATATGATCACACATCTGCATGATTGAATATCTCTATGCACATACCAATGAAACGTGACCTATAACATTACATATATGTCTCGAAATAGAGCGACCAATGTATACCTTATTTTTTAATCAAAATTGGATAATCGTTTTTTTTTTCCGACGAAATTAAGGTGTAAGACTTGTCATACAAAAGTACAAAATAAATGTTTTTTTTTTTTGACTTTTACCCCATCATATATTGATATGAAGATTTCATTCCGTGGATTAATGAATGATTTCAACTTTTGTCAAATTTTTGTCTACCTTTTCCTGAACTAATAATGTTGCAAATCATTAATGAATCAAGTCTTAAAAATATTTTTTTAGAAAAAAATCATAAAGAAACTAAATCTTTGGAAAAAAAATATATTATCAGTATATAGTATACATATGATTTATGAGCTAAATTATTTATATATTATATTAAATAAACACCATGTGTATGTCGGCTAGTTTAAGTGTAAAGATAAAGTTAAATCATTGGGATACTTTTGCACGCGTGTGGAGATTGTGTGTGCTTACACGAATGAATCAGTTGGAATATGTGAAAAAGTCGTTTAAAGATGAAAAAGTTGATTTTTTGATAGATTCGGATAAACATTAAATTATATAGTCACAAACACAAAACGTGGCAATGGAGGTGTCACAAGGGGTTTTGTGAAAAAGTTGATTCCTTTTGATAGATTCGTAAAAACATTAAAGTATATAGTCACAAATCACAACATGTGGCAGTAGAGGTGTCACAAGGGGTTTTCTGTGACAAAGTGTGTAGTAGGTGGAGGGATGACAATGGGGTGGAGTTGGGTTTGTTACCTCCATCCTAGTCTTCGAATTACATCCCTACCCCTATACCTGTCACGATCTTCGTTTTTTCGGGTTCGGGTTCGGTTCCCATTTCAAAAATATTAATGGGGCAACACGGAGTGGGTACAGGGATTCCCCGCCCCGATCCCCGTTTCGAGTTTTCCCCGTGGGTCTCCAAATCCGTGGGAAAAATTGTTGTCTCTAAGTAGGTGTTGGTGTTTAAATTTATGGAAAATAACTTTTTTAATCAGCCAATATTGTTTATTTTGAATTTTAGTTTATTAACAGGTTAAATTTTGGTCATTGTACACTAACTATCAGTGTTCGTTTATTTTGGTTAAATTGCTGATGCGACGCTGAATATATTAACTTTCTCGACATCATAGCAGCATTCTTTTTAATGTTAGTAAATTTTTTGTTCAACTTAACAATTTTCAATGTGAGATCAATATTTTTTGTTTCAATGTCACAATTTTCAATATAAAATCAATACTATAAAGATAATTTTCTTAACTAAACACATAAACTAAGCTTTACAATAATGACATTCTATTACAATTAACTATAAAAAATTGATTTTTTAGCAATTTTATTTGCAAAGTGATCAACCAATATTTCATAAATAGATTTTTATTAGAACTCATTGATGTTGCGGAATATCACGAACCGGAACCTTCTTGTGCATTCCAAAAACTTCTAAATAGGTGCTCTGTAGAGGTTCAAGCACTTCTAAAACATTCTCCATATTTCATCAATTAAGAGTTTTCTGTGAAATCTTTTGTGCATAGAATAATCATTTAGAATAGTATAGAATGGAATTAACTAGAATAATTTAGATCTTAGAACCTCCTACAGAGTTGATATGTATCGCTTTCATTGTTGAAATTGTAGAAAGCTACTAGTATAAATAGGATTAATATAAATAGGGTGAAGCTCTTATTGTAAACTACCAAGTTTTCAAGCAATATAGGATTTTCTTTCAAAGTTTTCTAGAAGCATTTTTACTTAAGTCACTTGCACACAAGCACCAAAGGACTTTATCTATGCAGCTTAAATGGGTAAACAGATAAAGTAAATGTCATAATTGTACAAAACCGTAAAATATTATTAAAATAAAGATCGTTTTACATTAGAGCCAATAAAAACCTAAGCCATAAGTTGGCTCGCTGGACACCTACTCTAACAAATACAAAATACTAGGAAATTCAAATATCCAACCATATTTTTCCTACCAATTAATAGAATAAACATCCTTCCGTGGTAGTTATTATGTATAGGACATATCAGTGGATTTTCACAGAAGCACCGCAGAAGGAAAAATTGGAAACACAGACCTGCTGACGGAGATAGAGGCCTGTCATAAATCATAGATTGTAAGGGGCTGCTAACTGAGGATTTCAGTCGAGAGGGCGGACTTTTCATTGACAATTTTTAAAGAGGAATTTCGTTATACTGGAGATGGGGAGAGTAAATATTCAGGCTGTAATCTTTGTAGAAGTATCCCACATAAGGGACAACATGGCGAGAAAGATTTCTTGAAGGCTGAAGATTCGAAAAAAGATTTAAAATTGGAAGGGTATAAAGGCATCATGAAAAAAATTAGAGGTACCAACTTTGAAGCTCGTCTTTGACAACACATGCAAAACCGGGAATATTTAGCAGGGCAAAGTTGCATAGATACAGAACACCGGTGTAGCTTATGGGTTTGATCAACTCCATTGTCATTCTTCACTCCCGAACAAATGGCGTATTCTATTGATTCAAATGGCACAATTGCTGAACAAAAACTTCAATGTTCTTCATATTCAAAACTCTCTCTCCTGTTAATAAAGCAAGAATGGAACCAGCCTTCAGCTAATAGATTGATACAGTATCTTAAGATGTTATTCTCTGTATGTGTGCATGAATGAACCAAAAGAAGTTCCACAAAGATAAGAACATCATGAATTACCTCTTCTTAATTTTACCAACTTTGGTAGCAAGAAATTTTAAATAATCCTCGACAATTTTCTCATGAAGTGAGATATAGTGCTCCAGTTGTGGCCATTCATCAGGACGCCAACAGCCAACATCGCAAAAATTTTTTGGCACATCTGACAGAAGATCTAAAATGGCAGAAAAATATAAACCAACAAGTCTTCTTCGTAGTTCATTTTCACAGCACAACTGCAACTCCTTCCTTACATTTGTCTGTTCCTCTATGGCACTATTGAATCTTTCCAAGTCTTGGAGTTTTCTACTCTCGCTCACCTCATCATTTTTAAGCACAACATGCCTGATGATTACATTGATGAGGTGCAACTTACGAGTTGAAAGAGTGGGCAAAATTTTAAAAGCCGTAGACAAGAACGTAGTACAAATGCCAAAATTGGATCCAAAATAAGATGTCAACCATTTCTGCAGAATATGCTCTACATAGTTTGGTATCGAATGTTTGAAAGACATGAGGGCTGCCACAATATCCCAAATGTTCAGATGCCCACTGAAACTCCCACACAGACTCAGAGACCATAATATGTTTTTTACCCACCAAATTAATTCTACCTCAGGGAAACCAGGAAATGATCCGAAATCAATATCAAAACATATATTGGAGGAAGTGTCCAATTGCTGCCCTCCAATCCAAAGGAACTCGATAGCAGCTTTCGGAGTTCTGTAAAATTACAATAACATTTATTGGTCAATCAAACATAGATAAATGTTTGAACGGTTAGTTCTTATTGCTTCCATTCAGCTTTTAACTAAATCATCAAAATTTTCTTTTAAAGAAATGTGGGTGCTTGTTTGTTGCAAGCATCTATCCATATGGCAGTTGCTATTTCATAATTTGTTACCAGAAAATATAATTTTAAAAGTTCACCTTTCCTGGTACATGGGATTTAATAAATCAGGATCAAATCTTCGAGCCAGCAAATAACAGACACCAAACTTCTTAGAACTAGATTTAAGTACAGGGGTATCAATGACATCTATTCAGCATAAGGTAAAAGGTGACCAAGTGCAAGAAAAGGATCAAGAGATTCCATTGCAAGGGTCAAATTCGTCTTGCTGGAAAATTTCCCGACTGGTCAACTCTGGTCAACTCAACTGGTCAATCAGTTCAACTGGTTCATTTCAGCTGGTCTGGTTCAACTAGTCTGGTTCAGTTCAGCTGGTCTGGTTCAACTGATCTTCAGCTGGTCTGGTTCAGTTCAACTAGTTCAGTTGGTTGGTCAACTGGTCAGCAGCTTGTTCAGTTTCAGCTGGTGTGCTGAAATCAATCTAGCTGATTTCGGTTTGTGCAGAACCAGTAGCTTCATCGTCATTTATCAACATCGTAAGCTTCGATTCAGACTTTGACTTATAAGAATGATTTGTATATCTTTGTCTTATCTTTCCAACGCATACTGAATCGCTTCGTTTTGATAACCGAGCTGAGAGATATGACCAAAATACCGCAGCTGCTCAAACCCAACTGATTGCTGTTTTCGTGCAGTCAGTTCGTCACTTCAGCGATCCGTTAGCCCTTGATAACATTCGATTTTGCCCAACTGACGTGAAATACAACTTGTTCCAAATTGCGTTTTCGGATCAGTCCAGTCGGCGGATTGTCGTTTGGATCATCCAGCTGAGAGATATCATCAAAATACAGAAGCTTGCCAGAAATTCAGTTTGTGCAGATTTAGTTTCAGCTTGCTTCTTGTGTTTGCAACTTCACACTTGAGTAAATATGTTAGAAACACAATAACAAGTTTTGTTAACATCAAATCAAGATTACGAAAATGAAATGTTCCAACAGATGCGTTAGCACAACACAAACTTATATCCCAAAATTACTAACATAAACCTCAAGCATAATAGAACTCAATATCTCAAGGCACACAAAATATTACTAGCACACTAATAATCCCAAGTAAAAATTCCACATGCAAGGCAAAATAATATAGAGCTTAGGTAGAAAAGTTTACCAGCCAGTAAAGTGGTGTCTAGGTCCGCCTCCTGTGCATGCATGGCGAATACCCTGCCCCGGGTTGGCTGCTTCCACTGCGGGCACTCTTTCAGCATGTGATCCGTAGCTCCACATTTAAAAAATTTTCCTGACCCATACAAGCACTGCCCCGGGTGCTGGCGGTTGCATTTTGGACACACTGGGTAAGCAACGGGCTTCTGAGGCGCCCCTGCTGCTGAATTGGACCCTTGCCCTTTGGTGGTCCATGATACGGCTTCTTCCCTGGCGGCCCCTGATATGGTTTCTTGAAGTGGGGCCTCTGATGCTGGTGCTGCGGCGCTTTATAGGGCCTCTTGTCCTGCCTGTCAACCTCAATATCTCTCTGGTCCTGCTCTGTCGCTAAAGCTCTAGATACTGCGATGGCATACGAAGTAGGGCCAGCTACCCTCACATCACGGCGCAAGATCGGCCGCAGACCATCAATGAAATGCCTCAGCTTTGCCTGGGCATCATTCGCAATGAGGGGTACGAAGTGACATCCCCTCTCAAACTTCCTAACAAAATCTGCCACACTACGGTCCCCCTGTCTCAATGTCATAAATTCCCTGGTCAAACGAGAGCGTACTTCTTCAGTGAAGTATTTGGAGTAGAAGACCTCCTTGAAACCATTCCAAGGCAGCACCTTCAAATTGACTGCCACTGACACACTCTCCCACCATAGTCTAGCGTCTCCAGTCAATAAGAAATTGGCACAACGGACCCTGTCAGCATCTGTCAGCTCCATAAATTTGAAAATTACCTCGATGGACTTGATCCATCCCTCAGCTACCATCGGGTCAGTGGTACCCGCAAACTCCTTTGGGCTCATCCTCCTAAACCGTTCATACACTGCCTCTGGTTGGGGCCTCTTCCCTGCACCTACTACTGCAGCATGGTTCTCCGCAAACGGTGCAGAGAACTGCGTCATACCCGCAAGCATCTGCGCCTGCATATCTGGAGGTGGTGGTGGTGGAGGATTGGCCCTCTCCTCAACTCGAGGCTCTCTGTCCTCCTCCCTGGCTTCTCGGTTAATCACACGTCTAGGAGGCATACTGTTCCAATCAATTACCCAACACGTAAACCCAACATACATGAATGTAATACTAAAACATAAGATGCACGTACTTTGAACTTTACATGTAAGCATGCTGAAAACATGATTTGATGCTTACTACATAACATAATTCAAAACTTTAAAACTTACAGACTTGAGGTGTGACTTCGTGAGCTTTTTGCGACTGGCGGTAGGCGTAACCCTTTACAAGAACACCGCTCTGATACCAACTGTAACATACCGTACTTTTCATACTTTTAAATTTGCGGAAAAATTAAAAATTTTCTTGAATGTAAAAATACTTTTAATGTTTGCCACAAAAATATCACAACCAAATCCCCCATAAGAAAAGGTTGACAAAAACATCGTTCTCCACTTCATCAAAACAGAGTAATAAAATATTCAACATGCTAAACATTTTAAATTTAACGTGGGCGGTCCTCGGGTCTAGCATCTCGCTCAATCCAAGCCTGCCCCTTGGTCGCCACCTCCTGTCTCCTCACCAACATACACACCTGCATCGATCAAGTCTAGTGAGCCTAAAGACTCAACACGTAATAAACTTGAACATACACATACACATAGACGTGCCATAACGTGAAAATTTTCTTAAACATGCTTTAATACTTGAACATACTTGACATACATGATTTTATTTTGCGTAGAGGATGTTTCAAAGCAAGTGACCCATACATAATAAACGCCTGATCAGACACACCACAGTACTGGACTGACAGAGACGTATACACTACCACATACATGAGATCCCCATTCATAATTAAACGGGCTGTTTAGTCCCCGTTCATAATTTAACGCTTTTCAAACTCGATCTAACCCATTCATAATTTAACGGGGTAGAGAGGTCCTCGGCCACGTTCACCGACTTCCAAACCCATTCATAAATTGGTCACAAGACATTTTGCATACCTCAAAAACTTGAAAATATTTTCTTGCACGTCATACATACTTACTTGGCATTGAGGGATTCGTTGGACTCCGACTGGGGCCGTTTCTGCACATAATAACATGAAATTTCATACCTAACTTGCATAACTTAGACTTCGAAATCATGCTTACTCACAAGCTCATTCTATCCCTTAGGACGTTCTAGATTTTCCCATGACTCGACCTTGTAAAACATCGTATTAAACCATAGCATAAAACCTCGAACCGAACCTTAATTGATAAAATAATTTAACCCAAAACTGAAGGTACACGTATCCCGTGCCCAGGTCCGGCCCCGGGTCTGTGTAGGTTTGCTAAGTTATGTGCGTGAAGAAGAAGAAGGCACGGACCCAGTCTCTAGGTCCGGGTAAGGGTCCATGTAGGTGCGGAAAAATGACACTCCTGAAGGAACAAAGGCACGGACCCCGTGGAGAGGTCCTGATGAACATCCGTTTAGGCACTGCAAACATACATCGAGTGAAACACAAAGGCACGGACCCCGTGCCCTCATCCGTGTAGGGGTCCGTGCTGACACGCAAAAACGACACTGAAGGAATAACAAAGGCACGGACCCCGTGTCAGGGTCCGTGTACGGGTCCGGCTAGACACTGAACGACGAAATCTGCGTGCAAAACTTAGTGTGATGTTTCCTTCTCCCCAACCAAACCAAATGACCGCGGATCGATACCCCGAGACACATCCTTGTACGCTACGGCATTGTACCAACCCAAGTAAGCCATTAAAATTGTTCCCAGGAGCAACAATCAACAACAACAACGACACGACCTGAAATTCGTCACCATTATTCTCCCTACGACTTTTGATTCAACCTGGTGCCTAGCGACACGAACGGTGATCCAAATACCAACCCAACATCATAAAAATCATACCTAGACGCAGCAACGATCGCCCAACATAAAACTTCAAGAAACGCATCAATAACAAAATTTTCTGGAATTCACAGTTTGAGCAGTATCACGAAAAACATCATAACTCACTCATTTGTCGTCCAAAAATCTCGAATTTTATATCAAATCGAAGGCATCGAAAAGTTCTACATTTTTTGTGTTGAAAGGTTTCTCAAAATCCCGACTGAAAAATCGCAATATTTGAAAAGACAGTAAAAAACGAATTTTTGAGATTCAAAACTACTTCAAAATACGTCCAATACAATTTATGCTCAAACTACTACGAATCATTCACATGTTTTCACACAAAACGCATCAAAATTCATACTATGACAAGATCGATGCAGCAAGAACAGAATATACGTGCTTTTGATATAAACGTTACCGAACCGACGATATCAAAGCGGAAACGGTACGAGTATTGATCCGGGACGATCGTGGCACTAAAATCCTTGAATAATTCACACGAAAATTGCTGGAAGATGGAGAGGGGAGGGGGCGGCTGCTCTATGAGTGAAGAACCCTAGTTTTATTCTCTCAAAATTAATAAAAACTGAATTGTGATAGTGTGTGTGTGTTTTGCCGATATCAGTGTGTGAAAAAGTGGGTAAAATGTGTAAGTGTGTGTGTGGCGTGGGTTTAGATAGTAATTAGGGAATAAATTACTGCTATAATGCGTAATTAACATGTAAATAAAATGCTAATCCTCCACTAATTAAATAAAATCTCTAACTTTAAAATACCTTGCACAAAGCCAACTTTAAAAGTCTTAAAATTCTAAAATTCACTAAATAAATAATTTTATGCATAAAGGTGCTAAGGCTAAATAAATTATTTAAAACGCCCCATCCACGACTAAAATAAAATTACCACATTTAAAAATTGCCAAAAATCGTCACCGGTCTTTTCCTCAATTCCGCCTCGAATAATCGCCTGAAACATGAAACTCGAAAAACATTTTAACGTGCATCACTAAGTCATAAATAATTTAAAATAATACATTTAATTAAATCATGCACTGCTAAACTCAGATTAAAATAATTTAAATAATTTAATAATAATTAAATAAATGCATGAGTTTTACGTGTATGAAATTTGGGCTCTACAAAAACTAGTACAATATTCAGGATAAGTTCATGGACATTCCAACTATAAGAGAATGGACAGATGGAATATGATACCACAGCAATTGCCAAGCTCCCATGAGATACTGCCAGACCGAAGCAAGAATCATATACATATGGAACCTGCAGAGAAAATCTAGAGTCTATTGGAAACAAATATGAAAATTTAAAACAGAAGTAAACATGAAAAATTAATGCATACATCCGGGAAGCTATTCAAACCAGGAGTATTTGAAGGAATGTGTATTTCCCTTAGTGCTTTCCCAACTAAATTCCACGCTTTCATAGAGTTGTCCTGCAATACATGAACTGATCAAATAATCTGGAGGGCTACCAAGCTTTTCAACCTCAAGGTTTTCTGCTTGAGGCATTACTTGATAACAAAAGCAATTAACATGGATTTTTTAATTTTTAATATCTGTTGAACTAACACTCCCTTAATACTAAAATTCATATTTATATCAATAAAACACTTCCTTCAATATTTATTACCTGGCTGCAGCTGTACAAGCAGAGTCCATCAAAAGCCCAAGCTAAACCAGTGACCTGATTGTTATTTTACAAGATAAATCATATGCCATTCCATATGCCAAAAAAGGTGTTGAGAACTTACAATGTGGTACATCATGCTCACTATAACAACAAATTATTTCAAATTCATGGCTGGTCATATTCATGGTCCACACTTCAAATGATCCGGATCCTTTACCAATAGCCAGGAACAAATTTAGTGGTGTTTCCAGGGGGCAGTAAATGAAAGTATGGAGACAGGTGTTGAATCAACAGTAATAACCTAATTACACGAGCAATCACAAGTTCCAAAATAAGATATAATCAAAGTAGCTGTCTAAATTTTGAAAGGATAAGTAGCAGACTTTTAGCAGGATATGATGTCCTCCCTCAGCAAAGAAAATGAAGCATGAACAGTTTCAGATGACTTCAGTAGTTCCTTAATATTCACCTGCCAAATCTTCACTCTATAAACAAAAAGAAGAGGAAAGTCACAAAATTAAATGTTATAATCAAATAAAAGGTAAACCTTATATGTATGTGTGTGTATAATTCAGTAGTTCTAACCCATGTCAAGCAAATGTGCTAGAATTTTGGCTTCGAAAACAAAAAAAGGTTAATTAGTTCACCTCCCATTAGAACTTCCCGTCGCTAAAAGAAGTTGAGGTTTTGAAATTTCAGAGCCATATAAAGCCCAGCAAATAGATGTGATGCATGTATCATGTGCTTTGAGAAAGCCACCATTTGATGCTTTACATGGGAGTTCAGGGGTAATAATGGAATAACTCTCTGGTGCATCAATTCTCCAGAACGAAATTAGACCACATTTCAATCCAATAGCAAGAATAGAGCAGCAGCCCGAGGAGTTATGAGGAATAGAAACCCAATCTTCAGATGTCCTCAGAATCGGTGACCAAGCCACAATAAGGGGTGTCAACATTGCATTGCGAGAAGCATATTGTTGTGCCGTTATTAGTTGAACATTGCATTCTTTGATCTTCAGAGGTGTCCCTTCAGAAACAGATATGGAATAATTTCCCATGTATTGTTTTCTTTTACATTGTCAAGTTTTTTTGCAGCAACCTAATAAAAATAGCAACACATTCAATGTAATGGCATATATCAAATGCACAACTTTTCAAATTGAAAGCAGATCATGTAGCTGCATTGAAGCTGATTTAGTAAGTACGGAGGTTCATGTCATGGAATAAAATGATAAAACTAAATCAGATAGTGAATGCAGTGTGCAGTACATTAGTTTCATTCTGTCTCTTTCGTTTTCTTTCCTTTCTTAAACTAGATACAGGTGGCTCATTAGGGCATTCAGATTCTGCATTATCTCGACTACCTATCACCTGTATAAAGAAAAAACCCCAAGAATAGTTGGAATTCATATCATTAATTGTTATGTCATCAAGAATATTTCATCTAGAAAAGTATATGGGGATATGAAAGAAACGCTAATCAGCAAAAAGTTGAAAGATAGAGCCAACTCACATCTAAACTTTCTGAAGATATAATTTGAGACTCTCCGAAATTGATCTTGGAAAGATAATTATACATCATCTCTGATATGTCCATAACCTAGAAAATTTCAGATTATAACTTTAGCAAATGTGTGAAAAACAAACATTAAATTTAGGAATCACAAATAACATACTAGATTCCAAATTCATGACATTTATTATGCATAAGCAACAAAACCGTAAATACAACAAACTTGAAGGGCTATGAAATTCTTTTTGAAAGAAATGTTGAATAGGTATTGTCTCTCCAAACATAAACAAAGCCTCCAGTACTAACACAACAAATTTACACATTAGCACAAATATGAATCTACTCATGGGCTCATAGCCAACACAGAACCAACAGTAAGAACATAATTAAGAGCATCTATAGACACAAGAATTGAAACAATTCCATTGCTAAAATTTTCACCATTTTTTTTGGTTCAGGAAGATTATTAAAGTGAAGATACAGCAAGCTCGAACCATAATTCTGGTCCACCAACGTAAATCAAATAGTATAAAATTAAATCCTAATTTGAAAAAAACAAATAAAAAGTAAGGTAATATGAATTATATAGACCAACTACTATAAGATTCTCTATCAAATTCAAATCAGACCCTGTATTGAACTCCAACGTAAAACAGCTTCCAGACCAATTATGAAGATAAGGTAGTTTAAAATGTAAGCATAAATTTGGCGTTTAAAATTCAATAACAATGAAAAAATCTTCGGCTAAAAAATAAGCATGCTATTCAGAAATATTATTACATTATATGCAATCAATTGATTTAGTAGTTGTCTTTCCTAAGTCATGAGATCTGATCCCATCAGGTGGATCACAGAATACTGGACTCAGAATCAGTGGTCATTGATTCTTGTTCATGTCAGTGCATGGTTTATAATGTCATCTGCATAATCCTCACACTAACAGAATCACTTGACAGCCCAAAATTCTTGATCAACTAAAAACTCAGCTAGAACAGATTGAATGCCAGAATACTTCTGAACTTGAGCAATTTCAATGTTGAGACTCAAATGCTATACATCGTATCAGTAAAATTGCATCAAAGCAATTCAATACTAAAATCAGCAAACTTTGAAAAGTTAACAATTACCAGGATCGTAATGAGGCTACCAGAAGCGACCGCCACCAGATTCTCTTCGGACCAAGCAACAGCGTTCGGATAACAAGGCGCTGATACGAGCACCGCTGCTTGGAAGCGGGAAGACATTGTTGAAGAGAATTGAAACAGAAAGCAGAGTGGCGTTTTATTATTTTGGAGTGAAGCGGATTTGATGCTTCGACCTAATTTGTGAAACAGCTCGAATAGTCCAAATCGAATTACACCATATAACCTACATATATTTGTATTTCCTAGACTAGACTAGAAGTATAAAAAAATCTTCTATTTTATATTATTAAAAAAATAAAAATATTTATTTTTATGTGGATTTAGGGATTTCTCGCTTAGAGGGCAAAAACAATGGATATTGAGGAAGCAGCAAGCGTTGAAGAAATGAAGTTGAAACATTAGTCAATCTCATGCATTACCCAATTTAGGGGTGAATAGAAACCAAAGCCAAATCAAATAGTTGGTTTGGTTTTTAGTCGATCGATTTATATTGGTTTTAAAATTAATCATATCGGAAAATTGGTTTTGTTCAAAGTTTTGGTGAAAAATCCTAACCAAACCAATTTTATAAAAATATAATATTTTTAATGATATACATATTATTTTATTTTATGTCATATAATTGATATTATGAAAGTTTGATGATTGGTATTGGTGGCACATTTTATAAAGCTAAAAAAAATTGACAATTATCCCGTGCAATCTTCACAAGTATTTAGTGATCTTCATGATGGTTTTGGAAAAGGTTAAAAACCTCGAGCAAGAAACCTTGGATGCGAGTGAATTTACTCTTACCAAATACCCAAGTTGGATAAACATAAAAGATAAATGTCTTTCATTCTTTAAAGTGTGATAATGGATGATATTGAAACTATTTCTAAAAGTTGAACTATTGAAAACTTATATTTATCTATTTATAATAGCTAGTTTTTAAAATTTAAATTATGATTATAAAAAGTCAAAATATTTTATTTGAACAAAATTAAAATTTAAAATTGAACAACGAAAGGTTCGCGACTGTATTGAAAAAGCCATCGCTATATTAAACGGAGATTTTTTTAAAAAAAACCCGCCGTTTAAGAAGCGACGGTTTGTAACCATAAAATGCATAAAAAAACTACTACGCAAAAATTAAAATTATGTAGTAAATTTTTGGGGAAAAAAAATTAAAACCTGATTTGCGCGAAGATTTGCAGCTCCACGTAACGCTGGAAGATCGTACCGACGAGCAAATCTACGAAATAAATACGAAAAAATGTTAGTACAAAATTAAAAAATCGAAACTTCGAAAAATTGATAGAGTTTAACTACTACTAGAGATAGACGAAAAATAGTTTAAGAAAATGTCTGCGAACCTCGGTATATATAGAATTATAGCGACGGTTTTTAATAAAACCATCGCTATATAGCAACGGTTCAACCAAAACCTTCGCGATAATAGCGACAGTTTTGGTAAAAACCCATAACCGTCGCTATTTCGGCGACTGTTTTATTAAAACCGTCAATATTATAGCGATGGTTTTCCTTAAACCGTCGCTATAATAGCGACAGTTTTTAATAAAACCGTCGCTTGTCAAATTAAGAGACGGTTTCCTAAAACCGTCGCTACAAAATAACGACGGGTAGAATACAAGACTGTCGCATAATGCGACGGGTAAAAAACCCGTCGCACAAAATAACGACGGGTTTATCAAACAGTCGCAATATTAGCGACATTTTATGAAAAACCGTCGCTATAATAGCGACGGTTTTTCTTGAACCGTCGCTATTCTAGCGACGGTTTTAATTTGACCATCGCTTAATTTGATAAGCGACGGTTTTATAAAACTGTCGCTATATAGCGACGGTTCAAGAAAAATCGTCGCTATAATAGCGACGATTTTAATAAAACCGTCGCTATGCTTTCCGTTTTTTTGTAGTGACAACCCATATCAAATATATAATATTAATTAGGAAATTGTAATTATGATCCTATTTATTTGTCTATTTTTTATTTTAGTCTTCTAAATTGTCAAATTTCCATCTTAGCATGTTATCTTAGTTTCTTTCTTCTTATTTTCTTTTTGCAATTTTAGTTTTTTTCTCACACGGTGTTAATGAAGTGTTGACGCAACGTTACATGACGATGACGTGTACATTGTAACATTAAAACTTAGAGATACAACAAAAATATTTTTTGATCATGAGCTGACTGATCCGATAAAAAAAATATTATCGTGGGTTCCGAAGAAAATTTCTTTGATACCTAGTAGGATGTTGGTCATCATGGTTTAAGATCTCGGAATTATAAAACCAACATGTCACGCCCCGAGACCGAGGCGTATGATATATGATTTCTTCTCGGTTTGGAATTTGACATTCTCACCCCAACAATTTACCATTGCATGAGTCTTGGCTAAACAATCCATTCTCAGAATGATGTCAAAATCCACCATTGAGAGTTGAATCGAGTCGGCATTGAACGCATGCATATTGTTACTGATTTTATAGTCTCGATGTAACTCGAAGGTTTCGATAGCCTTACTAGTAGGTGTTGCTATCCTAAAAGGTTTAACAAGCATTTTAGGTTTAACCCCTAATTTCTTAGTGAACCTCTTAGATATAAAAGAATGTGTGTCACCAAAATCAAACAACACATAAGCAGGTTAATTTTTTTTATTAGAATAGTAACTTCTAAAAAAAACTAAAGAAGGTCCCTCTATGTTGCTAAATCTCGAGTTCGAGGTTACTCATGGCCTTAGATTGGGTCGCCATTTCTTGCTCAAACTTTGTCAAAATTATGTTCGAAAATGGTTGCAACATGCTCGAGATTTTAGAGAATTTATGCTTAAATCGGTGTGATCTTCTTTGTGCAAAATGGGAGGGTTACTTATATGTGAGGAAGAAAAGTTTTTAGTCACGATTCTATCCCTTAAATGCATCATTGATGAGCATAAATAGACCAAAAAGTAAGCTTGTTACCAAAAATAGAGGATGTCAAATCTGATGAGACTCTGATTACGCCTATAAATTAGATTTTAGGTCGTTGATTGATGGGTAATATACTACCTCGAAAATAATTGTCAAGGATATGAATGCATTGGTCCTTTGGCAAAATTTGACATCTTATCACGTTTTGTATATTAGGATCTCAGTCAGATTATGATCATGCTGGCTCTAATATCATTTAAATGTCATGTCCTGAGACCTAGGTGTACAGACACGTTCGTTTTTTTAACAATCACATAATTTTAAAATAACATGCTCGTAATACAATATATAACCAAACCAGTTTATAAAATAATCCGTCATTGTCTTTACAACATGAAAGAAATCAAATAGTGCAGAAGAGTAAAACTTAAAACGTAAAATGACAATTGAAATATGAAAATAATCTTTCTTGGAAAGTGGCTTCTTCACTAGCTCCAGACGTCTCATGATTTGTCCATCAACTTGTTTGTTGGTATTGTATAGGGAGAGAGGTAAGGGTGATTTAATTGAGAAACACTCAGCAAGTGGGGATTGTTCGGATATATATAACAAATACATATATTTTTTCTAAACGTAACATTTCTTAAAGGAAGACATAACGTATCATAATCATATCCTGAACATGAAGCATTGAAATTTCATCTAATTTCCACGATTTTACTAATATATGTCCCCTATATGTTAATACTCAAGTGACGAGGCCATACAATGATTATAATCTCATCATATAGAGGTCATATAACAGTTATAATCCTACCATATAGCGGTCATATCTTATAATAGCTTTCCAAATTTTTATTGAATTATATCAATGTTTGGAACATATAAAGCTTAGACAAGACATAAACGAATAAATCATGCTCAAACGAAATTGTTCAAAAATGGAACATAGAATATCATACGTGTATATACTTTTTTAATACATAAGCCCGATTACTTTGGTCTTTCTTGATTCCAAACGTGAATATGAGTTGCTAGATTGTAGTTCAAATATAGTACTTGGTTGCTACTAGAAATTTTACTCGAGAAAATGGACAGAATAATGCCACGAAATCTGCTGCTGAAAGCCTCGAATTTGGCAGTTTTTCTTCTTGAATTTTTGTGAGGTTTTCGGTGTTCTTTTATCTTGGTTTGATCTCTTAGTTATAGTTTGGATCTTACTTATAGTTGGGAAGATAGAAGTTGAGCGGATGCCTTAGTGAACGTTTTAAGGCTTTTAAGCAGCTTATTTAATGCTATAATGTAGCCATCAATTGGGTGTTACAATATGAATACGGACATGGCTTAATTTTTTAGATTTGTCATTATAGGTTGTCATCAAGTCATTGAATGGGTTCAAACTTATTGGATGTGCCCAAAATTTCGAGTTCTTGGGCTGTAGTATTTATAAATTTTTGTGGTCTTCACACAAGCTATTAATGAATATATAATCAGTCTTCGGAAAATTAATCGACAAAATATACCATTCGAGCAGATCCTATATACGGTTTCTAGCTTATAAATATCATCAACCACAATGCATCTGCTCCTATGTATGTCGATACCATACTGAACCTCGCCATCTGATGACCCTCGTGGAGTCGATAAATGAGTCAAAGTCTAGCACTAGTACGTAGTCATCTATGTTGTCTCGGATCAAAATACTAATGATATAAAACCTTAACTGCAGACTAATCTACTCGATAAATAATAACCAATTGGAAAGTCGGATGGAAGGTTGTCCAGTGACTCATCATATGATCACACATCTGTATGATTGAATATCTCTATGCACATACCAATGAAACGTGACCTATAACATCACATATATGTCTCGAAATAGAGTGACCAATGTATACCTTATTTTTTAATCAAAATTGGATAATCGTTTTTTTTTTTCCGACGAAATTAAGGTGTAAGACTTTTCATACAAAAGTACAAAACAAATGTTTTTTTTTTTGACTTTTACCCCATCATATATTGATATGACGATTTCATTCCGTGGATTCATGAATGATTTCAACTTTTGTCAAATTTTTGTGTACCTTTTCCTAAACTAATAATGTTGCAAATCATTAATGAATCGAGTCTTAAAAATATTTTTTTAGAAAAAAATCATAAAGAAACTAAATAGTTGGAAAAAAAATATATTTTCAGTAAATTATTTATATATTATATTAAATAAACACCATGTGTATGTCTGCTAATTTAAATGTAAAGATAAAGTTAAATCATTGGGATACTTTTGAACGCGTGTGGAGATTTTGTGTGCTTACACTAATGAATCGGTTGGAATATGTGAAAAAGTCGTTTAAAGATGAAAAAGTTGATTCTTTGATAGATTCGGATAAACATTAAATTATATAGTCACAAACACAAAACGTGGCAGTGGAGGTGTCACAAGGGGTTTTGTGAAAAAGTTGATTCTTTTTGATAGATTCGTAAAAACATTAAAGTATATAGCCACAAATCACAACATGTGGCAGTAGAGGTGTCACAAGGGGTTTTGTGTGACAAAGTGTGTAGTAGGTGGAGGGATGACAATGGGGTGGAGTTGGGTTTGTTATCTCCATCCTAGTCTTCGAATTACATCCCTACCCCTATACCTATCACGATCTTCGTTTTTTCGGGTTCGGGTTCGGGTTCGGGTTCGGTTCCCATTTCAAAAATATTAATGGGGCAACACGGCGTGGGTACAAGGATTCCCCGCCCCGATCCTCGTTTCGAGTTTTCCCCGTGGGTCTCTAAATCCGTGGGAAAAATTGTCATCTCTAAGTAGGTGTTGGTGTTTAAATTTATGGAAAATAACTTTTTTAATCGGCCAATATTGTTTATTTTGAATTTTAGTTTATTAACAGGTTAAATTTTGGTCATTGTACACTAACTATCAGTGTTCGGTTATTTTGGTTAAATTGCTGATGCGACGCTGAATATATTAACTTTTTCGACATCATAGCAGCATTCTTTTTAATGTTAGTAAATTTTTGGTTCAACTTAACAATTTTCAATGTAAGATCAATATCTTTTGTTTCAATGTCACAATTTCCAATATAAAATCAATACTATAAAGATAATTTTCTTAACTAAACACATAAACTAAGCTTTACAATAATGACATTCTATTACAATTAACTATAAAAAAATGATTTTTTAGCATTTTTATTTGCAAAGTGATCAACCAATATTTCATAAATGGATTTTTATTAGAACTCATTGATGTTGCGGAATATCACGAACCGAAACCTTCTTGTGCATTCCAAAAACTTCTAAATAGGTGCTCTGTTGAGGTTCAAGCACTTCTAAAACATTCTCCATATTTCATCAATTAATAGTTTTCTATGAAATCTTTTGTGCATAGAATAATCATTTAGAATAGTATAGAATGGAATTAACTAGAATAGTGTAGATCTTAGAACCTCCTAGAGAGTTGATATTTATCGCTTTCATTGTAGAAAGCTACTAGTATAAATAGGATGAATATTAATAGGGTGAAGCTCTTATTGTAAACTACCAAGTTTTCAAGCAATATAGCATTTTCTTTCAAAGTTTTCTAGAAGCATTTTTACTTAAGTCACTTGCACACAAGACCAAAGGACTTTATCTATGCAGCTTACATGGGTAAACAGATAAAGTAAATGTCATACTTGTACAAAACCGTAAAATATTATTAAAATAAAGATCATTTTACATTAGAGCCAATAAAAACCCAAGCCACAAGTTGGCTCGCTGGACACCTACTCTAACAAATACAAAATACTAGGAAATTCAAATATCCAACCATATTTTTCCTACCAATTAATAGAAAAAACATCCTTCCATGGTAGTTATTATGTATAGGACATATCAGTGGATTTTCACAGAAGCACGGCAGAAGGAAAAATTTGAAAAACAGACCTGCTGACGGAGATAGAGGCCTGTCATAAATCATAGATTGTAAGGGGCTGCTGACTGAGGATTTCAGTCGAGAGGGCGGACTTTTCATTGACAATTTTTAAAGAGGAATTTCGTTATACTGGAGATGGGGAGAGTAAATATTCAGGCTGTAATCTTTGTAGAAGTATCCCACATAAGGGACAACATGGTGAGAAAGATTTCTTGAAGGCTGAAGATTCGAAAAAAAATTTAAAATTGGAAGGGTATAAAGGCATCGTGAAAAAAATTAGAGGTGCCAACTTTGAAGCTCGTATTTGAATCTGACAGAAGATCTAAAATGGCAGAAAAATATAAACCAACAAGTCTTCTCCGTAGTTCATTTTCACAGCACAACTGCAACTCCTTCCATACATTTGTCTGTTCCTCTATGGCACAACTGAATCTTTCCAAGCCTTGGTGTTTTTTACTCTCGCTCACCTCATCATTTTTAAGCACAAAATGCCTGATGATTACATTGATGAGGTGCAACTTACAGGTTGAAAGATTGGGCAAAATTTTAAATGCCGTAGACAAGAACGTAGTAAAATGCCAAAATTTGATCCAAAATAAGATGTCAACCATTTATGCAGAATATGCTCTACATAGTTTGGTATTGACTATTTGAAAGACACAAGGGTTGCCACAATATCCCAAATGTACAGAAGCCCACTGAAACTCCCACACAGACTCCGAGACCATAATAACTTTTTTTCCCACCAAATTAATTCTACCTCAGGGAAACAAGGAAATGATCCGAAATCAATATCAAAACATATATTGGAGGAAGTGTCCAATTGCTGCCCTCCAATCCAAAGGAACTCGATAGCAGCTTTCTGAGTTCTGTAAAATTACAATAACATTTATTGGTCAATCAAACATAGGTAACTGTTTGAACGGTTAGTTCTTATTGCTTCCATTCAGCTTTTGACTAAATCATAAAAATTTTATTTTAAAGAAATGTGGGTGCTTGTGTAACGCTCTGACCGATTTTTATAAAACAATAGCGGAACTTAAAGATTTAAATAAAAGGAAAGAAGGATTTAAAAATTTTCTTGAAATAAATACATTTCCAATATATACCATCAAAAGTATATACATGATCATCTAAAGGTTGCAACAAAATACAAAATATCAATGTGATCATGTCCAAAATAATTTCTTCCTTCCTTCACTTGATACATATGACTTCGGCTTCAATCAACATCCTGGTTCGTCGCTCTTATCTGTATCACATGAATAACTGAAATGAGTATAAAACTCATCAAGTGGAACTCTTATATATCAAATATCATACTCTGTAAAAAATGGCTTTGAAATCATTAAATACCATCCAACTCTTGAAATATAGCATAACATAGGATAATAAAATCATAAAGATGGTATTTCTCTTTTCTCTGGTATGGATTGATATCTAAATAGTATCTTTGTCTCTGTACCTATATCCCATCGATATAAATTTATTACTCTATTGGGATATAAGCCTATGGTCTTTGATCAACTAATTGCATGCAATCTCTGACTATCCATTTATCAATCCAATAAAACATTTGAACTTCTCTTGGACATTAAATCAAACACTTTGAAGACTCTTCTCTTTTGCATTCTCTTATACACAATTGATGCATATACAAGCCTCTAATATACAACAAAGTGTATATATACATAACATGAATCAATTGAAAGGGAATAGCACATTAAACTATTGAAACACAATACATATACTATCATGTGAGCACAAAGAATGAATTCCACTTACAACCAATAGCAACCTTGAGTCTAAGCTCTTGGTACAAATCCTACAACAATAAACCATGAATAGAACCATCAACAACTCAATAATCCAACAACCATACCATAAAACCCATAAAATCAACACAATCACAAAGTACCATACTTTCCCCCAACACCACAAACCAAATTAACTAAACCCACAAGCTTACCTTAGCTTCTTGACTCCAAGATAACCTTCTCCTCACTTCAATAATCCAACAAGAGGCTTGAATCAAGAGAACAAAAGAAAGAAATTAAGAACCTGATAGAGGTGGATTTTACCTGTTTTTCATATCGTGTTTTGTTGCATTGTGTTGCATTTATTACTGACATTTCGTGCATTTTGTGTTGTTTTAGCATAATCCATATCTTTGTGTCGTTCATGTGTTTAGTGGCGAAAATGCAGGAGATTGGTGAAGAAAACTGAAAAAAAAGGGATGAAGAAAATCGAAAGACATCCGCCCGGGCGGATATTTATGTCCGCCCGAGCGCGTTCAAGCTAAGAAAAAACATGAATTTGCGAAGACCATCCGCCCGGGCGGAAACTTACATCCGCCCGGGCGCGTCAAAGGAAAATCGAAGAGCTGAATCTACGAAGACCATCTGCCCGGGCGGAAACTCTTGTCCGCCCGGGCGCAAATGTATTTTTGGAAAATATCATGCTCGATTCCATTCCTTAATCTGGAGAGGGGATGATATGGTAAGGTCTAGGGGTCGATTTTGGGGGTCATTGAGACAGATTCAGAGATTATTCTTCAGCCGCCGCAAGCTTTGGAGAGGAATTCACGCTTGGATTGAAGATTCGAGCTTTCCGGGCACCGTTCTTCACGTTTTTCGTCAATTCTAGTATTTCTAACTTAGTTGTTATCTTTTAAACATTGTTTTGCTTAGTTTAATTATGACTTCTAGTAGCTAACTTTCTTATTTGTTGGGATTAAAGGGGATCCTACCCCGAACGTTGATTTGAGTTCATTTATATTTCGATTGTGCGTTATTCTTGATTTTACTACTGTTTTATCGTGTCATTAAAGCGTAGCTAATTTTAACGACTATTTTATATCACGAGTGAGTTCGAGAGAATAACTAGTGATAGGATCGAGTGGTGTAATTCGTGGATCTACAATTTGCATAGATATATGAAATTGGATACGTGCCGATAGTCATAGTCCTTAGGGTCGAAAACTAGGGGGTTTCATTGAGCGAAATGCGATTCATTCTTGATAAATAATTAAAGACATTTAATTACTTCATTGAGTGAATTAGTTTGACATAGCTCGAGAGAGTGTGTTCAATTAAATAGGAAATCCTGTCGGAAGCGTAGAACACAATCGAACGAATTAATTAATTAATAAGGGGTAGGTGAACCAGAATTCCCAACAAATTCTTTTATCATTTGAAATTTAACCAATTGATTTAGCATTCACATTTCATCATTTAATCTTTGAAATTGTTTATTTAACTTTCTTGCATTTTAATAGTTATAACACAATCAATCACCTTTCGTCGCTAAAGTTTCAATAACTAAAATAATAATTGTTAAATACAGTCCTCAGTGGAACGATACTCGTATTCACATACACTATATTATTACTTGACATCGTGCACTTGCGATCACTTTTTGAGCATACAAAATCATATTTTATTGGGGAATTCACAGTGCAAGTTTTGCTCGATCAAGTTTTTGGCGTCGTTGCCGGGGACTGTTAATCTACAATTATATTTTTAGTTATTTTCTTTAGTGTATTTTATTTCTGTTGAACTAACACTCCATATCTTATTTCAGATATCTCTTTCGGTGCATGCCAAAGTCACTTGACTTGGAGCTTGAGTGTGACCCTGAAATTGAAAGGACTTTTTGCAGGAGAAGACAGTAGCAAAGACTGAAGGAACTGATGGAGAGACACGAACAAGAGCAGGAGGCGGTGCGCCAAAACGAGAGACAAATTGAGATGCCACGCCGGATTCCCATGTTAGAGTATGCCCAGCCTTCTTTGGATGGTGCACGCCCCAGCATTGTGAGGCCGATTGTGCGGGCAAACCAATTCGAGATCAAACCAGCCATTATTCAGATGATTCAGAACACCGTCCAATTTGGAGGAACTGCTATGGACGATCCAAACACACACATCGCGGATTTTCTTGAGATTTGCGATACTTTTAAATTTAATGGAGTTTCTGATGATGCTGTTAGACTGCGTTTATTTCCTTTCTCTTTGCGTGATAAAGCTAAAGCTTGGTTGAATTGTTTACCTGTAGGTTCGATCACTACATGGGAGGACATGGCGAAAGCATTTCTTATCAAATACTTTCCTCCATCGAAGACCATGAAGCTGCGGGCAGACATCACAACATTTGCTCAGTTCGATCAAGAGTCACTATATGAGGCGTGGGAGCGTTTCAAAGATCTATTACGAAGATGCCCACATCACGAGTTGCCACTTGGGTTAGTCGTTCAAACCTTCTATTATGGCTTGCCTTACTCCTAATCGTACTATGATAGATGCTGCTGCTTGTGGAAATCTATTGAGAAAAACTGCTGAGGAAGGGTATGAGCTACTGGAGGAGATGGCTGCTAACAGTTATCACCCTCAATCTGACAGGAACAATCAGCGGAAAAGTGCAGGGATTCACCAGGTAACTGATTTATCTGCTATTACTGCACAACTTGATGTTTTAAACAGGAAACTGGATGGCTTGAACATGGGTGGCACGGCTATGCGTTTGCAAGAGGTATTCTGTGAGAAATGTGGGGGTGAGCACTATGTGAAAGACTGTCAAGATGATAATCCATTCTATGTGCCCGAAGGAGCACCTGTGCATCAAGTGGGAGTCCAAAACCGTCCACGGAACTGACCCTTACTCGAATACATACAACCCGGGATGGAGGCAACATCCCAACTTCTCATGGGGCGGTCAAAACAATCAGAATAGGCCGCAAGGAGGACAACAATATGGGAAACAACCGATGTACAGATCCGATCCTCCTAGAGAAGAAAAGTCCAACTTGGAACAAATGATGACTAAGTTTATCTCATCCACTGAAACTCGACTCCAAAACCAAGATGCATCAATAAAGGGGCTCGAGAATCAAATTGGACAGTTGGCCAAGATGATAGCAAGTCGAGAGCCGGGCACCTTGCCAAGCAACACCGAAACTAATCCGAAAGAGCAAGTGAAGGCCATTGAGTTGAAGAGTGGAAAGATTTTGGAGCCTAGAGAGAAGGAGAAACGCCAAGTACCGGATGAGCAGGCTGAGGCGTCAAAAGGTAAGTCACCTAACTCTACACCAGCACCCACGGCACATCCCAAGATTGTTATTCCCCCGTCTTTTCCTGCAGCATTAAAAAAGGCAAAACTAGATGCACTTCGGTAAGTTTTTAGAGGTATTTAAAAAATTACACATTAATATCCCTTTTGCCGATGCTTTAATGCAAATGCCTAGTTATGCCAAATTCTTGAAGGACATCTTAGCTAACAAACGAAAATTGGAGGATCACATGACAGTGAACTTGACTGAGAGTTGCTCTGCCTTGGTGCAAAACAAGATCCCACCGAAACTAAAAGACCCAGGGAGCTTTTCTATCCCTTGCATGATTGGTGATGTTGTTTTTCGTAAAGCGTTGTGTGATCTTGGTGCAAGTATTAATCTGATGCCCTTATCTGTTTTCAGGAAACTCGGATTAGGAGAGCCTAAGCCGACGAGGATGTCTTTACAACTGGCTGACAGGTCTGTCAAGTACCCCCCCGGAGTGATTGAGGATGTGCTAGTAAAAGTGGACAAGTTTATCTTTCCTGCGGACTTCGTGGTGCTTGATATGGATGAGGATGAGGAGATGCCTCTGATTTTGGGTAGACCGTTCCTTGCGACTGGCAAGGCACTAATTGATGTGCAAGAAGGGAAGTTGCGATTGAGAGTGGGCGACGAAGAGATTACTTTTGATGTGTTTAATGCACTTAAGCACACACTGCATTCTGATAGTTGTTTTAGAATTGATGCTTTTGACTCTCTTGCGTCTAACTATGTGCAGGATGCTCTAAGGGACCCTTTGGAGGCCACTATCGATACTGAATTAGGAGAAGAGGAATTGGATGAGGAAAGAGCCGAAATTGTGGCACACTTTAATGCCAACCAATCATGGAGAAGGCCAATGAGGATGCGACTAGAGGACCTAGGAGAACGAAGAGATTTGACCCCTCAAAGGTCAAGCATCGAGGATCCCCCAACACTTGAGCTGAAGCCGTTGCCTCCACACCTCAAGTACGTGTACTTAGGTGAGAATAACACTTTACCTGTCATTATTTCTGCTGCTTTGATAGATGTGATGGAGGACAAACTGTTGGAAGTATTGAAAGCACACAAGGGTGCATTTGCGTGGAAGGTGGCGGATATCAAGGGAATCAATCCGTCAGTCTGCATGCATAATATCTTGATGGAAGAGAAGTACTCACCTCTTGTGCAACCTCAGCGAAGATTGAATCCTAAGATGCAAGAGGTAGTGAAAGCTGAAACGATTAAGCTTCTCGATGCAGGTATTATCTATCCTATATCTGATAGTGCATGGGTAAGTCCTGTTCAATGTGTGCCAAAGAAAGGTGGGATTACTGTTATCAAAAATGAAAATAATGAATTAATACCCACTAGGACTGTTACGGGATGGCGTGTGTGCATTGATTATAGAAAATTGAATGATGCCACCCGTAAAGATCACTTTCCCCTTCCCTTTATTGATCAGATGCTTGAGAGGTTAGCGGGTCATGAGTTTTATTGCTTTTTGGATGGGTATTCGGGGTACAACCAAATCATGATTGCGCCGGAGGACCAAGAGAAAACCACTTTCACTTGTCCTTACGGCACTTTTGCTTTTCGCCGCATGCCGTTTGGCCTTTGTAATGCCCCTGCCACATTTCAACGTTGCATGACCGCTATATTCCATGATATGATAGAAACCTTCCTTGAAATTTTTATGGATGATTTCTCGATATTTGGCTCTTCTTTTGATGATTGTTTGCAGAATCTGACGGTGGTGTTGAGGAGATGTGAGGAGACAAACTTGGTGCTTAATTGGGAAAAATGCCACTTCATGGTACAAGAGGGAATTGTACTAGGGCACAAGGTTTCGGGGGGCGGAATCGAGGTGGACAAGGCGAAAGTTGAAGTGATTAAGAACTTACCACCTCCGGCGTCCATAAAGGGAGTTAGAAGTTTTCTAGGCCACGCCGGTTTTTACCGGCGTTTTATCAAAGATTTTTCTAAAGTTGCCAAACCTCTATCTTCCTTACTTATGAAAGATGTGCCATTTGACTTTAATTCTGATTGTTTGCAGGCATACGAGAAGTTGAAGGAGCGCTTGGTGACGGCTCCTGTCTTGGTAGCACCGGATTGGGATCTGCCCTTCGAGATCATGTGCGATGCTAGTGATACTGCGGTAGGTGTTGTCCTTGGCCAAAGACAGAGCAAGGTATTCCACACTATATACTATGCAAGTAAGACTCTAGATGAGACACAATTGAATTATGCTACCACCGAAAAAGAGTTACTTGCAGTAGTGTTTGCACTTGAAAAGTTTCATGCATATCTTTTTTTGTCTAAAGTCATTGTCTACACTGACCACTCTGCACTGAAACATTTACTTGCTAAGAAAGATGCAAAACCACGCCTACTTCGGTGGATTCTATTGTTGCAAGAATTTGATTTAGAAATAAAAGATAAGAAGGGTGTTGAGAATGTGGTTGCAGATCATCTGTCTAGATTAGAATGTATTTGTAATGATTCTGTTAATCATGCTATCGATGATTGGTTCCCGGATGAGCAACTATTTGAGGTGAGAAATTGTCCATGGTATGCAAATTTTGCTAACTTTCTTGTCACAGGCACACCTCCACCGAACTTATCTTTTCACCAACGAAAGAAATTCTTTTCTGACGTGAAATACTATTTTTGGGAGGAACCGTTCTTGTTTAAGATTTGTGCAGATTCCATGATAAGACGGTGTGTTGCGGAGGAAGAGTTTTATAAGATTCTCAACCATTGCCATGACCGTGAGGTAGGTGGTCACTTTGGACCAACGAGGACGGCATCTAAGGTACTCGAATGTGGCTTTTATTGGCCAACTCTCTTTAAAGATGCTCGTTCTTATGTGCTACATTGTGATAAATGCCAACGGTCAGGTAACATCTCTAACCGTCACGAAATGCCTTTAAATAATATCATTGAGTGTGAGGTTTTTGATGTGTGGGGGATAGACTTTATGGGATCGTTTCCTAGCTCTTTCACGAAAAAATACATTTTGGTTGCGGTGGACTATGTGTCTAAGTGGGTAGAGGTGGAAGCATACGCCACTAATGATGCTCAAGTGGTTCTAAAATTTTTGAAGAAAAACATTTTTAACCGTTTTGGAACACCACGAGCAATCATTAGTGATGGTGGCACTCATTTTTGCAACAAACTTTTTGAAAAACTTTTGAGCAAATATGGTGTCACACATAAAATCTCTACCCCTTATCACCCACAGACGAGTGGTCAAGTGGAAGTGTCGAATCGCGAGATTAAGCGAATTTTGGAGAAAGTGGTAGGTGTCAATAGGAAAGATTGGTCGGTGAGGTTAGACGATGCTCTTTGGGCGTATAGGACCGCTTTTAAAACACCTATAGGCACTACCCCGTATAGGCTTTTGTTTGGTAAAGCATGTCATCTACCTGTTGAGTTAGAGCATCGAGCATACTGGGCAACAAAAGCGCTGAACTTTAATTTTACTGATGCAGGTGAACAGCGTTTGCTTCAATTGGACCAATTGGAGGAGTTCCGGAATTTGGCTTACGATCTTGCACTGTCTTACAAGGAGAAAACCAAAAAGGCTCATGACAAGAGAATCATCGAGAGAGAATTTAAGGAGGGTGACAGTGTTCTGCTCTACAACTCCCGGTTGCGCTTGTTTCCCGGTAAATTGAAGTCGCGATGGTCCGGTCCATTCGTGATCTCGAAAGTTTATCCATCGGGAGCTGTGGAATTGAAAGATGGGAAGGATGGGACATTTACGGTCAATGCCCAGCGTCTGAAGCACTACATGGGTGGCACAATCGAGCCACAACTTGGAATCACCCGGTTCCAAGACAAGCCGAACTGAGACGGACCGACAGTCAAGCTCTCGACTATAAATTGAGAACTACTTTTCTTCCTCTTCTCTTGCATTGAATTTATTTTTTCTTTCGTGTCTATTTGCTTGTTTTCTCTTGCTTTTGTTAAAAAAAAAAAATACATTTTTTTGGGTGCACAGCCGTAAAGCTTCCGTCTGGGCGGACATTCACACCCGCCCAGGCGCGCCCTTTTTCAAAAAAATTCGAGGACTATCCGCCCGCCCAGGCGCGCCCTTTTTCAAAAAAAATTCGAGGACTATCCGCCCGGGCGGACATTCACGCCCGTCCAGGCGCGCCCCTTTTCAAAAACAATTCGAGAGATATCCGCCGGGCGGACACTTACATCCGCCCGGGCGGATCGCGCAGACTTAAAAGTCTGCAGCCCCTTTTTCTCCTCTCCCGACTCGAAAACCCTCGCCCCTTTCCGAATTTTTCGCCCCCACTCTCTCAATCTCACTCCATTAATCTCTTCTCATCCAATTTCAGGTACAATCGTGCACCCTCACCTCCACCGAGTGTCAAGACGTTATTTTTCCGGTCTAGAACGCAACTCTCCGGCGACCCCAGCGATTTCCGGCCGCCGCCGCCTCTCCTCCGGCCACCACTTCCGTTCCCGACCGCCACCAGGTTCCGGCAGACATCCCCCTACTACGGGTTACTTGGGCTCTTCTCCAATCTTCCACAATGGCACCTAAAAAGGCTCGGGTAAGTCACGGTGCCTCTTCGTCGTCATCTCATACCTCTCAATTATTTGTGAATACTGCTGCTAGGGAACGATATGAGCATGCGAAAATACATAGAGCCCCGATTCGAGAGCGAGGTTTCCAACTGGAGCAGTTTACCCTTATTATCAATCAAACTGCGAGTAGGGGATGGGGTAAATTCTGTGCCCAACCCCAAGCCGCGGTAGTACCTGTCGTACGCGAATTTTATTCTAATGCAGCTGAACGGAGTGACAGTAAGGCATTTGTGAGGGGGAAATTAGTGGATTTCAGTTCATTGGAAATTAATCGGGTGCTCGAAACACCAGCGGTAGACGATTCATTGTACACGGCATGGGTGGCGGATCCCAACCTCGACTTGATGATGCAAAAAATCTGTTTTCCGGGATCTCCGTGGAAGACACCGGGGTCGCACACATGTTTCGTTGAAAAATTTCTATTAGTCCCGACAGCAATGTGGTATGCTTTTCTTGCCACACGGTTGATGCCAGTCGGGCACACGAGTGAAGTCCAGAGAGATAGGGCACTGTTGATATATGCGCTGATTACACAATTGCCACTCAATGCGGGGAAGATCATTCACTCACAAATCCAGCTGAGCATCCATAATCCAAATGTGGCGTTATTCTTTCCCCACATCATCACTGAGCTATGTGCGGGCGCTGGGGTGGTTTTTCAGGACGACGATGAGTGGCTGCCACCGACCAAGGTTCTCGACGACGCCAGCTGGCTACAGAAGACCGCGGTGCGGCGGAAGGCGTTCCCTCAGTTTGGTCCTATATGGTGCAATTTGACCTTTGATCCACTACAAGAGCTGCCTCCACCACCGGCCCCGCATCCTAGACGCCACATTCTGCACGAGAGGATGGATGAATTTGCGGCATTTGCTGATCATCAGCTTCAGTGGCAGGCGGTGAGTCAGACTTATCAGACCGCCACTGACGCCATGCTCCGTTTATCCCTGAGCCACAGCGGTGTCGACCCATCCCTTCTCCCACCACCCATGCCAGCCTTCCCGCCGCCATTTCAGTTTCATTATGCCGACGCACCGGTGCCAGACGCTGGCGTGGTTCCCCCGGAGGAGCACGACGAGGAGGATCTATGAGAGGGGAGTCACTTCTATCCCTTCTTTTCTTTATCGCATTTCTTTCATTCCGTTTATTCGTTTTCATTATCTTGCATGCTTAGATTACACTGCATTCACTGTGTTATGCCTATCTGTTTTTCTTTCTATCGTCTGCTGCATTTGGGACAATGCTCGACTTTAGTATTGGGGGGTGGATGGGTGTTGTGTCATCTTTGTCATGTTGGCGTTTTGATCGTATAGTTCGTTGGCATGTAGTCTTAGTGGTTTTTGCATGTGTTTGTGTGTCAGCCGACCGTATTCGACATAATATTTGTAGCCAAGGATTTTCGTTGGCATGTAGTCTTAGTGGTTTTTGCATGTGTTTGTGTGTCAGCCGACCGTATTCGACATAATATTTGTAGCCAAGGATGATTGTGAAGTGATGAGACATGCCCTGTTGATCGTACACTCGCATTTATTTAGCACTCTCTGTGGTAGAGACATGAAGTTTTATTTCGAGTATTGAACTTTCTTTACACGACTGTTAGAACTAAACGCATGCATGATAAGAGGGTGAAAATTTTGGACTAAAGTGGGGAACAAAGATTTTTGAAGGTGTGCATTGAGTTTGACTATATTCTCTCGAATAGAGGTATCTATCAAAAAAAAAAAAAAAAGCAAGTTGGAGATGTAAGGTGAGGGGGAGCCGAATAAAGGAATGAAATCCTATTCCTGGCTAAAGTTGGAGATGTAAGGTGTTGTGGAGCCGATTAAAGGAATGAAATCCTATTCCTGGCTAAAAATGAAAAAAGAAAAAAAAAATGAATGAAATGAAAAAATAAACTCATGAATGTGATTCTGAAATGAAAAGTTCTAATATAGTCTTTTCATTGCTGTATTCCAATTCAGAAAAAAATAGAAGGATAGTTGCCGATGGATACCAATTGCAGAGGAATATAGGAGAGTAAGATTTACACTAACAGGCTGATTTAATTCTCTTACAATAGTTGGAAATGGATCTCTCTGTCATGTGCGCTGCTAGGACTAACAAAACACACACACACGTTCATGCTTTATTTGAAACCATGTCTAGACCTAGGGAAGTGCGAAGATTTTATGTTTGTGTTGATCGACAAGGGAATATGTTGAGCTTCGCTGAGGCTAGTTGATGATTATGAGTTCACGGTCGGGTTACTTTATGTCACGTTCCAGTTCTGTCTTCTCACCTGTTTTGCTCGAGGGCGAGCGAAAGGTTAGTATTGGGGGGTTGATAGAGGTGGATTTTACCTGTTTTTCATATCGTGTTTTGTTGCATTGTGTTGCATTTTTTACTGACATTTCGTGCATTTTGTGTTGTTTTAGCATAATCCATATCTTTGTGTCGTTCATGTGTTTAGTGGCGAAAATGTAGGAGATTGGTGAAGAAAACTGAAAAAAAAGGGATGAAGAAAATCGAGAGACATCCGCCCGGGCGGATATTTATGTCCGCCCGAGCGCGTTCAAGCTAAGAAAAAACATGAATTTGCGAAGACCATCCGCCCGGGCGGAAACTTACATCCGCCCGGGCGCGTCAAAGGAAAATCGAAGAGCTGAATCTGCGAAGACCATCCGCCCGGGCGGAAACTCTTGTCCGCCCGGGCGCAAATGTATTTTTGGAAAATATCATGCTCGATTCCATTCCTTAATCTGGAGAGGGGATGATATGGTAAGGTCTAGGGGTCGATTTTGGGGGTCATTGAGACAGATTCAGAGATTATTCTTCAGCCGCCGCAAGCTTTGGAGAGGAATTCACGCTTGGATTGAAGATTCGAGCTTTCCGGGCACCGTTCTTCACGTTTTTCGTCAATTCTAGTATTTCTAACTTAGTTGTTATCTTTTAAACATTGTTTTGCTTAGTTTAATTATGACTTCTAGTAGCTAACTTTCTTATTTGTTGGGATTAAAGGGGATCCTACCCCGAACGTTGATTTGAGTTCATTTATATTTCGATTGTGCGTTATTCTTGATTTTACTACTGTTTTATCGTGTCATTAAAGCGTAGCTAACTTTAACGACTATTTTATATCACGAGTGAGTTCGAGAGAATAACTAGTGATAGGATCGAGTGGTGTAATTCGCGGATCTACAATTTGCATAGATATATGAAATTGGATACGTGCCGATAGTCATAGTCCTTAGGGTCGAAAACTAGGGGGTTTCATTGAGCGAAATGCGATTCATTCTTGATAAATAATTAAAGACATTTAATTACTTCATTGAGTGAATTAGTTTGACATAGCTCGAGAGAGTGTGTTCAATTAAATAGGAAATCCTGTCGGAAGCGTAGAACACAATCGAACGAATTAATTAATTAATAAAGGGTAGGTGAACCAGAATTCCCAACAAATTCTTTTATCATTTGAAATTTAACCAATTGATTTAGCATTCACATTTCATCATTTAATCTTTGAAATTGTTTATTTAACTTTCTTGCATTTTAATAGTTATAACACAATCAATCACCTTTCGTCGCTAAAGTTTCAATAACTAAAATAATAATTGTTAAATACAGTCCTCAGTGGAACGATACTCGTATTCACATACACTATATTATTACTTGACATCGTGCACTTGCGATCACTTTTTGAGCATACAAAATCATATTTTATTGGGGAATTCAAAGTGCAAGTTTTGCTCGATCAGAACCCTAGGTCTCCCTTTAGATGAAGAACCGAGAAGAAGAGAAGAAATGAGAGAAATGAAGCCAACACTTCTATTTAAGCACTAGAAATAGCCAAAACACGCTTATACTGTTCACTCACCGCAGATGCGCTAGATACTTCACCGCGGGTGCGCTGCATGCACTGGACGACAACCAAAAATCTGAAAACGTCGACCACGGGTGCGCTACAAATCCCATCGCGGGTGCGCTGCAAATCAACCACGGGTGCGGTAGACCTACTGGACCACAAACACAATTCCTGAAGAAACGACCGCAGGGGCACTCATAAATTACCGTGGGTGCGGTACACTTTCTGTCCAAACACCGCAGGTGCGGTGCATTTCCTGGCGTGGGTGCACTGTCCCCTGAAGCCAAAAAAAATACTTTGCATCTACAAATCGAACCGCAACGTCAATTCTCTTCATAATTCGGCAACACTCCCAACGAGAAAGTTGCACCTCTATGTCTTATCTAACCACTCCAATTGGCCTCATACAAATCGGCTCAACATACAAATTACCAAGAATAAAATCGCAACGACAATACATTAAAACTACACACCAACTATAACCACCAATACTATAAACCATAAATCACAATTCTTAACATCAAAACTATACTTAAACTTAACCAAATAGTCCATAAACATATGAAATCTTAAACCGTACCGTTCACCAGGCTTGGGATATTACAATCTCCCCTCCTTAAAGGAATTTCGTCCTCGAAATTGACGTCACTGCAAAAACAACTCAGGATACTTCTCTTTCATCTCATCCTCTGGTTCCCACGTGGCTTCTTCAATCAATTGATTCCTCCAATGGACTTTAACAATACCGATCTCTTTGTTTCTCAATAATTTCACTTTGCGATCCATAATCTGGACTGGAATCTCTTGATACGTCAAATTCGACGTCAAATCCAATGGCTCGTGATGAAGAACATGGGAAGGATTTGCAATATACTTCCTGAGCATAGAGACATGAAAAACATTATGAACTCTATCAAGATCTGGTGGTAGGGCTAACCTGTAGGCTCGATCACCAACTCTGTCCAAAATCTCAAATGGGCCAATAAATCTTGGACTCAACTTTCCCTTTTTGCCAAACCGCATCACACCTTTAAGAGGTGCAATATTCAAGAACACATGATCGCCAACTTCAAACTGCAACGGCCTTCGTCTGACATCAGCATAACTCTTCTGTCTCGACTGAGCCGTCTTCATCCTTTCTTGAATAACAGCAACAACATCAGCTGTCTGTTGGACCAACTCTGGACCCAACATCTTTCTCTCACCAATCTCATCCCAATATAAGGGAGATCTACATTTTATGCCATAAAGTGCTTCATACGGTGCCATGCCAATCGTCGTCTGGTAGCTATTATTATACGTGAACTCAACAAGAGACAATTTGGAATCCCAACTACCAGGATAATCTATAGTACAAGCTCTGAGCATATCCTCCAAAATCTGAATAACTCTCTCTGATTGACCGTCGCTCTGGGGATGATATGTTGTACTGAATGCTAACCGTGTACCCAAGGCTCTGTGTAAACTCTTCCAAAACTCTGAAGTAAATCTAGGGTCACGATCGACACAGGAACACCATGCACTGAGAAATAAACATAGCAATATCCTTCTTCATACATTGACACCAATAGAGTCTTCGAATATCCTGATACATCTTGGTACTACCTGGATGTATCGAGTATGGTGCGGTATGTGCCTCTGTCAAGACGTCTCGCCGAATATCATCACCAATAGGAATGCATATACGGAATCTGAATGTAAACAAACCATCTCTATTCATCTCAAACTCTGAATTACCTCTCTCTTCGGCTCTGGCTCTCATCTCTAACAACTGTAAATCATTGGCCTGCTCTCTACGGATCCTGTCCGTCAATGTAGCCCGAATGATCAACGCTGAAAAGCGTGCGATGGTTCTCAAAACTACCAAAGCTATCTCCTCTCGCCGCAAGTCTAACAACAACGGTTTCTGGATCATAGAACTCAAAGAAGAACTTGACTTACGGCTCAAAGCATCCGCTACAACATTCGCCTTTCCAGGATGATAACTAATCGTCACATCATAATCTTTGACAAGCTCTAACCACCGTCTCTGTCGCATATTGAGTTCTTTCTCGGAAAACAAATACTTTAAACTCTTGTGGTCTGTGAAAATTTCACACTTTTCGCCATATAAATAGTGTCTCCAGATTTTTAGGGCGAAAACCACAGCTGCCAGTTCCAAATCATGCGCAGGATAATTCTTCTCATAGTCCTTCAATTGACGAGAAGCATAGGCTATAACCTTTCCATGTTGCATCAGTACTGCACCAAGGCCTTTCATCGACGCATCGGTATAAACAACAAAATCTTCTGAACCACTGGGCAGTTCAAGTACCGGAGCTGTCGTCAATCTATCTTTCAACTCTTGGAATCCACTTTGGCACTCATTGGACCACTCAAACTTCACAGTCTTCATCGTCAGATTGGTTAATGGCAGGGCGATCTTGGAAAAATCTGAAATAAAACGACAGTAGTAACCCGCCAAACCAAGAAAACTGCGTACCTCTGATACAGTGGTAGGAATAGGCCACTTCTGTATTACCTCAATTTTCATTGGATCAGCAGCTAAACCATCCTTCGAAACAATATTGCCCAAGAAATAAATCTGATCCAACCAGAACTCACATTTCTTCAACTTAGCATACAACCTCTTCTCTCTCAACAACTGAAGAACGACTCTGAGGTGCTCTGCATGAAGCTCTCTGTTCTTGGAATAGATCAATATATTGTGGATGAAAACAATGACAAAACTATCCAAATACGGCTTGAACACCCGGTTCATAAGATCCATGAAGACTGAAGGGGCATTAGTCAAACCGAACGACATGACAAGAAATTCAAAATGACCATACCTGGTCTGGAACACCGTCTTAGGGATATCAGACTCCCTAACTTTCAACTGATAATAGCCAGATCGCAGATCAATCTTCTAAAACACTGTAGCCCCATGCAATTGGTCAAAAAGATCGTCTATCCGCGGCAACGGATATTTATTCTTCATCGTCAATCTATTGATTTCTCTGTAATCAATGCACAGACGCAAGGACCCGTCTTTCTTTTTAACAAAAAGAACCGGAGCTCCCCAAGGTGAAGAACTCGGCCGAATAAAACCTTTATCCAAAATATCCTGCAATTGCGTCTTCAACTCTTTCATCTCAGTCGGGTCCATTCTATACGGAGCCTTGGAAATAGGAACCGTACCTGGAACTAAATCAATCACAAACTCTACATCTTTGTCCGGAGGTAAACCCGGCACATCATCCTCAAATACATCAGATAACTCTCTCACAACATCAATATCATCAATATTCAACTTCACAATTCTATCCATATTAACAATCGAAGCCAAAAACCCATCACAACCTCTAAACAACAACTCCTTAGCCTCAAGACATGAAATAAAAGGAAGGACCAGCGAAGTACCTACACTGGCGAGCATACCTTCCTTATTTCCATCATCTGCAAACTTCACCATCTTAGCAACACAATCAATCACTGCACGATAAGTTGATAGTCAATCCATGCCAAGTATAATATCAAACGCAACCATCGGGATAACAATCAAATCGGCATAAACCCCTCGTTCATCAATTTGAACAGAACACGCATACACAATAGACGTCGAGCAAAACACATCCCCCGAAGGCAATACTACATTAAACTGGAGGGGATGAATAGAAGGAACTAAACCCAAAGATCTCAAAAATAATTCAGACATAAAAGAATGAGTAGCACAGTATCAATCAATGTCGTAGCTACTCTGCCTGAAATTAAAATAGTTCTAGAGATCACAGAAGAATCATGGTTAATACCTTCCTTCGTCATGGTGAAAATGAGACCCTGCACCTTCTCTTTACTCGATCCTCTCGGACAATCCCTGGCTATATGGCCTGTAGTACCACATCAATAGCATTTGTGAGTACCAAATCTGCACTCACCCCTATGAGGCCTACTGCACTTGGGACACAACGGCTTCTCTGGATCAAATGGAACTGTCGGTGCTTTAGGACTCGGCTCTAACTTGCCTTTCCCTTTGAAATTGCCTTTACCTCTTTGGTTCGAGCCTTGACCTCTTTGAGCAATAGCCTGCTACCTCGCCTTTCTCTCTCTAGCAATATCTTTTTCATCTTGCTAGGCTAACAATGCTTTAGCCACAATCTCTTTAAATGTCACTGCCTTAGACATATTGATGTCTCTTCTTATTTCTGCTCGAAGTCCTCTAATGAAATGAGCACCCTTATCTTTGTCATTCGAGACAATATAAGGAGCAAACAGACAGCCCTCTTCAAACTTCAAAATGTACTCATCAACATTCATACCTCCTTGACGCAGCTCCAAAAATTCAATCACCTTTCGAGCTCGAAGTGCATCTGGGAAATACTTGTCGTAGAAAAGATCCGTGAAATCTTGCCACTTCAATGCCGGAACATCAACACCCACCTTGGTAACATTCCACCAAATGCGTGCAGCATTGACTAGCATGAATACTGCACAACCAACTCTGTCTTTGTCTTCATATTTGAGATGATCAAATATCGTCTCAAGTGCTTTAATCCACTCTACTGTCACCAATGGATCAGTGCTTCCTACAAACTCAGGCGGATCCATCCTCTTAAAAGCAGTAAAGATCCCATCAATCCCAACAGCTTGAATCACTGGCCCTCTCCCTTGACCTCTACCTTGACCTGTATCTTGCAAACAGAGCAACTGTTGAATCTGCTCACTATGAACCTTAGCTTGCTCTTTCAATAACTTGCCGAACTCGTCGACAACTCTCTATGAGGAGCTATCCTCACCCTCTGAAGATTTTCTCTTAGGAGGCATTAAATCCTACAATGTGCTCACACAATACATATCAATCGATAATAATAGATAGATGAAGGAGATGACATACCCGGACAGTTCAAAGTAGACGAAGTCATATGCATTGATCCGAAGAACGTTGCTCTGATACCACTAAATGTAATGCTCTGACCCGATTTTTATAAAACAACAGCGGAACTTAAAGATTTAAATAAAAGGAAAGAACGATTTAAAATTTTTCTTGAAATAAATACATTTCCAATATATACCATCAAAAGTATATACATGATCATCTAAAGGTTGCAACAAAATACAAAATATCAATGTGTTCATGTCCAAAATAATGTCTTCCTTCCATCACTTGATACATATGACTTCGGCTTCAATCAACGTCCTGGTTCGTCGCTCTTATCTGCATCACATGAATAACTGAAATGAGTATAAAACTCATCAAGTGGAACTCTTACATATCAAATATCATACTCTGTAAAACATGACTTTGAAATCATTAAATACCATCCAACTCTTGAAATATAGCATAACATAGGATAATAAAATCATAAAGATGGTATTTCTCTTTTCTCTAGTATGGATTGATATCTAAATAGTATCTCTGTCTCTGTACCTATATCTCATCGATATAAATCGATTACTCTGTTGGGATATAAGCCTATGGTCGTTGATCAACTAATTGTATGCAATCTCTGACTATCAATTTATCAATCCAATAAAACATTTGAACTTTTCTTGGACATTTAATCAAATACTTTGAAGAATCTTCTCTTTTGCATTCCCTTATACACAATTGAGGCATATACAAGCCTCTAATATACAACAAAGTGTATATATACATAACATGAATCAATTGAAAGGGAATAGCACATTAAAACTATTGAAACACAATATATATACTACCATGTGATCACAAGGAATGAATTCCACTTACAACCAATAGCAACCTTGAGTCTAAGCTCTTGGTACAAATCCTACAACAATAAACCATGAATAGAACCATCAACAACTCAATAGACCAAAAACCATACCATAAAACCCATATAATCAACACAATCACAAAGTACCATACTTTCCCCCAACACCACAAACCAAATTAACTAAACCCACAAGCTTTGTTGGAAACTAGATTCCGGCGTTTGACAAAACATGAATCAATCGATAAACAAAATATGAACTAACTGATACGCGAAAGCAAATTCGGCAACTGAACTTGTCAACTAAAATCAGCTGATACAATGATACAAAGAAAACTGATCAGTTGGAACTGATCAGTTAATACATTCAGCCGAATGAAGTATCTCTCAACTGAAGATGTCTCGGGAAAGAACAAAGAAGACATAACAGATTACAAAACGCCGCACCACAACCAAGACTATTTAGAACAACGCATTCCGGCTAAAGAAATTAAGACGTCGCATTACAATAAATGAAGCAAACAATGTTCAAGGAATAATCAAGTGGAAACCAACGGATACAAAGATTCAAATTTATCTCAAGTTACCGTTGGAAAAGAAAATTATAAATATGGCAGAAGAACAGCTGAATAAGTAGCACAACACACTATTCAAAAGCTGGCTGTTACTCTGTCAAAATCGAAGCTCACTCTTTCTTGATTTATTCGTAGCAGTCAAGGCTACAAGTTGAGCAAACTAGCACTTTGTAATATTTGCTAAATTCAATAGTGCTAAGATCAGTTACGCACTGAGAACATTCTGTTAAACTAAGAGTTTCAGTTTTTGGCAGTGATAAGTCCAAACTGAAGTGGGTCAGTACACATCTTGTATTTGATCAAAGTCTTTTAGTGGAAATCCTATCCTCGAGATAGAAGGGGTGACGTAGGAGTAATTGAAATCTCCGAACATCCAGAAACAATCCTTGTCTACTTTATTTCAGTTTCGTATTCTATCTTTCAGTCAGTTATTTTCCGCAACTACTTCAGTTTAACTGATTGTTATTGACCAACAAGATTCCGAGAATCAGTTTGTCACCAAACTGAACTCAAAATTCGAAAAGACCAGTTTTAGTTGTGAGTGTTTATTCAACCCCCCCTTCTAAACACTCCTTGATACGTTATTCGATCCTATCAAGTAGTATCAGAGCAGTTGAATCTTGTTCTTGAATACTTTTGATCTATAAACTTGTTAGCATGACTTCGTTCAACAAAATTCTTATGTTCTCCAGAGAAGATTTTGATGATTGGAAAATCAGAATGCAGGCTCATTTAGCTGCATAAGATGATGACATGTGGTATGTCATAACTGATGGATCCATGAAAATTTTGAAAACAAATACAGCAGTTGCCATAACAGAAGGGGCGCCACAAAGAATAGAAAAGCCAAGAGAAGAATGGACAACTGAAGATAAAAGAAAAGCAAATCTTGATAATGTGGCTAAAGACATTCTATACAAAACTCTGGACAAAGTAACCTTCAGCAAAATAAAAATGTGTAAGTCAGCAAAAGAAATTTAGGAAAAGCTGATCCAGCTGTGTGAAGGAAATGATCAAACCAAAGAGAATAAACTCACTGTTGTTGTGCAAAAGTTTGATAACATCAAAATGAAAGCAGGAGAATCAATGCACGAATATGATGAAAGAGTAAGTTGTATCATCAATGAGTTAAATGCACTTGGAAAGGTGTATACCAACAAAGAGGTTGCACTAAAAGTAATGAGAGGTCTTCCCAAGGAATGGGATTTCAAGACCATGGAAATGAGGGAGTCCAAAGATCTGAACCGGATTGAACTTCATGATCTGTTTGCTGATTTAAAAGCTTATGAATTTGAACTGCAAACCAGAGAAGGAGAACCATCTACCCCTACAGCCACAACTGCTCTTGCGGCTGTCAGAACTGAACCAATCAGTTCAGTCGAGAAAATTGCTGATCAGTTAAGCAATGATGCTATGTCATTGTTTATCAAAAAATTTGGAAGGTTCATGAGAAAGAATCAAGAGAACTTCCAGAAGCCATACCAAAGGAACAATTCCAAAGATGAACCAAATGCTTGCTTCAACTGTGGCAAATCAGGTCACTTTATTGCTGACTGTCCTAAACCCAAGAAGGACAGTCAAGGTTCAACTGATAGAAGAAAGAAATCATATGAACACAAAAGAAGACCCAAGGAAGATAAGAAGCTCTTCAGAAAGAAACATGAGGTACTCGTAGCTGAAGAAAGCAAATCTAAATGGGCAGAAACTGACAGTGAAGAGTTAGAACCAGAAAGCTCTTACAGTTCTAGTGATGAGGAGGAAGTAAAGTGCTTAATGGCTAATGATGCAGAAGAAGAATCATCTAGCCAACAGGTATTTGATTTCAGTTCAACTGATTTCACACGAGAAGAACTCATTCTAACACTGCATGACATGGTAAATGTAACACCCTCGACTTATTTCTTAAAATGACAGCGGAATTTAAAATTTATTTGAAGGGAAAAAGGATTAAAAATTTCTTGACACAGACACATTTTCAATATATACAATCAAAAGTATATACTTGATCCATAAAGTGTTGCACCAAAATACGAAATATCATTTTGATCATGTATAGCAAAATATCTTCTTCCTTCCATCTTCTATAGATATGACCCCGGCTCCAATCAACGTCCTGGTCCGTCACTCTTATCTGCATCACACGAAATAACTGGAATGAGTTATAAAACTCAGCAAGTGGAACTCTTACACAGCAATGAACATGAATCATACTCTGAAAAACATGACTTTGAAATCATTAAATACCATCTAACTCTTGAAACGTGAATAATATAGTAGAACATGAACAATAACGATGGTATTTCTCTTTTCTCTGTTGGATTGATATCTAAATAGTATCTCTGACTCTGTACCTATATCCCATCGATATAAATCGATTACTCTGTCGGGATATATGTGAGAACCCAAATTTAATTATTCGGTATTTGGCAGGAAGTAGAAATAATTATTTTAAAGTGCTAAATTAAAATAATTAAGCCAAATAATGATACTTGTGTGATAGAAATATATATTAGAAAATATCGGAATTATAGACGATATTAAAATACATATCGATGTTTAATAGCACACGAGAGTTGTAAATATTTGGACCGGGTCACATTCTAGCTTTTGGGCTGAATAATTGGATACATGTATATTGTGTATATGGAGATGTGTTATTAGGAAGCCCATTTCCCCAAGCCCAACCCATTTCTTCCTTTAAGTTTCTCGTTTCTTCTACAAGCTTCCATTTCCTTCTCTTTCTTGCATCTCCTCTAGTTGCCGATCTGTTGCTTCATTATTTTTCAAGTTTCTTGCTTGTCATTTTTCTTGGTTCTTTAGAGTGGGAAGAGGTCGATTCTAGCTCCATTTCAGTTCAAAGGAATCTTTTGAAAGTAATACTTAAGCCTAGGTTTTAAAAGTTTCTCCATGGAAGAAATTGGTTTCTGTTTTTCGAGTTGCAGATTTGTTGGCTTCTGATTTTCGGGTTTCTGTGTGTATTGCACTAAGAATCTTGACTTGTGGTTCATAAAGAACTTATAGCCCTATGTCTAAGCTTTCTGTAGCCACTGACGAAATAGAATTCCAATTAAAAATGGACTTGATATGATTTTTTTACCAAACTGTGACGAAATGAAAGTCTGTGTTGGAGCTGTGCAGAGTAGCTACTGTAATTCGAGTTTTTGACATTTATGCTCTCGGATTTTGGACTTGTGATTCAAATGAGAGTTGTAGAGCTATGCGTTGTCTTTGTATTGATATAAGACTCGTTAAAATCCATTAAGAATTGTGGTCGTTATGCTGTTTTTGCCGAAACTGCTCAGTACAGATTTCTGTCCGCGAATTGTGCTTGTAGTAGCGCCTTCTTGTTAATTCTGGGATTATTTTGTTAGGATAATGGAAATGATTTCTTCTAGGAAAACTTAGATATTTGAGTTGTCTTTCATCTCCAATTGGCGGATATCGATTTGAGGCAATGATGAGTTAGATATGAATTTTATACTCATAAGTGTCTAAAATAAATCTGTCATAGACCTTGCATCTCATGGTTGCTGGTTTTGGGCGTTTTTCAATGTCGAGATGATTGAGTTTCATTTCGATGTCTTCTGATGAAATATGGAATTATGAGTTAGGATTCCAGCCATATATGATAAGTATGTTTTGGTTAAGTTTTGTTTGAGTTATGACCTTACAACCGAGCTTAGGTCCAAGCTGGAATTAGTAAATTGTTTTTGGTTAAGAGTTGAATATTTATTTGATGGTAATTAATTATTTGCCACAGGTTTTAGTAGCCAGGAGGTATCGAGGAGTTTATAAACTATTGTGGTAATTTAATTTGAAGGTTAAGGTACGGATTGATCGATTCTTTACAGTATCTATAACGACGTTTAATTAAATTGATGTGATTTTATGGAAACTATGTGTTTATGTGCTCTTTGTGCTGTTTGGGTGTATTTTAGGATTATTCCTCATTTTTTTAAATAAATGTGAATTTTTAAATATATTGGAATAATCGGTGAATTCATATGCATTGTTGAGCACGCATTCATATCGAGCCATGACTCCGTTGTTCCGAGATTTCTGTTTACTCTTGGATGAGTTATTTAGACAGCAGAGCCGAGGGCGTTTAAGCGTCACACCTCTGATGACTAGCGGAAGGACCGAGCAGTTCTGCAGACTGACACCCCTGACGCAGATGTGCAGGGCCGAGGGCGTATTTGACACATCACACCCCTGGCACATGTGGCCACAGTTGTTGCTATCGTTTCTTTGGATCCAGTTTGATATCCGAGATTATTGGTACCCTACATGCATTGCATTGCATTGATTTTATTACAAGTCATTTATTTATGCTGTAAATTATTTGATCTTCGTACTGGGGTTTGACCCCTGTCCCTCGGGGCTGCTGTGGTTTGTTTTGTGATTCCATCACAGGTTATATAGGTGGTTCTGATGCAGCTGGCGGAGCGTCTGCCAGTGGAGCCCAGTGAGTCGGTTTGAGTTTGGAGTCCCCAGATATTTATACTATATATTGAGTCATTTGCCGAGGAAATGCCTTGAGTATTTGTATTGTTGTATTCTGAGTGTTGGATCCTATTTGGTGTGATCGAGCCTGGCTGGCTCTGTGTGTGATTGGCTTTTTGTTTGTTTCAACGGACTCTATTTTCGAGTATAAATGTTTTGTTGTGTTGTTTTGAAATTTTTGGTATGTTCTATTTACGGGGAGGTCATGCCGAAATTTCTGTAGGCCCAAAATGGAAAATATTTACTCGTTTTCGCTGTTTATGCTAATAAATCCTGGTTGTTTGATAATTAAAAATTAATCAGGAGCACGGGCCCTCACAGTTGGTATCAGAGCATAACTGGGGTATGCTCGAATTAGAGTCTAGGACACTCGAGTTTAGACACAAATAAATTAATTGTGTATTTGATTTACTACTTGCTCTTTATTTGATTTGCATGATATGATTATTTAACTTAGCTAAGATAGAGCTGGTAGTGAAGTAAGTTTGACGCTTCGTTTATTTGTACTTAGTGGACTAAGCTCTAATTTTCCTTGAACCTTTTAGTGCTTACTATTATTTTTCTACTGGTGTATAATCCTTGTGTCTTGTAGAATGGCACCGGGAGGAAGAGGCAGAAAAGGAAAAGAAGTTATCCAAGAGTCCGAAGCTCAGAACATAGGTAATGATGAGGGTATTGGCAGAGGTAGACGTGGTCGCTCTAGAGGAAGGGCAAATCAAAATGTGAATATAGAGGTAGAGGTAGAGCAAGAACCACCAATTCGACCAGAAAGGCAGGTTGCAAGAAATGTGGGAATTGATCGTGAAGTTCAGCAGCTGACCCAAAGAATGAGAGAAATGGATTTAGTGATTGCTAAATTCCAAGATATGCGTCCTCCAAAATTCTTTGGAAATGAAGGTGGTGAAAAGGCAACGGCATGGCTGAAGAGTATGAATTATTTATTTAATTTGGTGGAGTACACTCCAGAGCTGAGATTTAAGTTGGCTGTTTATCAACTCAAGGATCGAGCACAACTGTGGTGGGAAGCCACAGAGGAAGCAATCCGAGAATCTGGTCAGATAATTTCATGGGAGGTATTCCGTACTCATTTTATTCAAGAATACTCGCCTCCATCTTATTATTCTGCTAAGGAAGCCGAGTTCAATCAGTTGGTTCAGGGAAATATGTCAGTGGGAGAGTATGCCTCTCAATTTTCTGCTCTTCTAGCTTACGTACCTCATGTATCTAATAGTGATCAATCCAAGCTGTCGCGTTTTATGCAAGGAATGAACCGAACGATACATACTTTGGTTATGACTGGAGCACCAACTACCTGTGCTGAAGCAGTAGAGAAGGCTAAGAATATTGAGGCTAGTTTGCTTTGGGGAGGATCACAACAAGTTCCATCTTTTACTTCCCAAGGGTCCGGGAGTAGCATTTAGATGCCAGTGGGCATCCCTCCTTATCAGTCTCCACAGTCAAACCAGCCACCGGAGCAGCATAAATTCAAGGCTAAGGGAAAGCAGTTTAAGAAGAAGTCTTACTGCAGTTCATCTAGTTCAGGTAGTTCTCGGGGAGGAAGATCTAGTGGTTATGTTCGAGATTCTTGTGGGAGATGTGGAGGTAGGCATCCTACTACCCAGTGCACAGGAGTTCAGGGAGACTGTCATACATGTGGATTACCGGGACATTATGCGAGAGTTTGTCCTAATGCGGGAAGACAACAGTATCAACCCTCGCAGTTTAGTCAGTTTCCGCGAGCCCCAGTGCCTCGACCATCTACTCCACAACCTAGCTACCAACAGCCAAGAGGATCTGCTCAGCAGTACTTTCCAGGACCTCAGCAGGCTAGGGTGCATGCTTTGACACAGGACCAGGCTCATGAGACGCCCGGAGGGGTCATTGCAGGTATATGCTTTATTTTTTATTATCCTGCACGTATATTGATAGACACGGGAGCATCTCATTCATTCTTGTCTGCTGCATTTATCGATGAGCATGAGATAGCTACTACCTTGTTGATGGATACGGTGTCTGTGTCTACCCCTGCTGGTGTGTATTTGATGCCTCGTGAGATAGTTCTGAACTGTGTGATTAGATTTGATGATAACCTTATGATAACTAATCTAATCAAATTGTTTATGTCTGACTTTGACTGTATTTTGGGAATGGATACTCTGACGAATTATCGAGCCACCGTTGATTGTTTCCATGGAGTTGTCAGATTTAGACCTTATTATGGCCATAAGTGGAACTTTTATGGTAATGATTCTCAGTCACGCATTCCATTAGTGTCAGAAATGGAAATGTTTAGACTACTATCGGCAGGGAATGAAGGATTCATGATTTATGCAGTTGATGTCACTCAGGAAGAAATGTTAAAAGTTTCAGATATTCCTGTGGTAAAGGATTTTCCTGATGTATTTCCTGATGAAATACCTGGCTTTCCGCCTCAAAGGGAAATAGATTTCAGCATTGAGTTAATGTCAGGGACGAACCCTATTTCTAGGGCACCGTATCGTTTGGCTCCAGCAGAGTTGAAAGAACTCAAGGAACAATTAAGAGACTTACTGGAGAAAGGTTATATTAGACCAAGTATGTCACCTTGGGGAGCTCCGGTATTGTTTGTAAAGAAGAAAGACGGGACGATGAGGATGTGTATTGATTATCGACAGTTGAATAAAGCTACAGTGAAGAATAAGTATCCTCTCCCACGTATCGATGATTTGTTTGATCAGTTGCAGGGTACATCTGTGTATTCCAAGATCGATCTTCGTTCTAGATATCATCAGCTTAGAGTTAGAGAGGAAGATGTTCCTAAAACTGTATTTCAGACACGTTATGGGAATTATGAATTCTTAGTCATGCCTTTCGGATTGACTAATGCTCCAGCAGTTTTCATGGATTTGATGAATCGTGTTTTTCAAGAATTTTTAGACAAATTCGTTATTGTCTTTATTGATGATATTCTGATTTATTCAAAAACAAAGAAAGAGCATGGAGAACATTTGAGACTAGTCCTCCAAACACTCAAAGCGGCACAATTATATGCTAAATTTTCTAAGTATGAATTTTGGTTGGAGAGAGTAGTATTTCTGGGTCATGTTATATCCGCTCAGGGAGTTTCAGTGGATCCCAGTAAAGTCGAAGCTGTTATTAATTGGCCAACACCAACAAATGTTTCGGAGATTCGCAGTTTTCTAGGATTAGCAGGGTATTATAGGCGTTTTATTTAAAGACTTTCCGTTATTGCAAGGCCTATGACCCAATTAACGCAAAAAGATCGACATTTTGTGTGGACTGCAGAATGTGAATCAAGTTTTCAAACTTTGAAGGAAAAGTTGACAACAGCTCCAGTGTTAGCTTTACCTTCAGGCTCAGGTGGATTTGTTGTGTGTACAGATGCTTCTCTGAATGGACTGGGATGTGTTTTAATGCAAAATGGGCGAGTTATTGCATATGCATCTCAACAGTTGAAACCACATGAGAATCGATATCCAGTTCATGATTTAGAATTGGCTGCCATTGTGTTTGCATTAAAAATATGACGTCATTATCTGTACGGTGAACAATTTGTAATTTATTCTGATCACAAGAGCCTTAAATATCTTTTCACACAGTCCGATTTGAATATGAGACAACGTCGATGAAAGGAGTTGCTTAAAGACTTTGATTGTGAGATGCATTATCAACCAGGACGAATGAATCTAGTTGTAGATTGTAAAGCCCGGAAATGTTAAATCTGTGAAATTGTGATTTCATTAGTTAATCGGGATTGATATAGTTATAGACGGAACATCCCGAGAATATATTGGTCAAAGAATATGAAGGGTGCAATGTTTGAACAGAATGAGTGGCGCCCGAGCGGTAGAAAGAGCCCGCCCGAGCGCCATTGTTCAACAAAATTATGTTTTGGGCAGAACCTTCCGCGCCCGAGCGGTACATTTTGACCGCCCGAGCGCCAAAGTGTCATTCGGAAAGAGTTGGACAGAAACTTCCGCGCCCGAGCGGTACATTCTTACCGCCCGAGCGCCGTCTGAAAGGTGTTAAAGTTTTAAAGAAGACACGTATGAGATTACATGCAATATATATATGAAATGTTGTCATTTCTCTCCTCACAATTGCTGAGACCACCGAGAGAAAGGGGGGAAAAGAAAAGTTATCTTACTTTGAGGCTAGCTTGTGTAAGGTTTACATATACAAATTTAAATCCGATCTCGATTTTGAGCTCCTCTCATTGTTAGCTACAAAGTAATGTAAGTTTCATTCAATTCCAGCATGTTTTGATATTTATGTGTTGGGAAAATGATTAATTGAACTCCATATTATGTTCTTGAGAGGATAGATGTTGTAGATTCGCAAACGGATCAAAGAACGGATGTCATATGCTATTGTTGCGATTTTCTAGCATTTTTAGAAGTAAGATATTCAGATTTTGAGTAATATCATGTGCTTCTAATGATGATTATGAGTTGATGAGTTTAGATTGATGAATTGGTGATATATGTTGAGAGTTGGATTGATCGGTATCAGGAATTTACGTCGTTATGCCGTTAAAGTTTATACCGAGATTGATCATTGATAGTATAGGTCTTGATTGAGTTAGGAATTGATGAAACACATATCACATTGCTATTTCAGATTGGTGTCGACGACTTTGACAGCAAGATTTTAACATCGACAGATATTGTACGACGAAAGGTATAAATCATGTTTGTTTGGGAAGCCACAACTCAAATAAGATATTATTTGAGTTTCCCAAATCAAAATCACATACTAGAGATGATTATATTTAATTGTATCATGTTTATGAATTGTTTATAGAATTATATTCAAATGTTGTAACATGATTATTCTTTGATTATAGAATCGTATTCAAGGATATTAGATCATGGTAATATTCAGATATGAATATGAATATGCTTTGTTTACAGATTGATATTCATTGCATTTAAGATAGGAGAGTCGTTGACAGCCATTGTCAACTATCTAGATGTTCGATGTATCTCAGCTTAGGAGCAGCTCTGACTCCTATTGCAGCCATAGATACAGCTCAGACCGAAGTCTAGGAATAAGACGTACAGTCACCCCGAGTGGGAGGGTAGGTGACAGCCATTGACGTCTTATTCACACGGGATCCCTAGAGTTATAGTCGAGTCGAGTCTAGACATGATTGGATTCGCATTGCATGTTTATATGATGTTATTCATAATAGCATGTTTCATGTTTTAGATTGTTTATATGCATGTATACATGTTTATACTGGGATTTGTTCTCACCGGAGTTTTCGGCTGTTGTTATGTCTGTATGTGTGCATAACAACAGGTGGGGCAGGATCTGGGTCACGCAGAGGATGAGAGATGGACATAGCGTGGTGATCTCGGGCATAGCAGAAGAACTAGTAGTTGTACTGTTGATATGTGCTGTATTTAATTACTAGTTGTTGAGTTTGGATAGAACAAGATATGTTGTATCATATGTTTGTACATTATGCTTGTAAAATAAAGAAAGACAATTTTTGTTTATTATACATTAGATTTAATGTTAAAAGCGAAAAATTGACCCACTTTTTATATTAACAATCCATTTAATCCCAAAGAAAAGAGTTAGAGCCCGGGTCCCCACAACAGGTGGTATCAGAGCCGTAGGTTCTGTAGACTGAGATAGAGTAGAATGAGCGGGGTAGATCGAGTCATCTTCCTTGCTTTTGTGTGCTAGCATGATTATTGCTTTCCTTATTACGTGTTGTACTGTATATGATGTGATTACAACATGTAATTGACTGAATCAGAACCGATTCTGGATCAGAGGTAAATGATCCGAGGAGGGCTGAGACAGATTGTATAGGTTATAAACTAATCTGTTTGAGTATCAGATACATGTCTCCTAGAAGAGCAGCCGTGCCTTTACGACCAACAATACCAGAACAGGGTAGCACATCCGGTGATCCGATGGATGTAACTGCGACCCTTATGGAGACGCTCTTGAAACGATTTCAGTCCTTTCGACCGCCAACGCTAAAAGGTACAGAAAATGCGATCGAGTGTGAAAGCTGGTTGGAGGATGTTGAAATGTTATTCGAGTCTCTGGAATACAGCGATGAGAAGAGAGTGAAGCTCATTGGCCATCAACTGCAAGATGTGGCTAAGTACTGGTGGTTGAATATTAAAAGAGCCCTAGAACAGCGTGGCACAGAAATTACATTGAAAGTATTCAAGGCAGAGTTTTATCAGCGATTCTTTCCGGTATCCTACCGTAAAGATAAAGGCGCTGAGTTTGCAAACCTGAGGCAAGGGCAATTGAACATTGAAGAGTATGTTGCTAAATTTTCTTCTTTGCTTCGCTTTGCACCTCATGTTTCAGGTAATGATGGAGCCGTAGCAGATCAGTTTATAAACGGCTTAAATCCCGACATATTTACGTTGGTAAATACTGGGAGACCCAACAATTTCGCTGATGCATTGAATCGTGCCAAAGGAGCTGAAGCCGGATTGCTTAGGCAACGGAGTGTTCCGTATGTTGCTCCGAGTCCGAGACCGCCACTACCTCCAGTGCAATCTTTTCTCAGAATTGAAAGTGGTGGTAGTAGTAGTGGACGCAAAGATCAGCTGAAAGCAAAGGGCAAACAGTTTAAGAGGGCAGGGAGCAGTTCCTCGAGCTCCAGCGGGTCAAGACAGAGAGGTCTTGGCCAGAGTTTAGAGGTGACGAGTGGATATTGCAGTACTTGTGGAGGAAAGCATGCCACATAACAATGTCAGGGTGTATTGGGTAAATGTAATATATGTAAGCAACAAGGGAATTATGCCAAGGTTTGTCCTCAGAGAAGTGGTGCATCGAGATTTCAAGGTACAAGGTCATCTGCATCAGTGACTCAGCCTGAGAGGCAAGCTTCATCAATTCACTCCTTTCAGCCGTCACCTACACAGACCCAGCCTCGAGCCAGAGGTGGTCATACCGGGAGTCAGCCGACCCGACAACAGGCTCAGGTGTTTGCGTTGACAGAGGAACAAGCACAGGATGCCCCAGATGATGTCATTGCAGGTAACTGTTCCCTTTGCGGTTATCCTGCTTATATATTGATAGATACGGGTGCATCAGCATACATTCATATCAGAACGATTTGCATTATCGCATTCCTTGCCTGTTGAGTCTTTGTTAGATGTCGTGTTTATTACTTCTCCGTTAGGAAGTGGTTTGATATCGGTGACTACGGTTAAACATTGCATCTTACAGTTTGAGGGTAATGAAATTGATCTAGATTGCATAGTACTTGGGCTAGCTGACTTTGATTGTATAGTGGGTATTGATATGCTAACAAAGTACAGAGCCACCGTGGATTGTTTTCACAAGATTGTCAGATTCAGACCAGAAATGGCAGATGAGTGGAAATTCTACGGTAAGGGTTCCAGATCTCGGATTCCCTTGATTTCGGCTTTGACTATGAATAAGTTATTGCAGAAAAGAGCAGATGGGTTCCTTGTGTATGCTGTAGATGTACAGAAATCGAGCCCGACATTGGCAGATTTGCCAGTAGTACGGGAATTTGCAGACGTGTTTCCAGAGGAGATTCCGGGGTTACCTCCAGTGCGAGAGGTAGATTTTAGTATTGATCTGATTCCAGGTACCACTCCTATTTCGAGAGCTCCGTATAGGATGGCGCCGATAGAGCTAAAAGAATTGAAAGCACAGTTGGAAGATCTGCTAGCCAAGGGATATATCAGACCTAGTGTATCTCCTTGGGGTGCTCCAGTGCTATTTGTGCGAAAGAAAGATGGATCGATGCGGTTGTGTATCGATTACAGGCAACTGAATAAGGCCACGATAAAGAATAAATATCCATTGCCGAGGATCGATGATTTATTGGATCAACTACAGGGATCATCTGTTTACTCTAAGATTGATTTACGATCCGGATATCATCAGCTTCGAGTTCGAGATGTAGATATACCGAAGACAGCATTTCGAACCAGGTATGGGCATTACGAATTTATTGTCATGCCTTTTGGTTTAACAAATGCTCCGGCGGTATTTATGGGCTTGATGAATCAAATCTTTCAGAGGTATTTGGATAATTTTGTTATTGTCTTTATCGATGACATTCTGGTGTATTCTAAAAACAAGAATGAGCATGCAGAACATCTCAGAATTGTGTTGCAGACACTGAGGAATGAGAGATTGTATGCCAAACTGTCAAAGTGCGAATTTTGGTTGAATCGAGTTGTCTTTTTAGGACATATCATATCGGGAGAGGGTAATTCTGTAGATCCGAGTAAAGTGGAAGCTGTGATCATTTGGCCGAGACCAACTTCTGTACCCGAAATACGCAGTTTCATGGGTCTCGCGGGATACTATAGACGATTCATCCAAGATTTTTCCCATATCGCGAAGCCAATTACACAATTGACACAAAGGAATGCACCATTCCTATGGTCTGAAGAGTGTGAGTCTAGCTTTCTGGAATTGAAGAAAAGACTGACCAGCGCACCTGTCCTGATGATTCCTTCAGGTACGGGTGATTTTGTTGTATATTGTGATGCTTCTCACAGAGGTTTGAGATGTATTCTTATGCAGCGAGGGCATGTGGTCGCATATGCCTCGAGACAGTTGAAGACTCACGAGACACGATACCCCATTCATGATCTTGAATTGGCGGCTATCGTATTTGCACTAAAGATCTGACGTCATTATCTTTATGGCGAAAAATTCGAGATCTATTCAGACCATAAAAGCCTAAAGTACTTGTTTTCTCAATCGGAGCTGAACATGAGAAAACGTAGATGGCTTGATCTGTTAAAAGACTTTGATTGTGAGATCAAATATTATCCGGGAAAGTCAAATGCAGCCGCAGATGCCTTGAGTCGAAAGGTATGTGCTTTATCCTTATCGACGATAGGTGTTACAAAACTCGTTGAAAATTGCTGTTTCTCTGGATTAGAATTTGATACAGATAGGAGGCCACTACGACTTGCTGCTATTCAAGTTGAACCAGACTTGATCATGAGGATAAAAGAAGCACAAAGAACAGATCAGAATGTACAGAGATCGATTCAAATGGTCAGAACAGGACACGTATAAAAATATCAGGTGCGTGAGTATGTGTTATACGTAAATAACCGTCTTGTTGTGCCAGATGTTCCAGATTTGTGACATAAGATTATGTCTTACACACATTGTAGTCGGTTTAGTATTCATCCTGGTGGCCGAAAGATGTACAATGATCTGAAGACACAGTTCTGGTGGAAGCAGATGAAGTCAAACATTACGGAATTTGTATCTAAATGCTTGAATTGCCAACAGGTGAAGGCCAAGAGGAAGAAGCTCGGAGGGTTACTTCAGAGTTTGTCTATTCCAGAATGGAAATGGGACCACATTTCCATGGATTTCGTGACGAAGCTACCCCGATCTTCCCGAGGCTGTGATTCGATTTGGGTCGTTATCGACAGACTGACCAAATCAGCTTGTTTCATTCCGTACCGAATGACCTACAGACACGATCAGATGGCGGAGATATATGTTCGAGAGGTAGTCAGATTACATGGTGTGCCGAAGTCTATCGTATCAAATCGTGATCCACGATTTACTTCCCACTTTTGGCATAGTCTGCAGCAGGCTTTAGGTACGACTTTACACCTGAGTACTGCTTATCATCCTCAGACAGACGGACAATCAGAGCGGACTATCCAGACACTAGAGGATATGTTGAGAGCCGTAGTACTAGATTTTGGTACTAGTTGGCAAAATTCCCTACCTCTTTGCGAATTCTCCTATAATAATAGCTATCAGACGAGTATTGAAATGGCACCGTTTGAAGCTTTATATGGCAAGAAGTGCAGATATCCGCTATACTGGGATGATATCACAGAAGTGCCAGAACTTGGGCCAGAGATGATTCGTGACATGAATGAGAAGGTAAAGATCATTCAGAAAAGAATGAAGACAGCACAGGATAGGCAAGCCAAGTACGCCAATATCAGACGTAGACCATTGGTGTTTGAACAAGGAGATAGAGTGTTCTTGAAAATTTCCCCATTCAGAGGCGTGGTTAGATTTGGCAAACGTGGGAAATTGTCTCTGAGGTACATTGGTCCTTACGAGATTCTTGAAAAGATTGGCGATCGAGCTTATCGACTTGCTCTTCCTCCTTCTCTATTTGGGATACATGACGTCTTTCATGTATCGATGTTGCGTAGATACATGCCAGATATTTCTCATGTCATTCAGCCTGATGAAGCTGAGCTCGATCAGACCTTGAGCTATGTGGAACAACTGATACAGATCTTTGATCGAAAAGAAAAGAAGCTCCGGACGAAGGCTATTCCATTAGTGAAAGTCCAATGGAGTCGTCATGGCATCGAAGAAGCGACTTGGGAAACAGAAGCAGATATGCGACATAAACATCCCGAGTTATTTCTATGAGGTGAGTGTTTAACCAATTTTTGATTTCATTACACCTTTCATATGACTTAATTTCTTATTACATGTTCGAGGGCGAACTTATATCTAAGAGGGGGAGAAATGTAAAGCCCGGAAATGTTTAATCTGTGAAATTGCGATTTTATTAGTTAATCGGGATTGATATAGTTATAGAAGGAACATCCCGAGATTATATTGGTCAAAGAATATGAAGGGTGCAATGTTTGAACAGAATGAGTGGCGCCCGAGCGGTAGAAAGAGCCCGCCCGAGCGCCATTGTTCAACAAAATTATGTTTTGGGCAGAACCTTCCGCGCCCGAGCGGTACATTTTGACCGCCCGAGCGCCAAAGTGTCATTCGGAAAGAGTTGGACAGAAACTTCCGCGCCCGAGCGGTACATTCTTACCGCCCGAGCGCCGTCTGAAAGGTGTTAAAGTTTTAAAGAAGACACGTATGAGATTACATGCAATATATATATATGAAATGTTGTCATTTCTCTCCTCACAATTGCTGAGACCACCGAGAGAAAGGGGGGAAAAGAAAAGTTATCTTACTTTGAGGCTAGCTTGTGCAAGGTTTACATATACAAATTTAAATCCGATCTCGATTTTGAGCTCCTCTCAATGTTAGCTACAAAGTAATGTAAGTTTCATTCAATTCCAGCATGTTTTGATATTTATGTGTTGGGAAAATGATTAATTGAACTCCATATTATGTTCTTGAGAGGATAGATGTTGTAGATTCGCAAACGGATCAAAGAACGGATGTCATATGCTATTGTTGCGATTTTCTAGCATTTTTAGAAGTAAGATATTCAGATTTTGAGTAATATCATGTGCTTCTAATGATGATTATGAGTTGATGAGTTTAGATTGATGAATTGGTGATATATGTTGAGAGTTGGATTGATCGGTATCAGGAATTTACGTCGTTATGCCGTTAAAGTTTAAACCGAGATTGATCATTGATAGTATAGGTCTTGATTGAGTTAGGAATTGATGAAACACATATCACATTGCTATTTCAGATTGGTGTCGACGACTTTGACAGCGAGATTTTAACATCGACAGATATTGTACGACGAAAGGTATAAATCATGTTTGTTTGGGAAGCCACAACTCAAATAAGATATTATTTGAGTTTCCCAAATCAAAATCACATACTAGAGATGATTATATTTAATTGTATCATGTTTATGAATTATTTATAGAATTATATTCAAATGTTGTAACTTGATTATTCTTTGTTTATAGAATCGTATTCAAGGATATTAGATCATGGTAATATTCAGATATGAATATTAGTATGCTTTGTTTACAGATTGATATTCATTGAATTTAAGATAGGAGAGTCGTTGACAGCCATTGTCAACTATCTAGATGTTCGATGTATCTCAGCTTAGGAGCAGCTCTGACTCCTATTGCAGCCATAGATACAGCTCAGACCGAATTCTAGGAATAAGACGTACAGTCACCCCGAGTGGGAGGGTAGGTGACAGCCATTGACGTCTTATTCACACGGGATCCCTAGAGTTATAGTCGAGTCGAGTCTAGACATGATTGGATTCGCATTGCATGTTTATATGATGTTATTCATAATAGCATGTTTCATGTTTTACATGTTTTAGATTGTTTATATGCATGTATACATGTTTATACTGGGATTTGTTCTCACCGGAGTTTCCGGTTGTTGTTATGTCTGTATGTGTGCATAACAACAGGTGGGGCAGGATCTGGGTCACGCAGAGGATGAGAGATGGACATAGCGTGGTGATCTCGGGCATAGCAGAAGAACTAGTAGTTGTACTGTTGATATGTGCTGTATTTAATTACTAGTTGTTGAGTTTGGATAGAACAAGATATGTTGTATCATATGTTTGTACATTATGCTTGTAAAATAAAGAAAGACAATGTTTGTTTATTATACATTAGATTTAATGTTAAAAGCGAAAAATTGACCCACTTTTTATATTAACGATCCATTTAATCTCAAAGAAAAGAGGTAGAGCCCGGGTCCCCACATAGATGCACTTAGCAGGAAGGTTAAAAACGCTATGCTAACATCTCTGAAAATTTCTAAAGTCCACGAGCACTTGGGAACTTCAGGATGGACTTATCAAACAAGTGGAGATTACTTTGTAGTTTCATCTATCAAATTCGAGCCACAGATAATATCAAGTATTAAAACAACACAGAGAACTGATCCGCATATTCATAGATTGAAAGAATTGGCTCAAACAGATCAGTCAGATAAGTTCAGCGTTGCCTCAGATGGTAGTTTGCGCTTTAATGGAAGACTTGTGGTTCCAAATTTGACAGATCTGAAAGAAGCTATATTACGTGAAGCACATTGTAGTCGACACAGCATTCATCCAGGAAATCGAAAGATGTATCATACCTTGAGAGCTCATTATTGGTGGGAAGGTATGAAGAAGGAAATTTCTGATTTCGTGGCTAAATGTTTAACTTGCCAACAGGTTAAAGCTGAACGAATGAGACCAGACGGTATGTTACATAGTCTTGAAGTGCCACAGTGGAATTGGGAACACATTGCTATGGATTTCGTAACACACCTACCTCGTTCTAATCGTGGTTGTGATGCAATTTGGGTGATTGTTGATAGATTGTCTAAAACAGCCCATTTTATTCCATATGACCGTACTTGTACTTACAAGAAAATGGCAAAATTGTACATTGATCATGTGGTGAGATTGTATAGTGTGCCAATAACCATAGTATCAGACCGCGATCCAAGGTTTACTTCAAAATTTTGGAGTAGTTTGCAATCAGCTTTGGGTTCGAAGTTGGCCATGAGTACTGCTTATCATCCCCAAACAGATGGTCAATCAGAAAGAACCATCCAGACACTAGAGGATATGTTACAAGCAGTTGTAATGGATTTGAGGGGTGGTTGGCAAGAATCATTGTCTCTGGTCGAATTCTCTTACAACAATAGTTTTTAGACAACGATCGGTATGGCACCATTTGAAGCTTTATATGCCAGATGTGCAGATCTCCGATTTGTTGGGAAGATGTAGGAGAACGACAGATGTCTAAACCAGAGTTTGTACAAGAAATGAAAGATAAATTTCAATTGATCAGAAAAAGAATGAAAGCAGCCCAGGATCGTCAAGCAAGTTATGCTAATAAAAGGCGTCGGCCTTTAGAGTTCCGGGTTGGCGATTATGTTTTCTTGAAAGTATCACCGTTTCGTGGTACTATGAGATTTGGACGTAAAGGGAAGTTAGCTCCACGTTATATTGGTCCGTACGTGATTGTTGAGAGGATTAGCACTTTGGCTTATCGTTTGAATTTTCCGCAGAGTTTATCTGCGATACACGATGTGTTTCATGTATTTATGCTGCGGAAGTACGAGCCAGATCCATCTCATGTTTTGAGTACCGAGGATGTGGAGTTAGATAGTTCCCTAAGTTATGTTGAGCATCCAGTTCAAATTCTTGATCGTAAAGAGAAGCAACTCTGGAATAAAACGATTCCTTTGGCTTTGGTGCAGTGGAGTAGACATGGGATAGAAGAAGCTACATGGGAGTTAGAGGCTCGAATGCGTCAAGAGTGGCCTTACTTGTTTGAAAATATGATGAATAATACCATGTACTCAGATTTTCCTATGTATTATCGGTTGTAAATGTTTTAACCACTTTGTGTATAAGTGTGGTGTACGTTAGATTTCGAGGACGAAATCTTTTATTAGGAGGGGAGAATGTGAGAACCCAAATTTAATTATTCAGTATTTGGCAAGAAGTAGAAATAATTATTTTAAAGTGCTAAATTAAAATAATTAAGTCAAATAATGATACTTGTTTGTTAAAAATATGTATTAGAAAATATCAAAATTATAGACGATACTAAAATACATATCGATGTTTAATAGCACACGGGAGTTGTAAATATTTGGACCGGGTCACATTCTAGCTTTTGCGCTAAATAATTGGATACATGTATATTGTGTATGTGGAGATGTGTTATTAGGAAGCCCATTTCCCCAAGCCCAACCCATTTCTTCCTTTAAGTTTCTCGTTTCTTCTACAAGCTTCCATTTCCTTCTCTTTCTTGCATCTCCTCTAGTTGCCGATCTGTTGCTTCGGCATTTTTCCAGTTTCTTGCTTGTCATTTTTCTTGGTTCTTTAGAGTGGGAAGAGGTCGATTCTAGCTCCATTTCAGTTCAAAGGAAGCTTTTGAAGGTAATCCTTAAGCCTAGGTTTTAAAAGTTTGTCCATGGAAGAAATTGGTTTCTGTTTTTCGAGTTGCAGATTTGTTGGCTTCTGATTTTCGGGTTTCTGTGTGTATTGCACTAAGAATCTTGACTTGTGGTTCATAAAGAACTTATAGCTCTATGTCTAAGCTTTCTGTAGCCGCTGACGAAATGGAATTCCAATTAAAAATGGATTTGATATGATTTTTTTACCAAACTGTGTCGAAATGAAAGTCTGTGTTGGAGCTGTGAAGAGTAGCTACTGTAATTCGAGTTTTTGACATTTATGCTCTCGGATTTTGGACTTGTGATTCAAATGAGAGTTGTAGAGCTATGCGTTGTCTTCATATTGATATAAGACTCGTTAAAATCCATTAAGAATTGAGGTCGTGATGCTGTTTTTGCCGAAACTGCTCAGTACAGATTTCTGTCCGTGAATTGTGCTTGTAGTAGCGCCTTCTTGTTAATTCTGGGATTATTTTGTTAGGATTATGGAAATGATTTCTTCTAGCAAAACTTAGATATTTGAGTTGTCTTTCATCTACAATTGGCGGATATCGATTTGAGGCAACGATGAGTTAGATATGAATTTTATACTCATAAGTGTCTAAAATAAATCTGTCACAGACCTTGTATCTCATGGTTGCTGGTTTTGGGCGTTTTTCATTTTCGAGATGATTGAATTTCATTTTGATGTCTTCTGATGAAATATGGAATTATGAGTTAGGATTCCAGCCATATATGATAAGTATGTTTTGGTTAAGTATTGGTTGAGTTATGACCTTACAACCGAGCTTAAGTCCAAGCTGGAATTAGTAAATTGTTTTTGGTTAAGAGTTGAATATTTATTTGATGGTAATTAATTATTTGCCACAGGTTTTAGTAGCCAGGAGGTATCGAGGAGTTTATAAACTATTGTGGTAATTTAATTTGAAGGTTAAGGTACGGATTGATCGATTCTTTACAGCGTCTATAACGACGTGTAATTAAATTGATGTGATTTTATGGAAACTATGTGTTTATGTGCTCTTTGTGATGTGTGGGTGTATTTTAGGATTATTCCTCATTTTTTTAAATAAATGTGAGTTTTTAACTATATTGGAATAATCGGTGAATTCATATGCATTGTTGAGCACACATTCATATCGAGCCATGACTCCGTTGTTCCGAGATTTCTGTTTACTCTTGGATGAGTTATTTAGACATCAGAGCCGAGGGCGTTTAAGCGTCACACCTCTGATGACTAGCGGAAGGACCGAGCAGTTCTGTCGGCTGACACCCCTGACGCAGATGTTCAAGGTCGAGGGCGTATTTGACACGTCACACCCCTGGCACATGTGGCCACAGTTGTTGCTATCGTTTCTTTGGATCCAGTTTGATATCTGAGACCCTACACGCATTGCATTGCATTGATTTTATTACATGTCATTTATTTATGCTGTAAATTATTTGATCTTCGTACTGGGGTTTGACCTCTGTCCCTCGGGGCTGCTGTGGTTTGTTTTGTGATTCCATAGCAGGTTATACAGGTGGTTCTGATGCAGCTGGCGGAGCGTCTGCCAGTGGAGCCTAGTGAGTCGGTTTGAGTTTGGAGTCCCCAGATATTTATACTATATATTGAGTCATTTGCCGAGGAGATGCCTCGTGTATTTGTATGGTTGTATTCTGAGTGTTGGATCCTATCTGGTGTGATCGAGCCTGGCTGGCTCTGTGTGTGATTGGCTTTTTGTTTGTTTCAACGGACTCTATTTTCGAGTATAAATGTTTTGTTGTGTTGTTTTGAAATTTTTGGTATGTCCTATTTACGAGGAGGTCATGCCGAAATTTCTGTAGGCCCAAAATGGAAAATTTTTACTCGTTTTCATTGTTTACGCCAATAAATCCTGGTTGTTTGATAATTAAAAATTAATCAGGAGCACGGGCCCTCACAATATAAGCCTATGGTTGTTGATCAACTCATTGCATGCAATCTCTGACTATCTATTTATCAATCCAATAAATCATTTGAACTCTCTCTTGGACATTAAAACAAATACTTTGAATACTCTTCTCTTTTGCATTCCCTTTTATATAATTGAGATATATAAATTCCTCTAATATACAACAAAATGTATCCATACATAATATGAACCAAGTGGGAGGGAATAGCATATCAAAACCATTGAAATACAATACATATACATCATGTGAGCACAAGGAATGAATTCCACTTACAACCCTTGGAGCACTTGATTTCCTAAACCTTGATGGAGATCCTACAACAATAAATCCAATAACTAACCATCAACACCCAAATAATAACATTAGATAACCAAATAATCCCATACATCTATCACAACTATCATCCCTAACTCCACCATCTTCAATAACTCAAGAACCAGAAGAAAAACCACTCACCTTAGTCCCTCTTCCTTAGAAAGATGAAGTTCCAACTTCGGATTGAAGATTAATTGCTTGAATCAAAGGGACAAAAGAAAGAAATAAGAACCCTAACCAAGAACCGATGGAGAAGAGAAAGGGAGAAGAAGGAAAATGAGGAACACATGGGTTTCATTCGATTTTATGCCTTAAAATCACCAAAAACACGCTTTTTACATTGCTGGCCGCCCGTGCGGACATCTTTTTCCGCCCGGGCGCGGAACTCTCGGCCAAAAATCATTTTTTTCGGACAAGGCCCGCCTGGGCGCACGTGAATTCCCGCCCGGGCGCGCACACTGCGCATTAGTTTTATCATTTTATTCCATGACATGAACCTCCATACTTACTAAATCAGCTTCAATGCAGCTACATGATCTGCTTTCAATTTGAAAATTTGTGCATTTGATATATGCCATTACATTGAATGTGTTGTTATTTTTATTAGGTTGCTGCAAAAAAACTTGACAATGTAAAAGAAAACAATACATGAGAAATTATTCCCATAACTGTTTCTGAAGGGACACCTCTGAAGATCAAAGAATGCAATGTTCAACTAATAACGGCCCAACAATATGCATCATGCAATGCAATGCTGACACCCCTTATTGTGGCTTGATCACCGATTCTGAGGACATCTGAAGATTGGGTTTCTATTCCTCATAACTCCTCGGGCTGCTGCTCTATTCTTGCTACTGGATTGAAATGTGGTCTAATTTCATTCTGGAGAATTGATGCACCAGAGAGTTATTCCATTATTACCCCTGAACTCCCATGTAAAGCATCAAATGGTGGCTTTCTCAAGGCACATGATACATGCATCACATCTATTTGCTGGTCTTTATATGGCTCTGAAATTTCAAAACCTCAACTTCTTTTAGCGACGGGAAGTTCTAATGGGAGGAGAGTAACTAATTAACCTTTTTCTGTTTTCGAAGCCAAAAGTCTAGCTTATTTGCTTTACATGGGTTAGAACTACTGAATTATACACACACATACATATAAGGTTTACCTTATATTTGATTATAACATTTAATTTTGTGACTTTCCTCTTCTTTTTGTTTATAGAGTGAAGATTTGGCAGGTGAATATTAAGAAACAGCTGAAGTCATCTGAAACTATTCATGCTTCATTTTCTTTGCTGAGGGAGGTCAGCATATCCTGCTAAAAGTCTGCTACTTATCCTTTCAAAATTTAGACCATCTACTTTGATTATATCTTATTTTGGAACTTGTGATTTCTCGTGTAATTAGGTTATTACTGTTGATTCAGCACCTGTCTCCATACTTTCATTTACTGCCCCCCTGCAAACACCACTAAATTTGTTCCTGGCTATTGGTAAAGGAGCCGGATCATTTGAAGTGTGGACCATGAATATGACCAGCCATGAATTTGAAATAATTGGTTGTTATAGTGCGCATGACCACATTGTAAGTTCTCAACACCTTTTTTGGCATATGGAATGGCATATGATTTATCTTGTAAAATAACAATCAGGTCACTGATTTAGCTTGGGCTTTTGATGGACTCTGTTTGTACAGCTACAGCCAGGTAATAAATATTGAAGGAAGTGTTTTATTGATATAAATATGAATTTTAGTATTAAGGCAGTGTTAGTCCAACATATATTAAAAATTAAAAAATCCATGTTAATTGCTTTTGTTATCAAGTAATGCCTCAAGCAGAAAGCCTTGAGGTTGAAAAGCTTGGTAGCCCTCCAGATTATTTGATCAGTTCATGTATTACAGGACAACTCTATGAAAGCGTGGAATTTAGTTGGGAAAGCACTAAGGGAAATACACATTCCTTCAAATACTCCTGGTTTTAATAGCTCCCCGGATGTATGCATTAATTTTTCATGTTTACTTCTGTTTTAAATTTGCATATTTGTTTCCAATAGACTCTAGATTTTCTCTGCAGGTTCCATATGTATATGATTCTTTCTTTGGTCTGGCAGTATCTCATGGGAGCTTGGCAATTGCTGTGGTATCATATTCCATCCGTCCATTCTCTTATAGTTGGAATGTCCATGAACTTATCCTGAATATTGTACTAGTTTTTATCTCTTATCAAATTTTAAGTCAAAATAATAAACTCACTCGATGTAGCGATTCAAGATTTGAAGAAAAAACTGAATTCTATTCATAGCATTTTGAGAAAACTCCTAGATAACATACCATCCAAAAAATTGATGTTTTACTTCTCTCATATTATGTTTCAGATGAGATTGGTCAATATCTTGCTTCTTGCCCTTTACAAAAATAAAGAAAATTTACTGAAAATAAAAATAAAGAGGAAAATAGAAAGATCGAAATTTCATCTCTCCGGAACAGTAGTCATATAATAATACCTAGGAAAAGGAGGTTAGTTGACTGAAATGACTCTAAGCAATGGAATCTCTTGATCCTTTTTCTTGCACTTGGTCACCTTTTACCTTATGCTGAATAGATGTCATTGATACCCCTGTACTTAAATCTAGTTCTAAGAAGTTTGGTGTCTGTTATTTGCAGGCTCGAAGATTTGATTCTGATTTATTAAATCCCATGTACCAGGAAAGGTGAACTTTTAAAATTATATTTTCTGGTAACAAATTATGAAATAGCAACTGCCATGTGGATAGATGCTTGCAACAAACAAGCACCCACATTTCTTTAAAAGAAAATTTTGATGATTTAGTCAAAAGCTGAATGGAAGCAATAAGAACTAACCGTTCAAACAGTTATCTATGTTTGATTGACCAATAAATGTTATTGTAATTTTACAGAACTCAGAAAGCTGCTATCGAGTACCTTTGGATTGGAGGGCAGCAATTGGACACTTCCTCCAATATATGTTTTGATATTGATTTCTGATCATTTCCTGGTTTCCCTGAGGTAGAATTAATTTGGTGGAAAAAAACATATTATGGTCTCTGAGTCTGTGTGGGAGTTTCAGTGGGCTTCTGAACATTTGGGATATTGTGGCAGCCCTCGTGTCTTTCAAACACTCGATACCAAACTATGTAGAGCATATTTTGCAGAAATGGTTGACATCTTATTTTGGATCAATTTTGGCATTTGTACTACGTTCTTGTCTACGGCATTTAAAATTTTGACCACTCTTTCAACCCGTAAGTTGCACCTCATCAGTGTAATCATGAGGCATGTTGTGCTTAAAAATGATGAGGTGAGCGAGAGTAGAAAACACCTAAACTTGGAAAGATTCAGTAGTGCCATAGAGGAACAGACAAATGTATGGAAGGAGTTGCAGTTGTGCTGTGAAAATGAACTACGGAGAAGACTTGTTGGTTTATATTTTTCTGCCATTTTAGATCTTCTGTCAGATGTGCCAACAAATTTTTGCGATGTTGGCTGTTGGCGTCCTGATGAATGGCCACAACTGGAGCACAATATCTCACTTCATGAGAAAATTGTCGAGGATGATTTAAAATTTCTTTCTGCCAAAGTAGGTAAAATTAAGAAGAGGTAATTCATGATATTCTTATCTTTGTTGAACTTCTTTTGGTTCATTCATGCACACATACATAGAATCGCATCTTAAGATACTGTATCAATCTATTAGCTGAAGGCTGGTTCCATTCTTGCTTTATTAACAGGAGAAAGAGTTTTGAATATGAAGAACATTGCAGTTTTTGTTCAGCAATTGTGCCATTTGAATCAATAAAATACGCCATTTGTTCGGGAGTGAAGAATGGCAATGGAGTTGATCAAACCCATAAGCTACACCGGTGTTCTGTATCTATGCAACTTTGCCCTGCTAAATATTCATGGTTTTGCATGTGTTGTCAAAGACGAGCTTCAAAGTTGGCACATCTAATTTTTTTCACGATGACTTTATACCCTTCCAATTTTAAATCTTTTTTCGAATCTTCAGCCTTCAAGAAATATTTCTCACCATGTTGTCCCTTATGTGGGATACTTCTACAAAGATTACAGCCTGAATATTTACTCTCCCCATCTCCAGTATAACGAAATTCATCTTTAAAAATTGTCAATGAAAAGTCCGCCCTCTCGACTGAAATCCTCAGTCAACAGCCCCTTACAATCTATGATTTATGACAGGCCTCTATCTCTGTCAGCAGGTCTGTGTTTCCAATTTTTCCTTCTGCGGTGCTTCTGTGAAAATCCACTGATATGTCCTATACATAATAACTACCATGGAAGGATGTTTATTCTATTAATTGGTAGGGAAAATATGGTTGGATATTTGAATTTCCTAGTATTTTGTATTTGTTAGAGTAGGTGTCCAGCGAACCAACTTGTGGCTTGGGTTTTTATTGGCTCTAATGTAAAATGATCTTTATTTTAATAATATTTTATGGTTTTGTACAATTATGACATTTACTTTATCTGTTTACCCATGTAAGCTGCATAGATAAAGTCCTTTGGTGCTTGTGTGCAAGTGACTTAAATAAAAATGCTTCTAGAAAACTTTGAAAGAAAATGCTATATTGCTTGAAAACTTGGTAGTTTACAATAACAGCTTCACCCTATTTATATTAATCCTATTTATTCTAGTAGCTTTCTACAATGAAAGCGATACATATCAACTCTCTAGGAGGTTCTAAGATCTACACTATTCTAGTTAATTCCATTCTATACTATTCTAAATGATTATTGTATGCACAAAAGATTTCACAGAAAACTCTTAATTGTGGAAATATGGAGAATGTTTTAGAAGTGTTTGAACCTCTACAGAGCACCTATTTAGAAGTTTTTGGAATGAACAAGAAGGTTCCGGTTCGTGATATTCCGCAACATCAATGAGTTCTAATAAAAATCTATTTATGAAATATTGGTTGATCACTTTGCAAATAAAAATGCTAAAAAATCAATTTTTTATAGTTAATTGTAATAGAATGTCATTATTGTAAAGCTTAGTTTATGTGTTTAGTTAAGAAAATTATCTTTATAGTATTGATTTTATATTGAAAATTGTGACATTGAAACAAAAAATATTGATCTTACATTGAAAATTGTTAAGTTGAACCAAAAATTTACTAACATTAAAAAGAATGCTGCTATGATGTCGAAAAAGTTAATATATTCAGCGTCGCATCAGCAATTTAACCAAAATAACCGAACACTGATAGTTAGTGTACAATGAACAAAATTTAACCTGTTAATAAACTAAAATTCAAAATAAACAATATTGGCTGATTTAAAAAGTTATTTTCCATAAATTTAAACACCAACACCTACTTAGAGATGACAATTTTTCCCACGGATTTGGAGACCCACGGGGAAAACTCGAAACGGGGATCGGGGCGGGGAATACCTGTACCCACGCCGTGTTGCCCCATTAATATTTTTGAAATGGGAACCGAACCCGAACCCGAAAAAACGAAGATCGTGACAGGTATAGGGGTAGGGATGTAATTCGAAGACTAGGATGGAGATAACAAACCCAACTCCACCCCATTGTCATCCCTCCACCTACTACACACTTTGTCACACAAAACCCCTTGTGACACCTCTACTGCCACGTGTTGTGATTTGTCACTATATGCTTTAATGTTTTTACGAATCTATCAAAAGGAATCAACTTTTTCACAAAATCCCTTGTGACACCTCCACTGTCACGTTTTGTGTTTGTGACTGTATAATTCAATGTTTATCCGAATCTATCAAAGAATCAACTTTTTCATCTTTCAACGACTTTTTCACATATTCCAACTGATTCATTCGTGTAAGCACACAAAATCTCCACACGCGTGCAAAAGTATCCCAATGATTTAACTTTATCTTTCCACTTAAACTAGCCGACATACACATGGTGTTTATTTAATATAATATATAAATAATTTAGCTCATAAATCATATGTATACTATATATTGATAATATATTTTTTTTCCAAATATTTAGTTTCTTTATGATTTTTTTCTAAAAAAATATTTTTGAGACTTGATTCATTAATGATTTGCAACATTATTAGTTCAGGAAAAGGTAGACAAAAATTTGACAAAAGTTGAAATCATTCATGAATCCACGGAATGAAATCTTCATATCAATATATGATGGGGTAAAAGTAAAAAAAACATTTGTTTTGTACTTTTGTATGACAAGTCTTACACCTTAATTTCGTCGGAAAAAAAAAACGATTATCCAATTTTGATTAAAAAATAAGGTATACATTGGTCACTCTATTTCGAGACATATATGTGATGTTATAGGTCACGTTTCATTGGTATGTGCATAGAGATATTCAATCATACAGATGTGTGATCATATGATGAGTCACTGTACAACCTTCCATCCGACTTTCCAATTGGTTATTATTTATCGAGTAGATTAGTCTGCAGTTAAGGTTTTATATCATTAGTATTTTGATCCGAGACTACATAGATGATCTACGTACTAGTGCTAGACTTTGACTCATTTATCGACTCCACGAGGGTCATCAGATGGCGAGGTTCAGTATGGTATCGACATACATAGGAGCAGATGCATTGTGGTTGATGATATGTATAAGCTAGAAACCGTATATAGGATCTGCTCGGATGATATATTTTGTCGATTAATTTTCCGAAGACTGAATTTTATATTCATTAATAGGTTGTGTGAAGGCCACAAAAATTTATAAATACTACAGCCCAAGAACTCGAAATTTTGGGCACATCCAATAAGTTTGAACCCATTCAATGACTTGATGACAACCTATAATGACAAATCTCAAAAATTAAGCCATGTCCGTATTCATATTGTAACACCCAATTGATGGCTACATTATAGCATTAAATAGCTGCTTAAAAGCCCTAAAACGTTCACTAAGGCATCCGCTCAACTTCTCGGTTCCCAAATATAAGTAAGATCCAAACTATAAGTAAGAGATCAAACCAAGATAAAAGAACACCGAAAACCTCACAAAAATTCAAGAAGAAAAACTGCCAAATTCGAGGCTTTCAGCAGCAGATTTCGTGGCATTATTCTGTCCATTTTCGAGTAAAATTTCTAGTAGCAACCAAATACTATATTTGAACTACAATCTAGCAACTCATATTCACGTTTGGAATCAAGAAAGACCAAAGTAATCGGGCTTATGTATTAAAAAAGTATATACACGTATGATATTCTATGTTCCATTTTTGAACAATTTCGTTTGAGCATGATTTATTCGTTTATGTCTTGTCTAAGCTTTATATGTTCCAAACATTGATATAATTCAATAAAAATTTGGAAAGCTATTATAAGATATGACCGCTATATGGTAGGATTATAACTATTATATGACCTCTATATGAAGAGATTATAATCATTGTATGGCCTCGTCACTTGAGTATTAACATATAGGGGACATATATTAGTAAAATCGTGGAAATTAGATGAAATTTCAATGCTTCATGTTAAGGATATGATTATGATACGTTATGTCTTCCGTTAAGAAATGTTACGTTTAGAAAAATTTATGTATATGTTATATATATCCGAATAATCCCCACTATCTGAGTGTTTCCCAATTAAGTCACCCTTATCTCTCTCCCTATACAATACCAACAAACAAGTTGATGGACAAATCATGAGACGTCTGGAGCTGGTGAAGAAGCCACTTTCCAAGAAAGATTATTTTCATATTTCAATTGTCATTTTACGTTTTAAGTTTTACTCTTCTGCACTATTTGATTTCTTTCATGTTGTAAAGACAATGACGGATTATTTTAAAAACTTGTTTGGTTATATATTGTATTACGAGCATGTTATTTTAAAATTATGTGATTGTTAAAAAACGAATGTGTCTGTACACCTAGGTCTCAGGACATGACATTTAAATGATATTAGAGCCAGCATGATCATAATCTGACTGAGATCCTAATATACAAAAAGTGATAAGATGTCAAATTTTGCCAAAGGACCAGTGCATTCATATCCTTGACAATTATTTTCGAGGTAGTATATTAACCATCAATCAACGACCTAAAATCTAATTTATAGGCGTATTCAGAGTCTCATCAGATTTGAGATCCTCTATTTTTTGTAACAAGCTTACTTTTTGGTCTATTTATTCTCATCAATGATGCATTTAAGGGATAGAATCGTGACTAAAAACTTTTCTTCCTCACATATAAGTAACCTTCCCATTTTGCACAAAGAAGATCACACCGATTTAAGCATAAATTCTGTAAAATCTCGAGCATGTTGCAACCATTTTCGAACATAATTTTGACAAAGTTTGAGCAAGAAATGGCGACCCAATCTAAGACCATGAGTAACCTCGAACTCGAGATTTAGCAACTTAGAGGGACCTTCACTAGTTTTTTTTAGAAGTTACTATTCTAATAAAAAAATTTACCTGCTTATGTGTTGTTTGATTGTGGTGACACACATTCTTTTATATCTAAGAGGTTCACTAAGAAATTAGGGGTTAAACCTAAAATGCTTGTTAAACCTTTTAGGATAGCAACACCTACTAGTAAGGCTATCGAAACCTTCGAGTTACATCGAGACTATAAAATCAGTAACAATATGCATACGTTCAATGCCGACTCGATTCAACTCTCAATGGTGGATTTTGACATCATTCTGAAAATGGATTGTTTAGCCAAGACTCATGCAATGGTAAATTGTTGGGGTGAGAATGTCAAATTCCAAACCGAGAAGAAATCATATACCATACGCCTCGGTCTCGGGGCGTGACATGTTGGTTTTATAATGAAAGTTCAAGGAAGAAAGAAGAAAGCTATGTTTTCATTTTCTAAATCAAAAACTAGTACATCGATTAGTGAGTAGTATTCTCCAACTAATTCCGAGATCTTAAACCATGATGATCAACATCCTTCTAGGTATCAAAGAAATTTTCTTTGGAACCCACGATAATATTTTTTTTATCGGATCAGTCAGCTCAGGATCAAAAAATATTTTTGCTGTGTCTCAAAGTTTTAATATGACAATGTACACGTCATCGTCATGTAACGTTGCGTCAACACTTCATTAACACCGTGTGAGAAAAAAACCAAAATTGCAAAAAGAAAATAAGAAGGAAGAAACTAAGATAACATGCTAAGATGGAAATTTGACAATTTAGAAGACAAAAATAAAAAATAGACAAATAAATAGGATCATAATTACAATTTTCTAATTAATATTATATATTTGATATGGGTTGTCACTACAAAAAGACGGAAAGCATAGCGACGGTTTTATTAAAACTGTCGCTATTATAGCGACGGTTTTTCTTGAACCGTCGCTTATCAAATTAAGCGACGGTTAAATTAAAACCATCGCTAGAATAGCGACGGTTCAAGAAAAACCGTCGCTATAATAGCGACGGCTTTTCAGAAACTGTCGCTAATTCGACTGTTTGATAAACCCGTCGTTATTTTGTGCGACTGGTTTTTTACCCGTCGCATTATGCGACGGTCTTGTATTCTACCCGTCGTTATTTTGTAGCGACGGTTTTGGGAAACCGTCTCTTAAATTGACAAGCGATGGTTTTATTAAAAACTGTCGCTATTATAGCGACGGTTTAAGGAAAACCATCGCTATAATAGCGACGGTTTTAATAAAACAGTCTCCGATCTAGCCGATCTAGATCGGCGACGGTTTTGCTAGATCGGCGACGGTTTTTACCAAAACCTGTCGCTATTATCGCGACGGTTTTGGTTGAACCGTTGCTATATAGCGACGGTTTTATTAAAAACCGTCGCTATAATTCTATAATAAAACCGTCGCTATAATTCTATATATACCGAGGTTCGCTGACATTTTCTTAAACGAATTTTCTTCTATCTCTAGTAGTAGTTAAACTCTATCAATTTTTCGGAGTTTCGATTTTTTAATTTTGTACTAACATTTTTTCGTCTTCATTTCGTAGATTTGCTCGTCAGTACGATCTTCCAACGTTACGTGGTGCTGCATAACTTCGCGCAAATCAGGTTTTAATTTTTTTTTCCGCCGAAAATTTACTACATAATTTTAATTTTTGCGTAGTATTTTTTTTTTTTCATTTTATGGTTACAAACCGTCGCTTCTTAAACGGCGGGTTTTTTAAAAAAATCTCCGTTTAATATAGCAACGACTTTTTCAATTCCGTCCCTTAATATAGCGACGGCTTTTTCAATACCGTCGCGAACCTTTGGATGTTCAATTTTAAATTTTAATTTTGTTCAAATAAAATATTTTGACTTTTTATAATCATAATTTAAATTTTCAAAACTAGCTATTATAAATAGATAAATATAAGTTTTCAATAGTTCAACTTTTAGAAATAGCTTCAATATCATTCATTATCACACTTTAAAGAAAGAAAGACATTTATCTTTTATGTTTATCCAACTTGGGTATTTGGTAAGGGTAAATTCACTCGCATCCAAGATTTCTTGCTCGAGGTTTTTAACCTTTTCCAAAAACATCATGAAGATCAATATATACTTGTGAAGATTGAACAGGATAATGGTCAATTTTTTTAGCTTTATAAAATGTGCCACCAATACCAATCATCAAACTTTCATAATATCAATTATATGACATAAAATAAAATAATATGTATATAATTAAAAATATTATATATTTATAAAATTGGTTCGGTTAGGATTTTTCACCAAAACTTTGAACAAAACCAATTTTTTCGATATGATTAATTTTAAAACCAATATAAATCGATCGACTAAAAACCAAACCAACTATTTGATTTGGCTTTGGTTTCTACTCACCCCTAAATTGGGTAATGCATGAGATTGACTAATGTTTCAACTTCATTTCTTCAATGCTTGTTGCTTCCTCAATATCCATTGTTTTTGCCCTCTAAGCGAGAAATCCCTAAATCCACATAAAAATAAATATTTTTATTTTTTTTAATAATATAAAATAGAAGATTTTTTATAGTCTTCTTGTCTAGTCTAGGAAATACAAAAATATGTAGGTTATATGGTGTAATTCGATTTGGACCATTCGAGCTGTTTCACAAATTAGGTCGAAGCATCGAATCCGCTTCACTCCAAAATAATAAAACGTCGCTCTGCTTTCTCTTTCAATTCTCTTCAACAATGTCTTCCCGCTTCCAAGCAGCGGTGCTCGTATCAGCGCCTTGTTATCCGAACGCTGTTGCTTGGTCCGAAGAGAATCTGGTGGCGGTCGCTTCTGGTAGCCTCGTTACGATCCTGGTAATTGTTAACTTTTCCAAGTTTGCTGATTTTAGTATTGAATTGCTTTGATGCAATTTTACTGATACGATGTATAGCATTTGAGTCTCAACATTGAAATTGCTCAAGTTCAGATGTATCCTGGCATTCAATCTGTTCTAGCTGAGTTTTTAGTTGATCAAGAATTTTGGGCTGTCAAGTGATTCTGTTAGAGTGAGGATTATGCAGATGGCATTATTAACCATGCACTGACATGAACAAAAATCAATGACCACTGATTCTGAGTCCAGTATTCTGTGATCCACCCGATGGGATCTGATCCCATGACTTAGCAAAGACAACTACTAAATCAATTGATTGCATATAATGTAATAATATTTCTTAATAGCGTGCTTATTTTTTAGCCGAAGATTTTTGCATTGTTGTTGAATTTTAAATGCCAAATTTATGCTTACATTTTAATCTACCTGATCTTCATAACTGGTCTGGAAGCTGTTTTATGTTGGAGTTCAATATAGGGTCTGATTTGAATTTGATAGAGAATCTTACAGTAGTTGGTCTATATAATTCATATTACCTTACTTTTTATTTGTTTTTTCAAATTAGGATTTAATTTTATACTGTTTGATTTAGCCTTCGAATCACTGGTATATGCTTGTTGTTCACTTGGTTAGAATCCTGCTAAACCTTCCGGAGCTGGATGTCGAGGTGTAATTTCTGTTCTCCCAAGCAAGCCTTTTTCCATTGGTGTCATAAATGCTGGAGGTACGTAGAATCATATTAAAAAATGAATTTCATAGTTTTGAATGAGCTCATTGTATGTATGTACGCACACAATTTGGATGCCATTTGGATTTCTGGGTTTGTGGTTTTACAGTGCAAATGAAAATTAAATTTGAGTTGAGGTTTCAAGTACTTTTTATTTTCACAGGTCACTGCATTTGATTTTGTTTTCATTTTGTCACAGGGATAGATTTTTTCTCTCTGGGTGCTTGTTGCCAATGCATGTGTCGCGGGATACACGGCCATGTGTTAGGTCAATTTCCTGGTCTCCTGCAGGTCTTGCTAGCAATTCTGGGTACTGATACCATTACCCCTGATCGAAGTTTTTGTTTGAGTATGCAACGCAAGTTGCCTCCCTGAATTAATTCTACATTTTGCTATGAATCGTGCAGTTGTTTGCTTGCTGTTTGCACCACTGGGGGACGCGTCAAACTTTACCACTTTCCCTTCTATGATTTTTCGGCTGAATGGATTGAGGTATTAAGTATTTTATAAATGAAGTTTTCAGGAAGTAGTGGTGGCAGGACCAGAATTATGGTTCGAGCTTGCTGTCTCTTCACTTTAATAATCTTCCTGAACCAAAAAAAATGGGGAAAATTTTAGCAATGGAATTGTTTCAATTCTTGTATCTATAGATGCTCTTAATTATGTTCTTACTGTTGGTTCTGTGTTGGCTATGAGCCCATGAGTAGATTCATATTTGTGCTAATGTGTAAATTTGTTGTGTTAGTACTGGAGGCTTTGTTTATGTTTGGAGAGGCAATACCTAATCAACATTTCTTTCAAAAAGAATTTCATAGCCCTTCAAGTTTGTTGTATTTACGGTTTTGTTGCTTATGCATAATAAATGTCATGAATTTGGAATCTAGTATGTTATCTGTGATCCTAAATTTAATGTTTGTTTTTCACACATTTGCTAAAGTTATAATCTGAAATTTTCTAGGTTATGGACATATCAGAGATGAAGTATAATTATCTTTCCAAGATCAATTTCGGAGAGTCTCAAATTATATCTTCAGAAAGTTTAGATGTGAGTTGGTTCTATCTTTCAACTTTTTGCTGATTAGTGTTTCTTGCAAATCCCCATATACTTTTCTAGATGAAATATTCTTGATGACATAACAATTAATGATATGAATTCCAACTATTCTTGGGGTTTTTTCTTTATACAGGTGATAGGGAGTCGAGATAATGCAGAATCTGAATGCCCTAATGAGCCACCTGTATCTAGTTTAAGAAAGGAAAGAAAACGAAGGAGACAGAATGAAACTAATGTACTGCACACTGCATTCACGATCTGATTTAGTTTTATGATTTTATTCCATGACATGAACCTCCATACTTACTAAATCAGCTTCAATGCAGCTACATGATCTGCTTTCAATATGAAAAGTTGTGCATTTGATATATGTCATTACATTGAATGTGTTGCTATTTTTATTAGGTTGCTGCAAAAAAACTTGACAATGTAAAAGAAAACTATACATGGGAAATTGCTCCTCCACCTCCGGTGTCAGCTCAGCAGCCTACTTTGCGACCGAGGGGTAAGAAGTTCAAGAAGACTGGTTCTGTTTCCTCGTCTTCTTCGAGCTCTAGTGGATCTCAGAAAGGGAGTCCTGTGATTGATCCTTATTGTAGTCATTGTGGAGGCAAACATACTATCGAGCAGTGTCGAGGTATTTTTGGTACTTGTTATCAGTGTGGGCAGGAAGGTCATTTCTCTCGAGTATGTCCGAACAGGGGTACGACATCTGCTCAACCCCAGCCAGGATTCAGAGGTGGCCCTAGTACGATGAGACCTGCTGTTCCTGTTCCATCTTTTCAGCAGTCGAATATTCCACGAATATCGAGGACCGGGTGGTCAGAGTGCCCAAGTTCCTCCTCAAGTGAGAGTGTATGCCATGACCGAGGATCAGGCGAGAGAAGCTCCTGGTGGCGTGATTGCAGGTATTTGCACGCTTTGCGATTATCCTGCACGTGTTTTATTTGATACATGAGCATCTTATTCATTCATATCTCATGCATTTGTTGCATCTCACGATATTGAGTGTACCCCGTTGTATGATACTTTGTCGATAGCCACGCCAGCTGGAAAGATTATTTTGTCTGAGAAAGTTGTGCATAATTGTGTATTGATACATGAGGATAATGTGATATTTCTGAATCTGATTGTCCTCCCAATGCACGACTTTGATTGTATTGTTGGCATGGATATCTTGATGACGAATCGAGCTACTGTTGATTGTTGTCATGGAGTGGTTCGATTTCGACCGATTGATGGACCCAAATGGAATTTTTATGGCAAGGGTTCCCAAGCCATAATTCCATTGGTATCTTCCTTGGAAATGTCTCGACTTTTGACTAGCGGAGATGAGGGTTATCTTATCTACGCTATTGATGTCTCTAAGAAGGAACCTTCTTTATCTGAGATTCCTGTTGCGAAGGAATTCCCGGATGTATTTCCCGATGAGATTCCTGATTTTCCTCCTCATCGAGAAGTTGAGTTTAGTATTGATCTTAAGCCGGGGACTGATCCTATATCTAAATCTCTTTATCGCATGGCACCATTGGAATTGAAAGAACTGAAAGAACAATTACAGGATCTTCTCGATAAGGGATATATTCGACAGAGTGTATCACCTTGGGGAGCTCCAGTTTTATTTGTTCGAAAGAAAGATGGTACTATGCGAATGTGTATCGATTATAGGCAACTGAATCGGGCTACTGTGAAAAATAAGTACCCACTTCCTCGTATTGATGATTTATTTGATCAGCTTCAGGGTACTTTTGTATACTCGAAGATTGATCTTCGTTCTGGGTATCATCAAGTACGAGTTCGAAACGAAGATGTACCTAAGACTGCTTTTCGTACGAGGTATGGCCACTATGAGTTCTTGGTTATGCCTTTTGGTCTAACGAATGCTCCTGCTGTATTCATGGATTTAATGAATCGTGTCTTTCGAGATTATCTTGACCGATTCGTTATTGTATTTATTGATGATATTCTTGTGTATTCTAAATCGAAAAAGGAGCATGCTGAACATCTAAGACTGGTCCTTCAAACTCTTCGTAATGGACATTTATATGCTAAATTGTCCAAATGCGAATTCTGGATGGATCGAGTGATATTTTTGGGCCACGTCATTTTGAGACTTGGCATATCTGTTGATCCTGCGAAGGTCGAAGCTGTATTGAATTGGCCGAAACCTACGAATGTTCCTGAGATCCGTAGCTTCATGGGTTTAGCTGGTTATTATCGTCGTTTTATTGAAGGATTTTCGAAAATAGCTAAACCTATTACTCAACTGACACAGAAGAATCAGCGATTCATTTGGTCAGATGAATGTGAAGCTAGTTTTCCTGAATTCAAGACGAGATTGACCACAACACCTGTGCTTACTATTCCCTCAGGTACCGGAGGATTTGTGGTATGTACAGATGCATCTGGTAAAGGTTTGGGCTGTGTTTTGATGCAACATGGCAAGGTGGTTGCTTATGCGTCTCGTCAATTGAAATCTCATGAAACACGTTATCCTGTTCATGATCTCGAATTGGCCGCCATTGTGTTTGCTCTGAAGATTTGGTGCCATTACTTGTACGGAGAAAAGTTTGTTATTTATTCGGACCATAAAAGTCTGAAATATCTCTTTTCTCGATCTGATTTGAATATGAGGCAACGCAGATGGATGGATCTCCTGAAAGATTTTGATTGTGAGATTCAATATCACCCGGGATCGGTGAATGTTACTGCGGATGCCCTGAGCCGTAAAGTTTATGATTCTATTCTAGCTTCTGTCAATGTCGCCAAGGTACATGAGGATATATGTACTTCTGGCTGGACTTTTCACTCGAATTTGAATTCTGTCACTGTTTCAGCATTGCAAATTGAGCCAAACTTGATATCGAAATTCCGAAAGGCCCAACGAAGCGATGATCAGATCCAAAAGTCGAAAGAACTTGTATCTACAGGATATCAGTCTGGATTTCAGATTTCTTCTGATGGTTCTTTACGACTCAATGGTCGGCTGGTAGTTCCTAATGATTCTGATTTGAAATATGCCCTTATTCGAGAAGCACATTGTAGCAAATACAGTATTCACCCCGGAGGTCGAAAGATGTATTTGACACTGAGACCTCAATTCTGTGGAAAACGTATGAAGAAGGACATTGCTGAGTTTATCTCTAAATGCTTAGTCTGCCAGCAAGTGAAGGCCGAGAGAATGAAACCTGGAGGTTTGCTCCATAGTCTTGAAATCCCGAAATGGAATTGGGAGCTTATTGCTATGGATTTTGTCACTCATTTACCTCGTTCACCCAAGGGCTGTGATGCTATTTGGGTTATTATTGATCCGCTTTCGAAATCTGCGCATTTAATTCCGTATGAGCGGACTTATCCCTATAAGAGAATAGCCCGTTTATACATTGAGAATATTGTGAGACTGCACGGTGTGCCAGTCTCAATTGTATCTGATCGTGATCCCAGGTTTGCTTCTAAATTCTGGGGTAGTTTCCAAGAAGCGATAGGTACGCATTTGGCTATGAGTACTGCTTATCATCCTCAAACAGATGGCTAGATTGAGCGTACGATTCAGACTTTAGAGGATATGTTGCGTGCGATTGTGATGGATTTCAGAATGGGATGACAAGATGCCTTAGCATTGGTTGAATTTTCTTATAATAATAGCTTTCAAACGAGTATCGGTATGGCACCGTTTGAAGCTCTATATGAGAGACGATGTAGATCACCGTTATTCTGGGATGAGATTGGTGAGAGACAATTGACTGGACCTGAAATGATACAGGAAATGAACGATAAGGTTCAGTTGATTCGGCAGCGGATGAAAACTGCTCAGGATCGTCAAACGAGTTATGCGAATAAACGAAGACGACCCTTGGAATTCCAGAAAGGTGACAGAGTATTTTTGAAAATATCTCCCTTTAGAGGCACTGTTCGATTCGGCATGCGAGGGAAGTTATCTCCTCGATTTGTTGGTCCATACGAGATTCTTGATCGAGTTGGTGATCTTGCGTATCGATTGGCATTGCCACCAGCTCTATCTGCCATTCACGATGTGTTCCATGTTTCTATGTTGAGGAAATATGAACCAGATCCATCACATGTACTTGCATCTGTTGAGGTTGAATTGGATCCTTCTCTTTCCTATGTTGAACAACCTGTTCGCATTATGGATCGAAAGGAAAAGATATTGAGAAACAAATCGATTCCTCTAGTACGAGTGCAATGGACACGACATGGTGTTGAAGAATCAACGTGGGAATTGGAGAGCAAGATGCGATATTCATATCCGTATTTGTTTGATTCTACGACGTCTGTTCCATTGTATTCGATGTATTCTGATCCTTTTACTGATTTTAGTTTTGATATGCACTATAACTGGTGACATATTATATGTTTGCCAATGTTATGTTTATAGAGATGTTTGAGATTTCGAGGACGAAATCTTTTAAGAGGGGGAGAAATGTGAGACCCCGAGACTAAAATAGCTTTGACGGCATTTTGGTAAATAAGTTGAAAAATATTCAATTTATTTTGATGGCATTTTCGTAAATAAATTGAAAAATAATGAATTAATTTTAAGGGCAAAATGGTAAATAGTGACATATCTTTTTCATATGAAGTCCAAATGATTTGAAATTTGGATATGACGTAGAAAACTCAAAGATATAGAAGTTTCATGTTTTGAGTTTTGAAAAAATTGGATCGTTTGACTGGTCCAAAGTGATATACCGACGTTAAAATGTTAAATAGTATATATTATATTATATTATATTATTATTAATATAATATAATAATATAATATAATATTAAAAAAATATATAGAAAATAAAAAAATATATAAAATGGAGACGGTGGAATTGAAACTTTCTCAATTCCACCGTAGAAGCATTTCGTTCGACAGAGAGGTGAGAGATTTTCGATTTCTTTTTCAATCGTGCGACTTATCGGGTTATCCAATTGACGTACCGACTTCAGATCTAGGATCTTTGACACGAGGTCTTCGATTGGAGGTATAAATTTCATAGTTTTGGTGATGTTTGAAATTCGTCGATTTTTGGAATAAATCCGATAAATTGTTAAATCATACAGAAACTGAAAATTGTTGACTAGTGTATGATTTTAACGAAGTAGAGATGATTATAGTGATGTTATTTTAAATTTTTCCTAATTTATTATAATTAGAGAATTTTAATAGTTGGACTGAGATTGAAGAATTATGTGTCGGTTATATATGCGGTAGAATAACTGACAAAAACTAAGTTTTGAAGTCGGAATTGAATTATGTTTCGATTTCGATTTGATATGAATTTTTGAAGTTTCAAAAGATTTTTGAAACTTATATTATTGAATTTGAATGATATTATTGAATGAAATGAATGTGTTATTAATGTAGATAGCGTATTATATTGATATCTTCAAGCTGCATCAAATGGGAACGAAGAATTGAGGTATGTTGCGACCGGGTAACATACGACAAGTATCTGTATTATATGATATATGTTGGATTGATTGGATTGAGATTATGTGTCTATATGCCTTATTTGTTGATTGATGTGGCATACATGACATTGAGATTTGTATATCGATGTATAAAATAAATGTTTTGTTAACACACATCATTTTATGCATACATCGATACATGACATGCACGTTGAGCTATGATCCTTGGATACCTTGATATGATTGGATTGGATTCCGGGGTTTGTGAACACAATCGCTATGCCGGTATTATATGACCCGTAAAGCATAGACAATTGTGGCCCCATATGATTGGATATGAGATGTGGGATTTGATGGCGCTTTGCCGACGCTATCATACGTGTATTCCCATATTGGCCGGTGTGCCATCTCGAGCATTGATTTGATAGCGATTTGATTGATTCTGACATGTGCTAAGTGGATGGGCATATTACCCGATACCTCCACGAAATACATGCATTGCATACCATATATCATTATTTAGATATCTGTTGTATATATGATTGGTTGTTCCATACGGAGCTTTGCTCACCCCCAAGGGGGGCTGTTGTTGTCTTTGTGTGTGGACAATGACAGGTACTCCAGGATATCAGGAGACCAGAGATGGTGCTTCTGGAGGGAGTCACAATTTGAGTTGAGGTTTTATGTCTTGTTCCCAGTATATATGTATATGTATCTATATACCGGGGCATGTCCCGAGAATATGTGATGTTTGTATGTGATTGGATTTGATTACGTGTGGGCATGTTTTATGATATTAGTTGAAATACTATTTTTAGTATTCAAATAAAATGATTTGGGCTCATTGTAAAGGAAATTTTAAACTCGTTTTCCGCTGTAATTAATTAACCCTAATCAGATCGTGTGTTATAATAACGATTAGGAGGTAAGGGCCCCACACTTGATGGTATCAGAGCATAGCTGGGAATGCTCGATTGAGTCTTGTGTACACGTGAATAGGCACAAATGAATTGTGCGTATGTGTTTGATTTATTTGTATTACTTGCTCCTATTTGATTTGGTTTGAGTAAGTATTTGATGAGATTGATGATATGAGATGATGAGATTATGAAATTGATATGAAATTGTGATATTCATCTTTTGATTTGTAGATGGATCACACAAATGAAACTGCGAGTAGCAGTACTGAGAGGATTGTTGGGCAATTTGAAGGGTTGTCCATGGATGTTATGATGGCTCGATTCCAAGATCTGAAACCACCGAGGTTCTTTGGCACCGAGAGTGCAGAAAGAGCTGAGGCCTGGTTAAAGGATATCGATCACTTGTTTAATATTGTTGAGTATTCTAAGGCTCGGAGACTGAAACTTGCTTTGTATCAGTTGAAAGATCGAGCTAAATCTTAGTGGGAAGCCGCTGAGATTGGACTGAAAGAAGCCGGGACTTAAGTCACATGGGATGTCTTCAAGGCCCAGTTTTTAGAGCAGTATTCTCCTCCTTTTTATTATGCTGCACATGAGAATGAATTTAATAATCTGCAGCAGGGAACGATGTCTGTTTCGGAGTATGCTTCGAAATTTTCTACTCTGTTGAAGTATGCACCTCACGTGGCTGGGAATGCGAGGGCAAAATATAACAGGTTTGTAAATGGATTACATCCTACTTTATATACATATGTTGTTTCTGGATTGCCTACCAGCTACCCAGAGGCAGTTGAACAAGCCAAGGCTGGACTTAGGAGAGGAGGTCCACATTATACTCCTCCACCTCCGGTGTCAGCTCAGCAGCCTAATTTGCGACCGAGGGGTAAGAAGTTCAAGAAGATTGGTTCTGTTTCCTCGTCTTCTTCAAGCTCTAGTGGATCTAAAAAAGGGAGTCCTGTGATTGCTCCTTATTGTAGTCATTGTGGAGGCAAACATACTATCGAGCAGTGTCGAGGTATGTTTGGTACTTGTTATCAGTGTGGGCAGGAAGGTCATTTCTCTCGAGTATGTCCGAACAGGGGTACGACATCTGCTCAACCCCAGCCAGGATTCAGAGGTGGCCCTAGTACAATGAGACCTGCTGTTCCTGTTCCATCTTTTCAGCAGTCGAATGTTCCACGATATCGAGGACCGGGTGGTCAGAGTACCCAAGTTCCTCCTCAAGTGAGAGTGTATGCCATGACCGAGGATCAGGCGAGAGAAGCTCCTGGTGGCGTGATTGCAGGTATTTGCACGCTTTGCGATTATCCTGCACGTGTTTTATTTGATACATGAGAATCTCATTCATTCATATCTCATTCATTTGTTGCATCTCACGATATTGAGTGTACCCCGTTGTATGATACTTTGTCGATAGCCACGCCAGCTGGAAAGATTATTTTGTCTGAGAAAGTTGTGCATAATTGTGTATTGATACATGAGGATAATGTGATATTTCTGAATCTGATTGTCCTCCCAATGCACGACTTTGATTGTATTGTTGGCATTGATATCTTGATGACGAATCGAGCTACTGTTGATTGTTGTCATGGAGTGGTTCGATTTCGACCGATTGATGGACCCAAATGGAATTTTTATGGCAAGGGTTCCCAAGCCAAAATTCCATTGGTATCTTCCTTTGAAATGTCTCGACTTTTGACTAGCGGAGATGAGGGTTATCTTATCTACGTTATTGATGTCTCTAAGAAGGAACCTTCTTTATCTGAGATTCCTGTTGCGAAGGAATTCTCGGATGTATTTCCCGATGAGATTCCTGATTTTCCTCCTCATCGAGAAGTTGAGTTTAGTATTGATCTTATGCCGGGGACTGCTCCTATATCTAAAGCTCCTTATCGCATGGCACCATTGGAATTGAAAGAACTGAAAGAACAATTACAGGATCTTCTCGATAAGGGATATATTCGACCGAGTGTATCACTTTGGGGAGCTCCAGTTTTATTTGTTCGAAAGAAAGATGGTACTATGCGAATGTGTATCGATTATAGGCAACTGAATCGGGCTACTGTGAAAAATAAGTACCCACTTCCTCGTATTGATGATTTATTTGATCAGCTTCAGGGTACTTCTGTATACTCGAAGATTGATCTTCGTTCTGGGTATCATCAAGTACGAGTTCGAAACGAAGATGTACCTAAGACTGCTTTTCGTACGAGGTATGGCCACTATGAGTTCTTGGTTATGCCTTTTGGTCTAACGAATGCTCCTGCTGTATTCATGAATTTAATGAATCATGTCTTTCGAGATTATCTTGACCGATTCGTTATTGTATTTATTGATGATATTCTTGTGTATTCTAAATCGAAAAAGGAGCATGCTGAACATCTGAGACTGGTACTTCAAACTCTTCGTAATGGACATTTATATGCTAAATTGTCCAAATGCGAATTCTAGATGGATCGAGTGATATTTTTGGGCCACGTCATTTCGAGACATGGCATATCTGTTGATCCTGCGAAGGTCGAAGCTGTATTGAATTGGCCGAAACCTACGAATGTTCCTGAGATCCGTAGCTTCATGGGTTTAGCTGGTTATTATCGTCGTTTTATTGAAGGATTTTCGAAAATAGCTAAACCTATTACTCAACTGACACAGAAGAATCAGCGATTCATTTGGTCAGATGAATGTGAAGCTAGTTTTCCTGAATTCAAGACGAGATTGACCACAACACCTGTGCTTACTATTCCCTCAGGTACCGGAGGATTTGTGGTATGTACAGATGCATCTGGTAAAGGTTTGGGCTGTGTTTTGATGCAACATGGCAAGGTGGTTGCTTATGCGTCTCGTCAATTGAAATCTCATGAAACACGTTATCCTGTTCATGATCTCGAATTGGCCGCCATTGTGTTTGCTCTGAAGATTTGGCGCCATTACTTGTACGGAGAAAAGTTTGTTATTAATTCGGACCATAAAAGTCTGAAATATCTCTTTTCTCGATCTGATTTGAATATGAGGCAACGCAGATGGATGGATCTCCTGAAGGATTTTGATTGTGAGATTCAATATCACCCGGGATCGGTGAATGTTACTGCGGATGCCCTGAGCCGTAAAGTTTATGATTCTATTCTAGCTTCTGTCAATGTCGCCAAGGTACATGAGGATATATGTACTTCTGGCTGGACTTTTCACTCGAATTTGAATTCTGTCACTGTTTCAGCATTGCAAATTGAGCCAAACTTGATATCGAAAATCCGAAAGGCCCAACGAAGCGATGCTCAGATCCAAAAGTCGAAAGAACTTGTATCTACAGGACATCAGTCTGGATTTCAGATTTCTTCTGATGGTTCTTTACGACTCAATGGTCTGCTGGTAGTTCCTAATGATTCTGATTTGAAATATGCCCTTCTTTGAGAAGCACATTGTAGCAAATACAGTATTCACCCCGGAGGTCGAAAGATGTATTTGACACTGAGACCTCAATTCTAGTGGAGACGTATGAAGAAGGACATTGCTGAGTTTATCTCTAAATGCTTGGTCTGCCAGCAAGTGAAGCCCGACAGAATGAAACCTGGAGGTTTGCTCCATAGTCTTGAAATCCCGAAATGGAATTGGAAGCATATTGCTATGGATTTTGTGACTCATTTACCTCGTTCACCCAAGGGCTGTGTTGCTATTTGGGTTATTATTGATCGGCTTTCGAAATCTGCGCATTTCATTCCGTATGAGCGGACTTATCCCTATAAGAGAATGACCCGTTTATACATTGAGAATATTGTGAGACTGCACGGTGTGCCAGTCTCAATTGTATCTGATCGTGATCCCAGGTTTTCTTCTAAATTCTGGGGTAGTTTCCAAGAAGCGATGGGTACGCGTTTGGCTATGAGTACTGCTTATCATCCTCAAACTGATGGCCAGATTGAGCGTACGATTCAGACTTTAGAGGATATGTTGCATGCGATTGTGATGGATTTCAGAATGGGATGACAAGATGCCTTAGCATTGGTTGAATTTTCTTATAATAATAGCTTTCAAACGAGTATCGGTATGGCACCGTTTGAAGTTCTATATGAGAGATGATGTAGATCACCGTTATTCTAGGATGAGATTGGTGAGAGACAATTGACTGGACCAGAAATGATACAGGAAATGCACGATAAGGTTCAGTTGATTCGGCAGCGGATGAAAACTGCTCAGGATCGTCAAACGAGTTATGCGAATAAACGAAGACGACCCTTGGAATTCCAGAAAGGTGACAGAGTATTCTTGAAAATATCTCCCTTTAGAGGCACAGTTCGATTCGGCATGCGAGGGAAGTTATCTCCTCGATATGTTGGTCCATACGAGATTCTTGATCGAGTTGGTGATCTTGCGTATCGATTGGCATTGCCACCAGCTCTATCTGCCATTCACGATGTGTTTCATGTTTCTATGTTGAGGAAATATGAACCAGATCCATCACATGTACTTGCACCTGATGAGGTTGAATTGGATCCTTCTCTTTCCTATGTTGAACAACCTGTTCGCATTATGGATCGAAAGGAAAAGATATTGAGAAACAAATCGATTCCTCTAGTACGAGTGCAATGGACACGACATGGTGTTGAAGAATCAACGTGGGAATTGGAGAGCAAGATGCGGGATTCGTATCCGCATTTGTTTGATTCTACGACGTTTGTTCCATTGTATTCGATGTATTCTGATCCTTTTACTGATTTTAGTTTTGATATGTACTATAACTGGTGACATATTATATGTTTGCCAATGTTATGTTTATAGAGATGTTTGAGATTTCGAGGACGAAATCTTTTAAGAGGGGGAGAAATGTGAGATCCCGAGACTAAAATAGCTTTGATGGCATTTTGGTAAATAAGTTGAAAAATATTCAATTAATTTCGATGGCATTTTCGTAAATAAGTTGAAAAATAATGAATTAATTTTAAGGACAAAATGATAAATAGTGACATATCTTTTTCATATGAAGTCCAAATGATTTGAAATTTGGATATGACGTAGAAAACTCAAAGATATAGAAGTTTCATGTTTTGAGTTTTGAAAAAATTGTATCGTTTGACTGGTCCAAAGTGATATACCGACGTTAAAATGTTAAATAGTATATATTATATTATATTATATTATTATTAATATAATATAATATAATATAATATTAAAAAAATATAAAAAAAATAAAAAATATATAAAATGGAGACGGTGGAATCGAAACTTTCTCAATTCCACCGTAGAAGCATTTCGTTCGACAGAGAGGTGAGAGGGAGAGGTCAGAGATTTTCGATTTCTTTTTCAATCGTGCGACTTATCGGGTTATCCAATTGAAGAACCGACTTCAGATCTGGGATCGTTGACACGAGGTCTTCGATTGGAGGTATAAATTTCATAGTTTTGGTGATGTTTGAAATTCGTCGATTTTTGGAATAAATCCGTTAAATTGTTAAATCATACAGAAACTGAAAATTGTTGACTAGTGTATGATTTTAACGAAGTAGAGATGATTATAGTGATGTTATTTAAAATTTTTCCTAATTTATTATAATAAGGGAATTTTAATAGTTGGACTGAGATTGAAGAATTATGTGTCGGTTATATATGCGGTAGAATAACTGACAAGAAACTAAGTTTTGAAGTCGGAATTGAATTATGTTCCGATTTCGATTAGATATGAATTTTTTAAGTTTCAAAAGATATTTGAAACTTATATTATTCAATTTGAATGATATTATTGAATGAAATGAATGTGTTATTGATGTAGATAGCGTATTATATTGATATCTTCAAGCTGCATGAATTGGGAACGAAAAATTGAGGTATGTTGCGACCGGAGAACATACGACAGGTATCTGTATTATATGATATATGTTGGATTGATTGGATTGAGATTATGTGTCTATATGCCTTATTATTTGATTGATGTGGCATACATGACATTGAGATTTGTATATCGATGTATAAAATAAATGTTTTGTTAACACACATCATTTTATGCATACATCGATACATGACATGCACGTTGAGCTATGATCCTTGGATACCTTGATATGATTGGATTGGATTCCGGGGTTTGTGAACACAATCGCTATGCCGGTTTTATATGACCCGTAAAGCATAGACAATTGTGGCCCCATATGATTGGATATGAGATGTGGGATTTGATGGCGCTTTGCCGACGCTATCATACGTGTATTCCCATATTGGCCGGTGTGCCAGCTCGAACATTGATTTGATAGCGATTTGATTGATTCTGACATGTGCCCAGTGGATGGGCATATTACCCGATACCTCCACGACATACATGCATTGCATACCATATATCATTATTTAGATATCTGTGGTATATATGATTGGTTGTTCCATACGGAGCTTTGCTCATCCCCAAGGGGGGCTGTTGTTGTCTTTGTGTGTGGACAATGACAGGTACTCCAGGATATCAGGAGACCGGAGATGGTGCTTCTGGAGGGAGTCACAATTTGAGTTGAGGTTTTATGTCTTGTTCCCAGTATATATGTATATGTATCTATATACCGGGGCATGTCCCGTGGATATGTGATGTTTGTATGTGATTGGATTTGATTACGTGCGGGCATGTTTTATGATATTAGTTGAAATACTATTTTTAGTATTCAAATAAAATGATTTGGGCTCATTGTAAAGGAAATTTTAAACTCGTTTTCCTCTGTAATTAATTAACCCTAATCAGATCGTGTGTTATAATAACGATTAGGAGCTAAGGGCCCCACAGTGTTAGTTCAACAGATATTAAAAATTAAAAAATCCATGTTAATTGCTTTTGTTATCAAGTAATGCCTATGCAGAAAGCCTTGAGGTTGAAAAGCTTGGTAGCCCTACAGATTATTTGATCAGTTCATGTATTACAGGACAACTCAATTAAAGCGTGGAATTTAGTTGGGAAAGCACTAGGGGAAATACACATTCCTTCAAATATTCCTGGTTTTAATAGCTCCCCAGATGTATGCATTAATTTTTCATGTTTACTTCTGTTTTAAATTTGCATATTTGTTTCCAATAGATTCTATATTTTCCCTGCAAGTTCCATATGTATATGATTCTTGTTTTGGTCTGGCAGTATCTCATGGGAGCTTGGCAATTGCTGTGGCATCATATTCCATCCGTCCATTCTCTTATAATTGGAATGTCCATGAACTTATCCTTAATATTGTACTAGTTTTTCTCTCTTATCAAATTTTAAGTCAAAATAATAAACTCACTCGATGTAGCGATTCAAGATTTGAAGAAAAAACTGAATTCTATTCATAGCATTTTGAGAAAAATCTTAGATAACATACCATCCAAAAAATTGATTTTTTACTTCTCTCATATTATGTTTCAGATGAGATTGGTCAATATCTTGCTTCTTGCCCTTCACAAAAATAAAGAAAATTTACTGAAAATAAAAATAAAGAGGAAAATAGAAAGATCGAAATTTCATCTCTCCGGAACAATAGTCATATAATAATACCTAGGAAAAGGAGCTTAGTTGACTGAAATGACTCTAAGCAATGGAATCTCTTGATCCTTTTCTTGCACTTGGTCACCTTTTACCTTATGCTGAATAGATGTCATTGATACCCCTGTACTTAAATCTAGTTCTAAGAAGTTTGGTGTCTGTTATTTTCAGGCTCGAAGATTTGATTCTGATTTATTAAATCCCATGTACCAGGAAAGGTGAACTTTTAAAATTATATTTTCTGGTAACAAATTATGAAATAGCAACTGCCATGTGGATAGATGCTTTCAACAAACAAGCACCCACATTTCTTTAAAAGAAAATTTTGATGATTTAATCAAAAGGTGAATGGAAGCAATAAGAATTAACCGTTCAAACAGTTACCTATGTTTGATTGACCAATAAATGTTATTGTAATTTTACAGAACTCATAAAGCTGCTATCGAGTTCCTTTGGATTGGAGGGCTGCAATTGGACAATTCCTCCAATATATGTTTTGATATTGATTTCGGATCATTTCCTGGTTTCCCTGAGGTAGAATTAATTTGGTGGGAAAAAAACATATTATGGTCTCTCAGTCTGTGTGGGACTTTCAGTGGGCTTTCGAACATTTGGGATATTGTGGCAGCCCTCGTGTCTTCCAAACAGTCGATACCAAACTATGCAGACATATTCTGCAGAAATGGTTGACATCTTATTTTGGATCCAATTTTGGCATTTGTACTACGTTCTTGTCTACGGCATTTAAAATTTTGCCCACTTTTTCAACCCGTAAGTTGCACCTCATCAATGTAATCATCAGGCATGTTGTGCTTAAAAATGATGAGGTGAGCGAGAGTAGAAACACCAAGACTTGGAAAGATTCAGTAGTGCCATAGAGGAACAGACAAATATATGGAAGGAGTTGCAGTTGTGCTGTGAAAATGAACTACGGAGAAGACTTGTTGGTTTATATTTTTCTGCCATTTTAGATCTTCTGTCAGATGTTCCAACAAATTTTTGCGATGTTGGCTGTTTGCGTCCTGATGAATGGCCACAACTGGAGCACTAAATCTCACTTCATGAGAAAATTGTCGAGGATGTTTTAAAATTTCTTGCTGCCAAAGTTGGTAAAATTAAGAAGAGGTAATTCATGATGTTCTTATCTTTGTTGAACTTCTTTTTGGTTCATCCATGCACACATACATAGAATAGCATCTTAAGATACTGTATCAATCTATTAGTTGAAGGCTGGTTCCATTCTTGCTTTATTAACAGGAGAGAGAGTTTTGAATATGAAGAACATTGCAGTTTTTGTTCAGCAATTGTGCCATTTGAATCAATAGAATACGCCATTTGTTCGGGAGTGAAGAATGGCAATGGAGTTGATCAAACCCATAAGCTACACCGGTGTTCTGTATCTATGCAACTTTGCCCTGCTAAATATTCTTGGTTTTGCATGTGTTGTCAAAGACGAGCTTCAAAGTTGGCACCTCTAATTTTTTTCACGATGCCTTTATACCCTTCCAATTTTAAATCTTTTTTCGAATCTTCAGCCTTCAAGAAATCTTTCTCACCATGTTGTCCCTTATGTGGGATACTTCTACAAAGATTACAGCCTGAATATTTACTCTCCCCATCTCTAGTATAACGAAATTCATCTTTAAAAATTGTCAATGAAAAATCCGCCCTCTCGACTGAAATCCTCAGTCAGCAGCCCCTTACAATCTATGATTTATGACAGGCTTATATCTCCGTCAGCAGGTCTGTGTTTCCAATTTTTCCTTCAGCGGTGCTTCTGTGAAAATCCACTGATATGTCCTATACATAATAACTACCATGGAATGATGTTTATTCTATTAATTGGTAGGAAAAATATGGTTGGATATTTGAATTTCCAAGTATTTTGTATTTGTTAGAGTAGGTGTCCGGCGAGCCAACTTGTGGCTTGGGTTTTTATTGGCTCTAATGTAAAAAGATCTTTATTTTAATAATATTTTACGGTTTTGTACAATTATGACATTTACTCTATCTGTTTATCCATGTAAGCTGCATAGATAAAGTCCTTTGGTGCTTGTGTGCAAGTGACTTAAGTAAAAATGCTTCTTGAAAACTTTGAAAGAAAATGATATATTGCTTGAAAACTTGGTAGTTTACAATAAGAGCTTCACCCTATTTATATTAATCCTATTTATACTAGTAGCTTTCTACAATGAAAGCGATACATATCAACTCTCTAGGAGGTTCTAAGATCTACACTATTCTAGTTAATTCCATTCTATACTATTCTAAATGATTATTCTATGCACAAAAGATTTCACAGAAAAATCTTAATTGATGAAATATGGAGAATGTTTTAGAAGTGTTTGAACCCCTACAGAGCACCTATTTAGAAGTTTTTGGAATGCACAAAAAGGTTTCGATTCGTGATATTCTGCAACATCAATGAGTTCTAATAAAAATCTATTTATGAAATATTGGTTTATCACTTTGCAAATAAAAATGCTAAAAAATCAATTTTTTATAGTTAATTGTAATAGAATGTCATTATTGTAAAGCTTAGTTTATGTGTTTAGTTAAGAAAATTATCTTTATAGTATTGATTATATATTGAAAATTGTGACATTGAAACAAAAAATATTGATCTTACATTGAAAATTGTTAAGTTGAACCAAAAATTTACTAACATTAAAAAGAATGCTGCTATGATGTCTAAAAAGTTATATATTCAGCGTCGCATAAGCAATTTAACCAAAATAACCGAACACTGATAGTTAGTGTACAATGACCAATATTTAACCTGTTAATAAACTAAAACTCAAAATAAACAATATTGGCTGATTAAAAAAGTTATTTTCCATAAATTTAAACACCAACACCTACTCAGAGATGACAATTTTTCCCACGGATTTGGAGACCCACGGGGAAAACTCGAAACGGGGATCGGGGCGGGGAATCCCTGTACCCACGCCGTGTTGAACCATTAATATTTTTGAAATGGGAACCGAACCCGAACCCGAAAAAACGAAGATCGTGACAGGTATAGGGGTAGGGATGTAACTCGAAGACTAGGATGGAGATAACAAACCCAACTCCACCCCATTGTCATCCCTCCACCTACTACACACTTTGTCACACAAAACCCCTTGTGACACCTCTACTGCCACGTGTTGTGATTTGTGACTATATACTTTAATGTTTTTAAGAATCTATCAAAAGGAGTCAACTTTTTCACAAAACCCCTTGTGACACCTCCACTGCCACGTTTTGTGTTTGTGACTGTATAATTTAATGTTTATCCGAATCTATCAAAGAATCAACTTTTTCATCTTTAAACGACTTTTTCACATATTCCAACTGATACATTCGTGTAAGCACACAAAATCTCCACACACGTGCAAAAATATCCCAATGATTAAACTTTATCATATGATGAGTCACTGGACAACCTTCCATCCGACTTTCCAATTTGTTATTATTTATCGAGTAGATTAGTCTGCAGTTAAGGTTTTATATCATTAGTATTTTGATCCGAGACAACATAGATGATCTACGTACTAGTGCTAGACTTTGACTCATTTATCGACTCCACGAGGGTCTTCAGATGGCGAGGTTCAGTATGGTATCGACATACATAGGAGCAGATGAATTGTGGTTGATGATATGTATAAGCAAGAAACCGTATATAGGATCTGCTCGGATGGTATATTTTGTCGATTAATTTTCCGAAGACTGAATTATATATTCATTAATAGGTTGTGTGAAGGCCACAAAAATTTATAAGTACTACAGCCCAAGAACTCGAAATTTTGGGCACATCCAATAAGTTTGAACCCATTCAATGACTTGATGACAACCTATAACGACAAATCTCAAAAATTAAGCCATGTCCGTATACCTATTGTAACACCCAATTGATGGCTACATTATAGCATTAAATAAGCTGCTTAAAAGCCTTAAAACGTTCACTAAGGCATCCGCTCAACTTCTCTCTTCCCAACTATAAGTAAGATCCAAACTATAAGTAAGAGATCAAACCAAGATAAAATAACACCGAAAACCTCACAAAAGTACAAGAAGAAAAACTGCAAAATTCGAGGCTTTCAGCAGCAGATTTCGTGGCATTATTTTGTCCATTTTCGAGTAAAATTTCTTGTAGCAACCAAATACTATATTTGAACTACAATCTAGCAACTCATATTCACGTTTGGAATCAAGAAAGACCAAAGTAATCGGGCTTATGTATTAAAAACGTATATACACGTATGATATTCTATACACGTATGATATTCTATGTTCCATTTTTGAACAATTTCGTTTGAGCATGATTTATTCGTTTATGTCTTTTCTAAGCTTTATATGATCCAAACATTGATATAATTCAATAAAAATTTGGAAAGCTATTATAAGATATGACCGCTATATGGTAGGATTATAACTGTTATATGACCTCTATATGATGAGATTATAATCATTGTATGGCCTCATCACTTGAGTATTAACATATAGGGGACATATATTAGTAAAATCGTGGAAATTAGATGAAATTTCAATGCTTCATGTTCAGGATATGATTATGATACGTTATGTCTTCCGTTAAGAAATGTTACGTTTAGAAAAAATATATGTATTTGTTATATATATCCGAACAATCCCCACTTGCTGAGTGTTTCCCAATTAAGTCACCCTTACCTCTCTCCCTATACAATACCAACAAACAAGTTGATGGACAAATGATGAGATGTCTGGAGCTGGTGAAGAAGCCACTTTCCAAGAAAGATTATTTTCATATTTCAATTGTCATTTTACGTTTTAAGTTTTACTCTTCTGCACTAATTGATTTCTTTCATGTTGTAAAGACAATGACGGATTATTTTATAAACTGGTTTGGTTATATATTGTATTACGAGCATGTTATTTTAAAATTATGTGATTGTTAAAAAACGAATGTGTCTATAAACCTAGGTCTCAGGACATGACATTTAAATGATATTAGAGCCAGCATGATCATAATGTGACTGAGATCCTAATATACAAAACGTGATAAGATGTCAAATTTTGCCAAAGGACCAGTGCATTCATATCCTTGACAATTATTTTCGAGGTAGTATATTAACCATCAATCAACGACCTAAAATCTAATTTATAGGCGTAATCAGAGTCTCATCAGATTTGACATCCTCTATTTTTGGTAACAAGCTTACTTTTTGGTCTATTTATGCTCATCAATGATGCATTTAAGGGATAGAATCGTGACTAAAAACATTTCTTCCTCACATATAAGTAACCCTCCCATTTTGCACAAAGAATATCACACCGATTTAAGCATAAATTCTCTAAAATCTCGAGCATGTTGCAACCATTTTCGAACATAATTTTGAAAAAGTTTGAGCAAGAAATGGCGACCCAATCTAAGACCATGAGTAGCCTCGAACTCGAGATTTAGCAACTTAGAGGGACCTTAACTAGTTTTTTTTAGAAGTTACTATTCTAATAAAAAAATTTACCTGCTTATGTGTTGTTTGATTGTTATGACACACATTCTTTTATATCTAAGAGGTTCACTAAGAAATTAGGAGTTAAACCTAAAATGCTTATTAAACCTTTTAGGATAGCAACACCTACTAGTAAGGCTATCGAAACCTTCGAGTTACATCGAGACTATAAAATCAGTAACAATAAGCATACGTTCAATGCCGACTCTATTCAACTCTCAATTGTGGATTTTGACATCATTCTGAGAATGGATTGTATAGCCAAGACTCATGCAATGGTAAATTGTTGGGGTAGAATGTCAAATTCCAAACCGAGAAGAAATCATATACCATACGCCTCGGTCTCGGGGCGTGACATGTTGGTTTTATAATGAAAGTTCAAGGAAGAAAGAAGAAAGCTATGTTTTCATTTTCTAAATAAAAAACTAGTACATCGATTAGTGAGTAGTATTCTCCAACTAATTCCGAGATCTTAAACCATGATGACCAACATCCTGCTAGGTATCAAAGAAATTTTCTTTGGAACCCACGATAATATTTTTTTTATCGGATCAGTCAGCTCAGGATCAAAAAATATTTTTACTGTGTCTCTAAGTTTTAATGTGACAATGTACAAGTCATCGTCATGTAACGTTGCGTCAACACTTCATTAACACCGTGTGAGAAAAAAACTAAAATTGCAAAAAGAAAATAAGAAGAAAGAAACTAAGATAACATGCTAAGATGAAAATTTGACAATTTAGAAGACTAAAATAAAAAATAGACAAATAAATAGGATCATAATTACAATTTCCTAATTAATATTATCTATTTGATATGGGTTGTCGCTACAAAAAAACAGAAAGCATAGCGACGGTTTTATTAAAACCGTCGCTATTATAGCGACGGTTTTTCTTGAACCGTCGCTTATCAAATTAAGCGACGGTTAAATTAAAACCGTCGCTAGAATAGCGACGGTTCAAGAAAAACCGTCGTTATAATAGCGACGGTTTTTCATAAATTGTCGCTAATATTGCGACTGTTTGATAAACCCGTCGTTATTTTGTGCGACGGGTTTTTTACCCATCGCATTATGCGACGGACTTGTATTCTACCCGTCGTTATTTTGTAGCAACGGTTTTAGGAAACCATCTCTTAATTTGACAAGTGACGGTTTTAATAAAACAGTCGCCGATCTAGAGATCGGCGACGGTTTTTGCAAAACCGTCGCCATAATAGCGACGGTTATGCAACAACCGTCGCTGATCTTATGGCGACGGTTTTGGTTGAACCGTTGCTATATAGTCGTCGCTATAATTCTATATATACCGAGGTTCGCAGACATTTTTCGTCTATCTCTAGTATTAGTTAAACTCTATCAATTTTTCGAAGTTTCGATTTTTTAATTTTGTACTAACATTTTTTCGTATTTATTTCGTAGATTTGCTCGTCGGTACGATTTTCCAGCGTTACGTGGAGCTGCATATCTTCGCGCAAATCAGGTTTTAATTTTTTTTTCCCCGAAAATTTACTACATAATTTTAATTTTTGCGTAGTAGTTTTTTTTATGCATTTTATGGTTACAAACCTTCGCTTCCTAAACGACGGTTTTTTTAAAAAAAATCTCCGTTTAATATAGCGACTGCTTTTTCAATACCGTCGCGAACCTTTGGATGTTCAATTTTAAATTTTAATTTTGTTCAAATAAAATATTTTGACTTTTTATCATCATAATTTAAATTTTCAAAACTAGCTACTATAAATAGATAAATATAAGTTTTCAATATTTCAACTTTTAGAAATAGCTTCAATATCATCCATTATCACACTTTAAAGAAAGAAAAACATTTATCTTTTATGTTTATCCAACTTGGGTATTTGGTAAGAGTAAATTCACTCGCATCCAAGATTTCTTGCTCAAGGTTTTTTAACCTTTTTCCAAAAACATCATGAAGATCAATAAATACTTGTGAAGATTGAACGGGATAATGGTCAATTTTTTTTAGCTTTATAAAATGTGCCACCAATACCAATCATCAAACTTTCATAATATCAATTATATGACATAAAATAAAATAATATGTATATAATTAAAAATATTATATATTTATAAAATTGGTTCGGTTAGGATTTTTCACCAAAACTTTGAACAAAACCAATTTTTTCGATATGATTAATTTTAAAACTAATATAAATCGATCGACTAAAAACCAAACCAACTATTTGATTTGGCTTTGGTTTCTACTCACCCCTAAATTGGGTAATGCATGAGATTGACTAATGTTTCAACTTCATTTCTTCAATGCTTGTTGCTTCCTCAATATCCATTGTTTTTGCCCTCTAAGCGAGAAATCCTAAATCCACATAAAAATAAATATTTTTATTTTTTTAATAATATAAAATAGAAGATTTTTTTAGTCTTCTAGTCTAGTCTAGGAAATACAAATATATGTAGGTTATATGGTGTAATTCGATTTGGACTATTCGAGCTGTTTCACAAATTAGGTCGAAGCATCGAATCCGCTTCACTCCAAAATAATAAAACGCCGCTCTGATTTCTGTTTCAATTCTCTTCAACAATGTCTTCCCGCTTCCAAGTAGCGGTGCTCGTATCAGCGCCTTGTTATCCGAACGCTGTTGCTTGGTCCGAAGAGAATCTGGTGGCGGTCGCTTCTGGTAGCCTCGTTACGATCCTGGTAATTGTTAACTTTTCAAAGTTTGCTAATTTTAGTATTGAATTGCTTTGATGCAATTTTACTGATACGATGTATAGCATTTGAGTCTCAACATTGAAATTGCTCATGTTCAGATGTATCCTGGCATTCAATCTGTTCTAGCTGAGTTTTTAGTTGATCAAGAATTTTGGGCTGTCAAGTGATTTTGTTAGAGTGAGGATTATGCAGATGGCATTATTAACCATGCACTGACATGAACAAAAATCAATGACCACTGATTCTGAGTCCAGTATTCAGCGATCCACCCGATGGTATCTGATCCCATGACTTAGGAAAGACAACTACTAAATCAATTGATTGCGTATAATGTAATAATATTTCTGAATAGCATGCTTATTTTTTAGCCGAAGACTTTTGCATTGTTGTTGAATTTTAAACGCCAAATTTATGCTTACATTTTAATCTACCTGATCTTCATAACTGGTCTGGAAGCTGTTTTACGTTGGAGTTCAATACAGGGTCTGATTTGAATTTGATAGAGAATCTTATAGTAGTTGGTCTATATAATTCATATTACCTTACTTTTTATTTGTTTTTTCAAATTAGGATTTAATTTTATACTGTTTGATTTAGCCTTCGAATCACTGGTATATGCTTGTTGTTCACTTGGTTAGAATCCTGCTAAACCTTCTGGAGCTGGATGTCGAGGTGTAATTTCTGTTCTCCCAAGCAAGCCTTTTTCCATTGGTGTCATAAATGTTGGAGGTACGTAGAATCATATTAAAAAATGAATTTCATAGTTTTGAATGAGCTCATTGTATGTATGTATGTACACAATTTGGATGCCATTTGGATTTCTGGGTTTGTTGTTTTACAGTGCAAATGAAAATTAATTTTGAGTTGAGGTTTCAAGTACTTTTTATTTTCTCAGGTCACTGCATTTGATTTTGTTTTCATTTTATCACAGGGATAGATTTTCTCTCTGGGTGCTTGTTGCCAATGCATGTGTCGCGGGATACACGACCATGTGTTAGGTCAATTTCCTGGTCTCCTGCAGGTCTTGCTAGCAATGCTGGGTACTGATACCATTACCCCTGATCGAAGTTTTTGTTTGAGTATGCAACGCAAGTTGCCTCCGTGAATTAATTCTACATTTTGCTATGAATCGTGCAGTTGTTTGCTTGCTGTTTGCACCACTGGGGGACGCATCAAACTTTACCGCTTTCCCTTCTGTGATTTTTCGGCTTAATGGATTGAGGTATTAAGTATGTTATAAATGAAGCTTTCTCGAAGTAGTGGTGGCAGGACCAGAATTATGGCTCGAGCTTGCTGTCCCTTCACTTTAATAATCTTCCTGAACCAAAAAAAATGGTGAAAATTTTAGCAATGGAATTGTTTCAATTCTTGTGTCTATAGATGCTCTTAATTATGTTTTTACTGTTGGTTCTGTGTTGGCTATGAGCCCATGAGTAGATTCATATTTGTGCTAATGTGTAAATTTGTTGTGTTAGTACTGGAGGCTTTGTTTATGTTTGGAGAGGCAATACCTAATCAACATTTCTTTCAAAAAGAATTTCATAGCCCTTCAAGTTTGTTGTATTTACGGTTTTGTTGCTTATGCATAATAAATGTCATGAATTTGGAATCTAGTATGTTATCTGTGATTCCTAAATTTAATGTTTGTTTTTCACACATTTGCTAAAGTTATAATCTGAAATTTTCTAGGTTATGGACATATCAGAGATGATGTATAATTATCTTTCCAAGATCAATTTCGGAGAGTCTCAAATTATATCTTCAGAAAGTTTAGATGTGAGTTGGTTCTATCTTTCAATTTTTTGCTGATTAGCGTTTCTTGCATATCCCCATATAATTTTCTAGATGAAATATTCTTTATGATTTTGTCACAGGGATAGATTTTCTCTCTGGGTGCTTGTTGCCAATGCATGTGGTGCGGGATACACGACCATGTGTTAGGTCAATTTCCTGGTCTCCTGCAGGTCTTGCTAGCAATGCTGGGTACTGATACCATTACCCCTGATCGAAGTTTTTGTTTGAGTATGCAACGCAAGTTGCCTCCCTGAATTAATTCCACATTTTGCTATGAATCGTGCAGTTGTTTGCTTGCTGTTTGCACAACTAGGGGACGCATCAAACTTTACCGCTTTCCCTTCTGTGATTTTTCGGCTTAATGGATTGAGGTATTAAGTATGTTATAAATGAAGCTTTCTCGAAGTAGTGGTGGCAGGACCAGAATTATGGCTCGAGCTTGCTGTCCCTTCACTTTAATAATCTTCCTGAACCAAAAAAAATGGTGAAAATTTTAGCAATGGAATTGTTTCAATTCTTGTGTCTATAGATGCTCTTAATTATGTTTTTACTGTTGGTTCTGTGTTGGCTATGAGCCCATGAGTAGATTCATATTTGTGCTAATGTGTAAATTTGTTGTGTTAGTACTGGAGGCTTTGTTTATGTTTGGAGAGGCAATACCTAATCAACATTTCTTTCAAAAAGAATTTCATAGCCCTTCAAGTTTGTTGTATTTACGGTTTTGTTGCTTATGCATAATAAATGTCATGAATTTGGAATCTAGTATGTTATCTGTGATTCCTAAATTTAATGTTTGTTTTTCACACATTTGCTAAAGTTATAATCTGAAATTTTCTAGGTTATGGACATATCAGAGATGATGTATAATTATCTTTCCAAGATCAATTTCGGAGAGTCTCAAATTATATCTTCAGAAAGTTTAGATGTGAGTTGGTTCTATCTTTCAATTTTTTGCTGATTAGCGTTTCTTGCATATCCCCATATAATTTTCTAGATGAAATATTCTTTATGATTTTGTCACAGGGATAGATTTTCTCTCTGGGTGCTTGTTGCCAATGCATGTGGTGCGGGATACACGACCATGTGTTAGGTCAATTTCCTGGTCTCCTGCAGGTCTTGCTAGCAATGCTGGGTACTGATACCATTACCCCTGATCGAAGTTTTTGTTTGAGTATGCAACGCAAGTTGCCTCCCTGAATTAATTCCACATTTTGCTATGAATCGTGCAGTTGTTTGCTTGCTGTTTGCACAACTAGGGGACGCATCAAACTTTACCGCTTTCCCTTCTGTGATTTTTCGGCTAAATGGATTGAGGTATTAAGTATTTTATAAATGAAGCTTTCAGGAAGTAGTGGTGGCAGGACCAGAATTATGGTTCGAGCTTGCTGTGTCTTCACTTTAATAATATTCCTGAACCAAAAAAAATGGTGAAAATTTTAGCAATGGAATTGTTTCAATTCTTGTGTCTATAGATGCTCTTAATTATGTTCTTACTGTTGGTTCTGTGTTGGCTATGAGCCCATGAGTAAATTCATATTTGTGCTAATGTGTAAATTTGTTGTGTTAGTACTGGAGGCTTTGTTTATGTTTGGAGAGGCAATACCTAATCAACATTTCTTTCAAAAAGAATTTCATAGCCCTTCAAGTTTGTTGTATTTACGGTTTTGTTGCTTATGCATAATAAATGTCATGAATTTGGAATCTAGTATGTTATCTGTGATTCCTAAATTTAATGTTTGTTTTTCACACATTTGCTAAAGTTATAATCTGAAATTTTCTAGGTTATGGACATATCAGAGATGATGTATAATTATCTTTCCAAGATCAATTTCGAAGAGTCTCAAATTATATCTTCAGAAAGTTTAGATGTGAGTTGGTTTTATCTTTCAACTTTTTGCTGATTAGCGTTTCTTGAATATCCCCATATACTTTTCTAGATGAAATATTCTTGATGACATAACAATTAATGATATGAATTCCAACTATTCTTGGGGTTTTTTCTTTATACAAGTGATAGGGAGTCGAGATAATGCAGAATCTGAATGCCCTAATGAGCCACCTGTATCTAGTTTAAGAAAGGAAAGAAAACGAAGGAGACAGAATGAAACTAATGTACTGCACACTGCATTCACTATCTGATTTAGTTTTATTATTTTATTCCATGACATGAACCTCCATACTTACTAAATCAGCTTCAATGCAGCTACATGATCTGCTTTCAATTTGAAAAGTTGTGCATTTTATATATGTCATTACATTGAATGTTTTGCTATTTTTATTAGGTTGCTGCAAAAAAACTTGACAATGTAAAAGAAAACAATACATGGGAAATTATTCCCATATCTGTTTCTGAAGGGACACCTCTGAAGATCAAAGAATGCAATGTTCAACTAATAACGGCACAACAATATGCTTCTCACAATGCAATGCTGACACCCCTTATTGTGGCTTGGTCACCGATTCTGAGGACATCTGAAGATTGGGTTTCTATTCCTCATAACTCCTCGGGATGCTGCTCTATTCTTGCTACTGGATTGAAATGTGGTCTAATTTCATTCTGGAGAATTGATGCACCAGAGAGTTATTCCATTATTACCCCTGAACTTCCATGTAAAGCATCAAATGGTGGCTTTCTCAAGGCACATGATACATGCATCATATCTATTTGCTGGGCTTTATATGGCTCTGAAATTTCAAAACCTCAACTTCTTTTAGCGACGGGAAGTTCTAATGGGAGGTGAGTAACTAATTAACCTTTTTCTGTTTTCGAAGCCAAAAGTCTAGCAAATTTTTCTTGACATGGGTTAGAACTACTGAATTATACACACACATACATATAAGGTTTACCTTTTATTTGATTATAACATTTAATTTTGTGACTTTCCTCTTCTTTTTGTTTATAGAGTGAAGATTTGGCAGGTGAATATTAAGGAACTTCTGAAGTCATCTGAAACTGTTCATGCTTCATTTTCTTTGCTGAGGGAGGTCAGCATATCCTGCTAAAAGTCTGCTACTTATCCTTTCAAAATTTAGACCAGCTACTATGATTATATCTTATTTTGGAACTTGTGATTGCTCATGTAATTAGGTTATTACTATTGATTCAGCACCTGTCTCCATACTTTCATTTACTGCCCCCTGCAAACACCACTAAATTTGTTCCTGGCTATTGGTAAAGGATCCGGATCATTTGAAGTGCGGACCATGAATATGACCAGCCATGAATTTGAAATAATTGGCTGTTATAGTGCGCATGACCACATTGTAAGTTCTCAACACCTTTTTTGGCATATGGAATGGCATATGATTTATCTTGTAAAATAACAATCAGGTCACTGGTTTAGCTTGGCCTTTTGATGGACTCTGCTTGTACAGCTGCAGCCAGGTAATAAATATTGAAGGAAGTGTTTTATTGATATAAATATGAATTTAGTATCAAGGGAGTGTTAGTTCAACAGATATTAAAAATTAAAAAATCCATGTTAATTGCTTTTGTTATCAAGTAATGACTCAAGCAGAAAGCCTTGAGGTTGAAAAGCTTGGTAGCCCTCCAAATTATTTGATCAGTTCATGTATTACAGGACAACTCTATGAGATCGTGGAATTTAGTTGGGAAAGCACTAAGGGAAATACACATTCCTTCAAATACTCCTGGTTTGAATAGCTACCCGGATGTATGCATTAATTTTTCATGTTTACTTCTGTTTTAAATTTGCATATTTGTTTCCAATAGACTCTAGATTTTCTCTACAGGTTCCATATGTATATGATTCTTGCTTTGGTCTGGCAGTATCTCATGGGAGCTTGGCAATTGCTGTGGTATCATATTCCATCCGTCCATTCTCTTATAGTAGGACTGTCTATGAACTTATCCTGAATATTGTACTAGTTTTTCTCTTTTATCAAATTTTAAGTCAAAATAATAAACTCACTCGATGTAGCGATTCAAGATTTGAAGAAAAAACTGAATCCTATTCATAGCATTTTGAGAAAACTCTTAGATAACATACCATCCAAAAAATTGATTTTTTACTTCTCTCATATTATGTTTTAGATGAGATTGGTCAATATCTTGCTTCTTGCCCTTTACAAAAATAAAGAAAATTTACTGAAAATAAAAATAAAAAGGAAAATAGAAAAATCGAAATTTCATCTCTCCGGAACAGTAGTCATATAATAATACCTAGGAAAGGAGCTTAGTTGACTGAAATGACTCTAAGCAATGGAATCTCTTGATCCTTTTCTTGCACTTGGTCACCTTTTACCTTATGCTGAACAGATGTCATTGATACCCCTGTACTTAAATCTAGTTCTAAGAAGTTTGGTGTCTGTTATTTTCAGGCTCGAAGATTTGATTCTGATTTATTTAATCCCATGTACCAGGAAAGGTGAACTTTTAAAATTATATTTTCTGGTAACAAATTATGAAATAGAAACTGCTATGTGGATAGATGCCTGCAACAAACAAGCACCCACATTTCTTTAAAAGAAAATTTTGATGATTTAGTCAAAAGCTGAATGGAAGCAATAAGAACTAACCGTTCAAACAGTTACCTATGTTTGATTGACCAATAAATGTTATTGTAATTTTACAGAACTCAGAAAGCTGCTATCGAGTTCCTTTGGATTGGAGGGCAGCAATTGGACACTTCCTCCAATATATGTTTTGATATTGATTTCGGATCATTTCCTGGTTTCCCTGAGGTAGAATTAATTTTGTGGGAAAAAAATATATTATGGTCTCTGAGTCTGTGTGGGAGTTTCAGTGGGCTTCTGAACATTTGGGATATTGTGGCAGCCCTCGTGTCTTTCAAACAGTCGATACCAAACTATGTAGAGCATATTCTGCAAAAATGGTTGACATCTTATTTTGGATCCAATTCTGGCATTTGTACTATGTTCTTGTCTACGACATTTAAAATTTTGCCCACTCTTTCAACCCGTAAGTTGCACCTCATCAATGTAATCATCAGGTATGTTGTGCTTAAAAATGATGAGGTGAGCGAGAGTAGAAAACACCAAGACTTGGAATGATTCAGTAGTGTCATAGAGGAACAGACAAATGTATGGAAGGAGTTGCAGTTGTGCTGTAAAAATGAACTACGGAGAAGACTTTTTGGTTTATATTTTTCTGCCATTTTAGATCTTCTGACAGATGTGCCAACAAATTTTTGTGATGTTGGCTGTTGGCGTCCTGATGAAAGGCCACAACTGGAGCACTATATCTCACTTCATGAGAAAATTGTCGAGGATGATTTAAAATTTCTTGGTGCCAAAGTTGCTAAAATTAAGAAGAGGTAATTCATGATGTTCTTATCTTTGTTGAACTTCTTTTGGTTCATTCATGCACACATACATAGTATAGCATCTTAAGATACTGTATCAATCTATTAGCTGAAGGCTGGTTCCATTCTTGCTTTATTAACAGGAGAGAGAGTTTTGAATATGAAGAACATTGCAGTTTTTGTTCAGTAATTGTGCCATTTGAATCAATAGAATACGCCATTTGTTCAGGTGTGAAGAATGGCAATGAAGTTGATCAAACCCATAAGCTACACCGGTGTTCTGTATCTATGCAACTTTGCCCTGCTAAATATTCCTGGTTTTGCATATGTTGTCAAAGACAAGCTTCAAAGTTGGCACCTCTAATTTTTTTCGCGTTGCCTTTATACCCTTCCAATTTTAAATCTTTTTTCGAATCTTCAGCCTTCAAGAAATCTTTCTCACCATGTTTTCCCTTATGTGGGATACTTCTACAAAGATTACAGCCTGAATATTTACTCTCCCCATCTCCAGTATAACGAAATTCCTCTTTAAAAATTGTCAATGAAAAGTCCTCCCTCTCGACTGAAATCCTCAGTCAGCAGCCCCTTACAATCTATGATTTATGGCAGGCCTCTATCTCCCTCAGCAGGTCTGTGTTTCGAATTTTTCCTTCTGCGGTGCTTCTGTGAAAATCCACTGATATGTCCTATACATAATAACTGCCGAGGAAGGATGTTTATTCTATTAATTGGTAGGAAAAATATGGTTGGATATTTGAATTTCCTAGTATTTTGTATTTGTTAGAGTAGGTGTCCAGAGAGCCAACTTGTGGCTTAGGTTTTTATTGGCTATAATGTAAAACGATCTTTATTTTAATAATTTTTTACGGTTTTGTACAATTATGACATTTACTTTATCTGTTTACCTGTAGAGCCCAAATTTCATACACGTAAAACCCATGCATTTATTTAATTATTCTTAAATCATTTAAATTATTTTAATCTGAGTTTAGCAGTGCATGATTTAATTAAATGCATTATTTTAAATTATTTATGACTTAGTGATGCACGTTAAAATGTTTTTCGAGTTTCATGTTTCAGGCGATTATTCGAGGCGGAATTGAGGAAAAGACCGGTGACGATTTTTGGCAATTTTTAAATGTGGTAATTTTATTTTAGTCGAGGATGGGGCGTTTTAAATAATTTATTTAGCCTTAGCACATTTATGCCTAAAATTATTTATTTAGTGAATTTTAGAATTTTAAGACTTTTAAAGTTGGCTTTGTGCAAGTTATTTTAAAGTTAGAGATTTTATTTAATTAGTGGAGGATTAGCATTTTATTTACATTTTAATTACGCATTATAGCAATAATTTATTCTCTAATTATTATCTAAACCCACGCCACACACACACTTACACATTTTACACACTTTTTCACACACTAATATCGGTAAAAAACACACACACACACTATCACAATTCAGTTTTTATTAATTTTGAGAGAAGAAAACTAGGGTTCTTCACTCATAGAGCAGCCGCCCCCTCCACTCTCCATCTTCCAACAATTTTCGTGTGAATTCTTCAAGGATTTTAGTGCCACGGTCGTCTCGGATCAAGCCTCGCACCGTTTCTGCTTCAATATCGTCGGTTTGGTAATGTTTATTATCAAAAGGCACGTATATTCTGTTCTTGCTGCATCGATCTTGTCATAGTATGAATTTTGATGCGTTTTGTGTGAAAACATGTGAATGATTAGTAGTAGTTTGAGCAGAAATTGTATTGGACGTATTTTGAAGTAGTTTTGAATCTCAAAATATTCGTTTTTACTGTCTTTTCAAATATTGAGATTTTTCAGTCGGGATTTTGATAAAACTTTCAACACAGAAAATGTAGAACTTTTTGATGCCTTCGATTTGATATAAAATTCTAGTTTTTTGGACGAAAAATGAGTGAGTTATGATGTTTTTCGTGAGACTGCTCAAACCGTGAAATCCATAAAATTTTGTTATTGATGAGTTTCTTGAAGTTTTATGTTGCAGGCTTCGTTGGGGATCGACGGGCGATCGTTGCTGCGTCTAGGTATGATTTTTATGATGTTGGGTTGGTATTTGGATCACCGTTCGTGTCGTTAGGCACCAGGTTGAATCAAAAGTCGTAGGGAGAATAATGGTGACGAATTTCAGGTCGTGTCGTTGTTGTTGTTGATTGTTGCTCCTGGGAACAATTTTAATGGCTTACTTGGGTTGGTACAATGCCGTAGCGTACAAGGATGTGTCTCGGGGTATCGATCCGTGGTCATTTGGTTTGGTTGGGGAGAAGGAAACATCACACTAAGTTTTGCACGCAGGTTTCGTCGTTCAGTGTCTAGCCGGACCAGTACACGGACCCTGACACGGGGTCCGTGCCTTTGTTATTCCTCCAGTGTCGTTTTTGTGAGTCAGCACGGACCTCTACACGGATGAGGGCATGGGGTCCGTGCCTTTGTGTTTCACTCGATGTATGTTTGCAGTGCCTACACGGATGTTCACCCGGACCTCTCCACGGGGTCCGTGCCTTTGTTCCTTCAGGAGTGTCATTTTTCCGCACCTAAATACCATCTAACTCTTGAAACATGAATAATATAGTAGAACATGAACAATAACGATGGTATTTCTCTTTTCTCTGTTGGATTGATCTCTAAATAGTATCTCTGTCTCTGTACTTATATCCCATCGATATAAATCGATTACTTTGTCGGGATATAAGCCTATGGTCGTTGATCAACTAATTGCATGCAATCTCTGACTATCTATTTATCAATCCAATAAATCATTTGAACTCTCTCTTGGACATTAAAACAAACACTTTGAATACTCTTCTCTTTTGCATTCCCTTTTATATATAAAAGCATATACAACAAAGTGTATCCATACATAATAGAAATCAAGTGGAAGGGAATAGCATGTTAAAATCATTGAAATACAATACATATACTTCATGTGAGCACAAAGAATGAATTCCACTTACAACCCTTGGAACACTTGATTTTCTAAACTTTGATGGAGATCCTACAACAATAAATCCAATAACTAACAATCAACACCCAAATAATAACATTATATGACCAAATAATCCCATACATCTATCACAACTATCATCCCCTAACTCCACCATCTTCAATAACTCAAGAACCAGAAGAAAAACCACTTACCTTAGTCCCTCTTCATTAGAAAGATGAAGTTCCAACTTCGGATTGAAGATTAATTGCTTGAATCAAAGGGACAAAAGAAAGAAATAAGAACCCTAGCCAAGAACCGATGGAGAAGAGAAAGGGAGAAGAAGGAAAATGAGAAACAAATGGGTTTCATTCGATTTTATGCCTTAAAAACACCAAAAACACGCTTTTTACATTGCTGGCCGTCCGGACGGACATCTTTTTCCGCCCCAGCATGGAACTCTCGGCCAAAAATCATTTTTCTGAGACAAGGCCCGCCCGGGCGCACATGAATTCCCGCCCGGGCGCACATGAATTCCCGCCCGGGCGCACACACTGTGCACATCCACTGCAAAGATCGCTTCCGAAACGCCTTTTTCCTTCATAATTTGGAAAAGTGGTAAACTACAAAGTTGTAGATCTATGTCTTGGCTTGCATCTCCAATTCGATTCATGTCATTTAGAGGTCTGAGTAAAAAGTTATGCTCATTCTCCCAACATGTGTCATTGTAGGAACGACGATACGCACGACACACTTCGGGGCACTTTTGGCTTATCTTCCACAATGATTTGAACAAAACTCAAAATAAGAAAGTTGTAGCCTTATGTATTATCTTACCACTCCAAATGGCCTCATACCAATTGGCTCAACATACGAATTATCATGAATTAACTCGTAACGCCGCTACAATAGCACTACACATCATCTATAACCAACAATACTATAAATCATAAATCGAAATTCTTAACATCCAAACTATACTTAAACTTGACAAGGTTGTCAATAAACGTCTGAAATCTTAAACCGTACCGATCACCAAGCTTGGATATTATCTCTCGATGCAATTCTAACAACAACGGCTTCTGAATCATAGAACTCAAAGAGGAACTTGACTTACAGCTCAAAGCATCCGCTACAACATTCGCTTTCACAGGGTGATAACTAATCGTCGCATCATAATCTTTGACAAGCTCTAACCATCATCTCTGTCGCATATGGAGCTCTTTCTGGGAAAACAAATACTTTAAACTCTTGTGGTCCGTGAAAATTTTACACTTTTCGCCATATAAATAGTGTCTCCAGATTTTTAAGGCGAAAACCACAGCTGCCAGCTCCAGATCATGCGTAGGATAATTTTTCTCATAGTCCTTCAACTGACGAGAAGCATAGGCTATAACTTTTCCACGTTGCATCAACACTGCACCAAGGCCCTTCTTCGACGCATCGGTATAAACAACAAAGTCCTCTGAACCACTGGGCAATGCAAGTACTGGAGCTGTCGTCAATCTATCTTTCTACTCTTGGAATCCACTTCGGCATTCATTGGACCATTCAAACTTCACAGTTTTCCTCGTAAAATTGGTTAACGGCAGGGCAATTTTGGAAAAATCTGAAATAAAACGACGATAATAACCCGCCAAACCAAGAAAACTACGTACCTCTGATACAGTGGTAGGGATAGGCCACTTCTGTATTACCTCAATTTTCACTGGATCAACAGCTATACCATCCTTCGAGACAACATGGCCCAAGAAAGAAATCCGATCCAACCAGAACTCACATTTCTTCAACTTAGCATACAACCTCTTCTCTCTCAACAACTGAAGAACAACTCTGAGGTGCTCTGCATGAAGCTCTCTGGTCTTGGAATGAATCAATATGTCATTGATTAAAACAATGACAAAGCTATCCAAATACGGCTTGAACACCCGGTTCATAAGATCCATGAAGACTGAAGGAGCATTGGTCAGACCGAACGACATAACAAGAAATTCATAATGACCATACCTGGTCCGAAACGCCGTCTTAGGGATATCAGACTCCCTAACTTTCAACTGGTAATAGCCAGATCGTAAATCAATCTTCGAAAACATTGTAGCCCCTTGCAGTTGGTCAAAAAGGTCATCTATCCGTGGCAACGGATATTTATTCTTAATCGTCACCTTATTGATTTCTATGTAATCAATACACAGCCGCAAAGACCCGTCTTTCTTTTTGACAAAAAGAACCGGAGCTCCCCATGGCGAACCTTGTCCTTGTCATTCGAGGCAACATAAGGGGCAAACAGACAACCCTCATCAAACTTCAAAATGTACTCATCAACATTCATATTTCCTTGCCGAAGCTCTAAAAACTCAGTCACCTTCCGAGCTCGAAGTGCACCCGGAAAATACTTGTCGTAGAAAAGATCCGTGAAATCTTGCCACTTCAATGTCAGAACATCAACACCTACCTTGTAGCTTTCCACCAAATACGTGCAGCTTTGACTAGCATGAATACTGCACAATCAACTTCATACTTGAGATGATCAAAAATCGCCTCAAGAGCTTTAATCCACTCTACGGCCACCAATGGATCAGTGCTTCCTTCAAACTCAGGCGGATCCATCCTCTTAAAAGCAGTAAAGATCCCATCAGTCCCAACTGCTTGAACCACTTGGCATCTCCCTTGACCTCTACCCTGTCCTGAACCTTGCAAACGGAGCAACTGTTGAACCTGCTCACTGTGAAACTTGGCTTGCTCTTTCAATAGCTTGCCGAACTCATCGACAACTCTCGATGAGGAACTATCCTCACCCTCTGAAGCTTTCCTCTTAGGAGTCATTAAATCCTACAATGTGCTCACATAATACATATCAATCGATATCAATAAATAGATGTAGAAAAAGACATACCCGGACTGTTGAAAGTAGACGAAGTCATATGCAATGGTCCAAAGAACGTTGCTCTGATACCACTTAATGTAACACCCTTGACTTATTTCTTAAAATGACAGCGGAATTTAAAATTTATTTGAAGGGAAGAAGGATTAAAAATTTCTTGACACAAACACATTTTCACTATATACAATCAAAAGTATATACATGATCCATAAAGTGTTGCACCAAAATACAAAATATCATTTTGATCATGTATAGCAAAATATCTTCTTCCTTCCATCTTCTATGCATATGACCCCGGCTCCAATCAACGTCTTGGTCCGTCACGCTTATTTGCATCACATGAAATAACTGGAATGAGTTATAAAATTCAGCAAGTGGAACTCTTACATAGCAATGAACATGAATCATACTTTGAATAACATGGCTTTGAAATCATTAAATATCATCTAACTATTGAAACGTGAATAATATAGTAGAACATGAACAATAAACGATGGTATTTCTCTTTTCTCTGTTGGATTGATCTCTAAATAGTATCTCTGTCTCCGTACCTATATCCCATCGATATAAATCGATTACTCTGTCGGGATATAAGCCTATGGTCGTTGATCAACTAATTGCATGCAATCCTTGACTATCTATTTTTCAATCCAATAAATCATTTGAACTCTCTCTTGGACATTAAAACAAACACTTTGAATACTCTTCTCTTTTGCATTCTCTTTTATATAATTGAGACATATAAAATCCTCCCATATACAACAAAGTGTATCCATACATAATATGAATCAAGTGGAAGGGAATAGCATGTTAAAATCATTGAAATACAATACATATACTTCATGTGAGCACAAGGAATGAATTCCACTTACAACCCTTGGAGCACTTGATTTTCTAAACTTTGATGGAGATCCTACAACAATAAATCCAATAACTAACCATCAACACCCAAATAATAACATTATATGACCAAATAATCCCATAAATGTATCACAACTATCATCCCCTAACTCCACCATCTTCAATAACTCAAGAACCAGAAGAAAAACCACTTACCTTAGTCCCTCTTCCTTAGAAAGATGAAGTTCCAACTTCGGATTAAAGATTAATTGCTTGAATCAAAGGGACAAAAGAAAGAAATAAGAACCCTAGCCAAGAACCGATGGAGAAGAGAAAGGGAGAAGAAGGAAAATGAGAAACAAATGGGTTTCATTCGATTTTATGCCTTAAAAACACCAAAAACACGCTTTTTACATTGCTGGCTGCCCGGGCAGACATCTTTTTCTGCCCGGGCACGGAACTCTCGGCCAAAAATCATTTTTCTCGGACAAGGCCCGCCCGAGCGCACATGAATTCCCGCCCGGGCGCGCACACTACGCACATCCACTGCAAAGATCTCTTCCGAAACGCCTTTTCTCTTCATAATTTGGAAAAGTGGTAAACTACAAAGTTGTAGATCTATGTCTTGGCTTGCATCTCCAATTAGATTCATGTCATTTGGAGGTCTGAGTAAAAAGTTACGCTCATTCTCCCAACATGTGTCATTGTAGGAACGACGATACGCGCGACACACTTCGGGGCACTTTTGGCTTATCTTCCACAATGATTTGAACAAAACTCAAAATAAGAAAGTTGTAGCCTTATGTCTTATCTTACCACTCCAAATGGCCTCATACCAATTGGCTCAACATACGAATTATCATGAATTAATTCGTAACGTCGCTACAATAACACTACACATCATCTATAACCAACAATACTATAAATCATAAATCGAAATTCTTAATATCCAAACTATACTTAAACTTGACCAAGTAGTCAATAAACGTCTGAAATCTTAAACCGTACCGATCACCAAGCTTCGATATTACAAGAGTAGAAAACACCAAGACTTGGAAAGATTCAGTAGTGCCATAGAGAAATAGACAAATGTATGGAAGGAGTTGCAGCTGTGCTGTGAAAATGAACTACGGAGAAGACTCGTTGGTTTATATTTTTCTGCCATTTTAGATCTTCTGTCAGATGTGCCAACAAAATTTTGCGATGCTGGCTGTTGGCATCCTGATAAATGGCCACAACTGGAGCACTATATCTCACTTCATGAGAAAATTGTCGAGGATGATTTAAAATTTCTTGCTGCCAAAGTTGGTACAATTAAGAAGAGGTAATTCATGATGTTCTTATCTTTGTTGAACTTCTTTTGGTTCATTCATGCACACATACATAGAATAGCATCTTAAGATACTGTATCAATCTATTAGCTGAAGGCTGGTTCCATTCTTGCTTTATTAACAGGAGAGAGAGTTTTGAATATGAAGAACATTGCAGTTTTTGTTCAGCAATTGTGCCATTTGAATCAATAGAATACGCCATTTGTTCGGGAGTGAAGAATGGCAATGGAGTTGATCAAACCCATAAGCTACACCGGTGTTCTGTATCTATGCAACTTTGCCCTGCTAAATATTCCTAGTTTTGCATGTGTTGTCAAAGACGAGCTTCAAAGTTGGCACCTCTAATTTTTTTCACGATGCCTTTATACCCTTCCAATTTTAAATCTTTTTTCGAATCTTCAGCCTTCAAGAAATCTTTCTCACCATGTTGTCCCTTATGTGGGATACTTCTACAAAGATTACAGCCTGAATATTTGCCCTCCCCATCTCCAGTATAACGAAATTCCTCTTTAAAAATTGTCAATGAAAATTCCGCCATCTGGACTGAAATCCTCAGTCAGCAGCCCCTTACAATCTATGATTTATGACAGGCCTTGTAGAACCCGTAATTAGACAACGTATAAGCCATGCATAATTCTAGTATTTTAAATTAAATTGACTTCATTGCATGAGTATTTAAATTCTTTCTTCGAAGTTAATTATTTTATTTCAGTAGTTTAAATTTTATTCTTTCAGTTATTTCAATAAGGCCGGACTGGAGTTGGAGTTTAGAGATAAAATTTAAGATTCAGAAAATATTTCCAGGATTTATTTTATCTAGCAAGTAAGTTAATTTAAGTTATTTAGGAGGTTTGAGGATTTATTTAAGCTACTTGAGGTGAGTAGGAAATAAATTCATTTAAGTTCCAATAATTAAGGGATTAATTCACTAAATAAATTAAAAGATTAGTGAGGCTTTTAAGGGTTATAAATTTACTAGTTAGAAAATAATTCCCCTCCATTTATTAGTGAATTTTTCGGCCACTCCTTAGTAGAATAAGCAATTATATGCCAACTCACCTTTGACCCATTCTTTGTCATTTTTTTAGCATGATAACCTTTTTAATTATTGATCAACCTTAATTAGTTTATTAATAAGCAATATCCTAGTCTAATTATCATGGATAATATCGGCCATGCTCCCCCCAAAAATACTTGATCAAACCAATTCAAAATTTGAATGAGAAGTAGACTTGGTCTTGATTTTTCCTATATTTTGCACCCATTCTCCTCACCCTCTTAACCACCATTCCCCCTTCCTTAGTCTCGAAATTCAGAGTGATTTTGGAGAGAAAAATCGTGGCTAGCACTAGAGGAAACTAGAGAGAAAAATCGAGAGCTAGTAAGGTAGGAAAGGAAGCGCTCCACCTCCTCCGCGCCGGATCGTCTCGTTCTTTCGTTTTATTTCAAAACGAAACCAGGCATGCATATATTTTTCCTTGACTCTTCAATCAAGTCATACTATCATTATTTTTATGTTTCATGATCATCCTTTCATGTAAAAAACGAAATTTTCAACGAGAACAAGAAATAATTTCTGCACCGATTTCGTTTCTATTATGCTTAACGTTGGGTATGCTTCTTTTCGATTTCAGGGATGGCTCGTTCTAGGGGCTCGAGGCTGCATGTAGACAGGTACTATGACATGTTAGGATCATGAAAGAATGTTGGTTCCAGCCCCATACTCACTGGAATTCAGAAATGACATCACTTTCCCAGCGAGTGTCATATTGAGTTCGAAAAATTCAGTTTGTTGTCAAAGGGAGAAGTTCGGATCATGGCTGCCCAAAAAGCCTATAGCCATGGTTAGATCACTTCTCTATCATGTCTAAGATGTGAATAAGTCGCCCTTTTTGGTGGCTTGGTCCATGGTGAATCGGTTTTCAAATAAAACAACAAGAACAAGCCTAGCACACTTTCGGCCCTCCTCTTTTTCAACGTATGGTTCGGTTTTGGTGGAATGGTGTGGATCTTGGTTGGCCTATGGCCCTTAGCCAAATTTCATACCATACCCAAGATGTCTAGATCGTGCCATGGTAAATAAAATGGCCACTGGAATGACACGAGATAGCAAACAAAGCAAAACACCCAACACGCATGCAAAGGTGCTCTCGGGTGAACTCTTTTCGATTGTTGCTGGAATATTTCGGATTGTGGCTGGCCTAGGGCCATTAGCCATGGTCCAAATCATTCCCTAGGATGTTGTTATGAGGTTCTGGTCGGTGGTTCGAGCCCCAATGGCCATTAGCCTCAAAAACGACACAAGCAAACCAAGCGCAGCTGCTGGAAATTTCTGGACAGCAACTTGCTGCGGCGGTTCAGTGGCTCGTTCGAGTGCTTGGTCGGCTTTAAGCCTATGGCTTTGTACTGGACAGTGCCTCATTGAGTTAGGAAGGTCATGTTTTTGACCGTTCGTTATTCGGTTCATTTTTGAGGTCGTACGAGAATTTACGGTGCGATGTGCCAAATTGACTCTCGAAAGAGCGTTTCTTGTTTTGGCCTCCATTTCACCTAGATTTCGACCCTCATCATTTTAGGAGCATAAATTCATAATTTTAAGCGTATTTTAATCATGACTATATGTTGGTTCAGTGTTGGTTCGGGTTGGTTCGGAGTCATGATTAAATACGAAGTCGTTAGACGTAATTGTCGCATTTTCAAACTTAATTGCATAGTTTGGTCAAGTAAAAGCTATTGCATATTTTTCATGACATATTTAGGTTGCAGCAAGCCTGGGAACGATCCAATCCAGTTGGTAAAATAGTACTGATATTTCATTATGTCATTTAATTATATTACGTGCATAAAAATAGAAAATACTTATTTTTGAGATTTATGCGATATTGCTTGTGGTCAATTCACTATCATGGGAGCATTATTTTACCCGGTCGCCAGTGACCGATCAGTTCAGTTTGGTACCACCCGGTCGCCAGTGACCGATCAGTTCAGTTTGGTACCCCCGGTAGCCAGTTACCGGTCAGTTCAGTTCAGTGCAGAGGCCACTTGCGTAGACCATAATCTCAACAGAAAATTATTACAAATTATTTTAGTACAGGGCTCCAAGGAGCAAACATTTTTCACTATGATTTTTCAGTTCAAGTTATGCACGTATTATAATTGCTCATGATAAGTTATTTTCACAGTATGCCTCATGACATGATATTTTATCCCATACAAATTTTACTAGTATTTACTCGTTACCTACGATATATGCATGTTGAGTCTTTAGACTCACTAGACTTGATTGTTGTAGGTACTGATGAGGTCAGGGCCGAGGGCGGGGACCAGTGAGCCAGCTTGGGTCGGCAGTAGTGGCACCCGAGGACCTGATTTACATCATTTGCCATTTTATGCAAACATTTTTATCAGTTTTTGAATACTTTAACTTGTTATTTTGGCAAACAATATTTTCTTCCGCTGCTATATTTTTAAACATTAAACTTTATTTATCGGTCTATTTTATGAATGAGGCAACTAAAGTTCTTTAAAAAGAAAAATTTTAATTTTTTGCAAATTTTCAAGCAAGGATTTTCTAGGCCTTCACTGTTGGTATCAGAGCATATGTTCTTGTAAAGGGTTACACTACTACTGACCACGAGAAGCTCACGAAGCCTCGTCTTCGGTCTGTAAGTTTTACATTTCAGCATTTTATTTATAGCATGAATTATTTCAACAGCATGTTTCCATGAAATGTTTTACGTTCAGATCCTTTCATTATTTCAGTATTTATTTAAAATAAGTTATGGAATTATGCATGTTAGTTACGTATGGGTTATATATGGAACAGTATGCCCCCTAGACGCCAGGTTGGACGCCCGAGAGGTGGTGGCGAGCACCGTCGTGAGGACGGTGATGATCAAAGACAAGAGAGGCAGGGACCTCCACCCCCTCCTCCACCTCCACCTCCACCTCCACCTGACATGAACGCCCAGATGCTAGCTGGGATGACACAGTTCTTCGCACAGTTTGCGGGGACAATGCCGTTGCCGCTGCCGCAGCCAGGCCGACAGGGCCCGAGGCTGTCTATGAGAGATTTATGAAGATGCATCCAAAGGAATTTTCTGGGACGTCTGACCCCATGATGGCCGAGGGATGGATCAAATCCCTCGAGATTATCTTTGAGTTTATGGAACTTGGAGATGCAGAAAGAGTCCGATGTGCCACCTATCTGTTCAATGGAGATGCTCGCTTATGGTGGGAGGGAGCATCGGTAGCCCTGAACATGGCTACGCTAAGTTGGGAGCACTTCACGGAGGTTTTCTATTCCAAATATTTTGCTGAGGAAGTTCGCACCAGGTTGACCACTAAGTTCATGAGTCTGAGACAGGGGGATCTAACTGTTACGGAGTTCATTCGTAGGTTCGAGAGGGGTTGTCACTTTGTGCCCCTGATCGCGAATGATGCTATAACCAAGTTGATGCATTTCCTGGTGGGTCTACGGCCGATCTTGCGCCGGGATGTTAGGGTGTCTGACCCTGCTACTTATGAGATCGCTGTCTCCAAAGCCCTAGCCGCAGAGCAGGATCAGCGTGATATCAAAAGGGATCGCCAGGGCAAGCGCCCAGCCCAGGTACCCCACCGCCCTCCTCCTCATCAGCATCAGCAGCAGAACAAGAGGCCTTTTCACGGGCCGCCTAGAAACAGAGGCCAGCAGCAGTGGGGACGCCCAGCCCCGAGGAATTTTGAGCACCCAGTCTATCCCAGGTGCTCACGCCGCCATCCTGGAGCATGTATGTCTGGCTCAGGAAAGTGTTTTAAGTGTGGCAGTCCAGACCACATGTTGCTGCAGTGCCCTCAGAAGAATCTGCCTACTCAAGGCAGAGTTTTTTCTCTCCATGCCATGGAAACAAACCCGGAGACTATGTTGTTGACATGTACTTTTAAGCTTTAAGTTATTATTTTAATTTCCGTGTTTTGGGAATCGGGATTAAGATTTTTGAACTTAGAACAGCGATAGGATTGCATGCTCTACTCAGTATTATTTTGGGGATTTAAGTTAGAAGAACTCTGGCCTTTGCGTGTCTATAAGTTTAGTTCTTGTAGCTATTGGGTTCATCTTAGAGTTCTGATCTTTCAGGGAGAATTTTTATATCTGGTTCCGCTACCAAGGCTTTGATAGATTCAGGGGCCACTCACTCGTTTATTTCGGAGGTCTTTGCGAAGTTTCTCAAGATCAAGACCATTGGGCTAGACATAGCCTTTTCAGTAGTGTTGCCGTCAGGCGAGGAGTTGGCAGCTACCAATGTTATCCGAGATATAGATCTTGAGCTGCACGGTAATCTTGTTTATGCGGATCTGATCGTGCTACCGCTGCCAGAATTTGACATCATCCTAGGGATGAACTGGCTATTGAGGGACAGAGTGTTGATAGACTTCCAGCGGAGATCTGTTCTAGTCCGACCGCCTGGGATGGAGCAGTTCTTATTTGAGCCGGACAGGTACTTTCCTTTACCGCCCATTATTCCTTATGTTCAGGCTAGGAAGCTCATGCATAGAGGGTGTCGGGCGTTTCTAGCAAGCTTTTTATCTGTCCCTGAGGCACCCAGCCAGTCAGCCTCAGATGTTCCGATTGTCAGAGATTTCTTAGACATTTTTCCCGAAGACGTCTACGGTATGCCACCCGAGAGAGAGGTGGAGTTTTCCATTGAGCTTATGCCGGGTACGACTCCGATATCCAAAGCGTCGTACCGACTAGCACCGACAGAGATGGCAGAGCTTAAGAAGCAGATTCAGGAACTACTCGACAAGGAGTTCATTCGCCCGAGTTTTTCACCTTGGGGCGCGCCAGTCTTATTTGTTAAGAAGAAGAATGAATCTATGAGGCTTTGCATTGACTACCGGGAGTTGAACAGGGTTACAGTGAAGAACAAATACCCACTTCCGAGGATTGAGGATCTGTTTGACCAGTTGCAGGGAGCTTCGATTTTCTCCAAGATAGATCTGCGTTCCGGTTATCACCAGTTGAGGGTGAGAGATGCTGATGTTTCCAAGACTGCTTTCAGGACTCGTTATGGTCACTACGAGTTCCTTGTGATGCCATTCGATCTGACGAATACGCCAGCGATCTTCATGGATCTCATGAATCGCGTATTTTAGCCGTATCTCGATCAGTTTGTGATAGTGTTCATAGACGACATTCTCGTCTACTCCAAGAATCAGGAGGATCACAGCAGGCATCTGACCACGGTGTTGCAGACCTTGCAGAAGCATAAGTTGTTCGCGAAGTTCAGCAAATGCGAATTCTGGTTAGAGAAGGTGGCATTCTTAGGCCACATTGTTTCTAGCAGTGGTATTGAGGTCGACCCAGCAAAAGTTGCAGCAGTCATAGATTGGGTTGTGCCGCAAAATGCATTAGAGATCCGCAGTTTTCTTGGGCTAGCAGGATACTATCTGAAATTTATTAAGGGATTCTCCTCCATTGCCGTTCCACTCACATCATTGACCAAGAAGAATGTGAAATTTGTATGGAGCGAGGAGTGTCAGAAGAGCTTCGATACTTTGAAGCAAGCTCTTACCTCAGCACCAGTTTTGGCCATGCCGTCAGGGCCCGGCGAGTTTGTCCTTTATACCGATGCTTCGAAGCTCGGTTTAGGTGCAGTTTTGATGCAGCATGGGAAAGTGATAGTTAACGGTTCTCGACAGTTTAAAATCCACGAGAAGAATTACCCTACCCATGATCTAGAGTTGGCTGCCGTAGTTTTTGCCTTGAAGATTTGGAGACATTATTTATATGGAGAGAAGTGACAGATCTTTACCGACCACAAGAGCCTCAAGTATTTCTTTACGCAGAAGGAGCTGAACATGCGTCAGAGGCGTTGGTTGGAGCTTCTGAAAGACCATGACTGTGACATTAGCTACCACCCGGGTAAAGCTAATGTAGTTGCAGATGCATTGAGCAGAAAAGTCGCAGTGATGGCTCATTTGACGATTCAGAGACCTCTTCAGCTTGAGATGCAGAGGTTTGATCTTGAGACATATCCTCAAGGTAGAGTTCTTCGTCTATTTACCTTGACCATTCAGTCTTCCCTTCTGGACCGTATTCGCAGTGGTCAGTCAGCAGATGAGCAATTGGCACAGTGGAAGAAGAGAGATGAAGCCAAGGGCAGTGTCTTGTATTCAGTCAGCGACGGTATAGTGCGATACAGAGACAGGATGTGGGTTCCTAGCAGTGATACTATCCGAGAAGATATTCTATCAGAGGTCCACATGTCCCCGTACTCCATTCACCCTGGGAGTATGAAGATGTACAAAGATCTGCAGTTGTTGTATTGGTGGCCAGGGATGAAGAAGGATATCAGACGATTTGTATCTGAGTGTTTGACTTGCCAGTTAGTGAAGGTGGAGCATCAGAGACCAGCAGGTTTGCTTAAGCCTCTTCCTATTCTCGAGTGGAAGTGGGAGAATGTTACCATGGACTTTGTGACCGGATTGCCGAAGACAGTCAGAGGATCAAATGCCATCTGGGTGATTGTAGATCATCTTACCAAATCAGCGCACTTCTTGCCTATTAAGACTAATTTCACCATGGTTCAGTATGCAGAGTTATATATCCGGGAGATAGTCCGACTTCATGGTATTCAAGTTTCTATCGTATCGGACAGAGATCCCAAATTCACTTCCTTTTTTTGGAAGAGTTTGCATTCGACTATGGGTACGAAGTCACTGTTTAGCACAGCTTTCCACCCACAGACAGATGGTCAGTCAGAGCGAGTCATTCAGATCTTAGAGGATCTTCTCCGTGCTTGCGTCATTGATTTCTCAGGGAGTCGGGAGACGAACTTGCCATTAGTAGAGTTCACATATAACAACAGCTTCCAGTCGTCTATTGGTATGGCACCGTATGAAGCACTGTATAGCCGTAAGTGTAGATCGCTTGTTCATTGGGATGAAGTAGGAGAGAGAGCAGAATTGGGTCCAGAGATTATTCAGCAGGCTACCGATGTGGTAGTCAAGATCCGCGATAGGATAATGACTGCTCAGAGTCGACAGAAAAGCTATGCAAATCAGAGAAGGAGAGACCTAGAGTTTGCTGTTGGCGACCATGTCTTTGTGAAGATAGCACCTATGAAAGGTGTTATGCGATTTAGGATGAAAGGGAAGCTCAGTCCGAGATTCATTGGACCCTTTGAAATCCTTGACAGAGTTGGGACGCTAGCTTATCGTGTTGCTCGTTCGCCGAATCTGGCCGGAGTACACAATGTGTTCCATGTCTCCATGCTGAGAAAGTACATGGCGAATCCTTCGCATGTGCTGAACTTTGAGCCATTGCAGCTTACTCCGAACCTGTCTTATGAGGAGAGACCAGTGCAGATCTTAGACAGACAGGAGAAGAAACTTTGGAACGAGTTGGTTAAGCGAGTCAAAGTCAAATGGCTCAACCATTCAGAGGAGGAAGCTACGTGGGAGTCTGAGCCAGAGACGAGGAGTCGGTACCCCGAGTTATTCGGTGAGTTCTAATTTCGAGGACGAAATTTCTTTTAAGGGGGGAGACTTGTAGAACCCGTAATTAGACAACGTATAAGCCATGCATAATTCTAGTATTTTAAATTAAATTGACTTCATTGCATGAGTATTTAAATGCTTTCTTCGAAGTTAATTATTTTATTTCAGTAGTTTAAATTTTATTCTTTCAGTTATTTCAGTAAGGCCGGACTGGAGTTGGAGTTTAGAGATAAAATTTAAGATTCAGAAAATATTTCCAGGATTTATTTTAGCTAGAAAGTAAGTTAATTTAAGTTATTTAGGAGGTTTGAGGATTTATTTAAGCTACTTGAGGTGAGTAGGAAATAAATTCATTTAAGTTCCAATAATTAAGGGATTAATTCACTAAATCAATTAAAAGATTAGTGAGCCTTTTAAGGGTTATAAATTTACTAGATAGAAAATAATTCCCCTCCATTTATTAGTGATTTTTCAGCCACTCCTTAGTAGAATAAGCAATTATATGCCAACTGACCTTTGACCCATTCTTTGTCATTTTTTTTAGCATGATAACCTTTTTAATTATTGATAAACCTTAATTATTTTATTAATAAGCAATATCCTAGTCTAATTATCATGGATAATATCGGCCATGGTCCCCCCAAAAAGACTTGATCAAACCAATTCAAAATTTGAATGAGAGGTAGACTTGGTCTTGATTTTTCCTATATTTTGCACCCATTCTCCTCACCCTCTTAACCACCATTCCCCCTCCCTTAGTCTCAAAAATCAGAGTGATTTTGGAGAGAAAAATCGTGGCTAGCACTAGAGGAAACTAGAGAGAAAAATCGAGAGCTAGTAAGGTAGGAAAGGAAGCGCTCCACTTCCTCCGCGCCAGATCGTCTCGTTCTTTCGTTTTATTTCAAAACGAAACCAGGCATGCATATATTTTTCCTTGACTCTTCAATCAAGTCGTACTATCATTATTTTTATGTTTCATGATCATCCTTTCATGTAAAAACCAAAATTTTCAACGAGAACAAGAAATAATTTCTACACCGATTTCGTTTCTATTATGCTTCACGTTGGGTATGCTTCTTTTCGATTTCAGGGATGGCTCGTTCCAGGGGCTCGAGGCTGCATGTAGACAGGTACTAGGACATGTTAGGATAATGAAATAACGTTGGTTCCAGCCCCATACTCACTGGAATTCAGAAATGACATCACTTTCCCCGCGAGTGTCATATTGAGTTCGAAAATTTCAGCTTGTTGTCAAAGGGAGAAGTTCTGATCATCGCTGCCCAAAAGGCCTATAGCCATGGTTAGATCACTTCCCTAGAATTTCTAAGACGTGACTAAGTCGCCCTTTTTGGTGGCTTGGTCCATGGTGAATCGCTTTTCAAATAAAACAACAAGAACAAGCCTAGCACACTTTCGGCCCTCCCATTTTTCAACGTATGGTTCGGTTTTGGTGGAATGGTGTGGATCTTGGTTGACCTATGGCCCTTAGCCATGGTTCATACCATACCCCAAGATGTCTAGATCATGCAATGGTCAATAAAATGGTCACAGGAACGACACGAGACAGCAAACAAAGCAAAACACCCCACACGCATGCAAAGGTGCACTCGGGTGAACTCTTTTCGATTGTTGCTGGAATATTTCGAATTGTGGCTGGCCTAGGGCCCTTAGCCATGGTTCAAATCATTCCCTAGGATGTTGTTATGAGGTTTTGGTCGGTGTTTCGAGCCCCATAGGGCATTAGCCACGCAAATGACACAAGCAAACCAAGTGCAGCTGCTGGAAATTTCTGGACAGCAACTTGCTGCGGCGGTTCAGTGGCTCGTTCGAGTTCATGGTCGGCTTTTAGTCTATGGCCTTGGACTGGACAGTGCCTCATCAAGTTAGGAAGGTCATGTTTTTGACCGTTTGTGATTCGATTCATTTTTTAGGTCGTACGAGAATTTACGGTGCGATGTGCCAAATTTACTCTCGAAAGAGCGTTTCTTGTTTTGGCCTCCATTTCACCTAGATTTCGACCCTCACCATTTTAGGAGCATAAATTCATAATTTTAAGCGTATTTTAATCATGACTATACGTTGGTTCAGTGTTGGTTCGGGTTGGTTCGGAGTCATGATTAAATACGAAGTCGTTATATGTAATTGTCGCATTTTAAAACCTAATTGCATAGTTTGGTCAAGTAAAAGCTATTGCATATTTTTCATGACATATTTAGGTTGCAGCGAGCCTGGGAACGATCCAATCCAGTTGGTAAAATAGTACAGAATATTTCATTATGCCATTTAATTATATTACGTGCATAAAAATAGAAAATACTTATTTTTGAGATTTATGTGATATAGCTTGTGGTAAATTCACTATCATGGGAGCATTATTTTATCTGGTCGCCAGTGACCGATCAGTTCAGTTTGGTATCACTCGATCGCCAGTGACCGATCAGTTCAGTTTGGTACCCGCGGTCGCCAGTTACCAGTCAGTTCAGTTCAGTGCAGAGGCCACTTGCGTAGATCATAATCTCAACAGAAAAATTATTACAAATTATTTCAGTACAGGGCTCCAAGGAGCAAACATTTTTCACTATGATTTTTCAGTTCAAGTTATGCACGTATTATAATTGCTCATGATAAGTTATTTTCACAGTATGCCTCATGACATGATATTTTATCCCATGCAAATTTTACTAGTATTTACTCGTTACCTACGATATATGCATGTTGAGTCTTTAGACTCACTAGACTTGATTGTTGTAGGTACTGATGAGGTCAGGGCTGAGGGCGGGGACCAGTGAGCCAGCTTGGGTCGGCAGTAGTGGCACCCGAGGACCTCATTTACAGCACTTGCCATTTTATGCAAACATTTTTATCAGTTGTTGAATACTTTAAATTGTTATTTAGGCAAACAATATTTTCTTCCGCTGCTATATTTTTAAACATTAAACTTTATTTATCGGTCTATTTTATCAATGAGGCAATTTAAGTTCTTTAAAAAGAAAAATTTTAATTTTTTGCAAATTTTCAAGCAAGGATTTTCTAGGCCTTCACAGTCCTCTATCTCCGTCAGCAGGTATGTGTTTCCAATATTTCCTTCTGCGGTGCTTCTGTGAAAATCCACTGATATGTCCTATACATAATAACTACCATGGAAGGATGTTTATTCTATTAATTGGTAGGTAAAATATGGTTGGATATTTGAATTTCCTAGTATTTTGTATTTGTTAGAGTAGGTGTCCAGCGAGCCAACTTGTGGCTTGGGTTTTATTGGCTCTAATGTAAAATGATCTTTATTTTAATAACATTTTACGGTTTTGTACAATTATGACATTTACTTTATCTGTTTACCCATGTAAGCTGCATAGATAAAGTCCTTTGGTGCTTGTGTGCAAGTGACTTAAGTAAAAATGCTTCTAGAAAACTTTGAAAGAAAATGCTATATTGCTTGAAAACTAGGTAGTTTACAATAAGAGTTTCACCCTATTTATATTAATCCTATTTATACTAGTATCTTTCTACAATGAAAGCGATACGTATCAACTCTCTAGGAGGTTCTAAGATCTACATATTCTAGTTAATTCCATTCTATACTATTCTAAATGAATATTCAATGCACAAAAGATTTCACAGAAAACTCTTAATTGTTGAAATATGGAGAATGTTTTAGAAGTGCTTGAACCTCTACAGAGCACCTATTTAGAAGTTTTTGGAATGCACAAGAAGGTTCCGGTTCGTGATATTCCGCAACATCAATGAGTTCTAATAAAAATCTATTTATGAAATATTGGTTGATCACTTTGCAAATAAAAATGCTAAAAATTCATTTTTTTTATAGTTAATTGTAATAGAATGTCATTATTGTAAAGCTTAGTTTATGTGTTTAGTTAAAAAAATTATCTTTATAGTATTGATTTTATATTGAAAATTGTGACATTGAAACAAAAAATATTGATCTTACATTGAAAATTGTTAAGTTGAACCAAAAATTTACTAACATTAAAAAGAATGCTGCTATGATGTCGAAAAAGTTAATATATTCAGCGTCGCATCAGCAATTTAACCAAAATAACCGAACACTGATAGTTAGTGTACAATGACCAAAATTTAACCTGTTAATAAACTAAAATTGAAAATAAACAATATTGGCTGATTAAAAAAGTTATTTTCCATAAATTTAAACACCAACACCTACTTAGAGATGACAATTTTTCCCACGGATTTGGAGACCCACGGGGAAAACTCGAAACGGGGATCGAAGCGGGGAATCCTTGTACCCACGCAGTGTTGCCCCATTAATATTTTTGAAATGGGAACCGAACCCGAAAAAATGAAGATCGTGACAGGTATAGGGGTAGGGATGTAATTCGAAGACTAGGATGGAGATAACAAACCCAACTCCACCCCATTGTCATCCCTCCACCTACTACACACTTTGTCACACAAAACCCCTTGTGACACCTCTACTGCCACGTGTTGTGATTTGTGACTATATACTTTAATGTTTTTAGGAATCTATCAAAAGGAATCAACTTTTTCACAAAACCCCTTGTGACACCTCCACTGCCACGTTTGTGTTTGTGACTGTATAATTTAATGTTTATCCGAATCTATCAAAGAATCAACTTTTTCATCTTTAAACGACTTTTTCACATATTCCAACTGATTCATTCGTGTAAGCACAAAAAATCTCCACACGCGTGCAAAAGTATCCCAATGATTTAACTTTATCTTTACACTTAAACTAGCCGACATACACATGGTCTTTATTTAATATAATATATAAATAATTTAGCTCATAAATCATATGTATACTATATACTGATAATATATATTTTTTTCCAAATATTTAGTTTTTTTATGATTTTTTTCAAAAAAAATATTTTTAAGACTTGATTCATTAATGATTTGCAACATTATTAGTTCAGGAAAAGGTAGACAAAAATTTGACAAAAGTTGAAATCATTCATGAATCCACGGAATGAACTCTTCATATCAATATATGATGGGGTAAAAGTAAAAAAAAAAACATTTGTTTTATACTTTTGTATGACAAGTCTTACACCTTAATTTCGTCGGAAAAAAAACTATTATCCAATTTTGATTAAAAAATAAGGTATACATTGGTCACTCTATTTCGAGACATATATGTGATGTTATAGGTCACGTTTCATTGATATGTGCATAGAGATATTCAATCATACAGATGTGTGATCATATGATGAGTCACTGGACAACCTTCCATCGGACTTTCCAATTGGTTATTATTTATCGAGTAGATTAGTCTGCAGTTAAGGTTTTATATCATTAGTATTTTGATCCGAGACAACATAGATGATCTACGTACTAGTGCTAGATTTTGACTCATTTATCGACTCCACGAGGGTCATCAGATGGCGAGGTTCAGTATGGTATCGACATACATAGGAGCAAATGCATTGTGGTTGATGATATGTATAAGCTAGAAACCGTATATAGGATCTGCTCGGATGGTATATTTTGTCGATTAATTTTCCGAAGACAGAATTATATATTCATTAATAGGTTGTGTGAAGGCCACAAAAATTTATAAATACTACAGCCCAAGAACTCGAAATTTTGGGCACATCCAATAAGTTTGAACCCATTCAATGACTTGATGACAACCTATAATGACAAATCTCAAAAATTAAGCCATGTCTGTATTCATATTGTAAAACCCAATTGATGGCTACATTATAGCGTTAAATAAGCTGCTTAAAAGCCTTAAAACGTTCACTAAGGCATCCGCTCAACTTCTCTATTCCCAACTATAAGTAAGATCCAAACTATAAGTAAGAGATCAAACCAAGATAAAAGAACACCGAAAACCTCACAAAAATTCATGAAGAAAAACTGCCAAATTCGAGGCTTTTAGCAGCTGATTTCGTGGCATTATTCTATCCATTTTCGAGTAAAATTTCTAGTAGCAACCAAATACTATATTTGAACTACAATCTAGCAACTCATATTCACGTTTGGAATCAAGAAAGACCAAAGTAATTGGGCTTATGTATTTAAAAAGTATATACACGTATGATATTCTATACACGTATGATATTCTATGTTCCATTTTTGAACAATTTCGTTTGAGCATGATTTATTCGTTTATGTCTTGTCTAAGCTTTATATGTTCCAAACATTGATATAATTCAATAAAAATTTGGAAAGTTATTATAAGATATGACCGCTATATGGTAGGATTATAAATGTTATATGACCTCTATATGATGAGATTATAATCATTGTATGGCCTCGTCACTTGAGTATTAACATATAGGGGACATATATTAGTAAAATCGTGGAAATTTGATGAAATTTCAATGCTTCATGTTCATGATATGATTATGATACGTTATGTCTTCCGTTAAGAAATGTTACGTTTAGAAAAAATATATGTATTTGTTATATATATCCGAACAATCCCCACTTGCTGAGTGTTTCCCAATTAGGTCACCATCACCTCTCTCCCTATACAATACCAACAAACAAGTTGATGGACAAATCATGAGACGTCTGGAGCTGGTGAAGAAGCCAATTTCCAAGAAAGATTATTTTCATATTTCAATTGTCATTTTACGTTTTAAGTTTTACTCTTCTGCTCTATTTGATTTCTTTCATGTTGTAAAGACAATGACGGATTATTTTATAAACTGGTTTGGTTATATATTGTATTACGAGCATGTTATTTTAAAATTATTTGATTGTTAAAAAACGAATGTGTCTGTACACCTAGGTCTCAGGACATGACATTTAAATGATATTAGAGCCAGCATGATCATAATTTTACTGAGATCCTAATATACAAAACGTGATAAGATGTCAAATTTTGCCAAAGGACCAGTGCATTCATATCCTTGACAATTATTTTCGAGGTAGTAAATTAACCATCAATCAACGACCTAAAATCTAATTTATAGGCGCAATCAGAGTCTCATCAGATTTGACATCCTCTATTTTGGGTAACAAGCTTACTTTTTGGTCTATTTATGCTCATCAATGATGCATTTAAGGGATAGAATCGTGACTAAAAACTTTTCTTCCTCACATATAAGTAACCCTCCCATTTTGCACAAAGAAGATCACACCGATTTAAGCATAAATTCTCTAAAATCTCGAGCATGTTGCAACCATTTTCGAACATAATTTTGACAAAGTTTGAGCAAGAAATGGCGACCCAATCTAAGACCATGAGTAACCTCGAACTCGAGATTTAGCAACTTAGAGGGACCTTCACTAGTTTTTTTAGAAGTTACTATTCTAATAAAAAAATTTACCCGCTTATGTGTTGTTTGATTGTGGTGACACACATTCAAGAAAAACCGTCGCTATAATAGCGACGGTATTTCATAAACTGTCGGTAATATTGCGACTGTTTGATAAACCCGTCGTTATTTTGTAGCGACGGTTTTAGGAAACCGTCTCTTAATTTGACAAGCGACGGTTTTATTAAAAACTGTCGCTATTATAGCGACGGTTTAAGGAAAACCATCGCTATAATAGCGACGGTTTTAATAAAACAGTCGCCGATCTAGATCGGCGACGGTTTTTACCAAAACTGTCGCTATTATCGCGACAGTTTTGGTTGAAACGTTGCTATATAGCGAAAATGTTAGTACAAAATTAAAAAATCGAAACTTCGAAAAATTGATAGAGTTTAACTACTACTAGAGATAGACGAAAAATCGTTTAAGATCTTCCAGCGTTACGTGGAGCTGCATATCTTCGCGCAAATCAGGTTTTAATTTTTTTTTCCCCGAAAATTTACTACATAATTTTAATTTTTGCGTAGTATTTTTTTTTATGCATTTTATGGTTACAAACCGTCGCTTCTTAAACGGCGGTTTTTTTTAAAAAATCGCCGTTTAATATAGCGACGGCTTTTTCAATTCCGTCGCTTAATATGGCGACGACTTTTTCAATACCATCGCGAACCTTTGGATGTTCAATTTTAAATTTTAATTTTGTTCAAATAAAATATTTTGAATTTTTATAATCATAATTTAAATTTTCAAAAATAGCTATTATAAATAGATAAATATAAGTTTTCAATAGTTCAACTTTTAGAAATAGCTACAATATCATCAATCATCACACTTTAAAGAAAGAAAGAAAGACATTTATCTTGTGAGGCCCGGGGCCGAAGAGGGCGGGGGGTGATCACCGGTGCCATCAGTTGCACGGACATTGAGCGGCTCCTAGCAGGCTTCTAGGTGGAGGAAACATGAATTAACCGATCCCACACGGGAATGAGAGGGATTCTGAGACTGTTCAATGTAATGGACTGTACAGTTGAAGAGGGCATAAAAGATTTGATTGGTACTACTCATATCACGAAGGTGCATCTTCTTTTCGGTAGCTCATCACATAAGAACTCCAAAGTTAAGCGTGCTTGACTTGAGGCAATTTTGGGATGGGTGACCTCCTGAGAAGTTTCCTAGGGTGCGTGTGAGTGAGGACATAAGCACGCTGGAAAGACTCGTCTTGGTACAGTGAGGACAGTCGTCAAATCTGGGGCGTTACAGTTGGTATCAGAGCCGACCTCTCCTACTACGGTGTGGTTCGGGGACGAACCATGCGGAAGCTGGTGGGCATGTGAAACTCGGGGCCGAAGAGGGCGGGGGGTGATCGCCGGTGCCATCAGTTGCACGGACAATGAGCGGCTCCTGGCAGGCTTCTAGGTGGAGGGAACATGTATGAACCGATCCCACACGGGAACGAGAGGGATTCTGAGACTGTTCAATGTAATGGACTGTACAGTTGAAGAGGCCTTAAAATATTTGATTGGTACTATTCATATCACAAAGGTGCATCTTCTTTTCGGTAGCTCATCACATAAGAACTCCAAAGTTAAGCGTGCTTGACTTGGGGCAATTTTGAGATGGATGACCTCCTGGGAAGTTTCCTAGGGTGCGTGTAAGTGAGGACATAAGCACGCTGGAAAGACTCATCTTGGTACAGTGAGGACAGTCGTCAAATCTGGGGCGTTACATATCTTTTATGTTTATCCAACTTGGGTATTTGGTAAGAGTAAATTCACTCGCATCCAAGATTTCTTGCTCGAGGTTTTTAACCTTTTCCAAAAACATCATGAAGATCAATAAATACTTGTGAAGATTGAACGGGATAATGGTCAATTTTTTTTTAGCTTTATAAAATGTGCCACCAATACCAATCATCAAACTTTCATAATATCAATTATATGACATAAAATAAAATAATATTTATATAATTAAAAATATTATATATTTATAAAATTGGTTCGGTTAGGATTTTTAACCAAAACTTTGAACAAAACCAATTTTTTTGATATGATTAATTTTAAAACCAATATAAATCGATCGACTAAAAACCAAACCAACTATTTGATTTAGCTTTGGTTTCTACTCACCCCTAAATTGGGTAATGCATGAGATTGACTAATGTTTCAACTTCATTTCTTCAATGCTTGTTGCTTCCTCAATATCCATTGTTTTTGCCCTTTAAGCGAGAAATCCCTAAATCCACATAAAAATAAATATTTTTTATTTTTTCTAATAATATAAAATAGAAGATTTTTTTAGTCTTCTAGTCTAGTCTAGCAAATACAAATATATGTAGGTTATATGGTGTAATTCGATTTGGACTATTCGAGCTGTTTCACAAATTAGGTCGAAGCATCGAATCCGCTTCGCTCCAAAATAATAAAAAGCCGATCTGCTTTCTGTTTCAATTCTCTTCAACAATGTCTTCCCGCTTCCAAGCAGCGGTGCTCGTATCAGCGCCTTGTTATCCGAACGCTATTGCTTGGTCCGAAGAGAATCTGGTGGCGGTCGCTTCTGGTAGCCTCGTTACGATCCTGGTAATTGTTAACTTTTCAAAGTTTGCTGATTTTAGTATTGAATTGCTTTGATGCAATTTTACTGGTACAATGTATATCATTTGAGTCTCAACATTGAAATTGCTCAAGTTCAGAAGTATCCTGGCATTCAATCTGTTCTAGCTGAATTTTTAGTTGATCAAGAATTTTGGGCTGTCAAGTGATTCTGTTAGTGTGAGGATTATGCAGATGACATTATTAACCATGCACTGACATGAACAAGAATCAATGACCACTGATTCTGAGTCCAGTATTCTGTGATCCACCTGATGGGATCTGATCCCATGACTTAGGAAAGACAACTACTAAATCAATTGATTGCATATAATGTAATAATATTTCTGACTAGCTTGCTTATTTTTTAGCCGAAGATTTTTGCATTGTTATTGAATTTTAAACGCCAAATTTATGCTTACATTTTAATCTACCTGATCTTCATAACTGTTCTGGAAGCTGTTTTATGTTGGAGTTCAATACAGGGTCTAAATTGAATTTGATAGAGAATCTTATAGTAGTTGGTCTATATAATTCATATTACCTTACTTTTTATTTGTTATTCCAAATTATGATTTAATTTTATACTGTTTGATTTAGCCTTCGAATCACTGGTATATGCTTGTTGTTCACTTGGTTAGAATCCTGCTAAACCTTCTGGAGCTGGATGTCGAGGTGTAATTTCTGTTCTCCCAAGCAAGCCTTTTTCCATTGGTGTCATAAATGCTGGAGGTACGTAGAATCATATTAAAAAATGAATTTCATAGTTTTGAATGAGCTCATTGTATGTATGTATGTATGTACACAATTTGGATGCCATTTGGATTTCTGGGTTTGTGGTTTTACAGTGCAAATGAAAATTAATTTTTAGTTGAGGTTTCAAGTACTTTTTATTTTCTCAGTTCACTGCATTTGATTTTGTCACAGGGATAGATTTTCTCTCTGAGTGCTTGTTGCCAATGCATGTGTCGCAGGATACACGGCCATGTGTTAGGTCTATTTCCTGGTCTCCTGCAGGTCTTGCTAGCAATGCTGGGTACTGATACCATTACCCCTGATCGAAGTTTTGTTTGAGTATGCAACGCAAGTTGCCTCCCTGAATTATCTCTACATTTTGCTATGAATCGTGCAGTTGTTTGCTTGCTGTTTGCACCACTGGGGGACGCGTCAAATTTTACCGCTTTCCCTTCAGTGATTTTTCGGCTGAATGAATTGAGGTATTAATTATTTTATAAATGAAGCTTTCAGGAAGTAGTGGTGGCAGGACCAGAATTATGGTTCGAGCTTGATGTCTCTTCACTCTAATAATCTTCCCTAACCAAAAAAAATGGTTAAAATTTTAGCAATGGAATTGTTACAATTCTTGTGTCTATAGATGCTCTTAATTATGTTCTTACTGTTGGTTCTGTGTTGGCTATGAGCCCATGAGTTGATTCATATTTGTGCTAATGTGTAAATTTGTTGTGTTAGTACTGGAGGCTTTGTTTATGTTTGGAGAGGCAATACCTAATCAACATTTCTTTCAAAAAGAATTTCATAGCCCTTCAAGTTTGTTGTATTTACGGTTTTGTTGCTTATGCATAATAAATGTCATGAATTTGGAATCTAGTTTGTTATCCGTGATTCCTAAATTTAATATTTGTTTTTCACACATTTGCTAAAGTTATAATCTGAAATTTTCTAGGTTATGTACATATCAGAGATGATGTATAATTATCTTTCCAAGATCAATTTCGGAGAGTCTCAAATTATATCTTCAGAAAGTGTAGATGTGAGTTGGTTATATCATTCGACTTTTTGCTTAGTAGCGTTTCTTGCATACCCCCATATACCTTTCTAGATGAAATATTCTTGATGACAACAATTAATGATATGAATTCCAACTATTCTTGGGGTTTTTTCTTTATACAGGTGATAGGGAGTCGAGATAATGCAGAATCTGAATGCCCTAATGAGCCACCTGTATCTAGTTTAAGAAAGGAAAGAAAACGAAGGAGACAGAATGAAACTAATGTACTGCACACTGCATTCACTATCTGATTTAGTTTTATTATTTTATTCCATGACATGAACCTCCATACTTACTAAATCAGCTTCAATGTAGCTACATGATCTGCTTTCAATTTGAAAAGTTGTGCATTTGATATATGCCATTACATTAAATGTGTAGCTATTTTTATTAGGTTGCTGCAAAAAAACTTGACAATGTAAAAGAAAACAATACATGGGAAATTATTCCCATATCTGTTTCTGAAGGGACACCTCTGAAGATCAAAGAATGCAATGTTCAACTAATAACGGCACAAAAATATGCTTCTCGCAATGCAATGCTGTCACCCTTTATTGTGGCTTGGTCACCGATTCTGAGGACATCTGAAGATTGGGTTTCTATTCCTCATAACTCCTCGGGCTGCTGCTCTATTCTTGCTACTGGATTGAAATGTGGTCTGATTTCATTCTGGAGAATTGATACACCAGAGAGTTATTCCATTATTACCCCAGAACTCCCATGTAAAGCATCAAATGGTGGCTTTCTCAAGGCACATGATACATTCATCACATCTATTTTTTGGGCTTTATATGGCTCTGAAATTTCAAAACCTCAACTTCTTTTAGCGACGAGAAGTTCTAATGGGAGGTGAGTAACTAATTAACCTTTTTCTGTTTTCGAAGCCAAAATTCTAGCACATTTGCTTGACATGGGTTAGAACTACTGAATTATACACACACATACATATAAGGTTTACCTTTTATTTGATTATAACATTTAATTTTGTGACTTTCCTCTTTTTTTTTTGTTTATAGAGTGAAGATTTGGCAGGTGAATATTAAGGAACTGCTGAAGTCATCTGAAACTGTTCATGCTTCATTTTCTTTGCTGAGGGAGGTCAGCATATCCTGCTAAAAGTCTGCTACTTATCCTTTCAAAATTTAGACCAGCTACTTTGATTATATCTTATTTTGGAACTTGTGATTGCTCGTGTAATTAGGTTATTACTGTTGATTCAACACCTGTCTCCATACTTTCATTTACTGCCCCGTGCAAACACCACTAAATTTTTTCCTGGCTATTGGTAAAGGAAACAGATCATTTGAAGTGTGGACCATGAATATGACCAGCCATGAATTTGAAATAATTGGCTGTTATAGTGCGCATGACCACATTGTAAGTTCTCAACACCTTTTTTGGCATATGGAATAGCATATGATTTATCTTGTAAAATAACAATCAGGTCACTGGTTTAGCTTGGGCTTTTGATGGACTCTGCTTGTACAGCTGCAGCCAGGTAATAAATATTGAAGGAAGTGTTTTGTTGATATCAATATGAATTTTAGTATTAAGGGAGTGTTAGTTCAACAGATATTAAAAATTAAAAAATGCATGTTAATTGCTTTTGTTATCAAGTAATGCCTCAAGCAGAAAGCCTTGAGGTTGAAAAGCTTGGTAGCCCTCCAGAGTATTTGATCAGTTCATTGATTACAGGACAACTCTATGAAAGCGTGGAATTTAGTTGGGAAAGCACTAAGGGAAATACACATTCCTTCAAATACTCCTGGTTTGAATAGCTCCCCAGATGTATGCATTAATTTTTCATGTTTACTTCTGTTTTAAATTTGCATATTTGTTTCCAATAGACTCTAGATTTTCTCTGCAGGTTCCATATGTATATGATTCTTGCTTTGGTCTGGCAGTATCTCATGGGAGCTTGGCAATTGCTGTGGTATCATATTCCATCCGTCAATTCTCTTATAGTTGGAATGTCCATGAACTTATCCTGAGTATCGTACTAGTTTTTCTCTCTTATCAAATTTTAAGTCAAAATAAAAAACTCACTCGATGTAGCGATTCAAGATTTGAAGAAAAAACTGAATTCTATTCATAGCATTTTGAGAAAACTCTTAGATAACATACCATCCAAAAAATTGATTTTTTACTTCTCTCATATTATGTTTCAGATGAGATTGGTCAATATCTTGCTTCTTGCCCTTCACAAAAATAAAGAAAATTTACTGAAAATAAAAATAAAGAGGAAAATAGAAAGATCGAAATTTCATCTCTCCGGAACAGTAGTCATATAATAATACCTAGGAAAAGGAGCTTAGTTGACTGAAATGACTCTAAGCAATGGAATCTCTTGATCCTTTTCTTGCACTTGGTCACCTTTTACCTTATGCTGAATAGATGTCATTGATACCCCTGTACTTAAATATAGTTCTAAGAAGTTTGGTGTCTGTTATTTGCAGGCTCGAAGATTTGATTCTGATTTATTAAATCCCATGTACCAGGAAAGGTGAACTTTAAAAATTATATTTTCTGGTAACAAATTATTAAATAGCAACTGCCATGTGGATAGATGCTTGCAACAAACAAACCCCACAATTCTTTAAAAGAAAATTTTGATGATTTAGTCAAAAGCTGAATGGAAGCAATAAGAACTAACCGTTCAAACAGTTACCTATGTTTGATTGACCAATAAATGTTATTGTAATTTTACAGAACTCAGAAAGCTGCTATCGAGTTCCTTTGGATTGGAGGGCAGCAATTGGACACTTCCTCCAATATATGTTTTGATATTGATTTCAGATCATTTCCTGGTTTCCCTGAGGTAGAATTAATTTGGTGGGAAAAAAAACATATTTTGGTCTCTGAGTATGTGTGGGAGTTTCAGTGGGCTTCTGAACATTTGGGATATTGTGGCAGCCCTCGTGTCTTTCAAACAGTCGATACCAAACTATGTAGAGTATATTCTGCAGAAATGGTTGACATCTTATTTTGGATCCAATTTTGGCATTTGTACTACGTTCTTGTCTACGGCATTTAAAATTTTGCCCACTTTTTCAACCCGTAAGTTGCACCTCATCAATGTAATCATCAGACATGTTGTGCTTAATAATGATGAGGTGAGCGAGAGTAGAAAACAACAAGACTTGGAAAGATTCAGTAGTGCCATAGAGGAATAGACAAATGTATGGAAGGAGTTGCAGTTGTGCTGTGAAAATGAACTACGGAGAAGACTTGTTGGTTTATATTTTTCTGCCACTTTAGATCTTCTGTCAGATGTGCCAACAAATTTTTGCGATGTTGACTGTTGGCGTCCTGATGAATGGCCACAACTGGAGCACTATATCTCACTTCATGAGAAAATTGTCGAGGATGATTTAAAAATGCTAAAAAATCAATTTTTTATAGTTAATTGTAATAGAATGTCATTATTGTAAAGCTTAGTTTATGTGTTTAGTTAAGAAAATTATCTTTATCTTATTGATTTTATATTGAAAATTGTGACATTGAAACAAAAAATATTGATCTTACATTGAAAATTGTTAAGTTGAACCAAAAATTTACTAACATTAAAAAGAATGCTGCTATTATGTCGAAAAAGTTAATATATTCAGCGTCGCATCAGCAATTTAACCAAAATAATCGAACACTGGTAGTTAGTGTACAATGACCAAAATTTAACCTGTTAATAAACTAAAATTCAAAATAAACAATATTGGCTGATTAAAAAAGTTATTTTCCATAAATTTAAACACCAACGCCTACTTAGAGATGACAATTTTTCCCACGGATTTGGAGACCCACGGGGAAAACTCGAAACGGGGATCGGGGCGGGGAATCCCTGTACCCACGCCGTGTTGCCCCATTAATATTATTGAAATGGGAACCGAACCCGAACTCGAAAAAACGAAGATCGTGACAGGTATAGGGGTAGGGGTGTAATTCGAAGACTAGGATGGAGATAACAAACCCAAATCCACCCCATTGTCATCCCTCCACTGTAAAGGCCCGTATTTCGTATTCATAATTTTTGCGGAATTATTAAAATTTTCTAAATAAATAAATAACTTGCCTCATTTATAAAATAAACATGTAAATAATTTAAACTTTTAAAATAACAGCGGAAGTCAACATTGTATTTCAAACAACAATTTAAAAATAATCCAACATATTAAAATCGAATTTGAACGATAAAAGGTGCATAAACTAAAACATTAGGTCCTCGGGTTTACTACTGTTGCCCCAAGATAACTCACTGGTCTCTGCCCGCAGTCTCGACCTCATCAATACCTACAACAATCAAGTCTAGTGAGTCTAAAGACTCAACATGTATATATCGTGAATAACAAATAAATATATCATAAAATCGCATGCAACGTAAAAATATGGTATCGTAAAGCACATGGTGAAGATCGTGTCATGAATAATTATAACTACGTGCATATCTGAAAATCATACGTAAAAGCTTTGCTCAATAGAGCTCTGTCATATCATATCATAATTTTCTGGTAGATATAATGTTTCTAAGCAAGTTGCCCATAACATAACGTGAGCGCCTGATCAGACTAAACCACAGTATACTGGGCGGTAGAGATCACCACAGCCCTTGGACTAGATGTTCGTACCCATACGTAATCATAAACCGGTCGTAAGTCACCGGGTGGAGAGGTACTCGGTTGCGCCTACCGACTTCCAAACCCATAAGCATAAGATGGCCACAAGACATATCGCATATATCTCAAAAATAAACATTTTATATTTTTATGCACGTAATATAATTAAAACCTTATTTTTACCGGATGAGTTGGATCGCTCTCAGGCTTGCTGCAACCTAATTCTAATATGTGACACATGCAAATATTCACATCTTGACCAAAACATAACAATAGAACCAAAAACGAGACGATTAGGATCAACAACTTGATTTTTAATCATGGCTTCGTATTAACCCGAACAACCATTAAACTGTTGGGACATCGTATTCTCGCACCCAAGACGCAGCGGAAGTTTAAAAATTTTTGCTTGGGCGTCGTGTGTTCAAAAAATCCATAGGGTGTTTAGAATAATACCTTTGCATTCTTAACGCTGGACTCCAAACTATTCCGGTTTTTAAGCGGAGATAGCCTTTTTTTAATCCCTACGAACGGCTCTTCAAATTTGATCGCCTAATTAGGTCCACGATCAAAGATTGTTTTCCTCGTTTGATTTGCACTAGAAAATCAAACGATTTGTGCATTGAGACTGCAACTTACGAATTTCCAAAATCCGGATATGAATCGGGAGGTAGTGGAAGAAAATCACATGGCCCAAATTTTCCCAAATCCTACATTGAAAAATATGGCTGAGAGTTTGGTCTATCAAGGATGGGAAGATCTTGATAATTGATTCTTAATCAAATATTATGGATTCTTATTCCATAAATAAGCAAATCCAATTTGCTTTTGACCAAATTTTCTTTCCAAAACTCCATGAGGTGGACGTGACTTTCTTGTCAAGGAAGGGAGAGATTTTTCTTTATTTTGTGTGCCAAAACTTTCATTAACAATTAATGAACCCTAATAGTGTATTTATAGAGTAAGACTCCTAATCTAATTAGGAGTCCCTCTCCGACAAGGACTCTATCAATTTCATTATATTTAAATTCTCATATTATTAATATATAATTTATTTATTAACTTTTAATAATACATTATATAATAATATCACATACACATATTTTATATCACCATATAAAATATAAACATGTATATGTATATTAAATTAAATAACCATCATTTAATTTATAAACTAACTACTTAGTTAATTTAATTCTAGACTCCTCTAGAATATTTATGGGAATTTATTCATGTTAGTAGTCACCACTATTAGCACAATCATTTAATTAGTAAATTCCAAATTCACTAAAAAAAATGATTCCGAACTCATTATAACAACGATCGACGATCCGAAAGCGCTGATGTACCAAGGCTACAAATCTTGTTCATATAATGAAAATCGAAAATTTCGAAGGTCAAAATTTTCATTTACCAAATTTGGAACTTACCATATATGGCAGTTACCATATTTGGCAGCTGCCAGTTTTAGTGAACTCCTTCACAAAACAGGCAGTTCCACTCTCCTTCCTTATTTAGCAATCATGCTAACTTCCACATCTTCCATCCTATGAAAACAGCTCATAAACTCCTTTATAAGCTTCTTGTTTGATCCCCATCAAACTATAGTCGCCAAATTCCAACTCCTTGAAATTTGACTATCTCAACGGGAACACATAATCTGATACTTGTGTGACCCTCAATGGTTCAGGGATACAGCTAGCCGTGGGTTCACATCTCCATGTAATTCAGAATAACAATTATTCATATTCGGGTTTACCCTAGTTAACCCCATTCTTTTCATCAACTCCTTGATCAAGAATGTCAGAAATCATTTCTGATTGCATCCATCGGATCATGGTAAGAGCGTCTAGTAGCATCGCCCCATGATCCCCTAGGTATCACTGATAGTACCTGCAAGAACCTTTAGTCATGGTTAACGTACAGTACGGTCCCTTCAACACATATATCCCGATCGAATCTGCAACCATTGGTGAATCGAGAGTTGCACATGAATTCGATAACGATGCGATTTATCTTTGAGTATTAATAGTGGCATGGTATGTGCAACTAGGAAAACTCCTTTCTCTAAAGCACATTTCTTGCTCTGGCCAGAGACTCCTTGTACTATTAACTCATCAGAACACATATGATCTCTTCCCTCGTAGGCGAACGGTGAATCCCCGACTACAATGCATTTGCTCCTACGTATTTCGAAACTACACCCAACCTCGCCACCAGATGACCCTCGATGGAGTCGGTAAACGGATCAAAGTGCATGCTAGTACGTATAGCCTCTACATTGTCTCGGGTCAAAGGACTAATGGTGTACAACCATAACTGTGGACTATTCCACTCGATAAGTGGGAACCACTTGGATAGTCCGAGGGAGGGTTGTTCAGTGCATCATCATATGATCACCCATCTGTGTGAATGGACATCTCCATGTCCTTGCCAATGAAACATGGCGTTTACACCACAGATTCTAGTCTCAAGCTCGAGCGACCTTTATCCTTGTTTTTGGCAGCTGATTCGACTAGGAACCTGTTTAGAATATACGGTACACTTCCTAATGAGTTTCATAATCTTACTTTGAGTCGCAGACCTCATGGTGCCTATTGTATATTCAAGGACTTTATCTATGCAGCTTGCATGGGTATACAGATAAAGTATAATGCCATAATCGAATGAAATCGTAAAATATTATTAAAATAAAGATTGTTTACATTAGAGTCAATAAAGCCCAAGCCACAAGTTGGCTTTCCGGGCACCTACTCTAACATAAACCGACGTTTAACCATGATTAAAAATACCCCTAATATACTGAAAAACATGCATAAGAATTGCAAAACACGAAAATAGGTGAACGGAATCCAAAAACATAAAACACTCTTTCGAGAGTCATTTTGGCACCTTTCACCGTAAATTCTCGTATGACCTTTAAACTCGACCAAATCACAAACGGCCAAAAACATGACCTTCCTAACTCATTGAGGTACTGTCCAGTCCAAGGCCATGGGCTAAAAGCCAACCAAGAACCCAAACATGACCTCTGAAACGAAACGGAACTTGCTGTCAAAAAAACAAAAATTGCCGTAGTAGCTGCTGTGCGTATTTGGTGTACAAATCTGAAACAAATGGCCGTTGGCTTGAACCACCGACCAACGAATCTTACCAACATCCTAAGGCATGGCTTGGACCATGTTTAAGGGCTAAAAGCCAACCACAATCCAAGCAAACACCTAAGACAATTACAGTACCAAACCGAGAATGCAACTTTCTGTGTAGTGTGATGTATTGACATGGTTTACTGTCTTGGGTCGTTCCAATGGCCATTTGATTGACCATGGCTCGATCTAGAAATGATATAGTGTTGTGTGAACCATGGATATGGGCTAGAGGCCAGCCACAGCCCATCCCAACACCTCAAAACCGAAGTCACTCACACAAAAATCAGATTTTGAAAAACTGAAGAGCACTTGTCATGTTTCTGTAAAAATCTGAGGGATCCATGAAGCAATCTTTGAAAAGATGATTTAGTCACATCCTATACATGATAAGTAAGGGTTCTAACCATGGCTATTGTCCCTAGGACAGCCAAGATTCGAACACACCCTTTACCATCCAATGACAGAAAACGTGTACAAAATCTGTACCCATGGAATTGTTGCTGTCATCTCTCGGTTTATGCGTGTATGGGCTTGAACCATTGAACTAAAAACACCCTAACACATTCTAATTCATGCCTCGTAGCAGCCATGTGAGCCTGGAACCGAGCAACATCCTGAAATCAATAAAACTCAGCAAACCCGTGAGCCACAAAGATGAAGCCAAAAAAAATCTGTACCGAAACTTGTGTGTAGTTGCTGTCAAAATTTCGTTTTTACCTCATGAACCCTGAACATATAATGCTTAAAAATATTTATAGAACTTGATTGAAGAGCAAAGAAACAACATATACATGCCTGGAATTTGTTTTGACAAAAACAAATCAATACGACGAACACGAGCGGCGGAGTCGGTGTTGGATTTCCTTTCTTATTTCTGTGCTGTTTTCACGATTTCAAAAACTGGTTCTTTCTGATATTTCGAATGTAAGGGTGGGGGAAGGCTAGGTAGGGAAGGTAATGATATAAGAGGTGTTAAATAAGTCTTGAATTGCATTTAGTTGAGAGTTACAAGCAGGGGCGGATCTAGGATTTTTACTCTGTGGGGGCAGCTTCAAAATACAGACAAAATATTAAAAGAAGAAAGACAAAAATTCCATCAGTCATTTTCAACTAAACATAAATAGTACGTTTTTAACAAGAAAATTCCTAACTAAAAGGAATTCGACGTTCCTTAAAATTTTCAAAGTCTTCAATAATAGTATCTATACAAATATTTTTAGCAATTTCTCTTTCAATAAATATCATCAATACATCCGAGAGAAAATAATCCTCCATTTTGCTTCGAAGCCTAGTTTTGACGATATTCATAGCTGAGAATGACCGTTCTGTAGTAGCGGTAGAAACTGAAAGAGTCAACACAAGCACGATCACTCTAAAAACAAGGTCATATGTAGCAGTTTTTTTATTCTTCACCAACCATTGACACAACTCGGAAATGGTTGAAAGACTTTTGTAGTGTGACCCTTTGACTACATTATGCTCATAGTGCTTCAACTGCATCTCTAACCGTTCTTTTTCTTCACTAGTAAAATCTTGTGGATAAAACTTTTCAAACAGTTTGCATATATCCATATATCTCAATGAATCACTTGCATTTTGAGGATTTAAAGCAGAACTAAGCATGAGTAACTCCATCGCATCTTCACAAAAACGAACATTAATTTCTTGCAGTTGTGAATCTATAGTGGCATAAAAAAAGTTTAGCCTGTAATGATGCACAATGGTGAAATTGCCTTGATGAAGACGGGCTCGACCTCGCCTATCAACATACTGAGAACTAAAATCAGGAACATCAATATTACGAGCCACACAAAAAGACTTCACTTTTTCAAGCAAATCATCCCATTTTTCATCCCTTAGCTCTTGAATTAATGTTTTTGTAGATGAAACTAGCTCCATTGCATTCAAAATATCTCGAGACTTACTTTGCAATGTCTGACAAAGCACATCTGTGATCTCCATAATCTCATTCATTAGATGCAATATGAATACAAAATCAAATGAATTCAATTCATCATAAACAGACGTTGCTTCTGCTCTTTGGGAAGGAAGTCCATCTTCCATAACTTTGAGCAATACAGTACATGCTGCACTAAACATCTTGATCAAGTTCGATAATGATCTAAAATGAGAACTCCAACGCGTATCAGCTGCTCGTTGTAAATTACATATCTGATTAAGTCCGCGCCCTGTCTCGAGTTCATTAATAGAAATCAAATAAGCAATGTCATCTGCGTGAGCTTCTTTCAATTCATCATTACGCTTGCACGAAGCACCAACCATATTAACTATGAAAGTTAATTTATCAAAAAACTGATGAATGGGAGTTACATTTTTTGCTGCCGCAACAAGAGCCAACTACAATAGATGGGCAAAGCAATGAACATAATAAGCACTCTTACAATATTTCAGAATCAAAGCTTGCAATCCATTGAACTCACCTCTCATATTGCTAGCATCATCGTAACCTTGACCTCTAATATTTTGGACATCCAAATTGTAATGACTCAAATAAGAATTATAGCATTCTTTAATTTCAAAGCTGTCGTATCTGACACATGAACAAGCCCAAAAAAACGTTCTTGTATGCATCCATTTTTGTCCACGAACCTCAACACTATAGACATTTGTTCTCTTTTTGACTCATCACGGGCTTCATCGATGACTATGCAATACTTGCTGTCTGCAATTTCTTCACGAATTAAATTTTTCACTCTCACTAAGAACATGTGAAGTATTTGCTTTTGAATATCATCACATGTATACTTGTCATTTTTCGGAGCTTTATGTATTGCATCTGAAAGCTCATCGTTATACAAGGCCACCACATCGAGAAATTCAAGAAAGTTTCCACGATTAGATGAATTAGAGCTCTCATCATGACCTTTGAAAGGAACTCCCTGAAGTGCAAGCAACCGAACTACATGTATACCAACTTTCAATCGAAGGCGATTCCTTGCAACTGCTTCTGAGCTAATTTTGTTGAAAAATATTGGTATATGTTGAGGTTGGTTCATTAAATCCTCACATGCTTTTTCAGCCATATGATGAGGTGAAGATACATTATCTTTCCCAATATGACATTGGAAAGAACATGTTTTTCCACTTCGAGCCTTCTTCCAATTATCAAATCCAACAACAGTAAATGCAGTTTGCTTAAGACATCCTGATGGCTTGTTAAAGATAAAGCAAGGAAAACAGAAAGCTTTATCTTTTACTGAAGAATACTCCAACCAAGTAAAAAGCTCATACCAGGATGATTGAAACCTGCGGGGATGAAGATTGTTTTTATTTAGTGGATATTCCGAAAGTATAGGATGATATGCTTTCAGATTTAGATAAGCCCGACGAATTTCTTCTTGCTCGTGGGAGAGTATTCCCATATTTGTCGACGTAATCCTGGATCACGCTATAAGAAGTTAAGATCAACCCCTGCACTTTCAACCTTTCTTAACTTTTGAGAATGAACCTCTGGTGAAGGATTATCATCTGATGGTATAGATGAGGCTGTAGAAATGGGAGGATCTAGTTGATTAGATCTCTTCCTCTGAAAGAATTTATCAATTGTAACAGATTTTCTCATTTATGAATAAAATCTCATTTTGTGTTCATGAATAAATTATATTTCATGAACACAAAAGCTTAACATTCCCAAATTCACTTGTTAATTGTTATCCTTTCTAAAATATTTGCCAACATATACATCAAGTTTCGAAAATAATACAACAAATCAAAAAATTAATTGTGCTTACCTTAAAACAGTAGAAATTAGAGGAAAATAGGAGATGAGTAAATTTTCTTCATAAACCTTACTTCTATGTGATAAAGAAGACGGCGCTCTACTGAGTCTCTTTTTTTTTCATCAGTTTTAATGATATATAAGCTTTTACAAAGAGATTCTCAATTCATTGATGGGCCTAATCCATTTCTTTAGTATTTTAATTTAAAGCCCACTAAACATTTGATTAGTATTAAGATTAGGGGGGCCAACATAATTAATATAAACTAAAAAATTTTAAAGCCCACTAAACAATTACTATAAACTAAAAAAATTAAAAATTTAGGGGGGACCGTGGCCCACATAGGCCCTTACATGAATCCGCCTCTGGTTACAAGTGAGAATTTGAATGGGAATTGAATTGTTTCTTCACCTTGCTGTAGCTGCTATTATTCTTTTATTCCAGCTACTAACTCACGAATCTAAGCTGCTATTTCTGATATTTTTCAAGGGTGAGAGTGTGGGTTTGCTAGACAATGAAGGTGAGTGTTAAAAGGTGTCATTATATGCATTAAGGTAGGAGTTACAAGTGTAGGCTTTGAATGCAATTTGAAATGATTCTCATTCCTCTTGCTAGCCGATACATTTTCTCCTTCTTGTTGTCTATTCACGTTTATTTGCTAGCAATATGGGCTGAGGAGCTTCAAGAAGAATTATGGTGCATGTATTACCCATAACTATGGAGGTTAAAAGTGAGAAATGATTACACTATGAAAACCATTTAGTGGTGACTTGAATGGTGTTTATTACATTTTTTTTTTGAATTGTCTTGACCGAGAATCATTACTGATTTGCATGGTATATTTTTATTTAAACTTTGCATTTTAATTGTTTAAGATTTTAAATACCCATTATACATTTTAGTGAATTTACACCTTAATTTAAAATGAACTCTTGCATGGCATTGCATGGTTTACAATTAAAGTATTTAAATGCTATATTTAATTTCATGAATATATTATACTTAGATTAATTCATCCTCCATTTGTTTACATATTTTAATTTAAGCTTTAATTAAATATTGAACCTAATAGAATTTATTTACTAACTTGACTCCAATTAATTTAATAAATCCTAAAACATTATTTTTCTATAAATTAAATTATTCCTTAACTTAATTTAAAATTAGGAATATTTTTCTTATTATTAATCTTATTTCTAATCTCCAAACTCCGGTCCGACCTCGCGTATTTATCCTGAAAAGATAAAACTAAACATCTATTTTTTTAAAATAAATAATCATTATTTAAAATTATTTAAAACGACTTAAACACTTCATATATTTAATTAAAAATTCATTCTTAATTTCAATAGTAACAATTATGCATGGCTTATACGTAATTTGATTTTCGGGTTCTACTACACACTTTGTCACACAAAACCCCTTGTGACACCTCTACTGCCACGTGTTGTGATTTGTGACTATGTACTTTAATGTTTTTACGAATCTATCAAAAGGAATCAACTTTTTCACAAAACCCCTTGTGACAACTCCACTGCCACGTTTTGTGTTTGTGACTGTATAATTTAATGTTTATCCGAATCTATCAAAGAATCAACTTTTTCATCTTTAAATGACTTTTTCACATTTCCCAACTGATTCATTCGTGTAAGCACACAAAATCTCCACACGCGTGCAAAATTATCTCAATGATTTAACTTTATCTTTACACTTAAACTAGCCGACATACACATGGTGTTTATTTAATATAATATATAAATAATTTAGCTCATAAATCATATGTATACTATATACTGATAATATATTTTTTTTCCAAATATTTACTTGCTTTATGATTTTTTTCTAAAAAAATATTTTTAAGACTTGATTCATTAATGATTTGCAACATTATTAGTTCAGGAAAAGGTAGACAAAAATTTGACAAAAGTTGAAATCATTCATAAATCCACGGAATGAAATCTTCATATCAATATATGATGGGGTAAAAGTAAAAAAAAACATTTGTTTTGTACTTTTGTATGACAAGTCTTACACCTTAATTTCGTCGGAAAAAAAAAACGATTATCCAATTTTGATTAAAAAATAAGGTATACATTGGTCACTCTATTTCGAGACATATATGTGATGTTATAGGTCACGTTTCATTGGTATGTGCATAGAGATATTCAATCATACAGAGGTGTGATCATATGATGAGTCACTGGACAACCTTCCATCCGACTTTCCAATTTGTTATTATTTATCGAGTAGATTAGTTTGCAGTTAAGGTTTTATATCATTAGTATTTTGATCCGAGACAACATAGATGATCTACGTACTAGTGCTAGACTTTGACTCATTTATCGACTCCACGAGGGTCATCAGATGGCGAGGTTCAGTATGGTATCGACATACATAGGAGCAGATGCAATGTGGTTGATGATATGTATAAGCTAAAAACCGTTTATAGGATCTGCTCGGATGGTATATTTTGTCGATTAATTTTCCGAAGACTGAATTATATATTCATTAATAGGTTGTGTGAAGGCCACAAAAATTTATAAATACTACAGCCCAAGAACTCGAAATTTTGGGCACATCCAATAAGTTTGAACCCATTCAATGACTTGATGACAACCTATAATGACAAATCTCAAAAATTAAGCCATGTCCATATTCATATTGTAACACCCAATTGATGGCTACATTATAGCATTAAATAAGCTGCTTAAAAGCCTTAAAACGTTCACTAAGGCATCCGCTCAACTTCTCTCTTCCCAACTATAAGTAAGATCCAAACTATAAGTAAGAGATCAAACAAAGATAAAAGAACACCGAAAAACCTCACAAAAATTCAAGAAGAAAAACTGCCAAATTCGAGGCTTTCAGCAGCAGATTTCGTGGCATTATTCTGTCCATTTTCGAGTAAAATTTCTAGTAGCAACCAAATGCTATATTTGAACTACAATCTAGAAACTCATATTCACGTTTGGAATCAAGAAAGACCAAAGTAATCGGGCTTATGTATTAAAAAAGTATAATCACGTATGATATTCTATACACGTATGATATTCTATGTTCCAGTTTTGAACAATTTCGTTTGAGCATGATTTATTCGTTTATGTCTTGTCTAAGCTTTATATGTTCCAAACATTGATATAATTCAATAAAAATTTGGAAAGCTATTATAAGATATGACCGCTATATGGTAGGATTATAACTGTTATATGACCTCTATATGATGAGATTATAATCATTGTATGGCCTCGTCACTTGAGTATTAACCTATAGGGGACATATATTAGTAAAATCGTGGAAATTAGATGAAATTTCAATGCTTCATGTTCAGGATATGATGACGATACGTTATGTCTTCCGTTAAGAAATGTTACGTTTAGAAAAAATATATGTATTTGTTATATATATCCGAACAATCCCCACTTGCTGAGTGTTTCCCAATTAAATCACCCTTACCTCTCTCCCTATACAATACCAACAAACAAGTTGATGGACAAATCATGAGACGTCTGGAGCTGGTGAAGAAGCCACTTCCAAGAAAGATTATTTTCATATTTCAATTGTCATTTTACGTTTTAAGTTTTAATATTCTGTACTATTTGATTTCTTTCATGTTGTAAAGACAATGACGGATTATTTTATAAACTGGTTTGGTTATATATTGTATTACGAGCATGTTATTTTAAAATTATGTGATTGTTAAAAAACGAATGTGTCTGTACACCTAGGTCTCAGGACATGACATTTAAATGATATTAGAGCCAGCATGATCATAATCTGACTGAGATCCTAATATACAAAACGTGATAAGATGTCAAATTTTGCCAAAGGACCAGTGCATTCATATCCTTGACAATTATTTTCGAGGTAGTATATTAACCATCAATCAACGACCTAAAATCTAATTTATAGGCGTAATCAGAGTCTCATCAGATTTGACATCCTCTATTTTTGGTAACAATCTTACTTTTTGGTTTATTTATGCTCATCAATGATGCATTTAAGGGATAGAATCGTGACTAAAAACTTTTCTTCCTCACATATAAGTAACCCTCCCATTTTGCACAAAGAAGATCACACCGATTTAAGCATAAATTTTCTAAAATCTCGAGCATGTTGCAACCATTTTCGAACATAATTTTGACAAAGTTTGAGCAAGAAATGGCGACCCAATATAAGACCATGAGTAACCTCGAACTCGAGATTTAGCAACTTAGAGGGACCTTCACTAGTTTTTTTTAGAAGTTACTATTCTAATAAAAAAAATTTACCTGCTTATATGTGTTGTTTGATTGTGGTGACACACATTCTTTTATATCTAAGAGGTTCACTAAGAAATTAGGGGTTAAACCTAAAATGCTTGTTAAACCTTTTAGGATAGCAACACCTACTAGTAAGGCTATCGAAACCTTCGAGTTACATCGAGACTATAAAATCAGTAACAATATGAATACGTTCAATGCCGACCCGATTCAACTCTCAATGGTGGATTTTTACATCATTCTGAGAATGGATTGTTTATCCAAGACTCATGCAATGGTAAATTTTTGGGGTTAGAATGTCAAATTCAAAACCAAGAAGAAATCATATACCATACGCCTCGGTCTCGGGGCGTGACATGTTGGTTTTATAATGAAAGTTCAAGGAAGAAAGAAGAAAGCTATGTTTTCATTTTCTAAATAAAAAACTAGTACATCGATTAGTGAGTAGTATTCTCCAACTAGAATAGCGACAGTTCAAGAAACACTGTCGCTATAATAGCGAAGTTTTTTCATAAACTGTCGCTAATATTGCGACTGTTTGATAAACCTGTCGTTATTTTGTGCGACGGGTTTTTTACCCGTCGCATTATCCGACGGTCTTGTATTCTACCCGTCGTTATTTTGTAGCGACGGTTGTATTAAAAACTATAGCTATTATAGCGACGGTTTAAGGAAAACCATCGCTATAATAGCGACGGTTTTCATAAAACAGTCGCCGATCTAGATCGGCGACGGTTTTTGCAAAACTGTCGCCATAGTAGCGACGGTTATGCAACAACCGTCGCCGATCTAGATCGGCGATGGTTTTTACCAAAACTGTCGCTATAATCGCGACGTTTTGGTTGAACCGTTGCTATATAGCGACGGTTTTATTAAAAACCGTCGCTATAATTCTATATATACCGAGGTTCGCAGACATTTTTCGTCTATCTCTAGTAGTAGTTAAAATCTATCAATTTTTCGAAGTTTCGATTTTTTAATTTTGTACTAACATTTTTTCGTATTTATTTCGTAGATTTGCTCGTTGGTACGATCTTCCAGCATTACGTGGAGCTGCATTTCTTCGCGCAAATCAGGTTTTAATTTTTTTTCCCCGAAAATTTACTACATAATTTTAATTTTTGCGTAGTAGTTTTTTTTATGCATTTTATGGTTACAAACCGTCGCTTCTTAAACAGCGGTTTTTTTTAAAAAATTGTCGTTTAATATAGCGACGGCTTTTTCAATTCCCTCGCTTAATATAGCGACGGCTTTTTCAATACCGTCGTGAACCTTTGGATGTTCAATTTTAAATTTTAATTTTGTTCAAATAAAATATTTTGACTTTTTATAATCATAATTTAAATTTCAAAGCTAGCTATTATAAATAGATAAATATATGTTTTCAATAGTTCAACTTTTAGAAATAGCTTCAATATCATCCATTATCACACTTTAAAGAAAGAAAGACATTTATCTTTTATGTTTATCTAACTTGGGTATTTGGTAAGAGTAAATTCACTCGCATCCAAGATTTCTTGCTCGAGGTGTTTAACCTTTTCCAAAAGCATCATGAAGATCAATAAATACTTGTGAAGATTGAACGGGATAATGGTCAATTTTTTTATAGCTTTATAAAATGTGCCACCAATACCAATCATCAAACTTTCATAATATCAATTATATGACAAAAAATAAAATAATATGTATATAATTAAAAATATTATATATTTATAAAATTGGTTCGGTTAGGACTTTTCACCAAAACTTTGAATAAAACCAATTTTATCGATATGATTAGTTTTAAAACAAATATAAATCGATCGACTAAAAACCAAACCAACTATTTGATTTGGCTTTGGTTTCTACTCACCCCTAAATTGGGTAATGCATGAGATTGACTAATGTTTCAACTTCATTTCTTCAATGCTTGTTGCTTCCTCAATATCCATTGTTTTTGCCCTCAAAGCGAGAAATCCCTAAATCCACATAAAAATAAATATTTTTATTTTTTTAATAATATAAAATAGAAGATTTTTTTAGTCTTCTAGTCTAGTCTAGGAAATACAAATACATGTAGGTTATATGATGTAATTTGATTTGGACTATTCGAGATGTTTCACAAATTAGGTCGAAGCATCGAATCCGCTTCACTCCAAAATAATAAAACGCCGCTCTGCATTCTGTTTCAATTCTCTTCAACAATGTCTTCCCGCTTCCAAGCAGCGGTGCTCGTATCAGCGCCTTGTTATTCGAACGCTGTTGCTTGGTCCGAAGAGAATCTGGTGGCGGTCGCTTCTGGTAGCCTCGTTACGATCCTGGTAATTGTTAACTTTTCAAAGTTTGATGATTTTAGTATTGAATTGCTTTGATGCAATTTTGCTGATTCGATGTATAGCATTTGAGTCTCAACATTGAAATTTCTCAACTTCAGAAGTACCTTGGCATTCAATCTGTTCTAGCTGAGTTTTTAGTTGATCAAGAATTTTGGGCTGTCAAGTGATTCTGTTAGTGTGAGGATTATGCAGATGACATTATTAACCATGTACTGACATGAACAAGAATCAATGACCACTGATTCTGAGTCCAGTATTCTGTGATCCACCTGATGGGATCTGATCCCATGACTTAGGAAAGACAACTACTAAATCAATTGATTGCATATAATGTAATAATATTTCTGAATAGCATGCTTATTTTTTAGCAGAAGATTTTTGCATTGTTATTGAATTTTAAACGCCAAATTTATGCTTACATTTTAATCTACCTGATCTTCATAACTGGTCTGGAAGCTATTTTATGTTGGAGTTCAATATAGGGTCTGATTTGAATTTGATAGAGAATCTTATAGTAGTTGGTCTATATAATTCATATTACCTTACTTTTTATTTGTTTTTTAAAATTAGGATTTAATTTTATACTTTTTGATTTAGCCTTCGAATCACTAGTATATGCTTGTTGTTAACTTGGTTAGAATCCTGCTAAACCATCTGGAGCTGGATGTCGAGGTGTAATTTCTGTTCTCCCAAGCAAGCCTTTTTCCATTGGTTTCATAAATGCTGGAGGTACGTAGAATCATATTAAAAAATGAATTTCATAGTTTCGAATGAGCTCATTGTATGTATGTATGTACACAATTTGGATGTCATTTGGATTTCTGGGTTTGTGGTTTTACAGTGCAAATGAAAATTAATTTTGAGTTTAGGTTTCAAGTACTTTTTATTTTCTCAGGTCACTGCATTTGATTTTGTTTTCATTGTGTCACAGGGATAGATTTTCTCTCTGGGTGCTTGTTGCCAATGCATGTGTCGCGGGATACACGGCCATGTGTTAGGTCAATTTCCTGGTCTCCTGCAGGTCTTGCTAGCAATGCTGGGTACTGATACCATTACCCCTGATCGAAGTTTTTGTTTGAGTATGTAACGCAAGTTGCCTCCCTGAATTAATTCTACATTTTGCTATGAATCGTGCAGTTGTTTGCTTGCTGTTTGCACCACTGGGGGACGCGTCAAACTTTACCGCTTTCCCTTCTGTGATTTTTCAGCTGAATGGATTGAGGTATTAAGTATTTTATAAATGAAGCTTTCAGGAAGTAGTGGTGGCAGGACCAGAATTATGGTTCGAGCTTGCTGTCTCTTCAATTTAATAATCTTCCTGAACCAAAAAAAATGGTGAAAATTTTAGCAATGGAATTGTTTCAATTCTTTTGTCTATAGATGCTCTTAATTATGTTCTTACTGTTGGTTCTGTGTTGGCTATGAGCCCATGAGTAGATTCATATTTGTGCTAATGTGTAAATTTGTTGTGTTAGTACTGGAGGGTTTGTTTATGTTTGGAGAGGCAATACCTAATCAACATTTCATTCAAAAAGAATTTCATAGCCCTTCAAGTTTGTTGTATTTACGGTTTTGTTGCTTATGCATAATAAATGTCATGAATTTGGAATCTAGTATGTTATCTATGATTCCTAAATTTAATGTTTGTTTTTCACACATTTGCTAAAGTTATAATCTGAAATTTTCTAGGTTATGGACATATCAGAGATGATGTATAATTATCTTTCCAAGATAAATTTCGGATAGACTCAAATTATATCTTCAGAAAGTTTAGATGTGAGTTGGTTCTATCTTTCAACATTTTGCTGATTAGCGTTTCTTGCATATCCCCATATACTTTTCTAGATGAAATATTCTTGATGACATAACAATTAATGATATGAATTCCAACTATTCTTGGGGTTTTTTCTTTATACAGGTGATAGGGAGTCGAGATAATGCAGAATCTGAATGCCCTAATGAGCCACCTGTATCTAGTTTAAGAAAGGAAAGAAAACGAAGGAGACAGAATGAAACTAATGTACTGCTAACTGCATTCACTATCTGATTTAGTTTTATCATTTTATTCCATGACATGAACGTCCATACTTACTAAATTAGCTTCAATGCAACTACATGATCTGCTTTCAATTTGAAAAGTTGTGCATTTGATATATGCCATTACATTGAATGTGTTGCTATTTTTATTAGGTTGCCGCAAAAAAACTTGACAATGTAAAAGAAAAAAATACATGGGAAATTATTCCCATATCTGTTTCTGAAGGGACACCTCTGAAGATCAAAGAATGCAATGTTCAACTAATAACGGCACAACAATATGCTTCTCGCAATGCAATGCTGACACCCCTTATTGTGGCTTGGTCACCGATTATGAGGACATCTGAAGATTGGGTTTCTATTCCTCATAACTTGTAGAACCCGTAAATCATTCTACGTATAAGCCATGCATAATTCTAGATTTTTAAATTTAATTGACTTCATTGCATGATTATTTTAAATGCATTTATTTGAAGTTAATTATTTTATTATTTCAGTTCAGTAGTTGATTTTTAGCATTTCAGTTATTTCAGTGAGGCCGGACCGGAGTTGGAGTTTTGAGATAGAATTTAAGATTCGAGAAATATTTCTAGGAGTTTATTTAACTAACAAGTAAGTTCATTTAAGTTAGAAAGGGAGGTTTGAGGATTTAATTTAATTATTTGAGGTGATTAAGAATTAATCCCATTTAAGTCGCATAATTAAGAGGTTAGCTCACTAAATTAATTAAAGGATTAGTGAGGCTTTTAAGAGTTATTAATTTAGTCAATAAACAACACTCCCCATTCATTTTTAGAAGCAAAATTTCGGCCCCCTTAAGATGATAGCCTATCATTTGTCAACTCATCAACCTTTTGACCCATTCTTTGTTAAGCTAGCATGTAAACCTTTTAATTATTGAGCAACCTTAATTAATTAACTAATAAACATTATCCTAATCTAGATGGGCTTGTAATCCATCGGTCATCCCCCCCAAGAAGACTTGTCAAACAACCATCATATTCAAATTTAATGAGGTGGGCTTGGTCTTGAGTTGAGATCCTATATTTGTGGATCTTGCCCCTCACCTTTCCAACCATCATTCCCCTCCCCCATGACTGAAATTCAGTGAGTTGAGAGTACAAATTTCGTGAGTCTTAGCTAGAGAAGAAGGCAAGAAAAATAGAGAGCAAGGAAAGGAAGCCACTCCGTCTCCTCCGCGCCGTATCGTTTCATTCTTTCGTTTTTCATTCAAACGAATCCAAGGCATGTATATACTTTTTCTAAACCTCTATCAAGTCATATTAGCAAGTATTTTTCAGTACATGATCAGATTTCATCATGCTAAAAACCGAAATTTTCAGTAGACACGTAACAAAAATTCTGCACAGATTTTTCTATCGACTTCCATGCTTCACGATTGGTATGTTTTGTTTCGCTTTCAGGGATGGATCGTTCCAGGGGCTCAAAGCTGATTATGGACATGTACTAGGACATGTTAGGGACATGTTAGAACGTTGGTTTCAGTCCCATGCTTGCTGTATGAACCGAATTGACAGCAAGTCCCCTAGGTGCAGAAAATGTGTTTCAAAATTTCAGTTTTTATGTCAAGGGGTTGGATCTGATCTTGGCTGCCCTAAGGGCTCTTAGCCATGGTTGGATCACTCCCCTAGCATGTCTAAGACCTGACTAAGGCGCCCTTTGGGGGCTTGGTCCATGGCTCATCGGTTTTTAAATAAACAACAAGAACAACCTCTGCCCTCTCGGTTTTCCTTCTTTTGACAGAAACATGTATTTCGAATTGTGGGGTTTGATGTGAATCTTGGTTGGCCTAGGGTCCTTAGGCACGGTTTACACCTTGCCCCTAGATGTCTAGATCGTGCCATGGTCAATGAAATGGCCACTGGAATGACACGAGACAACAAGCGAAGCAAATCACACCACACGCGCATCAAATGTACTCTCGGTGGATCTTCTCGGTTGGTTGCTGGAATGGTGCGAATTATGACTGGCCGAAAGCCCTTAGCCATGGTTCAAATCATTCCTTAGGATGTTGGTAAGGGTCTCTGGTCGGTGGTTCACACCCCAATGGCCGAAAGACACGAAACCAACACAAGACGCACGGGTGCGCAGCTGCTGGAAATTTACAGCAAGTTTCTGTGTCGTTTAGAAGGCTCGTCCGAGTTCTCGGTTGGCTTTTAGCTCATGGCCTTAGACTGGACAGTGCCTAATCAAGTTAGGAAGGTCATGTTTTTGGCCGTTCGTCATTCGGATCATTTTTGAAGTCGTACGATAATTTACGGTGCGATGTGCCAAATTGACTCTCGAAAGAGCGTTTCTTGTTTTGGCCTCCATTCCACATAGATTTCGACCATAATAATTTTAGGAGCATTATTTCATTATTTTCAGCGTATTTTAATCATGACTATACGTCGGTTCAGTGTTGGTTCGGAGTCATGATTAAATATGAAGTCATTAGGCGTCATAGTCGCATCTTTTGAACTAAATTGCATAGTTGGTCAAGTTTAAGCTATTGCATATTTTTCGTGGCACAGTTAGGTTGCAGCGAGCCTGGGGGACGATCCGATCCAATCCAGTTGATAAAATAATACAGATTTTTCATTATGCCATTTAATTATATTACGTTCATGAAAAACATAAAATGATTATTTTTGAGATTTATGCGATATGGTTTGTGGTTCATTCACTATGTGGGAGTATTATTTTATACGGTCGCCAGTGACCGCTCAGTTCAGTTTGGTACCACCCGGTCGCCAGTGACCGGCCAGCTCAGTTAAGTTTCAGACTCCCCGGTAGTCAGTTACCGATCAGTTCAGCTTAGTGCAGTGGCCACAGGCGTAAAACATATTCTCAACAGAAAATTTTACCAGTTATTTCAGTACAGGGCTCCAAGGAGCAAATATTTTTACTGTGATTATCAGTCCAGTTATGCACGTATTATAATTGTTCAGTACAGATTATTTTCAGTATGAGTACAGATTATTTTCAGTATACCTCATGACATGATATTTTATCCCATGCATATTTTACTTCAGATTTTACTCGTTACCTGCGATATATGCATGCTGAGTCTTTAGGCTCACTAGACTTGATTGTTGTAGGTACTGATGAGGCCAGGGCCGAGGACGGGGACCAGTGAGCCAGCTTGGGTCGGCAGTAGTGGCACCCGAGGACCTCAGCGCAACAGTTTTTATTTTTCCGCTAACAATTTTATCAGTCATTGGACAAATTTTAAATTGTTATTGTTGGCAACTTTATTTTTCTTCCGTTGCAATAATTGGAAACATTGAACTTGATTCACCAGTGATTTTATGAATGAGGCCGTTTAAGTTCTTTTAAAAAGAAATTTTTTTAATTTTCCGCAAATTTTCAAAGTAAGGATTTTCAGGGCTTCACATAACTCCTCGGGCTGCTGCTCTATTCTTGCTACTGGATTGAAATGTGGTCTAATTTCATTCTGGAGAATTGATGCACCAGAGAGTTATTCCATTATTACCCCTGAACTCCCATGTAAAACATCAAATGGTGGCTTTCTCAAGGCACATGATACATGCATCACATCTATTTGCTGGGCTTTATATGGCTCTGAAATTTCAAAACCTCAACTTCTTTTAGCGACGGGAAGTTCTAATGGGAGGTGAGTAAATAATTAACCTTTTTCTGTTTACGAAGCCAAAAGTCTAGCACATTTGCTTGACATGGGTTAGAACTACTGAATTATACACACACATACATATAAGGTTTACCTTTTATTTGATTATAACATTTAATTTTGTGACTTTACTCTTCTTTTTGTTTATAGAGTGAAGATTTGGTAGGTGAATATTAAGGAACTGCTGAAGTCATCTTGAACTATTCATGCTTCATTTTCTTTGCTGAGGGAGGTCAGCATATCCTGCTAAAAGTCTGCTACTTATCCTTTCAAAATTTAGACCAGCTACTTTGATTATATCTTATTTTGGAACTTGTGATTGCTCGTGTAATTAGATTATTACTGTTGATTCAGCACCTGTCTCCATACTTTCATTTACTGCCCCCCTGCAAACACCACTAAATTTGTTCCTGGCTATTGGTAAAGGATCCGGATCATTTGAAGTGTGGACCATGAATATGACCAGCCATGAATTTGAAATAATTGGCTGTTATAGTGCGCATGACCACATTGTAAGTTCTCAACACCTTTCTTGGCATATGGAATGGCATATGATTTATCTTGTAAAATAACAATCAGGTCACTGGTTTAGCTTGGGCTTTTGATGGACTCTGCTTATACAGATGCAGCCAGGTAATAAATATTGAAGGAAGTGTCTTATTGATATAAATATGAATTTTAGTATTAAGGGAGTGTTAGTTCAACAGATATTAAAAGTTAAAAAATCCATGTTAATTGCTTTTGTTATCAAGTAATGCCTCAAGCAGAAAGCCTTGAGGTTGAAAAGCTTGGTAGCCGTCCAGATTATTCGATCAGTTCATGTATTACAGGACAACTCTATGAAAGCGTGGAATTTAGTTGGGAAAGCACTAAGGGAAATAAACATTCCTTCAAATACTCCTGGTTTGAATAGCTCCCCGGATGTATGCATTAATTTTTCATGTTTACTTCTATTTTAAATTTGCATATTTGTTTCCAATAGACTCTATATTTTCTCTGCAGGTTCCATATGTATATGATTCTTGCTTTGGTCAGGCAGTATCTCATGGGAGCTTGGCAATTGCCGTGGTATCATATTCCATCCGTCCATTCTCTTATAGTTGGAATGTCCATGAACTTATCCTAAATATTATACTAGTTTTTCTCTCTTATCAAATTTTAAGTCAAAATAATAAACTCACTCGATGTAGCGATTCAAGATTTGAAGAAAGAACTGAATTCTATTCATAGCATTTTGAGAAAACTCTTAGATAACATACCATCCAAAAAATTGATTTTTTACTTCTCTCATATTATGTTTCAGATGAAATTGGTCAATATCTTGTTTCTTGCCCTTTACAAAAATAGAGAAAATTTACTGAAAAAAAAAAAAAAGAGGAAAATAGAAAGATCGAAATTTCATCACTCCGAAACAGTAGTCATATAATAATACCTAGGAAAAGGAGCTTAGTTGACTAAAATAACTCTAAGCAATAGAATCTCTTGATCCTTTTCTTGCACTTGGTCACCTTTTACCTTATGCTGAATAGATGTCATTGATACCCCTGTACTTAAATCTAGTTCTAAGAAGTTTGGTGTCTGTTATTTGCAGGCTCGAAGATTTGATTCTGATTTATTAAATCCCATGTACCAGGAAAGGTGAACTTTTAAAATTATATTTTCTAGTAACTAATTATAAAATAGCAACTGCCATGTGGATAGATGCTTTCGACAAACAAGCACCCACATTTCTTTAAAAGAAAATTTTGATGATTTAGTCAAAAGCTGAATGGAAGCAATAAGAACTAACCGTTCAAACAGTTACCTATGTTTGATTAACCAATAAATGTTATTGTAATTTTACAGAACTCAGAAAGCTGCTATCGAGTTCCTTTGGATTGGAGGGCAGCAATTAGACACTTCCTCCAATATATGTTTTGATATTGATTTCGGATCATTTCCTGGTTTCCCTGAGGTATAATTAATTTGGTGGGAAAAAAACATATTATGGTCTTTGAGTCTGTGTGGGAGTTTCAGTGGGCTTCTGAACATTTGGGATATTGTGGCAGCCCTAGTGTCTTTCAAACAGTCGATACCAAACTATGTAGAGCATATTCTGCAAAAATGGTTGACATCTTATTTTGGATCCAATTTTGGCATTTGTACTACGTTCTTGTCTACGGCATTTAAAATTTTGCCCACTCTTTCAACCCGTAAGTTGCACCTCATCAATGTAATCATCAGGCATGTTGTGCTTAAAAATGATGAGGTGAGCGAGAGTAGAAAACACCAAGACTTGGAAAGATTCAGTAGTGCCATAGAGGAACAGACAAATGTATGGAAGGAGTTGCAGTTGTGCTGTGAAAATGATCTACGGAGAAGACTTGTTGGTTTATATTTTTCTGCCATTTTAGATCTTTTGTCAGACGTGCCAACAAATTTTTGTGATGTTGGCTGTTGGCGTACTGATGAATGGCCACAACTGGAGCACAATATCTCACTTCATGAGAAAATTGTCGAGGATGATTTAAAATTTCTTGTTGCCAAAGTTGGTAAAATCAAGAAGAGGTAATTCATGATGTTCTTATCTTTGTTGAACTTCTTTTGGTTCATTCATGCACACATACATAGAATAGCATCTTAAGATACTGTATCAATCTATTAGTTGAAGGCTGGTTTCATTCTTGCTTTATTAACAGAAGAGAGAGTTTTGAATATGAAGAACATTGCAGTTTTGTTCAGCAATTGTGCCATTTGAATCAATAGAATACGCCATTTGTTCGGGAGTGAAGAATGGCAATGGAGTTGATCAAACCCATAAGCTACACCGGTGTTCTGTATCTATGCAACTTTGCCCTGCTAAATATTCCTTGTTTTGCATGTGTTGTCAAAGACGAGCTTCAAAGTTGGCACCTCTAATTTTTTTCACGATGCCTTTATACCCTTCCAATTTTAAAGCCTGAATATTTTGTCCCTTATGTGGGATACTTCTACAAAGATTACAGGCTGAATATTTACTCTCCTCATCTCCAGTATAACGAAATTCCTCTTTAAAAATGTCAATGAAAAGTCCGCCCTCTCGACTGAAATCCTCAGTCAGCAGCCCCTTACAATCTATGATTTATGACAGGCCTCTATCTCTGTCAGCAGGTCTGTGTTTCCAATTTTTCCTTCTGCGGTGCTTCTGTGAAAATCCACTGATATGTCCTATACATAATAACTACCATGGAAGGATGTTTATTCTATTAATTGGTAGGAAAAATATGGTTGGATATTTGAATTTCCTAGTATTTTGTATTTGTTATAGTAGGTGTCCAGCGAGCCAACTTGTGGCTTGGGTTTTTATTGGCTCTAATGTAAAACGATCTTTATTTTAATAATATTTTAGGTTTTGTACAATTATGACATTTACTTCATCTGTTTACCCATGTAAGCTGCATAGATAAAGTCCTTTGGTGTTTGTGTGCAAGTGACTTAAGTAAAAATTCTTCTAGAAAACTTTGAAAGAAAATGCTATATTGCTTGAAAACTTGGTAGTTTACAATAAGAGCTTCACCCTATTTATATTAATCTAATTTATACTTGTAGCTTTCTACAATGAAAGCGATACATATCAACTCTCTAGGAGGTTCTAAGATCTACACTATTCTAGTTAATTCCATTCTATACTATTCTAAATGATTATTCTATCCACAAAAGATTTCACAGAAAACTCTTAATTGATGAAATATGGAGAATGTTTTAGAAGTGCTTGAACCTCTACAGAGCACCTATTTAGAAGTTTTTGGAATGCACAAGAAGGTTCTGGTTCGTGATATTCCGCAACATCAATGAGTTCTAATAAAAATCTATTTATGAAATAATGGTTGATCACTTTGCAAATAAAAATGCTAAGAAATCAATTTTTTATAGTTAATTGTAATAGAATGTCATTATTGTAAAGCTTAGTTTATGTGTTTAGTTAAGAAAATTATCTTTATAGTATTGATTTTATATTGAAAATTGTGACATTAAACAAAAAATATCGATCTTACATTGAAAATTGTTAAGTTGAACCAAAAATTTACTAACATTAAAAAGAATGCTGCTATGATGTCGAAAAAGTTAATATATTCAGCGTCGCATCAGCAATTTAACCAAAATAGCCGAACACTGATAGTTAGTGTACAATGACCAAAATTTAACCTGTTAATAAACTAAAATTCAAAATAAACAATATTGGCTGATTAAAAAAGTTATTTTCCATAAATTTAAACACCAACACCTACTTAGAGATGACAATTTTTCCCACGGATTTGGAGACCCACGGGGAAAACTCGAAACAGGGATCGGGGCGGGAAATCCCTGTACCCACGCCGTGTTGCCCCATTAATATTTTTGAAATGGGAACCGAACCCGAACCCGAAAAAACGAAGATCGTGACAGGTATAGGGGTAGGGATGTAATTCGAAGACTAGGATGGAGATAACAAACCCAACTCCACCCCATTGTCATCCCTCCACCTACTACACACTTTGTCACACAAAACCCCTTGTGACACCTTTACTGCCACGTGTTGTGATTTGTGACTATATACTTTAATGTTTTTACGAATCTATCAAAAGGAATCAACTTTTTCACAAAACCCCTTGTGACACCTCCACTGCCACGTTTTGTGTTTGTGACTGTATAATTTAATGTTTATCCGAATCTATCAAAGAATCAACTTTTTCATCTTTAAACGAATTTTTCACATATTCCAACTGATTCATTCGTGTAAGCACACAAAATCTCCACACGCGTACAAAAATATCCCAATGATTTAACTTTATCTTTACACTTAAACTAGCCGACATACACATGGTGTTTATTTAATATAATATATAAATAATTTAGCTCATAAATCATATGTATACTATATACTGATAATATATTTTTTTCCAAATATTTAGTTTCTTTATGATTTTTTTCTAAAAAAATATTTTTAAGACTTGATTCATTAATGATTTGCAATATTATTAGTTCAGGAAAAGGTAGACAAAAATTTGACAAAAGTTGAAATCATTCATGAATCCACGGAATGAAATCTTCATATCAATATATGATGGGGTAAAAGTCAAAAAAAAAAAACATTTGTTTTGTACTTTTGTATGACAAGTCTTACACCTTAATTTCGTCGGAAAAAAAAATGATTATCCAATTTTGATTAAAAAAATAAGGTATACATTGGTCACTTTATTTCGAGACATATATGTGATGTTATAGGTAACGTTTCATTGGTATGTGCATAGATATATTCAATCATACAGCTGTGTGATCATATGATTAGTCACTGGACAACCTTCCATCCGACTTTCCAATTGGTTATTATTTATCGAGTAGATTAGTATGCAGTTAAGGTTTTATATCATTAGTATTTTGATCCGAGACAACATAGATGATATACGTACTAGTGCTAGACTTTGACTCATTTATCGACTCCACGAGGGTCATCAGATGGCGAGGTTCAGTATGGTATCGACATACATCGGAGCAGATGCATTGTGGTTGATGATATGTATAAGCTAGAAACCGTATATAGGATCTGCTCGGATGGTATATTTTGTCGATTAATTTTCCGAAGACTGAATTATATATTCATTAATAGGTTGTGTGAAGGCCACAAAAATTTATAAATACTATAGCCCAAGAACTCAAAATTTTGGGCACATCCAATAAGTTTGAACCCATTCAATGACTTGATGACAACCTATAATGACAAATCTAAAAAATTATTCCATGTCCGTATTCATATTGTAACACCCTATTGATGGCTACATTATAGCATTAAATAAGCTGCTTAAAAGCCTTAAAACGTTCGCTAAGGCATCCGCTAAACTTCTCTCTTCCCAACTATAAGTAAGATCCAAACTATAAGTAAGAGATCAAACCAAGATAAAAGAACACCGAAAACCTCACAAAAATTCAAGAAGAAAAACTGCCAAATTCGAGGCTTTCAGCAGCAGATTTCGTGACATTATTCTGTCCATTTTCGAGTAAAATTTCTAGTAGCAGCCAAATACTATATTTGAACTACAATCTAGCAACTCATATTAACGTTTGGAATCAAGAAAGACCAAAGTAATCGGGCTTATGTATTAAAAAAGTATATACACGTATGATATTCTATACACGTATGATATTCTATGTTCCATTTTTGAACATTTTCGTTTGAGCATGATTTATTCGTTTATGTCTTGTCTAAGCTTTATATGTTCCGAACATTGATATAATTCAATAAAAATTTGGAAAGCTATTATAAGATATGACCGCTATATGGTATGATTATAACTGTTATATGACCTCTATATGATGAGATTATAATCATTGTATGGTCTCGTCACTTGAGTATTAACATATAGGGGACATGTATTAGTAAAATCGTGGAAATTAGATGAAATTTCAATGCTTCATGTCCATGATATGATTATGATACGTTATGTCTTCCGTTAAGAAATTTTACGTTTAGAAAAAATATAAGTATTTGTTATATATATCCGAACAATCCCCACTTGCTGAGTGTTTCCCAATTAAGTCACCCTTACCTCTCTCCCTATACAATACCAACAAACAAGTTGATGGACAAATTATGAGACTTCTGGAGCTGGTGAAGAAGCCACTTTCTAAGAAAGATTATTTTCATATTTCAATTGTCAATTTACGTTTTAAATTTTACACTTCTGCACTCTTTGATTTCTTTCATGTTGTAAAGACAATGACGGATTATTTTATAAACTGGTTTGGTTATATATTGTATTACGAGCATGTTATTTTAAAATTATGTGATTGTTCAAAAACGAATGTGTCTGTACACCTAGGTCTCAGGACATGACATTTAAATGATATTAGAGCCAGCATGATCATAATCTGACTGAGATCCTAACATTCAAAACGTGATAAGATGTCGAATTTTGCCAAAGGACCAGTGCATTCATATCCTTGACAATTATTTTTGAGGTAGTATATTAACCATCAATCAACGACCTAAAATCTAATTTATAGGCGTAATCAGAGTCTCATCAAATTTGACATTCTCTATTTTTGGTTACAAGCTTACTTTTTGGTCTATTTATGCTCATCAATGATGCATTTAAGGGATAGAATCGTGATTAAAAACTTTTCTTCCTCACACATAAGTAACCCTCCCATTTTGCACAAAGAAGATCACACCGATTTAAGAATAAATTCTCTAAAATCTCGAGCATGTTTCAACGATTTTCGAACATAATTTTGACAAAGTTTGAGTAAGAAATGGCGACCCAATCTAAGACCATGAGTAACCTCGAACTCGAGATTTAGCAACTTAGAGGGACCTTCAGTAGTTTTTTTTAGAAGTTACTATTCTAATAAAAAAATTTACCTGCTTATGTGTTGTTTGATTGTGGTGACACATTCTTTTATATCTAAGAGGTTCACTAAGAAATTAGGGGTTAAACCTAAAATGCTTGTTAAACCTTTTAGGATAGCAACACCTACTAGTAAGGCTATCGAAACCATCGAGTTACATCGAGGCTATAAAATCAGTAACAATATGCATACGTTCAATGCCGACTCGATTCAATGGTGGATTTTGACATCATTCTGAGAATGGATTGTTTAGCCAAGACTCATGCAATGGTAAATTGTTGGGGTGAGAATGTCAAATTACAAACCGAGAAGAAATCATATACCATACGCCTCGGTCTCGGGGCGTGACATGTTGGTTTTATAATGAAAGTTCAAGGAAGAAAGAAGAAAGCTATGTTTTCATTTTCTAAATCAAAAACTAGTACATCGATTAGTGAGTAGTATTCTCCAACTAATTCCGAGATCTTAAACCATGAAGACCAACATCCTGCTAGGTATCAAAGAAATTTTCTAAAATTGCAAAAAGAAAATAAGAAGAAAGAAACTAAGATAACATGCTAAGATGGAAATTTGACAATTTAGAAGACTAACATAAAAAATACACAAATAAATTGGATCATAATTACGATTTCCTAATTAATATTATATATTTGATATGGGTTGTCAATACAAAAAAACGGAATTAAAACCGTCGCTATGATAGCAACGGTTTTAATAAAACCGTCGCTTATCAAATTAAGTGACGGTTAAATTAAAACAGTCGCTAGAATAGCGACGGTTCAAGAAAAACCGTCGCTATAATAGCGACGGTTTTTCATAAACTGTCGCTAATATTGCGACTGTTTGATAAACCCGTCGTTATTTTGTGCGACGGGTTTTTTTATCCGTCGCATTATGCGACGGTCTTGTATTCTACCCGTCGTTATTTTGTAGCGACGGTTTTAGGAAACTGTCTCTTAATTTGACAAGCGACGGTTTTATTAAAAACTGTAGCTATTATAGCGACGGTTTAAGGAAAACCATCGCTATAATATCGACGGTTTTAATAAAACAATCGCCGATCTAGATCGGCGACGGTTTTGCAAAAATCGTCGCCATAGTAGCGACGGTTATGCAACAACCGTCGCCGATCTATTATAGCGACGGTTTAAAGAAAACCTTCGCTATAATAGCCACGGTTTTAATAAAACAGTCGCCGATGCCATAGTAGCGACGGTTATGCAACAACCGTCGCCGTTCTAGATCGGCGACGGTTTTTACCAAAATTGTCGCTATTATCGCGACGGTTTTGGTTGAACCGTTGCTATATAGCGATCGTTTTTTTAAAAACCGTCGCTATAATTATATATATACCGAGGTTCGTAGACATTTTTCGTCTATCTATAGTAGTAGTTAAACTCTATCAATTTTTCGAAGTTTCGATTTTTTAATTTTGTACTAACATTTTTTCGTATTTATTTCGTAGATTTGCTCGTCGGTACGATCTTCCAGCGTTACGTGGAGCTGCATTTCTTCGCGCAAATCAGGTTTTAATTTTTTTTTCCCCGAAAATTTACTACATAATTTTAATTTTGCATAGTAGTTTTTTTTATGCATTTTATGGTTACAAACCGTCGCTTCTTAAACAGCGGTTTTTTTTAAAAAATCACCGTTTAATATAGCGAAGGCTTTTTCAATTCCGTCGCTTAATATAGCGACGGCTTTTTCAATACCGTCGCGAACCTTTGGATGTTCAATTTTAAATTTTAATTTTGTTCAAATAAAATATTTTGACTTTTTATAATCATAATTTAAATTTTCAAAACTAGCTATTATAAATAGATAAATATAAGTTTTCAATAGTTCAACTTTTATAAATAGCTTCTATATCATCATTTATCACACATTAAAGAAAGAAATACATTTATCTTTTATGTTTATCCAACTTGGGTATTTGGCAAGAGTAAATTCACTCGCATCCAAGATTTCTTGCTCGAGGTGTTTAACCTTTTCCAAAAGCATCATGAAGATCAATAAATACTTGTGAAGATTGAACGGGATAATGGTCAATTTTTTTTTAGCTTTATAAAATGTGCCACCAATACCAATCATCAAACTTTCATAATATCAATTATATGACAAAAAATAAAATAATACGTATATAATTAAAAATATTATATATTTATAAAATTGGTTTGGTTAGGACTTTTCACCAAAACTTTGAAAAAAACCAATTTTTTCGATATGATTAATTTTAAAACTAATATAAATCGATCGACTAAAAACCAAACCAATTATTTGATTTGGCTTTGGTTTCTACTCACCCCTAAATTGGGTAATGCATGAGATTGACTAATGTTTCAATTTCATTTCCTCAATATCCATTGTTTTTGCCCTCTAAGCGAGAAATCCCTAAATCCACATAAAAATAAATATTTTTATTTTTTTTAATAATATAAAATAGAAGATTGTTTTTAGTCTTCTTGTAGAACCCGTAATTAGACTACGTATAAGCCATGCGTAATTCTAGTATTTTAAATTAAATTGACTTCATTGCATAGTATTTAAATTCTTTCTTAGAAGTTAATTATTTTATTTCAGTAGTTTAAATTTTATTCTTTCAGTTATTTCAGTAAGGCCGGACTGGAGTTGGAGTTTAGAGATAAAATTTAAGATTCAGAAAATATTTCCAGAATTTAATTTAGCTAGCTAGTAAGTTAATTTAAGTTAATAAGGAGGTTTAGGGAATTATTTAAGTTACTTGAGGTGAGTAGGAAATAAATTCATTTAAGTTCCAATAAGTAAGGGTTAAGTCACTAAATTATTTAAAGGATAGGTAAGGCTTTTAAAGGGTATAAATTTACTAGGTAATCAACATTTCCCCTCAATTCTATTCCAAGATTTCGGCCACCCCTTTAGTGCTAGAACATTCCTTGCCAACTCACCACCTTTGACCCTTTCTTTTCATTTAATTAGTAGGATAATTCTTTTATTTTTGGGAGCACCATTTAATTAATAATCAACCTTATTCTAACCTAGACTAGCTTGTAAATAATCGGCCACCTCACCCCAACAAATCATTTGATATCAAACCAAAAGTCAAAATTTCAAAAGGTGGAGACTTGGTCTTGATTTGTTCTCTATATCTTGCAACCATTTCCCTCACTCTCTTAACCATCTTTTCCCCTCCCCCATCACCGAATTAGAGAGTATTTCAGAGTGTAAAAAAAACGTGAGAATTCAGTGGGAGATAGGAGAGAAAAATCGAGTAAGAGGAAGGGTAGAAAAGATAGTGCTCCACCTCCTCCGCGTCGTATCGTCTTATTCATTCGTTTTTCGTTCAAAACGAAACCAGGCATGCATATGTTCTTCCTTGACCCTTCAATCAAGTCATATTATCATTTATTTTCATTATATGATTATCATTTCTATGGAAAAAACCGAAATCTACCAAGAATTTTCAGAAAACAAAACCTACAGATTTCGGCCTTCATGATGCAGTTTCACGGGTTCTCTTGTTTTGTTGTTTCAGGTGGATGGTTCGACTCCAGGCTCACTAAGCTACATCTAGACATGTACTAGGATGCATTAAGACCATGTTGGTCCATTCAAACCAGCCCCATGCATGATAAAATTCGGATTTGACAGCAACTCTTCAATCTTGGCCATTTGAGTTTCGAAAAATGCTGTTGTGCTGTCAAAGGGAATGGATCTGATCATGGCTGTCCTAGGGGCCTATAGCCATGGTTAGATCACTTCCCTAGCATGTATAAGACGTGACTAAGTTGCCCTTTTCGTGGCTTGGTCCATGGTGAATCTGTTTTCACAAAAATACTCAAGAACAGCCCAGCACCTTTCGGCCCTCCCCATTTTACAGCATGTGTATTTCGAAAATGGTGGAATGGTGTGGATCTTGGTTGGCCTATGGCCCTTAGCCATGGTTCATACGCTACCACTGGATGTCTAGATCGTGCCATGGTTAATAAAATGGCCACTGGAACGACATGAGATAGCAAACAAAGCAAAACACCACACGCGCATGCAAAGGTGCTCTCGGGTGAATCTTTTGAGTTGTTGCTGGAATGGTGCGAATTGTGGTTGACCTAGGGCCCTTAGCCATGGTTCAAATCATTCCTTGGGATTTTGGTAAGAGTCTTTGGTCGGTGGTTCAAGCCCCAATGGCCGGTAGTTTTGAAAACGACACAAGATATGCGATTGCACAGCTGCTGTAATTTGACAGCAAGTGGTGCCGTTGTTCTCAGGCGTGTTTCGAGTGCTCGGTTGGCTTTTTAGCCTATAGCCTTGGACTGGACAATGCCTCAACAAGTTAGGAAGGTCATGCTTTTGGCCGTTTGTGATTTGGATCATTTTTGAGGTCGTACGAGAATTTACGGTGCGATGTGCCAAATTGACACTAGAAAAAGCGTTTCATGTTTTGGCCTCCATTCACCTAGAGTTCGACCCTCACCATTTTAGGAGCATTAATTCATCATTTTAAGCGTTTTTTAATCATGACTATACGTTGGTTCAATGTTGGTTCGGATTGGTTCGGAGTCATGATTAAATACGTAGTCGTTAGGCGCAATTGTCTCAGTTATCGGATTTAATTGCATAGTTTGCCCAAGAAAATCTATTGCAAATTTTTCATAGCATATTTAGGTTGCAGCCAGCCTGGGAGCGATCCAATCCATGTGGTAAAATAATACAGGATATTTCATTATGCCATTTAATTATATTACGTGCATAAAAATAGAAAATACTTATTTTTGAGATTTATGCGATATTGCTTGTGGTCAATTCACTATCATGGGAGCATTATTTTACCCGGTCGCCAGTGACCGATCAGTTCAGTTTGGTACCAACCGGTTGCCAGTGACCGGTCAGTTCAGTGCAGTGTAGAGGCCACTTGCGTAGACCATAATCTCAACAGAAAAAAAATTATTACAAATTATTTCAGTACAAGACTCCAAGGAGCAAACATTTTCACTATGATTTTCAGTTCATTTATGCACGTATTATAATTGCTCATGATAAGTTATTTTCACAGTATACCTCATGACATGATATTTTATCCCATGGAAAAAAAAAATTTACTATATTATTTACTCGTTACCTACGATATATGCATGTTGAGTCTTTAGACTCACTAGACTTGATTGTTGTAGGTATTGATGAGGCTGGGGCCGAGGGCGGGGACCAGTGAGCCAGCTTGGGTCGGCAGTAGTGGCACCCGAGGAACTCATTTACAACACTTGCCATTTTATGCAAACATTTTTATCAGTTGTTGGATATTCTTAAATTGTTATTTTGCAAACAAATATTTACTTCCGCTACTATTTTGAACATCAAACCTAATTTATCGATCTATTTTATGAATGAGGCAAATTTACCTACTTTAAAAGAAAATTTTAAATTTTTCCGGAAATTTTCAAGCAAGGATTTTCGGGCTGTTAAAGATGGTATCAGAGCCTATGTTCTTGTAAAGGGTTACACTACTACTGACCAAGAGAAGCTCACGAAATCACGTCTTCGGTCTGTAAGTTTTACATTTCAGCATTTTATTTACAGCATGAATTATTTCAACAGCATGATTCCATGCAATGTTTTACGTTCAGATCCTTTCATTATTTCAGTAATGATTTAAAATAAGTTATGGAATTATGGATGTTAGTTACGTATGGGTTATGTATGGAACAATATGCCCCCTAGACGCCAGGTTGGACGCCTGAGAGGTGGCGAGGAGCGCCGTCATGAGGACGCTGAGGATCGTAGGCGGGAGGAAGACTTACCTCCACCCCCTCCGCTTGATATGAATGCCCAGATGCTAGCTGGGATGACATAGTTCTTCGCTGAGTTTGCGGGGAACCATGCCGCGGTGGCAGCTAGGCCGACAGGGCCCAAGGCTGTCTATGAGAGATTTATGAAGATGCATCCAAAGGAGTTTTCTGGGACGTCTGACCCCATGATTGCCGAGGGATGGATCAAATCCCTCGAGGTCACCTTCGAGTTTATGGAGCTGGGAGATGCAGACAGTGTACGCTGTGCTACATACTTGCTCGGAGGAGATGCCCGCTTATGGTGGGAGGGAGCATCGGTAGCCCTGAACGTGGCTACGCTGAGTTGGGAGCTCTTCACGGAGGTGTTCTATTCCAAATATTTTGCTGAGGAAGTTCGCACCAGGTTGACCACTGAGTTCATGAGTCTGAGACAGAGGGATCTAACTGTTACGGAGTTCATCCGTAGCTTCGAGAGGGGTGGTCCCTTTGTGCCCCTGATCGCGAATGATGCTAAAGCCAAGTTGATGCATTTCCTGGTGGGTCTACGGCCGATCTTGCGTCGGGATGTTAGGATGTCTGACCCTGCTACTTATGAGATCGTTGTCTCCAAAGCTCTAGCCGCAGAGCAGGATCTGCGGGATATTGAGAGGGATCGCCAGGGTAAGCGCCCAGTCCAGGTACCACACCGCCCTCCTCCTCATCAGCATCAGCAACAGAACAAGAGACCTTTTAACGGGCCGCCTAGAAACAGAGGCCAGCAGCAGCAGCGGGGACGCCCAGCCCCGAAGACTTATGAGCACCCATTCTGTCCTAGGTGCTCACGCCGCCATCCTGGAGCATGTATGTCTGGCTCAGGAAAGTGTTTTAAGTGTGGCAGTCCAGACCACATGTTGCATCTGCCTACCCAAGGCAGAGTTTTTGCTCTCCATGCCACGGAAACAAACCCAAAGACTATGTTGTTGACAGGTACTTTTAAGCTTTAAGTTATTATATGAATTTTCGTGTTTTGGGAATCGAGATTAAGATTTGAGCTTAGAACCGCGATAGGATTGCATGTTCTACTCAGTATTATTTTGGGGATTTAAGTTAGAAGAACTTTGACCTTTGCATGTCTATAAGTTTAGTTCTTGTAGCTATTGGGTTCAACTTAGAGTTCCGATCTTTCAGGTAGAATTTTTATATCTGGTTCCGCTACCAAGGCCTTGATAGATTCAGGGGCCACTCACTCGTTTATTTCGGAGGTCTTCGCGAACTTTCTCAAGATCAAGACCATTGGGCTAGACATAGCCTTTTCAGTAGTGTTGCCGTCAGGCGAGGAGATGGCAGCTACCAATATTATCCGAGATATAGATCTTGAGCTGCACGGTAATCTTGTTTATGCGGATCTGATCGTGCTACCGATGCCAGAATTTGACATCATCCTGGGGATGGACAGGCTATTGAGGAACAGAGTGTTGATAGACTTCCAGCGGAGATCTGTTCTAGTCCGACCGCCTGGGATGGAGCAGTTCTTATTTGAGCCGGACAGGTACTTTCCTTTACCGCGCATTATTCCTTATGTTCAGGATAGGAAGCTCATGCATAGAGGGTGTCGGGAGTTTCTAGCAACCTTTTTATCTGTCCCTGAGGAACCCAGCTAGTCAGCCTCAGATGTTCCAATTGTAAGAGATTTCTTAGACGTTTTTCCCGAAGACGTCTCTGGTATGCCACCCGAGAGAGAGGTGGAGTTTTCCATTGAGCTTATGTCAGGTACGACTCCGATATCCAAAGCACCATACCGACTGGCACCGACAGAGATGGCAGAGCTTAAGAAGCAAATTCAGGATCTACTCGACAAGGAGTTCATTCGCCCGAGTTTTTCACCTTGGGGCGCGCCAGTCTTGTTTGTTAAGAAGAATGATGGCTCGATGAGGCTTTGTATTGACTACCGAGAGTTGAACAGGGTTACAGTGAAGAACAAATACCCATTTCCGAGGATTGAGGATCTATTTGACCAGTTGCAGGGAGCTTCGATTTTCTCAAAGATTGATATGTGTTCTGGTTATCACCAGTTAAGGGTGAGAGATGCTGATGTCTCCAAGACTGCTTTTAGGACTCGTTATGGCCACTATGAGTTCCTTGTGATGCCGTTCAGTCTGACGAATGCGCCAGCGATCTTCATGGATCTCATGAATCGCGTATTTCAGCCGTATCTTGACCAGTTTGTGATAGTATTCATAGACGAAATTCTCGTCTACTCCAAGTGTCAAGAGGATCACAGCAGACATTTAACCACAGTATTGCAGACCTTGCAGAAGCATCAGTTGTTCACGAAGTTCAGCAAATGCGAATTTTGGTTAGAGAAGGTGGCTTTCTTAGGCCACATTGTTTCTAGCAGTGGTATTGAGGTAGACCCAGCAAAAGTTGCAGCAGTCAGAGATTGGGTTGTGCCACAGAATGCATCTAAGATCCGCAGTTTTCTTGGGCTAGCAGGATATTACAGGAAGTTCATTCAGGGATTCTCCTCCATTGCCGTTCCACTCACCTCGTTGACCAAGAAGAATGTGAAATTTGTATGGAGCGAGGAGTGTCAGAAGAGCTTCGATACTTTGAAGCAAGCTCTTATCTCAGCACCAGTTTTGGCCATGCCGTCAGGGCCCGGGGAGTTTGTCCTGTATACCGATGCTTTGAAGCTCGGTTTAGGTGCAGTTTTGATGCAGCATGGGAGAGTGATAGCGTATGCTTCTCGACAGCTGAAAATTCACGAGAAGAACTACCCCACCCACGACCTAGAGTTGGCCGCAGTAGTTTTTGCCTTGAAGATTTGGAGGCATTAATTGTATGGAGAGAAGTGCCAGATCTTTACCGACCACAAGAGCCTCAAGTATTTCTTTACGCAGAAGGAGCTGAACATGTGTCAGAGGCGTTGGTTGGAGCTTGTGAAAGACTATGACTGTGATATTAGCTACCACCTGGGTAAAGCTAATGTAGTTGCGGATGCATTGAGCAGAAAAGTCTCAGTGATGGCTCATTTGACGATTCGGAGACCTCTTCAGCTTTAGATGCAGAGGTTTGATCTAGAGTCATATCCTCAAGGTATAGTTCCCCGTCTATCTACCTTGACGATTCAGTCCTCTCTTATGGACCGTATTCGCAGTGGTCAGGCAGCAGATGAGAAGTTGGCCAAGTGGAAGCAGAGAGATGAAGCCAATGGCAGTGTCTTGTATTCAGCCAACGACGGTATAGTGCGATACCGAGACATGATGTGGGTTCCTAAGAGTGATACTATCCGAGCAGATATTCTATCAGAGGCCCACATGTCCCCGTACTCCATTCACCCTGGGAGTACGAAGATGTAAAAAGATCTGCAGCTATTGTATTGGTGGCTTGGGATGAAGAATGATATCAGACGATATGTATCTGAGTGTCTGACTTGCCAGTAAGTGAAGGCGGAGAATCAGAGAGCAGCAGGTTTGCTCAAGCCTCTTCCCATTCCCGAGTGGAAGTGGGAGAATGTTACCATGGACTTTGTGGCTGGATTGCCGAAGCAGTCAGAGGATCAAATGCCATCTGGGTGATTGTAGATCGTCATACCAAATCAGCGCACTTCTTGCCCATTAAGACGACTTTCACCATGATTCAGTATGCAGAGTTGTATATCCGAGAGATAGTCCGACTTCATGGTATTCCAGTTTCTATCGTATCTGACTGAGATCCCAGATTCAATTCCTCTTTTTGGAAGAGTTTGCATTCGACCATGGGTACGAAGTTGCTGTTTAGCACAGCTTTCCATTCGCAGACAGATGGACTGTCAGAGCGAATTATTCAGATTTCGGAGGATCTTCTTCGTGCTTGCGTCATTGATTTCTCAGGGAGTTGGGAGTTGAACTTGCCATTGGTGGAGTTCACCTATAACAACAGCTTCCAGTCGTCTATAGGTATGGCTCCGTATGAAGCACTGTATGGCCGTAAGTGTAGATCTCATGTTCATTGGGATGAAGTAGTAGAGGGAGCAGAATTGGGTCCAGAGATTATTCTGCAGGCTGCCGATGTAGTAGTCAAGATCCGCGATAGGATGAGGACTGCTCAGAGTCGACAGAAAAGCTATGCAGATCAGAGAAGGAGAGACCTAGAGTTTGCTGTTGGCGACCATGTCTTTGTGAAGATAGCACCTATGAAAGGTGTTATGCGATTTGGGAAGAAAGGGAAGCTCAGTCCGAGATTCATTGGACCCTTTGAGATCTTTGACAGAGTTGGAACGCTAGCTTATCGTGTTGCTCTTCCACCGAATCTGGCCGGAGTACACAATGTGTTCCACGTCTCCATGTTGAGAAAGTACATGGCGAATCCTTCGCATGTGCTGAACTTTGAGCCTTTGCAGCTTACTCCGAACCTGTCTAATGAGGAGAGACCAGTGCAGATCCTAGACCGGCAGGAGAAAAAACTTCGGAACAAGTTGGTTAAGCGAGTCAAAGTCAAATGGCTCAACCATTCAGAGGAGGAAGCTACGTGGGAGTCTGAGCCAGAGATGAGGAGTCAGTACCCCGAGTTATTCGGTGAGTTCTAATTTCGAGGACGAAATTTCTTTTAAGGGGGGGAGAGTTGTAGAACCCGTAATTAGACTACGTATAAGCCATGCATAATTCTAGTATTTCAAATTAAATTGACTTCATTGCATGAGTATTTAAATGCTTTCTTAGAAGTTAATTATTTTATTTCAGTAGTTTAAATTTTATTCTTTCAGTTATTTCAGTAATGCCGGACTGGAGTTGGAGTTTAGAGATAAAATTTAAGATTCAGAAAATATTTCCAGAATTTAATTTAGCTAGCTAGTAAGTTAATTTAAGTTAATAAGGAGGTTTAGGGAATTATTTAAGTTCCTTGAGGTGAGTAGGAAATTAATTCATTTAAGTTCCAATAAGTAAGGGTTAAGTCACTAAATTATTTAAAGGATAGGTAAGGCTTTTAAAGGGTATAAATTTACTAGGTAATCAACATTTCCCCTCAATTCTATTCCAAGATTTCGGCCACCCCTTTAGTGCTAGAACATTCCTTGCCAACTCACCACCTTTGACCCTTTCTTTGCATTTAATTAGTAGGATAATTCTTTTATTTTTGGGAGCACCATTTAATTAATAATCAACCATATTCTAACCTAGACTAGCTTGTAAATAATCGGCTACCTCACCCCAACAAACACCAACAAATCATTTGATATCAAACCAAAATTCAAAATTTCAAAAGGTGGAGACTTGGTCTTGATTTGTTCCCTATATCTTGTAACCATTTCCCTCACTCGCTTAACCACCCTTTCCCCTCCCCCATCACCGAATTAGAGAGTATTTCAGAGTCTAAAAAAAAAAACGTGAGAATTCAGTGGGAGATAGGAGAGAAAAATCGAGTAAGAAGAAGGGTAGAAAAGATAGTGCTCCACCTCCTCCACGCCGTATCGTCTTATTTATTCGTTTTTCGTTCAAAACGAAACCAGACATGCATATGTTCTTCCTTGACTCTTCAATGAAGTCCTATTATCATTTATTTTCATTACATGATCATCATTTCTTTGGCAAAAACCGAAATCTACCAAGAATTTTCAGAAAACAAAACCTACAGATTTCGGCCTTCATGATGCAGTTTCACGGGTTCTCTTGTTTTGTTGTTTCAGGTGGATGGTTCGACTCCAGGCTCACTAGGCTACATCTAGAAATGTACTAGGATGCATTAAGACCATGTTGGTCCATTCAAACCAGCCCCATGCATGATAAAATTCGAATTTGACAGCAACTCTTCAATCTTGGTAATTTGAGTTTCGAAAAATGTTGTTGTGCTGTCAAAGGGAATGGATCTGATCATGGCTGTCCTAGGGGCCTATAGCCATGGTTAGATCACTTCCCTAGCATGTCTAAGACGTGACTAAGTTGCCCTTTTGGTGGTTTGGTCCATGGTGAATCGGTTTTCACAAAAATACTCAAGAACAGCCCAGCACCTTTCGGCCCTCCACATTTTACAGCATGTGTATTTCGAAAATGGTGGAATGGTGTGGATCTTGGTTGGCCTATGGCCCTTAGCCATGGTTCATACCATACCACATGATGTCTAGATCGTGCCATGGTCAATAAAATGGCCACTGGAACGACACGAGACAGCAAACAAAGCAAAACACCCCACACGCATGCAAAGGTGCTCTCGGGTGAATCTTTCGAGTTGTTGCTGGAATGGTGCGAATTGTGGCTGGCCTAGGGCCCTTAGCCATGGTTCAAATAATTCCTTGGGATGTTGATAAGAGTCTCTGGTCGGTGGTTCAAGCCCCAATGGCCGGTAGTTTCGAAAACGACACAAGATATGCGATTGCACAGCTGCTGTAATTTGACAGCAAGTGGTGCCACTGTTCTCAGGCGTGTTTCGAGTGCTCGGTTTGCTTTTTAGCCTATAGCATTGGACTGCACAATGCCTCATCGAGTTAGGAAGGTCATGCTTTTGGCCGTTCATGATTCGGATCATTTTTGAGGTCGTACGAGAATTTACGGTGCAATGTGCCAAATTGACTCTCGAAAGAGCGTTTCATGTTTTGGACAAAATTCACCTAGATTTCGACCCTCACCATTTTAGGAGCATTAATTCATCATTTTAAGCGTAATTTAATCATGACTATACGGTTGTTCAGTGTTGGTTCGGGTTGGTTCGGAGTCATGATTAAATACGTAGTCGTTAGGCGCAATTGTCTCAGTTATCGGATTTAATTGCATAGTTTGCCCAAGAAAATCTATTGAAAATTTTTCATAGCATATTTAGGTTGCAGTGAGCCTGGGAGCGATCCAATCCATGTGGTAAAATAATACAAGATATTTCATTATGCCATTTAATTATATTACGTGCATAAAAATAGAAAATACTTATTTTTGAGATTTATGCGATATTGCTTGTGGTCAATTCACTATCATGGGAGCATTATTTTACCCGGTCGCCAGTGACCGATCAGTTCAGTTTGGTACCACCCGATCGCCAGTGACCGGTCAGTTCAATTTGGTACCCCCCGGTAGCCAGTTACCGGTCAGTTCAGTTCAGTGCAGAGGCTACTTACGTAGACCATAATTTCAACAGAAAAAAAAATTATTATAAATTATTTCAGTACAGGGCTCCGAGGAGCAAACATTTTCACTATGATTTTCAGTTCAGTTATGCACGTATTATAATTGCTCATGATAAGTTATTTTCACAGTATGACTCATGACATGATATTTTATCCCATGCAAAAAAAAAAATTTACTATATTATTTACTCGTTACCTACGATATATGCATGTTGAGATTTTAGACTCACTAGACTTGATTGTTGTAGGTACTGATGAGGCTGGGGCCGAGGGCGGGGACCAGTGAGCCAGCTTGGTTCGGCAGTAGTGGCACCCGAGGACCTCATTTACAGCACTTGCCATGTTATGCAAACATTTTTATCAGTTGTTGGATATTCTTAAATTGTTATGTTGCAAACAAATATTTACTTCCGCTGCTATTTTAAACATCAAACTTTATTTATCAATCTATTTTAGGAATGAGGCAAATTTACCTACTTTAAAAGAAAATTTTAAATTTTTCCGCAAATTTTCAAGCATGGATTTTCGGGCTGTTAGACTTCTAGTCTAGTCTAGGAAATAAAAATATATGTAGGTTATATGGTGTAATTCGATTTGGACTATTCGAGCTGTTTCACAAATTAGGTCGAAGCATCGAATCCGCTTCACTCCAAAATAATAAAACGCCGCTCTGCTTTTTGTTTCAATTCTCTTCAACAATGTCTTCCCGATTCCAAGCAGCGGTGCTCGTATCAGCGCCTTGTTATCCGAACGCTGTTGCTTGGTCCGAAGAGAATCTGGTGGCAGTCGCTTCTGGTAGCCTCGTTACGATCCTGGTAATTGTTAACTTTTCAAAGTTTGCTGATTTTAGTATTGAATTGCTTTGTTGCAATTTTACTGATACGATGTATAGCATTTTAGTCTCAACATTGAAATTGCTCAAGTTCAGAAGTATCCTGGCATTCAATCTGTTCTAGCTGAGTTTTTAGTTGATCAAGAATTTTGGGCTGTCAAGTGATTCTGTTAGTGTGAGGATTATGCAGATGACATTATTAACCATGCACTGACATGAACAAGAATCAATGACCACTGATTCTGAGTCCAGTATTCTGTGATCCACCTGATGGGATCTGATCCCATGACTTAGGAAAGACAACTACTAAATCAATTGATTGCATATAATGTAATAATATTTCTGAATAGCATGCTTATTTTTTAGCCGGAGATTTTTGCATTGTTATTGAGTTTTAAACGCCAAATTTATGCTTACATTTTAATCTACCTGATCTTCATAACTGGTCTTGAAGCTGTTTTATGTTGGAGTTCAATACATGGTCTGGTTTGAATTTGATAGAGAATCTTATAGTAGTTGGTCTATATAATTCATATTACCTTACTTTTTATTTGTTTTTTCCAATTAGGATTTAATTTTATACTGTTTGATTTAGCCTTCGAATCACTGGTATATTCTTGTTGTTCACTTGGTTAGAATCCTGCTAAACCTTCTGGAGCTGGATGTTGAGGTGTAATTTCAGTTCTCCCAAGCAAGCCTTTTTCCATTGGTGTCATAAATGCTGGAGGTACGTAGAATCATATTAAAAAATGAATTTCATAGTTTTGAATGAGCTCATTGTATGTATGTATGTACACAATTTGGATGCCATTTGGATTTCTGGGTTTGTGGTTTTACAGTGCAAATGAAAATTAATTTTGAGTTGAGGTTTCAAGTACCTTTTATTTTCTCAGGTCACTGCATTTGATTTTGTTTTCATTTTGTCACAGGGATAGATTTTCTCTCTGGGTGCTTGTTGCCAATGCATGTCTCGCGGGATACACGGCCATGTGTTAGGTCAATTTCCTGGTCTCCTGCAGGTCTTGCTAGCAATGCTGGGTACTGATACCATTACCCCTGATCGAAGTTTTTGTTTGAGTATGCAACGCAAGTTGCCTCCCAGAATTAATTCTACATTTTGCTATGAATCGAGCAGTTGTTTGCTTGCTATTTGCACCACTGGGGGACGCGTCAAACTTTACCGCTTTCCCTTCTGTGATTTTTCGGCTGAATGGATTGAGGTAATAAGTATTTTATAAATGAAGCTTTCAGGGAGTAGTGGTGGCAGGACCAGAATTATGGTTCGAGCTTGCTGTCTCTTCACTTTAATAATCTTCATGAACCAAAAAAAATGGTGAAAATTTTAGCAATGGAATTGTTTCCATTCTTGTGTCTATAGATGCTCTTAATTATGTTCTTACTGTTGGTTCTGTGTTGGCTATGAGCCCATGAGTAGATTCATATTTGTGCTAATGAATAAATTTGTTGTGTTAGTACTGGAGGCTTTGTTTATGTTTGGAGAGGCAATACCTAATCAACATTTCTTTCAAAAAGAATTTCATAGTATTTACGGTTTTGTTGCTTATGCATAATAAATGTCATGAATTTGGAATCTAGTATGTTATCTGTGATTCCTAAATTTAATGTTTGTTTTTCACACATTTCCTAATGTTATAATCTGAAATTTTCTAGGTTATGGACATATCAAAGATGATGTATAATTATCTTTCCAAGATCAATTTCGGAGAGTCTCAAATTATATCTTCAGAAAGTTTAGATGTGAGTTGGTTCTATCTTTCAACTTTTTGCTGATTAGCGTTTCTTGCATATCCCCATATACTTTTCTAGATGAAATATTCTTGATGACATAACAATTAATGATATGAATTCCAACTATTCTTGGGGTTTTTTCTTTATACAGGTGATAGGGAGTCGAGATAATGCAGAATCTGAATGCCCTAACGAGCCACCTGTATCTAGTTTAAGAAAGGAAAGAAAATGAAGGAGACAGAATGAAACTAATGTACTGCACACTACATTCATTATCTGATTTAGTTTTATCATTTTATTCCATGACATGAACCTCCATACTTACTAAATCAGCTTCAATGCAGCTACATGATCTGCTTTCAAGTTGAAAATTTGTCCATTTGATATATGTCATTACATTGAATGTGTTGTTATTTTTATTAGGTTGCTGCAAAAAAACTTGACAAAAAGAAAACAATACATGGGAAATTATTCCCATATCTGTTTCTGAAGGGACACCTCTGAAGATCAAAGAATGCAATGTTCAACTAATAACGGCACAACAATAAGCTTCTCGCAATGCAAGCTGACACCCCTTATTGTGGTTTGGTCACTGATTCTGAGGACATCTGAAGATTGGGTTTCTATTCCTCATAACTCCTCGGGCTGCTGCTCTATTCTTGCTACTGGATTGAAATGTAGACTAATTTCATTCTGGAGAATTGATGCACCAGAGAGTTATTCCATTATTACCCCTGAACTCCCATGTAAAGCATCAAATGGTGGCTTTCTCAAGGCACATGATACATGCATCACATCTATTTGCTGGGCTTTATATGGCTCTGAAATTTCTAAACCTCAACTTTTTTTAGCGACGGGAAGTTCTAATGGGAGGTGAGTAACTAATTAACCTTTTTCTGTTTTCGAAGCCAAAAGTCTAGCTTATTTGCTTGACATGGGTTAGAACTACTGAATTATACACACACATACAAATAAGGATTAACTTTTATTTGATTATAACATTTAATTTTGTGACTTTCCTCTTCTTTTTGTTTTATAGAGTGAAGATTTGGCAGGTGAATATTAAGGAACTGCTGAAGTCATCTGAAACTGTTCATGCTTCATTTTCTCTGCTGAGGGAGGTCAGCATATCCTGCTAAAAGTCTGCTACTTATCCTTTCAAAATTTAGACCAGCTACTTTGATTATATCTTATTTTGGAACTTGTGATTGCTCGTGTAATTAGGTTATTACTGTTGATTCAGCACCTGTCTCCATACTTTCATTTACTGCCCCGTGCAAACACCACTTAATTTGTTCCTGACTATTAGTAAAGGATCCAGATCATTTGAAGTGTGGACCATGAATATGACCAGCCATGAATTTGAAATAATTGGCTGTTATAGTGCGCATGACCACATTGTAAGTTCTCAACACCTTTTTTGGCATATGATTTATCTTGTAAAATAACAATCAGGTCACTGGTTTAGCTTGGGCTTTTGATGGACTCTGCTTGTACAGCTGCAGCCAGGTAATAAATATTGAAGGAAGTTTTTTATTGATATAAATATGAATTTTAGTATTAAGGGAGTGTTAGTTCAACAGATATTAAAAATTAAAAAATCCATGTTAATTGCTTTTGTTATCAAGTAATGCCTCAAGCAGAAAGCCTTGAGGTTGAAAAGCTTGGTAGCCCTCCAGATTATTTGATCAGTTCATGTATTACCGGACAACTCTATGAAAGCGTGGAATTTAGTTGGGAAAGCACTAAGGGAAATACAAATTCCTTCAAATACTCCTGGTTTGAATAGCTCCCCGGATGTATGCATTAATTTTTCATGTTTACTTCTGTTTTAAATTTGCATATTTGTTTCCAATAGAATCTAGATTTTCTCTGCAGGTTCCATATGTATATGATTCTTGCTTTGGTCTGGCAGTATCTCATGGGAGCTTGGCAATTGCTGTGGTATCATATTCCATCCGTCCATTCTTTTATAGTTGGAATGTCCATGAACTTATCCTGAATATTGTACTAGTTTTTCTCTCTTATCAAATTTTAAGTCAAAATAATAAACTCACTCGATGTAGCGATTCAAGATTTGAAGAAAAAATTGAATTCTATTCATAGCATTTTGAGAAAACTATTAGATAACATACCATCCAAAAAAATGATTTTTTACTTCTCTCATATCATGTTTTAGATGAGATTGGTCAATATCTTGCTTCTTGCCCTTTACAAAAATAAAGAAAATTTACTGAAAATTAAAATAAAGAGGAAAATAGAAAGATCGAAATTTCATCTCTCCGGAACAATAGTCATATAATAATACCTAGGAAAAGGAGCTTAGTTGACTGAAATGACTCTAAGCAATGGAATCTCTTGATCCTTTTCTTGTACTTGGTCACCTTTTACCTTATGCTGAATAGATGTCATTGATACCCCTGTACTTAAATCTAGTTCTAAGAAGTTTGGTGTCTGTTATTTGCAGGCTCGAAGATTTGATTCTGATTTATTAAATCCCATGTACCAGGAAAGGTGAACTTTTAAAATTATATTTTCTGGTAACAAATTATGAAATAGCAACTGCCATGTGGATAGATTCTTGCAACAAACAAGCACCCACATTTCTTTAAAAGAAAATTTTGATGATTTAGTCAAAAGCTGAATGGAAGCAATAAGAACTAACCATTCAAATAGTTACCTATGTTTGATTGACCAATAAATGTTATTGTAATTTTACAGAATTCAGAAAGCTGCTATCGAGTTCCTTTGGATTGGAGGGCAGCAATTGGACACTTCCTCCAATATATGTTTTGATATTGATTTCGGATCATTTCCTAGTTTCCCTGAGGTAGAATTAATTTGGTGGGAAAAAAACATATTATGGTCTCTGAGTATGTGTGGGAGTTTCAGTGGGCTTCTGAACATTTGGGATATTGTGGCAGCCCTCGTGTCTTTCAAACAGTCGATACCAAACTATGTAGAGCATATTCTACAGAAATGGTTGACATCTTATTTTGGATCCAATTTTGGCATTTGTACTACGTTCTTGTCTACGACATTTAAAATTTTGCCCACTCTTTCAAACCGTAAGTTTCACCTCATCAATGTAATCATCAGGCATGTTGTGCTTAAAAATGATGAGGTGAGCGAGAGTATAAAACACCAAGACTTGGAAAGATTCAATAGTGCCATAGAGGAACATACAAATGTATGGAAGGAGTTGCAGTTGTGCTGTGAAAATGAACTACGGAGAAGACTTGTTGGTTTATATTTTTCTGCCATTTTAGATCTTCTGTCAGATGTGCCAACAAAGTTTTGCGATGTTTGTTGTTGGCGTCCTGATGAATGGCCACAACTGGAGCACTATATCTCACTTCATGAGAAAATTGTCGAGGATGATTTAAAATTTCTTGCTGCCAAAGTTGGTAAAATTAAGAAGAGGTAATTCATGATGTTCTTATCTTTGTTGAACTTCTTTTGGTTCATTCATGCACACATACATAGAATAGCATCTTAAGATACTGTATCAATCTATTAGCTGAAGGCTGGTTCCATTCTTGCTTTATTAACAGGATAGAGAGTTTTGAATATGAAGAACATTGCAGTTTTGTTCAGCAATTGTGCCATTTGAATAAATAGAATACGCCATTTGTTCGGGAGTGAGGAATGGCAATGGAGTTGATCAAACCCATAAGCTACACCGATGTTCTGTATCTATGCAACTTTGCCCTACTAAATATTCCTGGTTTTGCATGTGTTGTCAAAGACGAGCTTCAAAGTTGGCACCTCTAATTTTTTTCACGATGCCTTTATACCCTTCCAATTTTAAATCTTTTTTCGAATCTTCAGCCTTCAAGAAATCTTTCTCACCATGTTGTCCCTTATGTGGGATACTTCTACAAAGATTACAGCCTGAATATTTACTCTCCCCATCTCCAGTATAACGAAATTCCTCTTTAAAAATTGTCAATGAAAAGTCCGCCCTCTCGACTGAAATCATCAGTCAGCAGCCCCTTACAATCTATGATTTATGACAGGCCTTGTAGAACCCGTAATTCGACAACGTATAAGCCATGCATAATTCTAGTATTTTAAATTAAATTGACTTCATTGCTTGAGTATTTAAATGATTTCTTCGAAGTAAATTATTTTATTTCAGTAGTTTAAATTTTATTCTTTCAGTTATTGCATGAACAATTTCGTTTGAGCATGATTTATTCGTTTATGTCTTGTCTAAGCTTTATATGTTCCAAACATTGATATAATTCAATAAAAATTTGGAAAGCTATTATAAGATATGACCGCTATATGGTAGGATTATAATTGTTATATGACCTCTATATGATGAGATTATAATCATTGTATGGCCTCGTCACTTGAGTATTAACATATAGGGGACATATATTAGTAAAATCGAGGAAATTATTCATGTTCAGGATATGATTATGATACGTTATGTCTTCCGTTAAGAAATGTTACGTTTAGAAAAAATATATGTATTTGTTATATATATCCGAACAATCCCCACTTGCTGAGTGTTTCCCAATTAAGTCACCCTTACCTCTCTCCCTATACAATACCAACAAACAAGTTGATGGAAAAAACATGAGACGTCTGGAGCTGGTGAAGAAGCCACCTTCCAAGAAAGATTATTTTCATATTTCAATTGTCAATTTACGTTTTAAGTTTTACTCTTCTGCACTATTTGATTTCTTTCATGTTGTAAAGACAATGACATATTATTTTATAAACTGGTTTGGTTATATATTGTATTACGAGCATGTTATTTTAAAATTATGTGATTGTTAAAAAACGAATGTGTCTGTACACCTAGTTCTCAAGACATGACATTTAAATGATATTAGAGCCAGCATGATCATAATCTGACTGAGATCCTAATGTACAAAACGTGATAAGATGTCAAATTTTTCCAAAGGACCAGTGCATTCATATCCTTGACAATTATTTTCGAGGTAGTATATTAACCATCAATCAACGACCTAAAATCTAAGTAACCCTCCCATTTTGCACAAAGAAGATCACACCGATTTAAGCATAAATTCTCTAAAATCTCGAGCATGTTGCAACCATTTTCGAACATAATTTTGACAAAGTTTGAGCAAGAAATGGCGACCCAATGTAAGACCATGAGTAACCTCGAACTCGAGATTTAGCAACTTAGAGGGACCTTCACTGGGTTTTTTTAGAAGTTACTATTCTAATAAAAAAATTTACCTGCTTATGTGTTGTTTGATTGTGGTGACATACATTCTTTTATATCTAAGAGGTCCACTAAGAAATTAGGGGTTAAACCTAAAATGCTTGTTAAACCTTTTAGGATAGCAACACCTACTAGTAAGGCTATCGAAACCTTCGAGTTACATCGAGACTATAAAATCAGTAACAATATGCATACGTTCAATGCCGACTCGATTCAACTCTCAATGGTGGATTTTGACATCATTCTGAGAATGGATTGTTTAGCCAAGACTCATGCAATGGTAAATTGTTGGGGTTAGAATGTCAAATTCCAAACCGAGAAGAAATCATATACCATACGCCTCGGTCTCGGGGCGTGACATGTTTGTTTTATAATGAAAGTTCAAGGAATAAAGAAGAAAGCTATGTTTTCATTTCTAAATCAAAAACTAGTACATCGATTAGTGAGTAGTATTCTCCAACTAATTCCGAGATCTTAAACCATGATGACCAACATCCAGCTAGGTATCAAAGAAATTTTCTTTGGAACCCACGATAATATTTTTTTTATCGGATCAGTCAGCTCAGGATCAAAAAATATTTTTGTTGTGTCTCTAAGTTTTAATGTGACAATGTACACATCATCGTCATGTAACGTTGCGTCAACACTTCATTAACACCGTCTGAGAAAAAAACTAACATTGCAAAAAGAAAATAAGAAGAAAGAAACTAAGATAACATGCTTAGATGGAAATTTGACAATTTAGAAGACTAAAATAAAAAATAGACAAATAAATAGGATCATAATTACAATTTCCTAATTAATATTATATATTTGATATGGGTTGTCACTACAAAAAAACGGAAAGCATAGCGACGGTTTTATTAAAACCGTCGCTATTATAGCGATAGTTTTTCTTGAACCTTCGCTATATAGCGACGGTTTTATCAAATTAAGCGATGGTTAAATTAAAACCGTCGCTAGAATAGCGAGGGTTCAAGAAAAACCGTCGCTATAATAGCGACGGTTTTTCATAAATTGTCGCTAATATTGCGACTGTTTGATAAACCCGTCGTTATTTTGTGCGACGGGTTTTTTACCCGTCGCATTTTGCGCAGTCTTATATTCTACCCGTCTTTATTTTGTAGCGACGGTTTTAGGAAACCATCTCTTAATTTGACAAGCGACGGTTTTAATAAAACAGTCGCCGATCTAGATCGGCGACGGTTTTTGCAAAACCGTCGCCATAATAGCAACGGTTATGCAACAACCGTCGCCGATCTAGGTCGGCGACGGCTTTTACCAAAACTGTCGCTATTATCGCGACGGTTTTGGTTGAACCGTTGCTATATAGCGACAGTTTAATTAAAAACCATCGCTATAATTCTATAAATACCGAGGTTCGCAGACATTTTTCGTCTATCTCTAGTAGTAGTTAAACTCTATCAATTTTTCGAAGTTTCGACGGGATAATGGTCAATTTTTTTTAGCTTTATAAAATGTGCCACCAATACCAATCATCAAACTTTCATAATATCAATTATATGACATAAAATAAAATAATATGTATATAATTAAAAATATTATATATTTATAAAATTGGTTCGGTTAGGATTTTTCACCAAAACTTTGAACAAAACCAATTTTTTCGATATGATTAATTTTAAAACCAATATAAATCGATCGAATAAAAACCAAACTAACTATTTGATTTGGCTTTGGTTTCTACTCACCCCTAAATTGGGTAATGCATGAGATTGACTAATGTTTCAACTTCATTTCTTCAATGCTTGTTGCTTCCTCAATATCCATTGTTTTTTCCCTCTAAGAGAGAAATTCCTAAATCCACATAAAAATAAATATTTTTATTTTTTTAATAATATAAAATAGAAGATTTTTTTTAGTCTTCTAGTCTAGTCTAGGAAATACAAATATATGTAGGTTATATGGTGTAGTTAGATTTGAACTATTCGAGCTGTTTCACAAATTAGGTCGAAGCATCGAATCCGCTTCACTCAAAAATAATAAAACGCCGCTCTGCTTTCTGTTTCAATTCTCTTCAACAATGGCTTCCTGCTTCCAAGCAGCGGTGCTCGTATCAGCGCCTTGTTATCCAAACGTTGTTGCTTGGTCCGAAGAGAATCTGGTGGCGGTCGCTTCTGGTAGCCTCGTTACGATCCTGGTAATTGTTAACTTTTCAAAGTTTTCTGATTTTAGTATTGAATTGCTTTGATGCAATTTTACTGATACAATGTATAGCATTTGAGTCTCAACATTGAAATTGCTCAAGTTCAGAAGTATTGTAACGCTCAGACATTCATATGTTTATGATGTAAGTTTATGATTATGATTAAGTTGTTCATTATTCCTTTTATGGTTTATTATGATGATCGTTTGGGATATGTGATGTAATGGTGATGGTTTATGGCTTCAAGTTATGATATGAATGGTAATGAATGATATAGAATGAAACAGAGAATGGATGGGTAGAATAGAAAGTTTATCTTGAGCCAAATAGGTAATGGAAGTGCAGAAACGGTATGAAAAATGTGGTTTTTAGCATAATGTTTTTTATATTGATCCAAATGATGTGAGGCCACTTTCATTAGAAATATATGATATAAGGCTATAACTTTCATGTTTTGAGTTTTGTTCAAATCATTGTGGAAGACAAGCCAAAAGCGCCCCGAAGTGTATCGTGCGTTTCATCGTCCGTACACTGACACATGTTGGGAGATTGAGCATAACTTTTTACTCAGACCTTAAAATGACATGAGGCCAATTGGAGATGAAAGCCAAGACATAGAGCTACAACTTTCATGCGTATCACTTTTCCAAATTATGAAGGTAAAAGGCGTTTCGGAAGTGATCTCTGAGGTGGCTGTGCGCAGAGTGGCGCCCGAGCGGTAAGAAATGACCGCCCGAGCGCCCCTGGTTCTGTTTTTTTTTTGGTGTTTGGCCGAGAGTTCCGCGCTAGGGCGGTAATATATGACCGCCCGGGCGCCATTCAAAGTGTAAATACGTGTTTTGGGTATTTTTAGGCTTAAAATCGGTTGAGACTTCATTTTTCTTCACTTTTCTTCTCTTCTTTTCTCTTCTCCATCGATTCCAAGCTAGGGTTCTTCATCTTCTTCTTATCCTCTCTTTATATCAAGTAATTAATCTTCAATCCGGAGTTGGAACTTCACCTTTTTAGTGAAAGGAGCTAAGGTAAGGTGTTTTGCTTCTTGTTCTTGAGTTTTTGTAGATGGTGAAGTTGGGGATTGGTAGTTGTGATTGATATATTGGATTAAATGATTATTCAAGGTTATTATTTGGATGTTGATGATTAGTTGTTGGGTTTATTGTTGTAGGATCATCGTCAAGGTTTAAGAAACCAATTGCTCCAAGTGTAGTAAGTGGGATTATTTCTTGAATGCATCACATGATCCTATATGTATGTGTTTTGATGATTTTATGATGTTAACTCCTTTCAAATTCCATTCATGATATTTATATGTAATTATGTATATATGGTAGTGCAATTATATACATTTTTGAAGGAAATGAGTTAAACTTTAAATGATGCCTCTAATGTGTTCGATAAATTGCTTGAAAGAAGTTTTATATGATTGAATGAATGGATTGATAGTGATAGTAGCGGTGTAAAGGCTCGTATTTCGTATTCATAATTTTGCGGAATTATTAAAATTTTTCTAAATAAATAATTAACTTGCCACGATTATAAAATAAACATGTAATTAAAGTTTAACTTTAAAATAACAGCGGAAGTAAATATTGTTTTCAAACAACAATTTTAAAAATAATCCAACGTATTAAAAACTGAGTTTAACATAAAAGTGCATAAACTAAAACATGAGGTCCTCGGGTTTACTACTGCTGTCCCAAGATCGCTCACTGGTTCCCGCCCGTGGTCTCGGCCTCATCAATACCTACAACAATCAATTCTCGTGAGTCTAAAGAATCAACATATATATATCGTGAATAACAAATAAATATATCTTAAAATCGCATGCAACTTAAAAATAAAGTATCGTAAAGCGTACGGTGAAAATCGTATCATGAATAATTATAACTACGTGCATATCTGAAAATCATACATAAAAGCTTTGCTTCATAGAGCTCTGTCATAACATATCATAATTTTCTGTAGAGATACTGTTTCTAAGCTAGTGGCCCATAACATAACGTGAGCGCCTGATCAGACTAAACCACAGTATACTGGGCGGTAGAGATCAATCACAGCCCTTGGATAGATGTCCGTACCCATACATAATCGTAAACCGTCGTAAGTCACCGGGTGGAGAGGTCCTCGGTTGCGCCTACCAACTTCCAAACCCATAAGCATAAGGTGGCCACAAGACATATAGCATATATCTCAAAAATAAACATTTTATATTTTATGCACGTAATATAATTATAAATTTATTTTTACCGGATGAGTTGGATCACTCCCAGGCTTGCTGCGACTTAGTTCTAATATGTGACACATGCAAATAATAATATCTTGAATTAAACTTGACAACTAAACCAAGAACGAGACAATTAGGACCAACAACTTGATTTTTTATCATGGCTTCGTATCAACCCGAACCAACATTAAACCGACATTTAACCATGATTAAAAATACCCTAAACATACTGAAAAATATGCATAAGAACTGGAAAAAGAGAAAATAGGTGAAAGGAATCCAAAAACATAAAACACTCTTTCGAGAGTCATTTTGTCACCTTTCACCGTAAATTCTCGTATGACCTCTAAACTCGACCAAATCACAAACGGCCAAAAACATGACCTTTCTAACTCATTGAGGTATTGTCCAGTCCATGTCCGTGGGCTGAAGGCCAACCAAGTACTCCAACCACCCCAAAAACCGAAACCATAGCTGCTGTCAAATTTCAGTAGTAACAGTTTGTGTCTTTTGTAGTGTAATTCCTGAATTTTATGACTATGGGCTTGAACCACCACCCAAGGACTCTTACCAACATCCTAAGGCATGGCTTGGACCATGGCTAAGGGCTAAAAGCCAACCATAACCCAAGCAAACACCTAGAACCACCACAACAAATCAGCCGAGAATACCCCCTTGCAGTGTAGTGTTTTATGTTGACATGTTTTACTGTCTTGTCTCGTTCCAAGGGCCATTTGATCGACCATGGCTCGATCTAGACAAGATGGAGTCTTGTATGAACCATGGATATTGGCTAGAAGCCAACCATAATCCAAACAACACTCAAGAAACCGAAACATTACTCATACCAAATCAGAATTTTTTTAAACCGATGGACCTTGAGATGTTTATGAAAAACTCTGAAGGATCCGTGAACCAAGCTTGGGGAGGACACCTTGGTCACGTCCTAGACATGATAAATAAGGGTTCTAACCGTGGCTACAGCCCCTAGGACAGCCAGGTTTCGAACACACCCCCCAGGCAACCAACAACAAAATCGTGAGTCAATTCTGTAGTGTCTTTTAAATCTTGCTGTCATGCTTTTATTTGGAGTGTATGGACTGAAACCAATGGACAAACAACACCCTAACACACTATAATTCATGCCTAAATGCAGCCATGAGTGCCTGGGACCGAGCAACCTCCTGAAATCCACAAGAAAACAACTCAAACAGAACATAAACCAAGGCCGAGAAAGTTGTGCAGTTTTTTTCAGAAATGTTGCTGTCAAAAATTCGTTTTGCCTCTTAAATCTTGAACATATAATGTTTTAAAATATCTATAGAACTTGATTGAAGAGCAAAGAAACAACATATACATGCCTGGAATTTGTTTTGAAGAAAAACAAATCAATACGACGCGACGGAGCCGAGTTGGATTTCTTCTTCTCGTTTCTGCTGTTGTTCACGATTTCAGCTGCTATTTTCTGATGTATTTTCGAGCATATGAGTGTAGGAAAGGTAAGGGATGAAGGTGAATGATATAGGAGATGTTAAGTGAGTCTTGAATTGCATTTAGTTAGGAGTTACAAGTGGGAACTTGAAATATTTCTTCACCCTTGCCATAGCTGTTCTTATTTATTCATTCTTGCTGCTATTCACGATCTCATTAGCTTATTTCTGATATTTTCCAAAGGAGAGAGTGTGGATCTGCTAGATAATGAATATGAGTGTTATTAGGGGTGTTAAAGGTGCATTAAGGTGGGAGGTTACAAGTGAAGAAATTTTGAATGGGTTTTGAAATGATCTTTCTTCCCTACTGTCGAAGCTTCTTTCCTTTCTATTCCTACTGCCCGTTGGTTTGTTATGGTAATGGTTTGATTAGAAATAAGGTGTATTATAGTATTTAAATTTACCAATAACTTTTTGAATTAAAGGTGAGTAATGGTATTCATTTTAAAGGCCAGTGAGGTGACAAGAATGAATTTACTACTCTTTTGAATTGTCTAAACCAATTTTATTACTCATTTGCATGGTATATTATTATTTAAAATTTGTATTTTAAATTCTTAAGATTTTAAATACTCATTGTATATTTTAGTGAATTAACACATTAAGTTAAATTAAACTCTTGCATGACTTTGCATGGATTCAACTTTAAGTATTTAAGTACTATATTTAATTTCTTGCATATATTATACCTAGATTAATTCATCCTGAATTGTTTACACATTTTACTTAAACTTTAATTAAATATTGAACCTAATAGAATTTATTTAATAATTTGACTCCCATTAATTTAATAAATCCTAAAACATTCTTTTTCTTCAAATTAAATTATTAAATTTAGGAATATTTTTCTTATTATTAATCTTATTTCTAATTTCAAACTCCGGTCCGACCTCGCGTATTTATCCTGAAAAGATAAACTAACATCTACTTTTAAAATAAATAATCATGACTTAAAATTATAAAAATGAATTAACACTTCATATTTTCATAAAATTCATTTTTTTATTTAATTAATAGAAATTATGCATGGCTTATCCGTAATCTGATTTTCGGGTTCTACAAGCGGTGTTGCCTCTGGCAATTCTAAATCCGCAATGTAATTGGCCAATTAACGATGAAAACATGTGCTCTCTTATAAGATGCATTTTATGCAGAGGTACATGTCCTTCCTATAAGATTCGTTTTTACGAAGAGGGTTAGCTATGAATGAACTATCTTATAAGAACTATCAATTCTTCAGTTAATCAATGAAATGAATATCATCCTTATGTATTGTTGTATTATGATTCTTTACAGATGATATTAAATGATGTTTCGACGTTTATGATCTGATGAGGTTAATGTTTTCACCAAAATGAAATTGAGGCTCTATACATTTTATGTTTTACAAATAAAATGATATATATGTATCTTGTTAGTATTGATTCCATTTGCTGAGTTTTATACTCATTCCAGTTATGTTCATGTGATGTAGGCACAGGTAAGAAAGACTGATCATGCTTGAGTTGTCGAAGCGACAGAAGGGAATATGCCAAAGCTTTGGAGATAATGTTGGATGCTATTGTTTTTTATGTGTCAAGCTTTTGGTTATTTTCGAAAACATTGAAAATCTTGTTTTCCCTTTTGAAATAGAAATATGTGTAGATACTATGTTAACTGGTATATGATGTATATGAAAATCTTTTGCGTGCGTTTTATGTGTTGCTTGAGACAGGTGGCATGTCCTAATTGCAGGGAGATGCTACCCGAATTTTTTTAAATTACACCTTTTCTCCAAATTATATTTTAAAGCTTCCGCACTTATTATGTATTTTAGTCACGAGTGTTACAAGTATCCTGGCATTCAATATGTTCTAGCTGAGTTTTTAGTTGATCAAGAATTTTGGGCTGTCAAGTGATTCTGTTAGTGTGAGGATTATGCAGATGACATTATTAACCATGCACTGACATGAACAAGAATCAATGACCACTGATTCTGAGTCCACAATTCTGTGATCCACCTAATGGGATCTGATCCCATGACTTAGGAAAGACAACTACTAAATCAATTGATTGCATATAATGTAATAATATTTCTGAATAGCATGCTTATTTTTTAGCCGAAGATTTTTTCATTGTTGTTGAATTTTAAACGCCAAATTTATGCTTACATTTTAAACTACCTGATCTTCATAACTGGTCTGGAAGCTGTTTTATGTTGGAGTTCAATACAAGGTCTGATTTGAATTTGATAGAGAATCTTATAGTAGTTGGTCTATATAATTCATATTACCTTACTTTTTATTTGTTTTTTCAAATTAGGATTTAATTTTATACTGTTTGATTTATCCTTCGAATTACTGGTATATGCTTGTTGTTCACTTGGTTAGAATCCTGCTAAACCTTCTGGAGCTGGATGTCGATGTGTAATTTCTGTTCTCCCAAGAAAGCCTTTTTCCATTGGTGTCATAAATGCTGGAGGTACGTAGAATCATATTAAAAAATGAATTTCATAGTTTTGAATGAGCTCATTGTATGTATGTATGTACACAATTTGGATGCCATTTGGATTTCTGGATTTGTGGTTTTACAGTGCAAATGAAAAATAATTTTGAGTTGAGGTTTCAAGTACTTTTTATTTTCTCAGGTCACTCACTGCATTTGATTTTGTTTTCATTTTGTCAAAGGGATAGATTTTCTCTCTGGGTGCTTGTTGCCAATGCATGTGTCACGGGATACACGGCCATGTGTTAGGTCAATTTCCCGGTCTCCTGCAGGTCTTGCTAGCAATGCTGGGTACTGATACCATTACCCCTGATCGAAGTTTTTGTTTGAGTATGCAACGCAAGTTGCCTCCTTGAATTAATTCTACATTTTGCTATGAATCGTGCAGTTGTTTGCTTGCTGTTTGCACCACTGGTGGACGCGTCAAACTTTACCGCTTTCCCTTCGGTGATTTTTCGGCTGAATGGATTGAGGTATTAAGTATTTTATAAATGAAGCTGTAGAGCCCAAAATCAGTACAAGTAAAACATATGCATTTATTTAAATTGTTAAAATATTTATTTAAATTTAAAAGGATTGTTGATATGCATGATTTAGGAAATGACATTATTTTAATTAAATATGTTATTTGATGCACGTTAAAATATTTTCTCGAGTTTAGGTTTCAGGCGAATATTCGATGTGGAATCAAAGGGAAAGAGACCGGCGACGATTTTGACAATTTTAAAATGTGGTATTTTATTTTAAGTTAGGATTGGAGTATTTTAATTGATTTATGAAGTTTTAATATTTTTAAAGCCTAATTTAAATATTAGGTTATTACAGGATTTTAAACTTTTAAAAGTTTATCACTTATGTATTTTATATTTTTTTTTTTGGGATTTTTAGTAAAATAATAGTGAATTAGTATTTTCATTAGCTTGTTAAATAAGTTATTAAGTCAAACTTTTCTTAACTATCACACACCCACACGTTTCTCTTACCTTTTTGACAATAGACACCACACACACACCTTCAAATATGCACATCCACACACTTTCATTATAAACAAAACACACACGTTTCTTTTGTTGAATAAGCCAAGGGTTTTTGAGGCGATTTATTTTCAGCAGCCACCATCCCCTTTCTCTACGAATTCTCAGCAGATTTTCGGTCATTTTTATTCAAGAAATCGAACAGCAAACGTCAACCGATCGTTCCCCGTATTTCACCGCACCGGTATTCGTCATCTTCAGTCGTTTTAAAGATCAAAGGCACGTATAATATCTCTTTTCTGTATCGATCATGTCATATTATGCTTGTGTTGTTATTTATGCTTAAAATCATGTGTATGATGAGTAGAAGTTCGAGAAAATACATTGGGATAGCTTTTGAAACGATTTTTTTGATATACAATTTTGGTTTTTACTGTTCTGGTGAAAACTGCGAAATTTTGGTTCATATTTTGAGAAAACTTTAAACAATAAAAACGTAGAACTTTTCGATACTTTCAATTTGATATAAAATTCGAGTTATTTGGATAAAAATTGAGTGAGTTATGGTGTTTTTCGTGGGACTGCTCAAACTGCGTTTTTCAGAAAATTATGTATTGATGTGTTCTTGAGAATTTCTTGTTGCAGGCTTCGTTGGGAAATCGTTGGAGGTTTCTTGCTGTTTTTAAAAGTGTCCATTGGTTTGATCATGTAAATTTTGAGGTGTTGTTTTGGGGTGATTAAGTTGTGCATGCATTAAAAGTCATAGGGAACTCATGTGCAGGATTTTGGGGAATGAACTAGCACAGGCTAGCGCCGCAGCGCTGCAGCGCTGCCAATACGTGCCAGGCAGCGCCGCAGCGCTGCTGGCACGCACCAGGCAGCGCCCCTGCCCTGCAGGGCAGCGCCTAGGCGCCAGTTTGGCGTTGCAACGCTGAACGGCAGCGCCTAGTGCAGATTTTTGACTTCAAAACTAGTTTTCTTGCTTCTTTTGAGTACTATTAAATCTTTATATCCTAGTATACTAAAAAAATTAATTTAGATATCATGAAGTTTGATTTGGGATCTTGGAGCTATGTTTTAAGAAAGGTTTGTACCATCTTTTGTGTGGGAAAATTCATACTTCTTGGCAAGATCGACTTGGGGGTTGAGTCGGGGGTTAGCATGCGGTTTATCATGGTCAAGTCCTTAAGGGATCGATTAACTGGATGGAAAGTGTTTAGAAGGGGGGTTGAATAAACACTTCACTGATTTTAATAAAATCTTCGAAGATAGAGTTCAGTTTTGTTACAAACTGACTCTAGGTATCTTGCCGGTCAATAATAATCAATTAAACTGATGAAACAGTTGCGTAATAAACACTGAATAATAGATAGAATATCTAACTGAAAGGTATAACTGAAATAATACCAAAGTATGACTGAAATAAAAGAACACAGATTGTTTCTGGATGTTCGGAGACTTGAATAACTCCTACGTCACCCCTTCTATCACTGAGATAGGATATTCACTAAAAGACTTTGATCAAATACAATGAAATGCACTGACCCACTTCAGTATGGAATTATCAATTGTCAAAACTGAAACTCTTAGTATACAACACTTTCTACAGATCGTAACTGATCTTAGCACAACTTATGAAATCTATCAAAGATTACAGAGTGCTTTACAAGCTCAATAATGTAGCCTTGAATGCTACTGATGAAACTGATAAGCGTGAGCTTTGGATTACTGAACGTGAGTAAATGTTTCAACAGAGTAACAGCAAGTAGAATAATAAATGAATCGTTTTTTTTCTCAGCTGCTCTCTCTGCTATTTATAGGCTTCCCTTTCAACGGTAACATTAACTGCTTGTTTGAATATTATATCCGTTGAATTTCTACGTCAATATTCTCTGACAGTCGTACACTGCAAATTCTGATATGCGGCGTTCCACTACTGTTGCAGTTTAGCCTGTACTATTTGTCGGTTGTCGCAATCAATTGATGACGTGTTCAGCTGAAAGTTTACCTGCTGAACGTTGGCTAAGCCACTAACTTTGCTGAAAGTATAGTTAGTTCAGTTGTGTTTCCGAGGTGCAAATATTCAGTTGCTTGGTTCAGTTTGTACGGTCAGTTGATTATTTTTGTCGAACTCCGGAATATAGTTTCCAACAATTTCCCCTTTTATGGTGTTTGACAAAACTGAGTAATTTGCGAACTGAATAACAGAACTGAACTTAGTGGATAAAATAAGATCTGAACAAATGAGTTAAATTTTTCACAGAAAAATACAAGCTGATTATGGTTTCAAGCTGATTATGGTTTCATCTGCCTTTCTAGAATTTCCTTAATCTCTTCCATTTTTTTGTCAAACAATCCCATCTTCAAAGATAATTTCTGGACTTCAACTGAGAGAATTGAGACTGAAGAAGAAATGTTCTGAATAGCAGTGCTCATTGCAAGTTGTAGCGAATCAACCTTTCTGGAGACGAGCGTCTCCACACTGTCAATACGTTTGTTGATCGATTCTTGAGTAGTAGAGAGACTTAATTCTATCCCCTTGTTCTTCTGAATATTTCCAACTGCAGATGAAAGAGAGAGAATAGCAGACTGAATTTTATCCAGTTTTTCTTTGTTGAATATGTTAGAGTAATCCAACTTTAGATCATGAGATAACTGAGTATTCTGAATCTTCGTCATGGCAGAACGCATCTCATGCAAGTTATGCTGCATATTTTGAATATCTTCCAGTACAAGATCAATCTCTGATTTGGAGTAAGGGTGAGAAGGTTCTGGCTCCGTTGTGGGTTGATCAAAAGGAATTAAAGCCTGTTCAGTTTACTCTTGTTCAGCAGTAGTTGGAATTTGAATTTCGGAAGCAGCAATTTCTATTTGCTCTGTGGTTGGTGAAGTAGGATTCTGAAGAACAGATAAGTCATCTGATTGAACGATTGATTCAGATGGCACATGAACTGGTGCTTCTAAAGGTTTTTCTAGGGGAGCAACTGGCACATCAGTTTGAGAAATTTGTTCAGCAGGCATATCTGGCTGAACTGGTGCATCTGTGAAGGTAGAATCCTTGGAATGTATTTGATCAACAGAGTGATCAACTGTTTCAGAAATGGGTTCATCCAATTTGGATTCTTGCACCACTGCTTGTATGATTTCTTCGATGTTTGCAAAAGATAGCTCAGCCTCAGTATACATCTGCTGTTCATCATGTGGCAAATCCTGAATTGGCTTTTCAGTTGAGGTGACATCCTGTTCAGGGGATTTCTCTTGTTGTTGAGATTCTGGTGCTACAACCTCTTCATCCTTGTCATCTTCTGAAATTCCTTCATAAAGGACTAGCTCTTGATTCATTTCCCAAAACTTGATCTCACCTTGTATACCTATGAGATTTGTATCCAGTTGAGTGATTACTTCTCTATCAGCATAGGCAGTTGGGCTTGTAGGGACATAATTGGCCTTCAATTTATCAAGAATTTGTGCCAACTTTTTGACCCTTATTTCATCGAAAAAATATGTTTTTCTATCCAACGCCTGAGCAATTGATGCAGCTTTGACAGTTCTGAGAACAACTTCTTCCAACTTAACAAATGTGTTCAGTTGGGACTTTCTTTTGAGCCTTTTAGCAAAAACTTCAGTTCTGAAAGCTGTCCAGGCATCGTAAGTCTGAATTTTTTATGCTGCGAAGTTGTTGACCTGTTCCCAGACAAGATCAATATGAGTTTGAATAGGATTGGATGGTCTGGGCTCTTCCATCAGTTTGCCCTTGCCTTTGTCTGAACTGAGTATGTGTGGAATTTCTAATCCAGTTCGAGTAGAATCCACTCTTTCAATAATTATTAATCAATAAGCAAAGAAATAAAAAAACACAAAGACAACGAACTGAAAAAACTAACTGCTTGGAATGAACTGGCATCAGTTAAAAGTCATGCAGAAGAGTAACTAACTGATGAATCAGTAAGTATTAAAAGGACTAACAGGATGAAATAATAACTGAGTTAATAAAGAAAATTGATTAGGATAAGTCAATTAAACCAAATATATTGCGAAAATGAGAAAACTTAGTCTCGCCCAATGATTTGGTGAAGATGTCTGCTGCCTGCTGCTCAGTTGAAACGTATTCTAATCTGATGTTCTTCTTTAAGATATGATCTCTGATGAAGTGATGTCTGACATCTATGTGCTTGGTTCTGGAGTGAAGAACTGGATTATATGTAATGGCGATTGTGCTTGTGTTGTCACAAAATATGGGAGATTCCTTTGCATCGACACCATAATCTTTTAGTTGTTGCTGAATCCAGAGCAGTTGAGTACAACAGCTTCCAGCAGCAAGATATTCTGCTTCAGTTGTGGAAGTTGCTATGGATGTTTGCTTCTTACTGAACCAAGAGATCAGTCTGTCTCCTAGAAACTGACATGATCCACTTGTACTCTTTCGATCAAGCTTGCATCCTGCATAATCTGCATCTGAATAACCAACTAAATTGAAAGATGAGTTTTTAGGATACCATAATCCAGTATTTTGTGTGCCTTTAAGATATTTCAGGATACGCTTGGCAGCTGAAAAGTGTGAAAGCTTAGGATTTGCTTGAAATCTTGCACACATACATACAGCAAACACAATATCAGGATGACTAGCAGTTAGGTACAATAATGAACCTATTAAACTTCTGTAAAGCGTCGTCTCAACTGATGTTCCCCCTTGATCAGTGTCTAATTTAACTGATGAGCTCATGGGGGTGCTTGCAGCTGAACATGATTCCAAACCAAACTTTTTCAGCAGTTCCTTTGTATATTTGGTTTGGCTGATAAAAGTTCCTGAATCCAGTTGCTTCACTTGTAAACCGAGAAAGAATGTCAGTTCACCCATCATACTCATTTCGAATTTATCCTGCATCAGCTTAGCAAATTTCTCGCATAATTTGGGGTTAGTTGACCCAAATATAATATCATCAACATAAATTTGAACAAGTAAAATATGATCATTCTTCGAAAATTTGAACAATGTCTTATCAACTGATCCAACCGAAAAATTTTGATCAATTAGAAATTTTGAAAGAGTTTCGTACCAAGCTCTTGGAGCTTGTTTAAGACCATATAAGGCTTTGTTCAAATGATAGACATAATCAGGAAAGAGATGATTGATAAAACCTGGAGGTTGTTCAACATAGACTTCTTCCTGCAACTGTCCATTCAGAAGTGCACTCTTTACATCCATCTGGTATACTTTGAAGTTCTTGAATGATGCGTTGGCAAGGAATATTCTTATAGCTTCCAGTCTTGCAACTGGTGCATATGTCTCGTCATAATCAATTCCTTCTTTCTGCCTGTACCCTTGTGCAACTAGTCGTGCTTTGTTGCGCACAACTGAACCATCTTCGTTCTGTTTGTTCCTGTACACCCACTTTGTACCTATAACAGTTTTTAAAATTGGTCTTGGAACTAAGTTCCAGACGTTGTTATGGACAAACTGATTTAGCTCCTCTTGCATTGCATTTATCCAGTTTGGATCAGCAAGAGCTTCATCAGTTTTCTTTTGTTCCAATTGAGATACGAAAGCTGAATGAATAAATAGATTGAGCATCTGATTTCTTGTCCTTACTGGATCAGATGGATTACCTATTACCAATTCTGGAGGATGTGATTTCTTCTATCTGAGTTCAGCGTTTGTTAAATCTATATCAGCAACTGCTTCTGTAGGCAACTGATTGTTTTCAGTTTCAGTTTGAGCTGTTTCAGTTGGTAACTGAATATCATTTGTTTGCTCCACTAACGGATTATCAAGATTAACTTCCAGTTCAACAGATTGATCTAATATCTCTGGGTGTTTGGAGGTTGCTTTGATTTAAATGAATATTTCCTTCATCATCATCATCCTCCAAACTGATATCTGTAAATCTGTTAGCTAGCTCAACTGTATCAGTTGGCTTAATAGTTAGTGCAGATTCATCAAACACAACATGGATAGATTCCTCAACGTTCAAAGTATTTTTGTTGAAGACTCTATAAGCTTTACTCACTGATGAATAACCAAGAAATATTCCTTCTGCAGATTTGGCATCAAATGTTTTTAAAAATGTTTACCATTGTCGAGTATAAAACATCTGCATCCGAATATTTTAAAGTAAGAAACCACACTCTTTCTTCCATGCCAGATCTCATAAGGTGTTTTCATATGATTCTTATTAATCATTGATCTGTTTTGAGTGTAACACACAGTGTTCACTGCTTCTGCCCAAAATCATTGAGAGATACCAGAATCAGCAAGCATTGTTCTAGCAGCTTCTTTGAGGGTCCTGTTTCTCCTTTCAGCTACACCATTTTGCTGGGGAGTTCTAGCTGCTGAGAGCTCATGCCTGATTCCGGTATTCTCTAAATAATTTGAAATAATTTGATTGATGAATTCAGTTCCTCGATTGGATCCGATCCTATCAATTCCAACTGATTTTTCATTTGATAATCTTTTGAAAAGCTTAATCAGTTGAGCAGCAGTTTGGTCTTTGGATTTGAGAAATATAACCCAAGTAAATCTTGAAAAATCTTCTACAACCACCAAGGTGTATTTCATTCCCCCTAAGCTCATGACTGGTATTGGACCAAACAGATCCATATGTAACAGCTCTAAGCATCGGGAGAAAGATTTACGACCCTTGTTCTTAAAAGAAGATTTGATTTGTTTACCAAACTGACATGCTGAGCAAATTTTATCTTTGGTAAAATCTATTTTGGGCAGTCCAGTAACAAGATCGTGGTTACTCAAATTTGCAATAGATTTGAAATTCAAGTGGTTTAACCTCTTATGCCACAACCAGTTTTTAGAAGATTTTGAAGCAATAAAGCATACCGGTGCATAAGATTGATCATTCCAACTGACTTTGTAAGTGTTTCCACATCTTTTGCCAGTTAGAGTAATCTCATCAGTAGAGCTTTTGACTGAACACAAGTGTTTGTCAAATAGAACTGAAAATCCATTATGGCATAACTGACTGATGCTGATCAGGTTATAATTAAGATTCTCAACTAGTAAGACATCATTGATGATAAAGTTACCATGGATAAGCTTACCCTTACCCACAGTTTTACCTTTGGAGTTTTCTCCAAAACTGATGTTTGGACCAGCGCACTTGATCAGTTGGGATAGTAAGTTTGCATCACCTGTCATATGTCTTGAACATCCACTGTCTAAATACCATACTGATTCTTTGCTAGTAACTGTTACCTGCATTCACACACAATGTATAACTATGGTACCCATATCTATTTGAGTCCTGAACGGATTAGCCCCTTAGGAATCCAGATCTGGATTAGTCTAACTGACTGTCCAGTTACCGTATTCCAAATATTTTTTCTCGACTTGTGTGTGCCTTGTGTGTAGTGTGTTGGTGAAACAACATGTGATTTTGCTATGTTCAACTGATTGTTCAACTGATATCTCTTCTGAACTGGCTTACTATTGTAGTAATTGGAATAGCCCCTTGAATGATTTTCTGAAAATCTTTTTCATGACTGACTACGAGAGTCAGTTGAAGTATTTGGCTATAACCAATACCATGTCTATTAGCCCAGTTGTTTTTCCTTTCAGTTGGCTGTTCAATCAGTTTACTTGGCTCGATTTGTTCTTGTACCATGACTGATTTAACAAAGTGAATATATTTCCCTTTGTTCGTATTCAGTTGTGGCTGAGTATCATTGGATGACATCTCATTTTGACTGTTGTACCCTAAACTAGTTTTATCACTAACTGATTTCTGAGAGTTTTGAATTTCAGTCAAAGCATCAGATGATTTGTTCCATGCCTAAATAAGCTCAGTATGCTTTGAATTTTCCAGCATCAACTTTTGAATCATTAACTGATTTCTGCTCTTTTCAGTGTTAAGCTCAGCAATCTCCCTTCTTAGACTCAACATCTCAACTGATTCATCAGTTGTTGTCTTGTTGTCTATGGGATCAAGTTGCTTTGCTTTGGCTTTTTCAACCGATAAAGCAAGTTTTTGATACTCATTAACCATGTCATGAAGAGCTGAAATGAGTTCATCTCTTGTGAAATCAGTAGAGCTAAAATCAAATACCTGCTGACTGTTGGACTCCACCTCTATGTCATCAGCCATCAGACATTTACTTCTTCTTCTTCATCACTGGAACTGTATGAGATTTCTGGTTCTGACTCTTCGCTGTCAGATTCTGCCCATCTATCTTTGCTTTATTCAGCTAAAAGTACCTCATGTTTCTTTTTGTAAGGCTTCTTTTCATCCTTAGATCTCCTTTTGTGCTCATAGGGTTTCTTATTTCTTTCAGTTGAAGCTTGACTGTCCTTCTTAGGTTTGGGACAGTCAGCAATGAAATGTCCTGGTTTACCACAGTTGTAACATGCACTTGATTCTTCTCTGGAGTTGTTTCTCTGATAGTGCTTTTGGAGGTTCCCTTGATTTTTCCTCATGAACCTTCCAAACTTCTTGACAAACAATGACATGGAATCATTGCTCAGTTGATCGGCAGCTTTTTCAACTGAACCAGTTGGTTCTATTCTTACAGCGGCTGATGCAGTAGTGGCTGCTGGTGTAGAGGGTTCTCCTTCCCGAGTTTGCAGCTCAAACTCATAAGTTTAGATCAGCAAATAGATCATGAAGCTCAACTTTGTTTAAGTTTTTGGACTCCCTCATTTCCATAGTTTAGACATCCCATTCTTTGGGAAGACCCCTGATTACTTTCAATGCCACCTCTTTGTTTGTATACACTTTTCCAAGTGCATTTAGCTCATTTATGATGCAGCTAGTTCTTTCATCATATTCATGCATCTTTTCTCCAGCTTTCATCTTGATGTTGTCAAACTTCTGCACAGCAACAGAAAGTTTGTTTTCCTTGGTTTGTTCATTTCCTTCGCACAGCTGGATCAACTTCTCCCAAATCTCTTTGGTTGTCTTGCACATCTTGATTTTACTGAACGTTACTTTGTCCAATGTTTTATACAATATATCCTTTGCTACATTGTAAAGATTCTCTTTTCTCTTATCCTCAGCAGTCCACTCATCTCTAGGTTTTTCAATTCTATGAGGTGCCCCGTCAGTGATTGCGACTGCTGTGTTTGCTTTGACAATTTTCATTGGTCCGTCAGTTATGACGTACCACATGTCATCGTCTTGTGCAGCTAAGTGAGCCTGCATCCTAATTTTCCAGTCATCAAAATCTTCCCTGGAAAATATAGGGATCTTGTTGAATGAAGACATAGTGAATCAGTTTGAATGTAGATATTCTTTGACAAGATAGAACCGCTCTGATACCACTTGAAAGGATCGATTAACTGGATGGAAAGTGTTTAGAAGGGGGGGTTGAATAAACACTTCACTGATTTTAATAAAATCTTCGAAGATAGAGTTCAGTTTTGTTAGAAACTGACTCTAGGTATCTTGTCGGTCAATAATAATCAGTTAAACTGATGAAACAGTTGCGGAATAAACACTAAATAATAGATAGAATATCTAACTGAAAGGTATAACTGAAATAATACCAAAGTATGACTGAAATAAAAGAACACAGATTGTTTCTGGATGTTCGGAGACTTGAATAACTCCTACGTCACCCCTTCTATCACTTAGATAGGATATTCACTAAAAGGCTTTGATCAAATACAATGAAATGCACTGACCCACTTCAGTATGGATTTATCAATTGCCAAAACTGAAACTCTTAGTATACAACACTTTCTACAGATCGTAACTGATCTTAGCACAGCTTATGAAATCTATCAAAGATTACAGAGTGCTTTACAAGCTCAATAATGTAGCCTTGAATGCTACTGATGAAACTGATAAGCGTGAGCTTTGGAGTACTGAACGTGAGTAAATGTTTCAGCAGAGTAACAGCAAGTAGAATAATAGATGAATCGTTGTTTTTCTCAGCTGTTCTCTCTGTTATTTATAGGCTTCCCTTTCAACGGTAACATTAACTGCTTGTTTGAATATTATATCCGTTGAATTGCCACGTCAATATTCTCCGACAGTCGTACACTGCAAATTCTGATATGCGGCGTTCCACTACTGTTGCAGTTTAGCCTGTACTATTTGTCGGTTGTCGCAATCAATTGATGACGTGTTCAGCTGAAAGTTTACCTGCTGAACGTTGGCTAAGCCACTAACTTTGCTGAAAGTATAGTTAGTTCAGTTGTGTTTCCGAGGTGCAAATATTCAGTTGCTTGGTTCAGTTTGTACGGTCAGTTGATTATTTTTGTCAAACTCCGGAACATAGTTTCCAACAAGTCCCGAGCATTTCTAGAAGGTCATAAGTTAGTTAGTCAATGGGTGATCCATTTGATAGGCATGTTTAAATTGTAGAATTTAAAGTTCATGGTCGCATGTTAGCATGTGCAGCAAGGTCCCAAACGAGATCCAACGAATCCCTCAACGCCTAGTAAGTATGTTCGACGTGCAAATAAAATATTTTAAAGTTTTTGAGGTATGCTAAATGTCTTGTGACCAAAGTATGTTAGGATTGGAAAGCGTTAAATCATGAACTGGGACCAATCCGCCCGTTAAATTATGAACGGGTTAGATCGAGGTTGGAAAGCGTTAAATTATGAACGGGGACCAACCAGCCCGTTAAATTATGAACGGGGATCTCATGTATGTGGCAGTGGATAAGTCCCTGTCAGCCCAGTACTGTGGTTTTGTCTGATCAGGCGTTTATTATGTTATGGGTCACTTGCTTTGAAATATCCTCTATGCAAAAATGATGAAGTTATGTATGTTCACGTATGTTCAAATATGCAGTATGTTTATGAAAGTTTATGATGATGGCACGTCAAAGTATGTATGTACGTATGTTCAGGTTTATCATGCAAGTTCAAGTTTAAGTATGTATGTTCTAATTTTAAAGTTGTATGCGATTTTATTACGTATTACTCGTTATTCCCAGTTCATACGTGTTGAGTCTTTAGACTCACTAGACTTGATCGATGCAGGTGAGTATGTCGATGAGGAGACAGGAGGTGGCGACCAAGGAGCAGGCTTGGACTGAGCGGCAGGCTAAACCCGAGGACCGCCTACGTTATTTTAAGTTTTGAAGCATGAAAATATTAATACTCTGATTTTATGTTTAATGTCAGATGTTTTGGAGCAAATTTTATTGACGTTATTGTGAACAACCATATCTTATGGGGGATTTGGTTGAGATATTTTATGGCAAACTTTGAAGGATATTTTATATTTAAGAAAATTTTAAATTCTTCCGCAAATTTCTAGTAAGTAAAAGTACGGTCCGTTACAGTTGGTATCAGAGCGGTGTTCTTGTAAAGGGTTATGCCTACTGCCAGTCGCAAGAAGCTCTCGAAGTCACACCTCAAGTCTGTAATTTTTAAAGTTTCAAAGATTTATATTTTGTAGTATGCAATAAGTCATGATTTCAACATGTTCATGTTTAAGTTCAAATTTCGTTCATCGTATGTCATTTATATCATATTCATGCATTTTGGGTTTACGTATTGGGTAATTCATTGTATCAGTATGCCTCCTAGACGTATGATTAACTGGAAAGCTAGGGAGGAGGACAGAAAGCCTCGAGATGAAGGAAGAGTCAATCCTCCACCACCACCTCCAGATATGCAGGCGCAGATGCTTGCGGGTATGATGTAATTCTTCGCACAATTTGCGAGGAACCAGACTACTGTAGGCCCCGAGGAGAGGCCTAGACCAGAGGCAGCATATGAGTGGTTCAGGAGGATGAGTCCAAAGGAGTTTTCGGGTACTACTGACTCGATGATAGCCGAGGGATGGATCAAGTCTATAGAGGTAATCTTCGATTTTATGGAGCTGACCGATGCTGATAGGTTCAGGTTTGCTACGTTCCTTCTGTCGGGGGACGCCAGGCTATGGTGGGAGAGTGCGTCAGTGGCAGTGAATTTGCAGACTTTGACTTGGACAGGATTCAAGGAAGTGTTCTTCGCCAAGTACTTCACTGAAGAGGTACGCTCTCGTCTGACCAGGGAATTTATGACGCTGAGACAGGGAGACAATAGTGTGGTAGATTTTGTCAGAAAGTTTGAGAGGGGGTGTTACTTCATACCCCTCATTGCGAATGATGCCCAAGCAAAGCGGAGGCATTTCATGGATGGACTGCGGCCGATCTTGCGCCGTGACGTGGGGGTAGCTGGCCCTACTACTTATGCAGTCGCCGTATCTAGAGCGCTGGCGGCAGAGCAAGACCAGCGAGACATTGAGGCAGACAGACAGGACAAGAGGCCCTATCAGGCTCCACCGCAGCAGCAGCAGCAGTATCAGAGGCCTCAATTTAAGAAACCGTATCAGGGGCCACCAGGGAAAAAGCCTTATCAGGGACCGCCGAGGGGCAAGGGTCCCATTCAGCAGCAGGGGGTGCCTCAGAAACCCGTTAACTTTCCAGTGTGCCCTAAGTGCAACCGTCAGCATCCAGGGCAATGCTTGTATGGATCAGGTAAATGTTTTAAATGTGGAGCTACTGACCACATGTTGAAAGAATGCCCAGAGTGGAAGCAGCCAACTTAGGGCAGGGTATTCGCCATGCATGCTCAGGAGGCGAACCCAGACACTACACTACTGACTGGTAAACTTTTCTACCTAAACTCAGTATTATTTTGCCTTGCATGTGGAAATTTTTATTTGGGATTATTAGTGTGCTAGTAATATCTTGTGTGACTTGGGATATTGAGTCCTATTATGTTTTGGGTTACTGTTAGTAATTTTGGGATATAAGTTAGTTTATTGTGCTAACGTCTCTTAGGAAACATTTTTATTAAGAGATTATCCACAACTGCACTGATAGACTCAGGAGCCACTCACTCCTTCATATCGGAGACTTTTTCTAATCATTTGGACCTCAAGTCTATTGGCCTAGACGTGAACTTTTCAGTGACAGTCCCATCAGGGGAAGAGCTGTTAGCTACCAGTGTGATCAGGGATATCGATCTAGAACTGCATGGTCACCTACTATATGCAGATTTAATCCTATTGCCGATGCCAGAATTCGACATATTGGGAATGGACTGGCTGACTAAGAACAGAGTTCTTATCGACTTTCAGAAGAGATCAGTATTAGTCAGACCGTTGGGGATGGAACAGTTTTTATTTAAGCCAGCCAGATGGAGGAGTTTCCCTCGCATTATTTCCTGCATGCAGGCGAGGAAACTGATTTCTAAGGGGTGTCAGGCTTTCTTGGCCAGTGTTATTTCAGCGCCTGACGTGCCCACTCCTTCTATATCAGATGTGCCAGTAGCCAGAGACTTCCCAGACGTCTTTCCTGATGACGTCACAGGCCTTCCACCAGAGAGAGAGGTGGAGTTTGCGATTGATCTCATGCCAGGCACAGAGCATATCTCTAAGGCACCATACAGATTAGCTCCAGCTGAGATGTTAGAGCTCAAGCAGCAGATACAGGAGCTTCTGGACAAGGAATTCATTCGCCCTAGTTTCTCACCATGGGGCGCGCCAGTACTCTTTGTGAAAAAGAAGGATGGAAGCATGAAACTTTGCATCGAATACCGAGAGTTGAACAAGGTAACGATCAAGAACAAGTACCCGTTGCCTAGAATTGAAGACTTGTTTGACCAGTTGCAGGGAGCTACAGTGTTCTCGAAGATAGATCTTCGATCAGGTTATCATCAGCTGAAAGTGAAAGATACAGATGTTCACAAGACAGCTTTCAGGACCCGGTATGGGCATTACGAGTTCTTAGTGATGCCGTTTGGATTGACGAATGCTCCAGCTATTTTCATGGACCTCATGAACCGAGTATTTCAACCGTTCCTTGACCAGTTTTTCATAGTATTTATTGACGATATTCTCATATACTCGAAGAACCATGAGGAGCACAGTCAGCACTTGAGGACACTTTTACAGACCTTGCAGAGCCGTAAGTTGTTTGCAAAGTTCAGTAAGTGTGAATTTTTGTTGGAGAAGGTAGCGTTTTTGGGTCATATAGTATCTAGCAGTGGGATTGAGGTGGATCCAGCCAAAGTAGCAGCTGTCAAGGAATGGGTAGAGCCAAAGAATGCATCCGAAATCCGCTGCTTTTTGGGTTTAGCAGGCTACTACCGTAAGTTCATTCAGGGGTTTTCATCCATAGCAGTGCCACTCACTTCACTAACCAAGAAAAATGAAAAATTTGTGTGGAGTGATGAATGTCAGAAGAGCTTCGATACTTTGAATCAAGCTCTTATTTCAGCGACAGTGCTAGCCATGCCGACAGGGCAAGGTGAGTTTCTATTATACACCGATGCATCCAAGCTCGGGTTAGGCGCAGTATTGATGCAACAAGGTCAGGTTATAGCTTATGCTTCCAGGCAGTTGAAGGTGAATGAAAAGAACTATCCGACTCATGACTTGGAATTAGCCGCCGTTGTGTTTGCGTTGAAGATTTGGAGACACTACTTGTACGGCGAGAGATGTCAGATTTTCACCGATCACAAGAGTCTCAAATATTTATTCACTCAGAAAGAGCTAAATATGAGACAGAGACGGTGGTTAGAACTAGTGAAGGATTACGACTGTGAAATTAGCTACCATCCGAGAAAGGCTAATGTTGTCGCAGACGCTTTGAGCAGAAAACTGGCAGTTGTAGCTCAGTTGTCAGTGCAGAGACCTCTTCAGTCTGAGATTCAGAGGTATGGTCTAGAGATTTATCGTGAAGGCAGAGCTCCTAAGCTGTCTACTCTGACAGTCCAATCTTCCTTGCTAGACCGTATCCGAGCAGGTCAGCCTTCAGATGAGCAGTTACTAAAATGGAGGCTGAAAGTTGAAGCTAAGGGTAGTGTACTATATTCAATCTCCGATGGTATTGTGAGATACAGAGATAGAATGTGGGTGCCTAGTGTTGATTCGATCATACAGGATATTTTGTCAGAGGCACATGCATCTCCGTATTCTATTCACCCAGGAGGCACCAAGATGTACAAGGATCTGCAGATTTTGTATTGGTGGCCAGGGATGAAGCGAGACATCCGCAGATTCGTATCAGAATGTCTCACTTTCCAGCAGGTGAAGGCAGAGAAGGAGAGGCCAACAGGAATGCTTAAGCCACTCCCTATCCCAGAGTGGAAATGGAAAAATATCACTATGGATTTTGTAGTTGGGTTGCCAAGATCAGTTAGGGGTTTTAATGCCATTTGGGTTATTGTGGACCGACTCACTAAGTCAACGCACTTTTTACCAGTGAAGACGACCTTCTCCATGACTCAGTATGCGGAGCTTTATATCAGAGAGATCGTCCGTTTGCATGGTTTTCCAGTTTTGATCGTTTCCGACAGGGACCCGAGGTTCACAGCGCCCTTCTGGAAGAGCTTACATGCAGCCATGGGGATGAAGTTGCTCTCCAGTACAGCGTTTCACCCGCAGATAGATGGCCAGTCTGAACGTGTGATACAGATTTTAGAGGATTTGCTGAGAGCATGTATGGTTGATTTTCAGGGGACTTGGGAGTCTAAACTACCACTTGTGGAGTTTACATACAATAACAGCTTTCAATCATCAATAGGTATGGCTCCTTACGAGGCTTTGTACGGACAGAAGTGCAGCTCGCCAGTTCATTGGGATGAAGTTGGTGAGAGAACAGAACTTGGTCCAGAGATAGTTCAGCAGACTGCAGATGTGGTAGTCAAGATTCGTGACAGGATGAAGACCTCCCAGAGTCGTCGAAAGAGTTATGTTGACAAGAGAAGAAGGGATCTTGAGTTTGCCGTAGGTGATCACGTTTTCGTAAAAATAACACCTATGCAAGGTGTTATGAGATTTGGGAAGAGAGGCAAGCTTAGTCCGAGATTTATTGGACCATTCGAAATTCTTTACAGAGTTGGAACACTAGCTTATCGTGTAGCCCTACAACCGAATTTGGCCGGAGCACACAATGTATTCCACGTTTCGATGTTGAGGAAGTATATTGCAAATTCTTCACATGTTTTAAGTTTTGAGCCGTTGCAGTTGGCTCCAGATATGTCGTATGAGGAAAGACCTGTTCAAATTCTAGATAGACAAGAGCGGAGACTTCGGAACAAAGTAACCAAATTGGTCAAAGTCCGGTGGCAGAATCATTCAGTGGAGGAGACCACTTATGAGACCGAAGTAGATATGAAAAGTCGCTATCCGGAACTGTTTGGTAAGATTTAATTTTGAGGACGAAATTTATTTAAGTGGGGGAGAAACTGTAGAGCCCAAAATCAGTACAAGTAAAACATATGCATTTATTTAAATTGTTAAAAGATTTATTTAAATTTAAAAGGATTGTTGATATGCATGATTTAGGAAATGACATTATTTTAATTAATTATGTTTTTTGATGCACGTTAAAATATTTTCTCGAGTTTAGGTTTCAGGCTAATATTCGATGCGGAATCAAGGGGAAATAGACCGGTGACGATTTTGACAATTTTAAAATGTGGTATTTTATTTTAAGTTAGGATTGGAGTATTTTAATTGATTTATGAATTTTTAATATTTTTAAAGCCTAATTTAAATATTAGGTTATTATAGCATTTTAAACTTTTAAAAGTTTATCACTTGTGTATTTTATATATTTTTTTTTTTGGGATTTAGAGTAAAATAATAGTGAGTTAGTATTTTCATTAGCTTGTTAAATAAGTTATTAAGTCAAACTTTTCTTTAACTATAACACACCCACACGTTTCTCTTACCTTTTTGACAATAGACACCACACACACACCTTCAAATATGCACATCCACACACTTTCATTATAAACAAAACACACACGTTTCTTTTGTTGAATAAGCCAAGGGTTTTTTAGGCGATTTATTTTCAGCAGCCACCATCCCCTTTCTCTACGAATTCTCAGCAGATTTTCGGTCATTTTTATTCAAGAAATCGAACAGCAAACGTCAACCGATCGTTCCCCGTATTTCACCGCACCGGTATTCGTCATCTTCAATCGTTTTAAAGATCAAAGGCACGTATAATATCTCTTTTCTGTATCGATCATGTCATATTATGCGTGTGTTGTTATTTATGCTTAAAATCATGTGTATGATGTGTAGAAGTTTGAGAAAATACATTGGGATAGCTTTTGAAACGATTTTTTTGATCTACAATTTTCGTTTTTACTGTTCTGGTGAAAACTGCGAAATTTCGGTTCATATTTTGAGAAAACTTTCACCAATAAAAACGTAGAACTTTTCGGTTCCTTCGATTTGATATAAAATTCGAGTTATTTGGATAAAAATTGAGTGAGTTATGGTGTTTTTCGTGGGACTGTTCAAACTGCGTTTTTCAGAAAATTATGTATTGATGTGTTCTTGAGAATTTCTTGTTGCAGGCTTCGTTGGGAAATCGTTGGAGGTTTCTTGCTGTGTTTAAAAGTTTCCATTGGTTTGATCATGTAAATTTTGAGGTGTTGTTTCGGGGTGATTAAGTTGTGCATGCATTAGAAGTCATAGGGAACTCATGTGCAGGATTTTGGGGAATGAACTAGCGCAGTCTAGCGCCGCAGCGCCGCACTGCGGGCGCTGCCGCGCTGCCAGTACGTGCCAGGCAGCGCCCTGCATAGCTGCGGCGCTTCCTGATGCGTGCCTGCAGAGCTGCGGCGCTGCCTGATGCGTGCCAGCAGCGCTGCTCGGCAGCGCCTAGGCGCCAGTTTGCCGTTGCAGCGCTGCCTAGTGCAGATTTTTGATTTCAAAACTAGTTTTTCTTGCTTCTTTTGAGTACTATTAAATCTTTATATCCTAGTATACTAAAAAAATTAATTTAGATATCATGAAGTTTGATTTGGGATCTTGGAGCTATGTTTTAAGAAAGGTCTGTACCATCCTTTGTGTGGGAAAATTCATACTTCTTGGCAAGATCGACTTGGGGGTTGAGTCGGGGGTTAGCATGCGGTTTATCACGGTCAAGTCCCGAGCATTTCTAGAAGTTCATAAGTTAGTTAGTCAATGGGTGATGCATTTGATAGGCATGTTTAAATTGTAGAATTTAAAGTTCATGGTAGCATGTTAGCATGTGCAGCAAGGTCCCGAACGAGATCCAACGAATCCCTCAACGCCTAGTAAGTATGTTCGACGTGCAAAGAAAATATTTTCAAGTTTTTGAGGTATGATAAATGTCTTGTGACCAAAGTATGTTAGGATTGGAAAGCGTTAAATCATGAACGGGGACCAATCCGCCCGTTAAATTATGAACGGGTTAGATCGAGGTTGGAAAGCGTTAAATTATGAACGGGGACCAACCCGCCCGTTAAATTATGAACGGGGATCTCAGGCATGTGCAGTTGATAAGTCCCTGTCAGCCCAGTACTGTGGTTTAGTCTGATCAGGTGTTTATTATGTTATGGGTCACTTGCTTTGAAACATCCTCTATTCAAAAATGATGAAGTTACGTATGTTCACGTATGTTCAAATATGCAGTATGTTTATGAAAGTTTATGATGATGGCACGTCAAAGTATGTATGTTCAGGTATATCATGCAAGTTCAAGTTTAAGTATGTATGTTCTAATTTTAAAGTTGTATGAGATTTTATTACGTATTACTCGTTATTCCCAGTTTATACGTGTTGAGTCTTTAGACTCACTAGACTTGATCGATGCAGGTGAGTATGTCGATGAGGAGACAGGAGGTGGCGACCAAGGAGCAGGCTTGGACTGAGCGGCAGGCTAAACCCGAGGACCGCCTACGTTATTTTAAGTTTTGAATCATGAAAATATTAATACTCTGATTTTATGTTTAATGTGAGATGTTTTGGAGCAAATTTTATTGACGTTATTGTGAACAACCATATCTAATGGGGGATTTGGTTGAGATATTTTATGGCAAACTTTGAAGGATATTTTATATTTAAGAAAATTTTAAATTTTTCCAAAAATTTCTAGTAATTACAAGTACGGTCCGTTACAGAAGCTTTCAGGAAGTAGTGGTGGCAGGACCAGAATTATGGTTCGAGCTTGCTGTCTCTTCACTTTAATAATCTTCCTTAACCAAAAAAAATGGTGAAAATTTTAGCAATGGAATTGTTTCAATTCTTGTGTCTATAGATGCTCTTAATTATGTTCTTACTGTTGGTTCTGTGTTGGCTATGAGCCCATGAGTAGATTCATATTCGTGCTAATGTGTAAATTTGTCGTGTTAGTACTGGAGGCTTTGTTTATGTTTGGAGAGGCAATACCTAATCAACATTTCTTTCAAAAAGAATTTCATAGCCCTTCAAGTTTGTTGTATTTACGGTTTTGTTGCTTATGCATAATAAATGTCATGAATTTGGAATCTAGTATGTTATTTGTGATTCCTAAATTTAATGTTTGTTTTTCACACATTTGCTAAAGTTATAATCTGAAATTTTCTAGGTTATGGACATATCAGAGATGATATATAATTATCTTTCCAAGATCAATTTCGGAGAGTCTAAAATTATAACTTCAGAAAGCTTAGATGTGAGTTGGTTCTATCTTTCAACTTTTTTCGGATTAGCGTTTCTTGCATATCCCCATATACTTTTCTAGATGAAATATTCTTGATGACATAACAATTAATGATATGAATTCCAACTATTCTTGGGTTTTCTTCTTTATACAGGTGATCGGGAGTCGAGATAATGCAGAATCTGAATGCCCTAATGAGCCACCTGTATCTAGTTTAAGAAAGGAAAGAAAACGAAGGAGGCAGAATGAAACTAATGTACTGCACACTGCATTCACTATCTGATTTAGTTTTATCATTTTATTCCATGACATGAACCTCCATACTCACTAAATCAGCTTCAATGCAGCTACATGATCTGCTTTCAATTTGAAAATTTGTGCATTTGATATATGCCATTACATTGAATGTGTTGCTATTTTTATTAGGTTGCTGCAAAAAAACTTGACAATATAAAAGAAAACAATACATGGGAAATTATTCCCATAACTGTTTATGAGGGGACACCTCTGAAGATCAAAGAATGCAATGTTCAACTAATAACGGCCCAACAATATGCTTCTCGCAATGCAATGCTGACACCCCTTATTGTGGCTTGGTCACCGATTCTGAGGACATCTGAAGATTGGGTTTCTATTCCTTATAACTCCTCGGGCTGCTGCTCTATTCTTGCTAATGGATTAAAATGTGGTCTAATTTCATTCTGGAGAATTGATGCACCAGAGCGTTATTCCATTATTACCCCTGAACTCCCATGTAAAGCATCAAATGGTGGCTTTCTCAAGACACATGATACATGCATCACATCTATTTGCTGGGCTTTATATGGCTCTGAAATTTCAAAACCTCAACTTCTTTTAGCGACGGGAAGTTCTAATGGGAGGTGAGTAACTAATTAACATTTTTCTGTTTTCGAAGACAAAAGTCTAGCTTATTTGCTTTACATGGGTTAGAACTACTGAATTATACACACACATACATATAAGGTTTACCTTTTATTTGATTATAACATTTAATTTTGTGACTTTCCACTTCTTTTTGTTTATAGAGTGAAGATTTGGCAGGTGAATATTAAGAAACTGCTGAAGTCATCTGAAACTGTTCATGCTTCATTTTCTTTGCTGAGGGAGGTCAGCATATCCTGCTAAAAGTCTGCTACTTATCCTTTCAAAATTTAGAATTTCTACTTTGATTATATCTTATTTTGGAACTTGTGATTGCTCGTGTAATTAGGTTATTACTGTTGATTCAGCACCTGTCTCCTTACTTTCATTTACTGACCCCCCTGCAAACACCACTAAATTTGTTCCTGGCTATTGGTAAAGGATCCGGATCATTTGAAGTGTGGACCATGAATATGACCAGCCATGAATTTGAAATAATTGGCTGTTATAGTGCACATGACCACATTGTAAGTTCTCAACACCTTTTTGGGCATATGGAATGGCATATGATTTATCTTATAAAATAACAATCAGGTCACTGGTTTAGCTTGGGCTTTTGATGGACTCTGCTTGTACAGCTGCAGCCAGGTAATAAATATTGAAGGGAGTGTTTTATTGATATAAATATGAATTTTAGTATTAAGGCAGTGTTAGTTCAACATATATTAAAAATTAAAAAATCCATGTTAATTGCTTTTGTTATCAAGTAATGCCTCAAGCAGAAATCCTTGAGGTTGAAAAGCTTGGTAGCCCTCCAGATTATTTGATCAGTTCATGTATTACAAGACAACTCTATGAAAGCGTGGAATTTAGTTGGGAAAGCACTAAGGGAAATACACATTCCTTCAAATACTCCTGGTTTTAATAGCTCCCCGGATGTATGCATTAACTTTTCATGTTTACTTCTGTTTTAAATTTGCATATTTGTTTCCAATAGACTCTAGATTTTCTCTGCAGGTTCCATATGTATTTGATTCTTGCTTTGGTGTGGGGACCCGGACGCTAATTCATTCCTTAATTATCTTTAAGAACAAATAATCAATTAGAATAAACAGGGTCTAAATTTTTTTTTTTTTCTAAATTACACAGCGGAAACATAAGGTAATTAAATTCAAATTACATATTCAACATAACATACAATTATAGTATGATCTACAGTAATCCGACTAGGTTCAACTACAAGTCCGTGCTGAATCCTACGTTGCTTCAAAGCCCGGATCTCCACGCTATCTAGTCCAGCCTCGTTCTTGTCCTGACCCCGCTTCTATCCCACCTGTTGCCATGCACAAATACAAACAAGACAACAGCCGGATAACTCCGGTGAGATATAAATATCTCAGTATAAATCATGTATACATGCTATCATATAAACACTATAAAAGCATATAACAACAATCATATCCTATATCAAAATCCTGATATCAATCAATTACAAGAATAAATCATATTCTAAACATGTACCCTAATCCGGAACATAATTCAATATCAAGAAATATATTCTATTCTAAGCATGTACCAATATCAGGAACATCAATAGACATGTACCATATTCAGGAACATAAATCAGTATTAATCAATACAATAAGGTATAACTGTCACTCAGTCCAGTGACTCTACATTTTAGACTAGACTCAATCCTAGCCTAGGGATCCCGGTTTCCAAATGTGGTGATCCTATATCGAATTCCGTAAAAGAAGGAATAATAATTCTATTACTCGATATAACTCATATCCGGTATTCCTATATCGAATTCCGTAATAGAGTGAATTCCCATTCCTTTTACTCGATATAACCAAACATCCGGTGTCCTGACCTAACCGTCATGGACTGTAGCTCTATCGCTAATATCCTAATCTTGAGACATCGTGAAATGTGCCCGTGGCGATACCACCACTATCAGACACTTCTGTCACAAGATTACTCGTCCAATACATGCTTTCTATAATTCAAGAGAACAAGTACATCAATCAACTCAATGCAAATATCAATGCAATAAAGTAAAGTATGTGATTTAGGGAAACTCGAGTCAAACCTCACTCGAGTTGTGCAATCCCAACTCAACATTAATTTATACCTTTATCTTCTCGCTCAGAAGAAGAAGAAGTCCCGACTCTATCTCGGTCCATTCCCAATCTGGTAATAACAATACCGAACAGATATAATATCAATACAGAATTCAATTCAATACCTGTTCTGATCCATACTCAAATCAAAACACATAATCTGATTAATGTCAATCGACATACGGTATCACAATCCAATCTAAATCAATACCGAATCTGATCAATATCAACCAACTGATGTTTCGACGGTATAACAATACAGTCTCGATAATCTCCGTCAGTCCGAACATCACAGATATAATACCAGAACTCATAATAGATACCGATATCAGTCATAATCTCAATAACAATACATATCTGATATGAATTCTCCGTCGAATTGATTCCAAAAATCATAACAATTACATAAACAGTCCGTTCTTTAATCTGACTTCGATTCTTTGATGTCTAACATGACAAGAACATCATATATGAATCCTATTCAATTCTGACAATAGTCTAATTTCAAAACATGTCAAAACGTAGCAAAACTTACGTCCAGTTGTAGCCTACGTTGATAGGAACTCAGTACTGAAGTCGGATTTAAAATCAGACGGGCGGATTTCTCACAAAAGGCGTAAGGATTTTCAATCCAAATACAAGAACCCTTTTATCGATTCTTCTTTCTTTTCTTCTGAGAAATTCGAAGTTGCATGTATCTTTATATATATATATATACCCGTAACATGAATTGAGGCAAATGGCTTACCCTTCAATCAACACGTCTCGCGCTCGGGCGGATAAAAGTTTCCGCCCGGGCGCGAAACTCTCGGCCCTTGCCAATTAAACAATCGCGCTCGGGTGGTCAAAAACCTCCGCCCGGGCGCGACACATTCGGGTTTCTCCCCTTAGTCATTGGCGCTCGGGCGGTCAAACATTTCCGCCCGGGCGCCACACCTTCGGTCCAACATATACATTTTCTATTAGTTGCCCAAATCTGATCTCGGAATGGCCCGGTTAAAACTTCATTAATTCATAATAAATAAATCATCTCAGATTAATTTCAGATTACGTAATTATACCCAAATCATTTCAGATTACGGTAATTAGATTCTTGGGCCTTACATTTCTCCCCCTCTAAGACATGATTTCGTCCTCGAAATCACAAGCAATCACAACTCATAAGTCATGGTAATCATATCAGATACCAAATCGGATACACGAAGGAGATATATATATATCTACAATAACTTCGTATCAACGAAATCACTCGTAATAAAATCAATCTCAAAACAATGGCTATACAACATCCGTACATGCCAATCACCAGTTCATAACAATCAATATCATTATCTGTTAATTCTAGTCCAAGATATATCCAATCTTCGGCTTCAAATACCAACAGTCATCGTCCGACGTTAGCATAGTTCATATCAATCTCCGAGCTATTCTCATTTTCTTCTGAATCAGTTTCATTTTCTTTATCAGATTTCTGATCTTATCAAATCCAATCTCAGGCATTACCGCAATATCTTTCCCATACGAAGGAAATCCGCAGTTCTCATTGTACCATACTTCGACTAAAGTTATTTTGATATTCATCTGATAGCTATTATTGTACAATAATTCACAAGTAACAATGACTCATGTCAACTAGTGCTAAAATCCAGCACTACCGTTCCTGGATATCCTCCAGTATTTAGATAGTTCGCTCCGACTATCTTTCAATCTATAATTCATGGATGAAAATCATGCTATACATTCTGCCAAAAGTATAAAATCAAACGAAAATCACAGTCTGACATAATCAACTTTGGCATTTAATACAATATGTCCCCATTTCTGACATACCTCGCAGTCATCTGGTCCTGTCTGTACCTCTTCCTGTATAATATCACACGTACAGATTTGAACAATCGTTCAATCACAATCACTATCTTTCTGTCCTCATCTGTTAGCGATTTAGACATTTCAATACCAATTCTGACATAACTGATTTCCTCTGTTTATATCAAAACTGTCTATTCGAATTATCACACATTTCTTGTTACCAGAATAATACTGAATCTACTACTGTGTGCATCTGACAATACATGTCATTTCAAATTCGAATATCTGACACAAATAAATCAGTTAATAATATAAATTAAAGAAAATACCTACCTGGTATTCGGTTCTGACTATTCAAATCAAGTTCTGAACAGTCTGATCAAACTTCTGAATCGCTGAATTTTCAAAACCAGATCTGAATCGGCTTGAACTGTATATAATCTCAACGCTTCATAACAATCGATATCAAACACAGACTCAGAATGATAATAATATCGGATCAGATTCAGAATATCAATACGCAATACTGATCTAATGACTGCATAAGACGCAATTTCTGACATTTCTGATATCTCTGAAATTCTGCCATATTCAATGTCATTCTCAATCACTGATCCCTGTCTCAACAGTACTATAATCAGTCAGTATACTATCTTCAGATATCATAGACTCTGCATAAAATCTGTTACAATCGAGATTCATATCCGAACAATTCTGTATACCACAATCTCAGTTCCCAGAATATTCAATTCAATCATACGCTGCGAATATATCAAAATGTCATAGATAAAACGAGCATAATGTCTTCAGAATATTGCTGAACACAGGATTCATCAACCCATAATCGGAACTGAAATACTTTCCAGAGAAACATATAATCAGATGTAACTCTAACTCTTCAGGCAATATATCTGTCAACTGATATCTCGATTCTCTCAATTCAATCAGTATCAGTCTATAAGAAATTCTAAAATGAAACCAATACCTGGAATCACATCAAGGCCGAAATCACTCTCCCAGATACAGGACAACCCTGAAATCTCATCTGGAAGACTATAGCAAACTTCCTGCTACCAGTAACTCAATCCCTGATAGGCTCAACTTCAGTCATCAACTGAATATGTAAGGAATTACTCCATTCCTTTCGATAATCATCGAATCATATATAATACGGATATCAAGGAATTCAAAATCGAGAATCCTTACCGTATATCATTCATTCTTTGGCCATTTCAGGTCCGAATCTTACCATCTCCTGGCAAGAATCTATCATAGCTCTGTACTTGTTCGATATATCAGTATCTATCATGCAGTCATCATCAGACAATACAAGTACAATCTAGTCTAAGTCAATCTCATTCTCAACTTACTGCAGTATACAATATATCACTGATATCAAATTCTTTCCCCAAAAAGGTACGGAATCAGTACCACAGTAAATACAGACTCAACAGGTACAACGTATATCAATGCAACTCAGTCAAAGATAATCGTAAATAATGCATTAATATATATCAATACATATGCGATCTAATCATAAAAGATCAGTACCTGTCACTGTATCATCCAGTAAGTTCTGGGTCTGTTCCTCGATCACCACCCCCAGATGATCCTGCTCCCTGAAATCTTCGGGAACCCTTCTGTGGACAGACTCTAGCAAAGTGTCCTTGCTGTTTACAGAAGTTGCACCGACCAGTCACTCCATGGCATAGCTCCGGGGAATGTCTCCCACCGCAATTCCTGCAATAAACTCCAGTATAATTCGGACTGGAGCCACTGGAGCTAGATGAGCCGCTCCCAAACTTCTTGAACTGCTTCTTTTGCACTTTCAACATCTCTTTCATTCCATCACTGCTACTGCCAATCTCGATTCTAGAAGGCAGTTGTTGTGGTATCGGTGTTGGAAGAACATATGAAGCTTCCTTTTGTCTTATTAGAACGGTTTCTGCTCTTCTGGCTCGATTCAGAGTATCAGTAAAATTACTCGGTTGTTTCACAGTTACCAAGGTGCGTATTTCTGGATTCAAGCCCTTGATAAACTGATCAACTACAGCTGTATCATTTCTAGCCACTTGCGGACCAAACTTTAACAGGGTAAAGAAATGGGCCAAATATTCATCAATCTTCAATGGACCCTGCCTCAAATTTGCAAATTCTGCACTTTTGTCCTCTCGATATGATAGAGGTACAAACCTTTGATAAAATTCCCCTTTGAAAAGTTTCCACATAATTGTGAAACCACGCTGTGCTATGGCTTCCCGGGTTATCAGCCACCAACTCCTAGCGACTTCCCTTAGTTGAATCCCAACAAGTTTAATTCTGCACTCGTCTGTGAATCCCAGAAATTCAAACAACATTTCGATCTCCTCCAGCCAAGTCTCACAATCAGCTGGTGTCTCAACACCCCTCAAAATCGGTGGTTGAAATAACTGAAATCTTATCATCTGTGTTTCCATCAGAGTTTCAGACACATCCATCTGATCATACGATGTACTACCCTGTTCTGGAATTCGTCTAGGAGGAATATCTGATAATCACAGGTGTTAGTAATAACAGGAGACAAATCCGTCTCAATCCCAATCCTGATCAGCTTACCTCTGATCGAGAATTGGTTCTGATCCAGTTTAAAATAATACATATTACCAAATCAACTCAGATATTCAGGTAACATGTAGCTTCCTAAACAGTAGAACATACTGAAATCTTAGCATATACAATGTAATTTGAACATTATATTCACTCATATGCCATATAAATCCAGGCAGTAAAACATAATATCATGTTAGCATACATAATGTAATTCCACATATAATAAAGCACATGCTAGCAATCACAAGCAAGGAAAGAAACTCATTCTACCCCGCTCACTCTTCTCTATCTCAGTGCTAAGGAACCTATAGTTCAAGGACCTACGGCTCTGATACCACCTATTGTGGGGACCCAGACGCTAATTCATTCCTTAATTATCTTTAAGAACAAATAATCAATTATAATAAACAGGGTCTAAATTTTTTTTTTCTAAATTACACAGCGGAAACATAAGGTAATTAAATTCAAATTACATATTCAACATAACATACAATTATTGTATGATCTACAGTAATCCGACTAGGTTCAACTACAAGTCCGTGCTGAATCCTACGTTGCTTCAAAGCCCGGATCTCCACGCTATCTAGTCCAGCCTCGTTCTTGTCCTGACCCCGCTTCTATCCCACCTGTTTCCATGCACACATACAAACAAGACAACAGCCGGATAACTCCGGTGAGATATAAATATCTCAGTATAAATCATGTATACATGCTATCATATAAACACTATAAAAGCATATAACAACAATCATATCCTATATCAAAATCCTGATATCAATCAATTACAAGAATAAATCATATTCTAAACATTTACCCTAATCCGGAACATAATTCAATATCAAGAAATAAATTCTATTCTAAGCATGTACCAATATCAGGAACATCAATAGACATGTACCATATTCAGGAACATAAATCAGTATTAATCAATACAATAAGGTATAACTGTCACTCAGTCCAGTGACTCTACATTTTAGACTAGACTCAATCCTAGCCTAGGGATCCCGGTTTCCAAATGTGGTGATCCTATATCGAATTCCGTAAAAGAAGGAATAATAATTCTATTACTCGATATAACTCATATCCGGTATTCCTATATCGAATTCCGTAATAGAGTGAATTCCCATTCCTTTTACTCTATATAACCAAACATCCGGTGTCCTGACCTAACCGTCATGGACTGTAGCTCTATCGCTAATATCCTAATCTTGAGACATCGTGCAATGTGCCCGTGGCGATACCACCACTATCAGGCACTTCTGTCACAAGATTACTCGTCCAATACCTGCTTTCTATAATTCAAGAGAACAAGTACATCAATCAACTCAATGAAAATATCAATGCAATAAAGTAAAGTATGTGATTTAGGGAAACTCGAGTCAAACCTCACTCGAGTTGTGCAATCCCAACTCAACATTAATTTATACCTTTATCTTCTCGCTCAGAAGAAGAAGAAGTCCCGACTCTATCTCGGTCCATTCCCAATCTGGTAATAACAATACCGAACAGATATAATATCAATACAGAATTCAATTCAATACCTGTTCTGATCCATACTCAAATCAAAACACATAATCTGATTAATGTCAATCGACATACGGTATCACAATCCAATCTAAATCAATACCGAATCTGATCAATATCAACCAATTGATGTTTCGACGGTATAACAATACAGTCTCGATAATCCCCGTCAGTCCGAACATCACAGATATAATACCAGAACTCATAATAGATACCGATATCAGTCATAATCTCAATAACAATACATATCTGATATGAATTCTCCGTCGAATTGATTCCAAAAATCATAACAATTACATAAACAGTCCGTTATTTAATCTGACTTCGATTCTTTGATGTCTAACATGACAAGAACATCATATATGAATCCTATTCAATTCTGACAATAGTCTAATTTCAAAACATGTCAAAACGTAGCAAAACTTACGTCCAGTTGTAGCCTACGTTGATAGGAACTCAGTACTGAAGTCGGATTTAAAATCAGACTGGCGGATTTCTCACAAAAGGCGTAAGGATTTTCAATCCAAATACAAGAACCCTTTTATCGATTCTTCTTTCTTTTCTTATGAGAAATTCGAAGTTGCATGTATCTTTATATATATATATATACCCGTAACATGCATTGAGGCAAATGGCTTACCCTTCAATCAACACGTCTCGCGCTCGGGCGGATAAAAGTTTCCGCCCGGGCGCGAAACTCTCGGCCCTTGCCAATTAAACAATCGCGCTCGGGCGGTCAAAAACCTCCGCCCGGGTGCGACACATTCGGGTTTCTCCCCTTAGTCATTGGCGCTCGGGCGGTCAAACATTTCCGCCCGGGCGCCACACCTTCGGTCCAACATATACATTTTCTATTAGTTGCCCAAATCTGATCTCGGAATGGCCCGGTTAAAACTTCATTAATTCATAATCAATAAATCATCTCAGATTAATTTCAGATTACGTAATTATACCCAAATCATTTCAGATTACGGTAATTAGATTCTTGGGCCTTACATTTGGTCTGGCAGTATCTCATGGGAGCTTGGCAATTGCTGTGGTATCATATTCCATCCGTCCATTCTCTTATAGTTGGAATGTCCATGAACTTATCCTGAATATTGTACTAGTTTTTCTCTCTTATCAAATTTTAAGTCAAAATAATAAATCACTCGATGTAGCGATTCAATATTTGAAGAAAAAACTGAATTCTATTCATAGCATTTTGAGAAAACTCCTAGATAACATACCATCCAAAAAATTGATGTTTTACTTCTCTCATATTATGTTTCAGATGAGATTGGTCAATATCTTGCTTCTTGCCCTTTACAAAAATAAAGAAAATTTACTGAAAATAAAAATAAAGAGGAAAATAGAAAGATAGAAATTTCATCTCTCCGGAACAGTAGTCATATAATAATACCTAGGAAAAGGAGGTTAGTTGACTGAAATGACTCTAAGCAATGGAATCTCTTGATCCTTTTCTTGCACTTGGTCACCTTTTACCTTATGCTGAATAGATGTCATTGATACCCCTGTACTTAAATCTAGTTCTAAGAAATTTGGTGTCTGTTATTTGCAGGCTCGAAGATTTGATTCTGATTTATTAAATCCCATGTACCAGGAAAGGTGAACTTTTAAAATTATATTTTCTGGTAACAAATTATGAAATAGCAACTGCCATGTGGATAGATGCTTGCAACAAACAAGCACCCACATTTCTTTAAAAGAAAATTTTGATGATTTAGTCAAAAGCTGAATGGAAGCAATAAGAACTAACCGTTCAAACAGTTACCTATGTTTGATTGACCAATAAATGTTATTGTAATTTTACAGAACTCAGAAAGCTGCTATCAAGTTCCTTTGGATTGGAGGGCAGCAATTGGACACTTCCTCCAATATATGTTTTGATATTGATTTCTGATCATTTCCTGGTTTCCCTGAGGTAGAATTAATTTTGTGGAAAAAAAACATATTATGGTCTCTGAGTCTGTGTGGAAGTTTCAGTGGGCTTCTGAACATTTGGGATATTGTGGCAGCCCTCGTGTCTTTCAAACACTCGATACCAAACTATGTAGAGCATATTCTGCAGAAATGGTTGACATCTTATTTTGGATCAATTTTGGCATTTGTACTACGTTCTTGTCTACGGCATTTAAAATTTTGACCACTCTTTCAACCCGTAAGTTGCACCTCATCAATGTAATCATCAGGCATGTTGTGCTTGAAAATGATGAGGTGAGCGAGAGTAGAAAACACCAAAACTTGGAAAGATTCAGTAGTGCCATAGAGGAACAGACAAATGTATGGAAAAAGTTGCAGTTGTGCTGTGAAAATGAACTACGGAGAAGACTTGTTGGTTATATTTTTCTGCCATTTTAGATCTTCTGTCAGATGTGCCAACAAATTTTTGCGATGTTGGCTGTTGGCGTCCTGTTGAATGGCCACAACCGGAGCACTATATCTCACTTCATGAGAAAATTGTCGAGGATGATTTAAAATTTCTTTCTGCCAAAGTATGTAAAATTAAGAAGAGTTAATTCATGATGTTCTTATCTTTGTTGAACTTCTTTTGGTTCATTCATGCACACATACATAGAATCGCATCTTAAGATACTGTATCAATCTATTAGCTGAAGGCTGGTTCCATTCTTGCTTTATTAACAGGAGAAAGAGTTTTGAATATGAAGAACATTGCAGTTTTTGTTCAGCAATTGTGCCATTTGAATCAATAAAATACGCCATTTGTTCGGGAGTGAAGAATGGCAATGGAGTTGATCAAACCCATAAGCTACACCGGTGTTCTGTATCTATGCAACTTTGCCCTGCTGAATATTCCTGGTTTTGCATGTGTTGTCAAAGACGAGCTTCAAAGTTGGCACCTCTAATTTTTTTCACGATGCCTTTATACCCTTCCAATTTTAAATCTTTTTCGAATCTTCAGCCTTCAAGAAATCTTTCTCACCATGTTGTCCCTTATGTGGGATACTTCTACAAATATTACAGCCTGAATATTTACTCTCCCCATCTCCAGTATAACGAAATTCATCTTTAAAAATTGTCAATGAAAAGTCCGCCCTCTCGACTGAAATCCTCAGTCAGCAGCCCCTTACAATCTATGATTTATGACAGGCCTCTATCTCCGTCAGTAAGTCCGTGTTTCCAATTTTTCCTTCTGCGGTGCTTCTGTGAAAATCCACTGATATGTCCTATACATAATAACTACCATGGAAGGATGTTTATTCTATTAATTGGTAGGGAAAATATGGTTGGATATTTGAATTTCCTAGTATTTTGTATTTGTTAGAGTAGGTGTCCAGCGAGCCAACTTGTGGCTTGGGTTTTTAGTGGCTCTAATGTAAAACGATCTTTTTTTTAATAATATTTTATGGTTTTGTACAATTATGACATTTACTTTATCTGTTTACCCATGTAAACTGCATAGATAAAGTCCTTTGGTGCTTGTGTGCAAGTGACTTAAGTAAAAATGCTTCTAGAAAACATTGAAAGAAAATGCTATATTGCTTGAAAACTTGGTAGTTTACAATAAGAGCTTCACCCTATTTATATTAATCCTATTTATTCTAGTAGCTTTCTACAATGAAAGCGATACATATCAACTCTCTAGGAGGTTCTAAGATCCACACTATTCTAGTTAATTCCATTCTATACTATTCTAAATGATTATTGTATGCACAAAAGATTTCACAGAAAACTCTTAATTGAGGAAATATGGAGAATGTTTTAGAAGTGTTTGAACCTCTACAGAGCACCTATTTAGAAGTTTTTGGAATGAACAAGAAGGTTCCGGTTCGTGATATTCCGCAACATCAACGAGTTCTAATAAAAATCTATTTATGAAATATTGGTTGATCACTTTGCAAATAAAAATGCTAAAAAATCAATTTTTTATAGTTAATTGTAATAGAATGTCATTATTGTAAAGCTTAGTTTATGTGTTTAGTTAAGAAAATTATCTTTATAGTATTGATTTTATATTGAAAATTGTGACATTGAAACAAAAAATATTGATCCTACATTGAAAATTGTTAAGTTGAACCAAAAATTTACTAACATTAAAAAGAATGCTGCTATGATGTCGAAAAAGTTAATATATTCAGCGTCGCATCAGCAATTTAACGAAAATAACCGAACACTGATAGTTAGTGTACAATGACCAAAATTTAACCTGTTAATAAACTAAAATTCAAAATAAACAATATTGACTGATTAAAAAAGTTATTTTCCATAAATTTAAACACCAACACCTACTTAGAGATGACAATTTTTCCCACGGATTTGGAGACCCACGGGGAAAACTCGAAACGGGGATCGGGACGGGGAATCCCTGTACCCACGCCGTGTTGCCCCATTAATATTTTTGAAATGGGAACCGAACCCGAACCCGAAAAAACGAAGATCATGACAGGTATAGGGGTAGGGATGTAATTCGAAGACTAGGATGGAGATAACAAACCCAACTCCACCCCATTGTCATCCCTCCACCTACTACACACTTTGTCACACAAAACCCCTTGTGACACCTCTACTGCCACGTGTTGTGATTTGTCACTATATACTTTAATGTTTTTACGAATCTATCAAAAGGAATCAACTTTTTCACAAAACCCCTTGTGACACCTCCACTGCCACGTTTTGTGTTTGTGACTGTATAATTTAATGTTTATCCGAATCTATCAAAGAATCAACTTTTTCATCTTTAAACGACTTTTTCACATATTCCAACTGATTCATTCGTGTAAGCACACAAAATCTCCACACGCGTGCAAAAGTATCCCAATGATTTAACTTTATCTTTCCACTTAAACTAGCCAACATACACATGGTGTTTATTTAATATAATATATAAATAATTTATCTCATAAATCATATGGATACTATATACTGATAATATATTTTTTTTCCAAATATTTAGTTTTTTTATGATTTTTTTTCTAAAAAAATATTTTTCAGACTTGATTCATTATTGATTTGCAACATTATTAGTTCAGGAAAAGGTAGACAAAAATTTGACAAAAGTTGAAATCATTCATGAATCCACGGAATGAAATCTTCATATCAATATATGATGGGGTAAAAGTAAAAAAAAAAACATTTTTTTTGTACTTTTGTATGACAAGTCGTACACCTTAATTTCGTCGGGAATAAAAAACGATTATCCAATTTTGATTAAAAAATAAGGTATACATTGGTCACTCTATTTCGAGACATATATGTGATGTTATAGGTCACGTTTCATTGGTATGTGCATAGAGATATTCAATCATACAGATGTGTGATCATATGATGAGTCACTTGACAACCTTCCATCCGACTTTCCAATTGGTTATTATTTATCGAGTAGATTAGTCTGTAGTTAAGGTTTTATATCATTAGTATTTTGATCCGAGACAACATAGATGATATACGTACTAGTGCTAGACTTTGACTCATTTATCGACTCCACGAGGGTCATCAGATGGCGAGGTTCAGTATGGTATCGACATACATAGGAGCAGATGCATTGTGGTTGATGATATGTATAAGCTAGAAACCGTATATAGGATCTGCTCGGATGATATATTTTGTCGATTAAGTTTCCGAAGACTGAATTATATATTCATTAATAGGTTGTGTGAAGGCCACAAAAATTTATAAATACTACAGCCCAAGAACTCGAAATTTTGGGCACATCCAATAAGTTTGAACCCATTCAATGACTTGATGACAACCTATAATGACAAATCTCAAAAATTAAGCCATCTCCGTATTCATATTGTAACACCCAATTGATGGCTACATTATAGCATTAAATAAGCTGCTTAAAAGCCTTAAAACGTTCACTTAGACATCCGCTCAACCTCTCTCTTCCCAACTATAAGTAAGATCCAAACTATAAGTAAGAGATAAAACCAAGATAAAAGAACACCGAAAACCTCACACAAATTCAAGAAGAAAAACGTCCAAATTCGAGGCTTTCAGCAGCAGATTTCGTGGCATTATTCTGTCCATTTTCGAGTAAAATTTCTAGTAGCAACCAAATAATATATTTGAACTACAATCTAGCAACTCATATTCACGTTTGGAATCAAGAAAGACCAAAGTAATTGGGCTTATGTATTAAAAAGGTATATACATGTATGATATTCTATACACGTATGATATTCTATGTTCTATTTTTGAACAATTTCGTTTGAGCATGATTTATTCGTTTAGGTCTTGTCTAAGCTTTTTATGTTCCAAACATTGATATAATTCAATAAAAATTTGGAAAGCTATTATAAGATATGACCGCTGGTAGGATTATAACTGTTATATGACCTCTATATGATGAGATTATAATCATTGTATGGCCTCGTCACTTGAGTATTAACATATAGGGGACATATATTAGTAAAATCGTGGAAATTAGATGAAATTTCAATGCTTCATGTTCAGGATATGATTATGATACGTTATGTCTTCCGTTAAGAAATGTTACGTTTAGAAAAAATATATGTATTTGTTATATATATCCGAACAATCCCCACTTGCTGAGTGTTTCCCAATTAAGTCACCCTTACCTCTCTCCCTATACAATACCAACAAACAAGTTGATGGACAAATCATGAGACGTCTGGAGCTGGTGAAGAAGCCACTTTCCAAGAAAGATTATTTTCATATTTCAATTGTCAATTTACGTTTTAAGTTTTACTCTTCTGCACTATTTGATTTCTTTCATGTTGTAAAGAAAATGACGGATTATTTTATAAACTGTTTTTGTTATATATTGTATTACGAGCATGTTATTTTAAAATTATGTGATTGTTAAAAAACGAATGTGTCTGTACACCTAGGTCTCAGGACATGACATTTAAATGATATTAGAGCCAGCATGATCATAATCTCACTGAGATCCTAATGTACAAAACGTGATAAGATGTCAAATTTTGCCAAAGGACCAGTGCATTCATATCCTTGGCAATTATTTTCGAGGTAGTATATTAACCATCAATCAACGACCTAAAATCTAATTTATAGGCGTAATCAGAGGCTCATCAGATTTGACATCCTCTATTTTTGGTAACAAGCTTACTTTTTGGTCTATTTAAGCTCTTCAATGATGCATTTAAGGGATAGAATCGTGACTAAAAACTTTTATTCCTCACATCTAAGTAACCCTCCCATTTTTCACAAAGAAGATCACACCGATTTAAGCATAAATTCTCTAAAATCTCGAGCATGTTGCAAACATTTTCGAACATAATTTTGACAAAGTTTGAGCAAGAAATGGCGACCCAATCTAAGACCATGAGTAACCTCGAACTCGAGATTTAGCAACTTAGAGGGACCTTCACTAGGTTTTTTTAGATGTTACTATTCTAATAAAAAAATTTACCTGCTTATGTGTTGTTTGATTGTGGTGACACATATTCTTTTATATCTAAGAGGTTCACTAAAAAATTAGGGGTTAAACCTAAAATGCTTGTTAAACCTTTTAGGATAGCAACACCTACTAGTAAGGCTATCGAAACCTTCGAGTTACATCGAGACTATAAAATCAGTAACAATATGCATACGTTCAATGCCGACTCGATTCAACTCTCAATGGTGGATTTTGACATCATTCTGAGAATGGATTGTTTAGCCAAGACTCATGCAATGGTAAATTGTTAGGGTGAGAATGTCAAATTCCAAACCGAGAAGAAATCATATACCATACGCCTCGGTCTCGGGGAGTGACATGTTGGTTTTATAATGAAAGTTCAAGGAAGAAAGAAGAAAGCTATGTTTTCATTTTCAAAATCAAAAACTAGTACATCGATTAGTGAGTAGTATTCTCCAACTAATTCCGAGATCTTAAACCATGATGACCAACATCCTGCTAGGTATCAAAGAAATTTTCTTTGGAACCCACGATAATATTTTTTTTATCGGGTCAGTCAGCTCAGGATCAAAAAATATTTTTGCTGTGTCTCTAAGTTTTAATGTGACAATGTACACGTCATCGTCATGTAACGTTGCGTCAACACTTCAATAACACCGTGTGAGAAAAAAACTAAAATTACAAAAAGAAAATAAGAAGAAAGAAACTAAGATAACATGCTAAGATGGAAATTTGACAATTTAGAAGACTAAAAAAAATAGACAAATAAATAGGATCATAATTACAATTTCCTAATTAATATTATATATTTGATATGGGTTGTCACTACAAAAAAACGGAAAGCATAGCGACGGTTTTATTAAAACCGTCGCTATTATAGCGATAGTTTTTCTTGAACCGTCGCTATATAGCGACGGTTTTATCAAATTAAGCGACGATTAAATTAAAACAGTCGCTAGAATAGCGAGGGTTCAAGAAAAACCGTCGCTATAATAGCGACGGTTTTTCATAAACTGTCGCTAATATTGCGACTGTTTGATAAACCCGTCGTTATTTTGTGAGACGGGTTTTTTACCCGTCGCATTATGCGACGGTCTTGTATTCTACCCGTCGTTATTTTGTAGCGACGGTTTTAGGAAACCATCTCTTAATTTGACAAGCGACGGTTTTAATAAAACAGTCGCCGATCTAGATCGACGACGGTTTTTGCAAAACCGTCGCCATAATAGCGACGGTTATGCAACAACCATCGCCGATCTCGCCGATCTAGATCGGCGACGTTTTTTACAAAAACTGTCGCTATTATCGCGACGGTTTTGGTTGAACCGTGGCTATATAGCGACAGTTTTATTAAAAACCGTCGCTATAATTCTATAAATACCGAGGTTCGCAGACATTTTTCGTCTATCTCTAGTAGTAGTTAAACTCTATCAATTTTTCGAAGTTTCGATTTTTTAATTTTTTACTATCATTTTTTCGTATTTATTTCGTAGATTTGCTCTTCGGTACGATCTTCCAGCGTTACGTGGAGCTGCATATCTTCGCGCAAATCAGGTTTTAATTTTTTTTTCCCCGAAAATTTACTACATAATTTTAATTTTTGCGTAGTAGTTTTTTTTATGCATTTTATGGTTACAAACCGTCGCTTCTTAAACGGCGGTTTTTTTTAAAAAATCAACGTTTAATATAGCGACGGCTTTTTCAATTCCGTCGCTTAATATAGCGACGGATTTTTCAATACCGTCGCGAACCTTTGGATGTTCAATTTTAAATTTTAATTTTTTTCAAATAAAATATTTTGACTTTTTATATTCATAATTTAAATTTTCAAAACTAGCTATTATAAGTAGATAAATATAATTTTTCAATAGTTCAACTTTTAGAAATAGCTTCAATATCATCCATTATCACACTTTAAAGAATGAAAGACATTTATCTTTTATGTTTATCCAACTTGGGTATTTGGTAAGAGTAAATTCACTCGCATCCAAGATTTCTTGCTCGAGGTTTTTAACCTTTTCCAAAAACATCATGAAGATCAATAAATACTTGTAAAGATTGAACGGGAAAATGGTCAATTTTTTTTAGCTTTATAAAATGTTACACCAATACCAATCATCAAACTTTCATAATAGCAATTATATGACATAAAATAAAATAATATTTATAATTAAAAATATTATATATTTATAAAATTGGTTCGGTTAGGATTTTTCACCAAAACTTTTAACAAAACCAATTTTTTCGATATGATTAATTTTAAAACCAATATAAATCGATCGACTAAAAACCAAACCAACTATTTGATTTGGCTTTGGTTTCTACTCACCCCTAAATTGGGTAATGCATGAGATTGACTAATGTTTCAACTTCATTTCTTCAATTCTTGTTGCTTCCTCAATATCCATTGTTTTTTCCCTCTAAGCGAGAAATTCCTAAATCCACATAAAAATAAATATTTTTTTTTAATAATATAAAATAGAAGAATTTTTTTAGTCTTCTAGTCTAGTCTAGGAAATACAAATATATGTAGGTTATATGGTGTAATTAGATTTGAACTATTCGAGTTGTTTCACAAATTAGGTCGAAGCATCGAATCCGCTTCACTCCAAAATAATAAAACGCCGCTCTGCTTTCTGTTTGAATTCTCTTCAACAATGTCTTCCCGCTTCCAAGCAGCGGTGCTCGTATCAGCGCCTTGTTATCCGAACGCTGTTGCTTGGTCCGAAGAGAATCTGGTGGCGGTCGCTTCTGGTAGCCTCGTTACGATCCTGGTAATTGTTAACTTTTCAAAGTTTGCTGATTTTAGTATTGAATTGCTTTGATGCAATTTTACTGATACGATGTATAGCATTTGAGTCTCAACATTGAAATTGCTCAAGTTCAGAAGTATTGTAACGCCCAGACATTCATATGTTTATGATGTAAGTTTATGATTATGATTAAGTTGTTCATTATTCCTTTTATGGTTTATTATGATGATCGTTTGGGATATGTGATGTAATGGTGATGGTTTATGGCTTCAAGTTATGATATGAATGGTAATGAATGATATAGAATGAAACAGAGAATGGATGGGTAGAATAGAAAGTTTATCTTGAGCCAAATAGGTAATAGAAGTGCAGAAACGGTATGAAAAATGTGGCAGTAGTTGTGGTTTTTAGCATAATGTTTTTTATATTGATCCAAATGATGTGAGGCCACTTTCATTAGAAATATATGATATAAGGGTATAACTTTAATGTTTTGAGTTTTGTTCAAATCATTGTGGAAGACAAGCCAAAAGCGCCCGAAGTGTATCGTGCGTTTCGTCGTCCGTACACTGACACATGTTGGGAGATTGAGCATAACTTTTTAGTCAGACCTTCAAATGACATGAGGCCAATTGGAGATGAAAGCCAAGACATAGAGCTACAACTTTCATGTGAAGCACTTTTCCAAATTATGAAGGTAAGAGGCGTTTCGGAAGTGATCTTTGAGGTGGGTGTGCCCAGAGTGGCGCCCAAGCGGTAAGAAATGACCGCCCGGGCGCCACTGGTTCTGTTTTTTTTGGTGTTTTGCCGAGAATTCCGCGCTAGGGCGGTAATATATGACCGCCCGGACGCCAGGCAAAGTGTAAAAAACGTGTTTGGGGTATTTTTAGGCTTAAAATCGGTTGAGACTTCATTTTTCTTCACTTTTCTTCTTTTCTTTTCTCTTCTCCAATGATTCCAAGCTAGGGTTCTTCATCTTCTTCTTATCCTCTCTTTATATCAAGTAATTAATCTTCAATCCGGAGTTGGAACTTCACCTTTTTAGTGAAAGGAGCTAAGGTAAGGTGTTTTGCTTCTTGTTCTTGAGTTTTTGTAGATGGTGAAGTTGGGGATTGGTAGTTGTGATTGATATATTGGATTAAATGATGATTCAAGGTTATTATTTGGATGTTGATGATTAATTGTTGGGTTTATTGTTGTAGGATCATCGTCAAGGTTTAAGAAACCAATTACTCCAAGTGTAGTAAGTGGGATTATTTCTTGAATGCATCACATGATCCTATATGTATGTGTTTTGATGATTTTATGATGTTAACTCCTTTCAAATTTCATTCATGATATTTATCTGTAATTATGTATATATGGTAGTGCAATTATATGCATTTTTGAAGGAAAGAAGTTAAATTTTAAATGATGCCTCTAATGTGTTCGATAAAATTCTTGAAAGAAGTTTTATATGATTGAATGAATGGATTGATAGTGATAGTAGCGGTGTGTAAAGGCTCGTATTTCGTATTCATAATTTTGCAGAATTATTAAAATTTTTCTAAATAAATAATTAACTTGCCACAATTATAAAATAAACATGTAACTAAAGTTTAACTTTAAAATAACAGCGGAAGTAAATATTGTTTTCAAACAACAATTTTAAAAATAATCCAGCGTATTAAAAACTGAGTTTAACATAAAAAGTGCAATAAACTAAAACATGAGGTCCTCGGGTTTACTACTGCTGTCTCAAGATCGCTCACTGGTCCCCGCCCGCGGTCTCGGCCTCATCAATACCTACAACAATCAAGTCTAGTGCGTCTAAAGACTCAACATATATATATCGTGAATAACAAATAAATATATCGTAAAATCGCATGCAACTTAAAATAAAGTATCGTAAGGCGTACGGTGAAAATCGTATAATGAATAATTATAACTACGTGCATATCTGAAAATCATACGTAAAAGCTTTGCTCCATAGAGCTCTATCATAACATATCATAATTTTCTGTAGAGATATTGTTTCTAAGCTAGTGGCCCATAACATAACGTGAGCGTCTGATCAAACTAAACCACAGTATACTGGGCGGTAGAGATCAATCACAGCCCTTGGACTGGATGTCCATACCCATACATAATCGTAAACCGGTCGTAAGTCACCGGGTGGAGAGGTCCTCGGTTGCGCCTACCGACTTCCAAACCCATAAGCATAAGGTCGCCACAAGACATATAGCATATATCTCAAAAATAAACATTTTATATTTTATGCACGTAATATAATTAGAAACTTATTTTTACCGGATGAGTTGGATCACTCCCAGGCTTGATGCGACTTAGTTCTAATATGTAACACATGCAAATAATAATATCTTGAATTAAACTTGACAACTAAACCAAGAACGAGACAATTAGGACCAACAACTTGATTTTTTATCATGGCTTCGTATCAACCCGAACCAACATTAAATCGACGTTTAACCATGATTAAAAATACCCTAAACATACTGAAAAATATGCATAAGAACTGGAAAACACGAAAATAGGTGAAAGGAATCAAAAACATAAAACGCTCTTTCGAGAGTCATTTTGTCACCTTTCACCGTAAATTCTCCTATAACCTCTAAACTCGACCAAATCACGAACGGCCAAAAACATGACCTTTCTAACTCATTGAGGTATTGTCCAGTCCAAGCCTGTGAGCTTAAGGCCAACCAAGAACTCAAACCACCCCAAAAACCGAAACCATAGCTGCTGTCAAATTTCAGTAGTAACAGTTTGTGTCTTTGTAGTGTAATTCCTGAATTTTATGACTATGGGCTTGAACCACCACCCAAGGACTCTTACCAACATCCTAAGGCATTGCTTGGACCATGGCTAAGGGCTAAAGCCAACCATAACCCAAGCAAACACCTAGAACCACCACAACAAATCAGCCGAGAATACCCCCTTGCAGTTGTACTGTTTTATGTTGACATGTTTTACTGTCTTGTCTCGTTCCAAGGGCCATTTGATCAACCATGGCTCGATCTAGACAAGATGGAGTCTTGTATGAACCATGGCTATTTTCTAGAAGCCAACCATAATCCAAACAACACTCAAGAAACCGAAACAATACTCATACCAAATCAGAATTTTTTTTAAACCGATGGACACTTGACATGTTTATGAAAAACTCTGAAGGATCCGTGAACCAAGACTGGGGAGGACACCTTGTCACGTCCTAGACATGATAAAGAAGTGTTCTAACCGTGGCGACAGCCCCTAGGACAGCCAGGTTTCGAACACACCCCCCAGGCAACCAAAAACAAAATCGTGGAGTCAATCTGTAGTGTCTTGTAAATCTTGTTGTCATTGAACCATGTTTATTAATGCAGGTTTGAGCTCAAAGTTGTTTGCATTAATCGTCCCTCTTGCTATCCCAGAATAATGAGCATTCAATACCGGCCTAAAATGATCTCGTATGGGTATTGCGGGGGTGGATTTTCATTGTCTCTATTTTCAGCCTTGCTCGAATCTCTTCTCTTCTTGCTTTTCTAATCGCCTTGCGGTTCTTTCGATTTCAGGATCAAAGATGGCAAGTCAAGATTTTTCGATCTTCGCATGCACTGTCAACCAAAAACAATAATAAATCAGTGTTTAATGTAGTATAATAAAAATAGCTCTAAATTAAAATTTAGACTAATTGGTAACAATATTAATATAAATTCAAAATTTACAATCCCCGGCAACGGCGCCAAAAACTTGTTGCGTTTTTTCTTTAATGCTCGCAAGCGCACGGCGTCAAGTTATAGTAAAATGTAATTTAAGTACAAGTATCGATCCCACGAGGAATGTAATTTCTAAATTTATACTAATGCTTGTAATTAGAATAGTCTTGATTTTATTTAAATAATCAAATACAGATTTGTTCATACCAATGACTGAATTATAAATAAATTTACTTTTAATACCAAACAGATTTTGAACAATAGAATAAAAGATCTAGAGGTCCGACTTCACGCAACTATCCACATGTGCTATTGGGCTTAGCTATATTTATTTGTCCTTCTTATTCATTAGCTAAGAATTCTAAAATCATCTACTCCCTCTCCGAGTGCTAAGTAGATGCTAATTATCTAATCAAAAGATTGTAACGTCCCCATCAACATCTATAATTAAATAACACGATAATCATTCAAGTCTTTTAATGGCTTCAATAGCACTATATGTCCTTCCGAACTATATAAATACTATCATGTATTTTTCCTATCTTGTTTATAAATTCCCTTTTCCAAGTGATAATTTATAAACATATCATCATTCAAGATATGGCCAATAAATTGAAAGCATTAAAATTGGAAAAACACAAATGAACAATAAAACAACTTATATAGCATAAATCATGAATCTCAACACATGGTTTCTAGTTTTGTTCCATCATCCCTCTAGAATTAGATTTAGTTCATATAATGGAAATAAACACACAACATAAATATTAAACAAACATATCAAAATAAAAGAAAGAAAGAACTTAGAACAAGAGTTTTGGAATGTATGAAGATTTTGTTCCAAATGCACAAGAACTTGTTGAAGAAGATGATCTTGATCTTCAATCTTGTTCTTTGTAGCCTCCACCCTTTCTCTAGCTTCCAAGATACCCTAGGTGATGAATAATGGAGGCTTTTTATAGTCTAGACAAGATCTATCACGCAGCACACCATTCTCCCCTCCTTTTCCTCAAGTCTTCAAAGTTTCACAATTTCCGGAAGAATGTTTGTGCATGACCGCGGGTGCGGTGAAGTAAGCACCGCGGGTGCGCTGCCCTCTCGAACATTCAGCGCGGGTGCGCTCTTAGCTGTAGCGCGGGTGCGGCGTGTCTCGGCAGCCAGCGCGGGTGCGGCGCTTCATGCCCGCGGTGCGGTCATGCTTCGACAATCAGCGCGGCCGCCTCATGCAAGCAGCGCGGGTGCGCTGTGATCTCGTCTCTAATTTTCCTTTGCACCTCTAATTCATCACTATATCACTCCAAACTCTCATTTCAAGCTTCCAAACTACAATACACAAAACACACAATATATCATAAAACCTGCTCAAGAATCACAAAATTCCAAGTTAAAAACAAGAAATAAAAGTACAATAAATTGCACTTATCAACTATGTCAGGATATATCGACGTGGCAATCAACGGTTAGAATATTCAAATATCTTTAAAGTTACCATTGAAAGGGAAGCCTATAAATAGTCGAAGGCGCAGCTGAAGATATCGCATTCTCAGTTATCTTACTTGCTGTTACCTGCAAAAATATCCGCTTACACTCAGAAATCAAAGCTCACACTTATCAGTTATATCAGTAGTATTCAAGACTACGTTCTAGAGCCTTCATAGCACTTTGTAATCGATTGATAGATTTTCTAAGTTGTGCTAAGATCAGTTACGATCTGTAAAAGTTTTGATACTAAGAGTTTCAGTATTGGTAAAGTGATAAGTCCAAACTGAAGTGGGTCAGTACACTGATTTGTATTTGATCAAATTCTTTTAGTGAATATCCTATCTTCGTGATAGAAGGGGACGTAGAAGTTTTTCAG